>NC_044991.1:33547820-34292748 GCF_008728515.1 Papio anubis
GATAGTTTTGATCTTAGCATTTTAGTTAGAATATTTAATCATTTATATTTAATATAATTACAGATAAGGGAGAACTTATATCTCACATTATATTGTTTTCTACATATCTTATGTCCTTTGTGTTTATCTATTTCTGCCTTTTGCACTAAATAGATATTTTGTAGCTTACTGTTTTAATTTTCTTGTTGCTTTTTTTAAACTATAATTTGAGTTAGTTTCTTAATTGTTTCCTGGGCATTGCAATTAACATCTAATTGTATAATAATATAGTTAGATTAATACCAACTTCATTTCAATAATGTATATAAAAACATTGCTCCTATATAGTTCCATTTCCTACTCGCCTAATTCGTGCTATCATTATCATAGAAATTGCATCTTAATACATTATAAGCCTGTTAGTACAGTTTTATGATTATTGCTTTATGTAGTTGTATTTAAAATCAAATAGAACAAAGTATTAAAAGCAAAATTGCATCTTTGTTGTCTTTTATGTTTACTTGTTTTTACCTTTACCAGTGTTCTTTTGTTTGTTTGTATGTTTGTTTTTTGAGATGGAGTCCTGCTCTGTCACCAGGCTGGAGTGCAGTGGCGCAATCTCAGCTCACTGCAATCTCTCTGCTTCCCAGGTTCAAGCAATTCTGCCTCAGTCTCCCAAGTAGCTGGGACCACAGGCGTGTGCCACCATGCCCAGCTAATTTTTGTATTTTTAGTAGAGATGGGATTTCACCAAATATTGGCCAGGATGGCCTTGATCTCTTGACCTCATAATCTGCTCTCCTTGGCCTCCCAAAGTGTTGGGATTACCAGTGTTCTTTTTTGTGTTGATTCTTTTTTTTTTTTCTTGAGACGGAGTCTCTCTCTGTCGCCAAAGCTGGAGTGCAGTGGTGTGATCTCAGCTCTCTGCAACCTCTGCCTCCTGGGTTCAAGCAATTCTCTGCCTCAGTCCCCCGAGTAGCTGGGATTACAGGCACCCGCCACCACTCCTGGCTAATTTTTGTATTCTTAGTAGAGATGAGGTTTCACCCTCTTGACCAGGCTGGTCTTGAACTCCAGACCTCGTGATTCACCCACATTGGTCTCCCAAAGTGCTGGGATCACAGGCGTGAGCCACTGCACCTGGCCTTGTGTCAATTCTTATAAGAAACATTTTCTAGCAACAGACTCTCTCAGTTTTTAACATAAATATGGGTATGTCTTAATTTCTTATTAATTTTTGGAGGATAGTTTTCCTTTTTATAGAATTCTTTGTTGACAGCTTTTTGTTTGCTTGCTTTTTCCTTCGAGCACTTTGAAAGCATCTTCTCACTACCTTCTGGCTACTATGGTGTCTATTGTGAAATCAGTTGGTAATTTGACTTAGAATGTCCTATATACAATGAGTTACTTCTAGTTTTCTTCTTTCAAGATTCTCTGTCTTTGTCTTTGGAAAATTTGATTATGATATGTTTTGATATAAATATTGAGTTCATCCTACTTGGAATTCATTGTACTTCTTGGACATGTAGATTCATGTATTTTTATAAGATTTGAGAAGGTTTTGGTCATTATTTTTCAAATATTCTTTCTGCCCCTGTTATTTTGTTCTGTATCTCTGCAACTCCCAGTACCTGTGTGTTGGGGTGCTGAATGAGTTCTGCAGGTCTCTGAGGCTCTGTTGCTTTTTCTTTATTATTTTTTCTTTCTATTCCTCGGTCTGTATAATCTCAATTGTTCCATCTTCAAGGTCACTAATTATTTTTCTGCCATCACCAATTTGCCTTTGAAACTCTTTAGTGAATTTTTCATTTCAGTTAGTGTGATTTTCACATCCAGAATTTATATTATGTTCTTTAAAAAAATCACTTGTATCTCTTTATCGATATTCTTTTCTGGGGAGATATAGTTCTTATCCTTTACTTCTTTAGATAAAGCTTCCTTAAGTTATTTGACCATATTTAAAATAGGTTACATAAGGTCTTTTTTTAATAGCAAATCTGATGTCTGAGGTTTTTGGGGAACAGTTTCCATCGACTGATTTTTTTATTCTTGTATATGGGCCGTATTTTCTTGTTCTTTGCGTGTCTCATTTTTTGTTATTGAAAATTAGACATTTTAAATAATATAATCCAATAACTTGAAATTCATATCCCTCTTCTCCTAGGTTTGTGGTTATTTCTTATTGTTGTTTTTTCTGTTTGCCTAGTGACTTTCCTGAAGTAATTCTGTAAAGTCTGTATTCCTTGTCTTCTGTGACCTCTAAAGCCTCTGTTCAGTTAGTTTAGTGGTCAACTAATGATGAGACAGAAATTTCTTTAAATGTCTTGTCAATAAGTTCCACAGGCTTTGCTGAGTGAATAAATGTGTGCATCAGGGCATGGTTTCAGCACTCTGGCAGGCAGTTTACAACACTGCCTTGGTCTTTACCTCCTGGTTGCATATCTTTGAAGTCAGCCAGAGATAAGAGCTTGGAGTCTAGGGATTTGTCCTGGGTATGTACCAAGTCCCACACACGCATATGGCCTCCTACATTACCAGAAATGTTTTGAAGTTTTTCAAAGTCTCCTATAGATATCTCCTTCCTCAGCTCTTTCTTTTAAGTTTTTTGATCAGTTTCTTGTTTCCTCTGTGTCACCAACTCAGGCAACTAAGATAGTAAATAATTGCTACCAATTATTTTCAACAAATGTCATGAGGAAAAGCTGTTCACAAGGAGGGACCTCTGAGTCAGGTCAAATAAAGACAGGCACTGCAAATTGGGGTTTCCTGAGAGCTGCCAGGCCAGTCACATAATGACAGTTCTCAAGAGATGGGACTTTGGGGAGCTGAAAGTTCATTTCATTCCCTCAGTGCCTGTTAGGCTGCTGTTTTTTCACAGCTACCATGATTGGGAGCCTGATGTTTTCAAGGCTACCACAGAGCTGGGGAAAGAGGCATGGGAATAGATTAAGCAAAATACCACTGTTATTACCAAGATTCATCTGTTTATTTTGTTGCTGTTTTTTCAGTAAACTCCTTTCGGATTGCTACAGTCCTTTGGTTAATTTGTAGAGTTTTGAAAAAGCTGATAAATTTTGCCAACGTTCACACTGCTGTTATTGAAGAGCAGACTTTTGGAAATCCTTACTTCACTATTCCCAGTGGCATCTCTCCATTGACTCCATTTTGTTGTCAATAAAATGAAGATTATCACAACTGAGTTACCTGCCCTAGTTGTTATGAAAGTCACATTTTAGAAGTGACAGGAGAAAGTTCCACGATTTGAGAAAAAATCATCTAGCACATGAAACAATGGGGTTAAGGAAGCCTGGCTTCCTTTTCACTAGCACTCGCTGGAGACACAGGGATGTTTTGTGGGCCTTGTCTTTGTGTCTCAGAAGCAGAATGTGAGACAGATTTTTGAGGTACCCAGCTGGCAAAAGTCTTCATAACTAGGAAGTCATAACTTCATACTAGGGAGTCATAACTCAACTCCCAAGCCCTGGGTCTTAGAAAAAGAACAGTAGCACTATCAGTCATCATGCTGAGATATTTTTTTCCTTGAGAGATGGCTTGAAAGAAAATAAATTTCTGTAGAATGAGATGAATAGCAATAGTAATGCTACATATCCCCTTCCTCCACTTTTTTTCTTGGAAGCCATTTCTCTTTCAGTTTTCTAATTAATTTCCATTTCTTATATAATTTTCACACATTGTAGAGAAAATTTCTTTTCAAAAACATGCCTGCATTCATCAAAAGTTGTACTGTTACAGGTTTCCTGAAGAAAGAAATTCAAGGGAATACAATTTGTTATTTTCTCCCTAAATTTTTTGTGACCCATCTGTACACAATAACGAAAAAAGATTGTGCAAGTTAAGGATGTTTTGCCACCATGAAAAAAACATCCTTTAAATATTCTCTTTCCCACTGATCCCTAAGGGGGTTTTCATGTCTGTTCTCTAGAAGCATGCTGTGATCTTAGTGGACACCCTGCAGTGGACTCCAGTTTCCAAGTTTTTTGGGTTTGAAGCATTGGGGGAGGGTGCTCCATGGCATCATTCAGATGAAGACGGAATCAGGGAACAGCTACGCCAAGATCTGTTCAGACCATTGGAGCAGCCAGCCAGGGATTTTTATTCATCACCTCATTGTTTACAGGCCAGTGTTAAAATCATTCTACTTTTTAGAACCAATGAGACTGTTCTAATTGTGTTATCAAAAGTGTGGAAAGACAAATCTTTTTTACATTAAAGCATGGTCATACCAACTTTCTCAGATCCCTGCCTACCATTTGAAACATGGCTGTTGGATCAATTGCCATGAGTCCTGTGGACTTTCTGCCACACGTGAGCCCTTAGGAGAAGGGGAGACTCTTCAGCAATGCTCTGTCTTTGTGTGAAGTTCCTTTTCGAGACTTCTTTCCTTTCACTTAGGTTCTTTATCAACAGCTCTTAAAATGCTAATGAGTCCTTAAGATGAGAGTGAACAGCTGCTTAAATATACCTATTTCTACCCGAAGTACCATGGCAAGTAAAAGAACTGTATCAAAGCACATCAGGAGGAGGAATGAGAAGTGGCTTGGGGCCATGCAGAGCCCCACCAGTGGCTGATTCTTCCCCCCTACAGGGGGAGGGGGGCAAGGGGAAGGGGAGGAGGGAAGGGGGAGGGAGGAAGGGGGAGGGGCGGAAGTGGGGTGGTTGGGAGCATCTCATCTATACAGCATCTCAGTCACTGATGATGCTCTTGAGGTCTGAGTGGCCATTTGCTTACATTAGTGGGAACTAACCAGTAATCTGGCGTTTTCCTAAGGATATGCTAAATCTAAATAATGTTTCCCTAAGATCTCACCTCACTTTCCGTAAGTTACTTTGGCTTCTTGCCCTCATCATGAAACATATTGAATCAAAGTAACTGTCAAGACTATCTCAGTGAGAACTTCTAAGCAGCTAAATTGGGAAGTAAACGATAGGAACACTACTTTTTGATCCAGGCGCCAGCATCATCCATGACAATGCCATGTGGTCTAGTGGACTTCACTGTATCCTGTACACATTGACCACGCCAAGCCACCATTTCCCTCATGTGTTTTCCTGGACACAAACGGATGTGAATACACGTATATAGGAAATGTCTGACTCTTTAGGGGACTCAGACTTAAGCACACACCTTCTGTGTCACTGTCAAATCACATTGATGTGAAGCCTCAGTAGGACCATCTCCATGTGATGTAGAGAATGTCATAAAATCATGTATATCTTTTCTGTTATTTAAAGATAGTCCTAAAGAATATTCCCTGTGACTTTGAACCCATTTGATTCTGAGAGTATTTAAAGTAGAAGTGTTTATGCACATTTGTTTTTTCTTTGATTGATCAAACGTCTGTTAAGCATTTACTATGGACCACATCCTTTGTCAAGTGCTGGAAATATTATGCTAGGGAGATGATCTCTATTTCTATAAGTTCGTAATGCAACTCACAGAGCACATATGAAACAAGCTTCACCTAATGCAAAGTTGTGCTTCCATAAATTATAAGTGAAACATGTTATGGGAACTCAGGTAGGGATTCTTTTGACATGGGTGAACCTGGTGATCAGGCAAGACCTTGGGAAGAATCAGTTGGGAGGCAAAGGGTGTCTCCTCCAAACTGATGGAATGATGTAAGTGAAGTCACAGAGTAGTGGACATGCATGGGGCTGTGGGGCATGGCATATCCTTGCTGTGCTTGCAGACATATAAAAATTACTATCAGTGACATGCTGGCCACCATATGGGTCTGAACCAAGCCTAACAAGATAAAGGAGGGAGAGCACTGTAATTTCTATCACTCACAGATGAAAACAATATGCCCTGTGGAGGACAGGCTCTGAGGTGCCCTCACCCATCATCATTGCCTCCCAGCATTCCTGTTCTTGTGAAGTTCTCAGACTCCTCCTCACATCTGAGAGAAACACAGAACTTCTTTGCCAGATCACGTGTGTCCTAACCCATGATGTGAGAAAATATGGACTTCATTGTCTATATCACCATTAGCATTTTGGTCACAACCAGTCTCTGAGAATTTCCAAACTTTCCCTTATCTTCCTCTATTCTTCCGAGTCCTTCAAACTCTTCTGTTACCTAGCTCCAAAGTCACATCCATATTTTCAGGTATCTTTATAGCAACGTCCCACTCCTCAGTACCAATTTTCTGTGCTACTCCATTCTTGCCTTACTATAAAGAATTATGTGAGGCTGGGTAATCTGTAACGGAAAGAGGTTTAGTTGGCTCACAGTTCTGCAGGCTCTATAGGAAGCACGGTGCCAGCATCTGCTTAGCTTCTGGGGAGGCCTCAGGGAGCTTTTATTCATGGCAGAAGGCAAAGTGGGAGCTGACATGTCACATGGCAAAAGCAGGAATAAGTGGCAGGGGCAGGTGCCATTCATTTAAATGACCAGCTCTCCAGAGAACTCATCCAGTCACTGTCATGAAGAAAGCACCAAGCCATGAGGGACCCGCCCCGATGACCTAATCACCTCCCACCAGGCCCCACTGCCAGCACTGGGGGCTACAATTCAGCATGAAATTTGGGTAGGACAGATATTGGAACCATCTCAGAGGCCATGTGGCGAGGAGCTTCAGGTGGCCTGTAAGAGTGGAGAGCAGCTACCAGCCAACAGTCGGCAAGAACCTGAAGCCCTAGCTCTACAGCTTCAAGGAACTGAATTGTGAAAAACTAAGGGAGCTTAGAGCAGCTCCCTCCCCAATGAAGCCTCAGGTCAGAATGCAGCGCCAGCCGGCATTGATATTAGCCTCTGTGCCTCTAAGCAAGGGGACCTAGCTAAACTAGGCCTAGACCTCAGACCCACAGAAACTAAGATAATCAATGTGCTTTTTAAATCTGTTAAATGTGTGATAATTTGTTACACAACAATAGAAAACTAATACCCGGCCCTTTCTTTATTCCTCTGAGAATTTCTTTACTAAGAAGACATTGACTACTACTACCCGCTTTTTCTCTCCCTTAGTTTTCAGTTTCAGGACAGTGTTCCTCCAGAGATTCTTTTCAAGTTTTGGCCTAAATGATAAAGTGGGGTGCAGTTTAAAATGGCTGTTAGAAAGTGTAACTCTTAGTGGATCTGTGGTGCAGGGGTGTGGTGCTGGGCACCTGTGCAGGCAGCGCAAGTGTTCCCGGGCCTACAGTGCCAGTCCCGCGTTCCACTCTCTGCCCACAGCACGTGTGAAATGCAGGTCTGTGGCCTGGGCATCCTTGCCATCATTTTGATTTCTGGCGCCATTGCAAGGGATGGAGAAGCAGTGTCTTGCCGAGGATTTGGCTTCGGATGGTAACTGTGTTCACTACCATGTGAACCCTGACCCGAGTCCCCTCTCTGAGGCTGGGCCTGCTGGACTTTCAGAACAAGCAGTGTGCAGGAACAGACAATGAGCCTGCAGCCAGATGGTCTGGGCCCTGGCCCTGCGTCCTGTTAGACACTGAATCTGGGCGTGTCGTTTAACCTTTCTGAGCCCTGGTCTCTTCATTTGTAAATCGGGGCAGTGCTAATGATTATGAACAAAATAATAATCAACCAGTGTCTGCATACTTCATGGGATGGTGTGGACATTCAAATACATGCAGAAGTGTTTTTGAAAACTACCAAGTGGCATCTAACCCTGTTGTTTCTTCCCGTAGGGACTCAGCAGTTGAGACAAATGGAGCTTTTGTCAGAAATAAACCTAGAAACTGAAGCAAGGGAGGGAACCATGCCCAGCACTGTCACTGGTTTCCTGGTGGTGTGATGTAGCTGCAGAGCCTTAAATTTTGATAACATGATCAACCCAATTTAGGGTCCAAATCAAGAGTGTCTTTATCACTGCTTGATCTTCCCAAGGAGGACGATGTTCTGACCTCAAGTCATCGCAAGTGCCAGTGAATTAGCAGTTATTATCATCAGATCAAGTCTCCAGTTACTGCATTCACTGTGCCCCTTAGGAGTTAGGAGAAAGCTAATGCTGTTCAATTGTTTCCTTTCTCACCTGATCTGTCCACTTCCACAACAATTAGGAGGAGTTTCCTACCACCCATCTTGGGTGGACTACTGGACATGGTCCTTGGCATCTGGCCTTCTCTGATTCTCTTCTTGACTTTTATTTGTCTTCTGTCTCTGTCCATGTTAAACTCACAAGATATTTTCCCACTTTGGCCCACTTTGGTGTGTGTGCATGTGTGGGTATGGGTCTGTGTATATGTCCGTGACTGTATGTGTGTGTGACTGTGTGTGTATATGTGACTCTGTGTGTATGTGACTGTGTGTGTGTGTGAGTATGTGTATATATGGTTCTAGTTCAAGCTTTCCACCATCTGGTTCAGCCCTCTGGTTGTAGCATTCACTGAGTCAGGCACTGCTCTAAATGTCTCAAATGCATTCACCCATTTAATTATCTATGGACAATTGTTATCAATGTCCTTATATGGCAGGGAAGGAAGATGAAACGGAGAGCTTATTGAAGTGGTTGGGGAACCATAATCAGTTAGTGGCAGGATTGGAGTTCAAACCTGGGGATGGAGTTGGGGCCCACACTCTGAACTACACCTTCAGTGCTTCTCAAACTTTGGCATCCATCAGAATCCCCTGGAGGGTTTTCTGGGAAACAGATTGCTGGGCTGCACGCCTAGCACTTCTAATTTAGTAGGTCTGGGTAGGGGTTACAGAAGGTGGGCTTCTCACAAGTCCTAGGCCATAGGATGCTGCTGGTCCAGCCACCCACTTTGAAAACTGCTGTGCCATATATTATGCTCCTTGATTTGAATGATTCGGGAAAGACTCTCTTCCCAACCGGCTCAGGCCTGAACATATGCATGAATGGTGGTTAAATCCTTCAGTATTCTTAGATTATTTTTCTGTGCACATGCGGACTGTTAGGAAGGGACCATGACTTCAGCCTGGGGTGAATCACGCACTCTAGGTGTGCCCACTGACAGCCTCGGAGGTACTGACAGGAAGGTGGAAAGGGAGAGAGCTTGGATCAGGGAGGCTGCTGAGTAGAGAAGAGGAGGAGAGGGCATCACACTCACCCACCTTGAGATTTGTCTGGGTCTGTTTCCACCTGGAGACACCCCTGCATGTGTCAAAAGAGTGAACGCTCTTCCTGACTTGGCTTTGCATTTCTCTGTCCTTCAATACATAAATGGAGTCAGTGCAGGTATTGAGAGGTGCCAGTGAGTAGGTCTCTTCATGGATGCCTGGGCCACATGTAGATGTGGACCTGTGCTACAGCAGGAAGAAAGGCACATGCCTCTGTGTGGGGTCTGTATCTCCTAGAGCTTGAGAACCATTGGCTTCATCAAAGAAAAGTCAAAGAGGAATTATGCACCGGCCACTTGCTAACCATGGCAAGAAGACTTTCCTCCAGATTGTTGCAATGGGGGAAAGAGATGGGTCTCAATTCCAAACCCAGCAGGGACGGTGGGGGGGTTTATACCAACAAGAAGAGTGAGGGGTCAGTGGGGAAAATTACTAAGAAGAGCTTGATTAGATCTTAAGGGTAAACTAACTTAACAGAATTCTTGCTGAAAGCAGGCCAAGAACTTAGGTATCAAGAGTGAGAGATGAGGAACTTGAGCAGATATTAAGGCTGGGCAGATTTGTGACAAACTAACACAGGAGGTCTTTCCTTTTCTTTCTTTCTTTCTTATTTTATTTTATTTTATTTTTTGAGACGGAGTCTCGCTCTGTCACCTGGCTGGAGTGCAGTAGTGAGATCTCAGCTCACTGCAACCTCCACCTCCCAGGTTCAAGCGATTTTCCTTTCTCAGCCTCCCAAGTAGCTGGGACTACAGGCACACGCCATCACGCCCAGCTAATTTTTGTATTTTCAGTAGAGACGGAGTTTCACCATGTTGGCCAGGATGGTCTTGAGCTATTGAACTTGTGATCTGTTCACCTCAGCCTCCCAAAGTGCTGTGATTATGGGTGTGAACCACCGTGCCTGGTCAAGGAGACCTTTTCTAAAACTAGCTCAGCAGGTCAAGTTTGAGGCCTAATTGAGAAGAGCACACAGAGAAGCCTGGTTAAAGTTTGATCCAAGAGAGAGTCTTTGTCAGCGGGAGAAGAGGCAAGAAGGCTGAATAACTGAGTGGGGCAGCATACTTTCTGATAAATAAAGGTCCTCACCAACAATTTTCCATCCTGGTTCAAGAAACAAGAAGATATGACAATTTATCTACAGGAATATTGTAAAAATTTTAGGTCAAGATTAATTTTAACTTTCTCTACAACTTAAAACACTACATTTGGCCAGATAAATTGTTTGATAAATTGTTTAACTCAGACATGGTTAAATTAACCAAATAATGGGTTATTAAAAGTCCAAGAAAAGTTTGAAGTTAGCAAGTAAAAACAGAACTCAAAACTATATTAAATAGTCAGACTTACATGGAGACTGTATGAAATACTGTATCAAATAGATTGACTCACAGGCCATTTTCTGTGCCAATATAACAGTATTTTCATGAATGGTCTGAACAATAAAGTTCATCTCGTGAAATTTTCAGATGAAAGCAATGTGGCCATGACGGCTGATACTTGGGGGACTTGAGCGGGCTTTTACAATGCCCCAGCGAGGAGGCAGCACGGGCTTCAAATCAAGAGCCATGGCATCTAATGTGGCTTACATGGAGGGTTGCCCTTGGGAGAGAACAATAAATCCTACAATTACATTTGGCAAGCAATGAGTCAGTTATACTCAAAGGAAAAGAAAGATCAGTGGGTCATAACAGGAAACAAGCATGGCTGAGAGCTGCCTCTGTGGAAGCTCCCAGGTGATGTCAACAGTGGATTTGCATTGGTAAACAAAGTGCTCTACCTCCCATTGCCTCTGGCGCAGAGCCTCACCCCCACTCTGCCTTCACTGCAGATTGGGTTTTCCGGTGAGCAGACCCTCACATGGGGTTTAGCATGCAGACTCTTTATTAAGGAGCCCCTGCAGCTCATGTGGAAGGGTCAGGAAGCTGGCTGGGCAGAGGAAGAAGTGGAGCCCTGATATAGGCTGACCCCACAGGGTGCCCCAGAGCGAGAATTGCCCCTTTCAAGTTGTAGAGGGTTGAGCCTAAGTGGCCAGGTCTTCATATTCATGTATCAGTGCATTGGATCCGGCTCTGTGCAGGCTAGGCTTCCCTGAAGGGGCTGACTCCCAGCACTGGGCAAAGGCCTTCTCCTTCCACTTTCAAAGCCAAACTGAGCTGTATAGCAAATTCCTAAAGGTATTTATGTTTTCTCTGATATATTCATGAATAATGTGAGTTGTGTCTGTTTCCCTAGGTCTCCTCTCTTAGCTACGGCAAATACTGAGTTGTGATTTGTTTTTATATCTATTTCTCCTTCACTGAACTAAACTCTTTGTGGATCAAGGCTGTGTGTGTCACTGTAGATTCCATCCATTGGCGCAGGCCTGGCATAGCATAGCATCTGCTCGGTACAACGTTTGTTGCCAGATCTATTTCTTTGTCAATTCTTCCCTCCTGCAGAGCTGGGTGCAGCTCCAGACCTGTGCATCACTGGAGCTCCAGTCTGTGCATCACCGTAACTGATTGGAGAGGCAGGGAATGGATGTGCACGATGTACCTGCAGGGACAGGTGACTTAGCTCAGCTGTAAGAAAAGATGCCTGCTGAAATATTGATGACTTCTTACTGTACATTCTTGCTCTGGAGAACATTTTATCAGTATCTGTGAAATGCCTGCATAGCAGGGAGGATGACTTGATTAATAAGTCACATGAAGCCTAAACAATGAACGTCAGCAGGGCCTTTCTTCAGGTTTAAATAAGATAAAGCCCTTTGAGCCTTCTGGGCAAGAACATGCTCTTCAGCAGGTAGGACAGGTGATGACAGGCACTGAGGTAAAGTCTTCAGACAGGTTTTCAGGGAAATGAATATCTCTTTCCAGAGTTAAGTAACTCCTGTGTGATGGCGCTTCATCTCAGTCAAAGGGGTTCAGTACATATTTGTATTTTTTCTCACAGAGCGTGAGGTCAGGGAATATTCCAGCTCTTGGTGCCCCCGGGCATCCACATAAAGCAGGACGGACAGCAAGGCTCTCATATGCCTGGCCTGCTGTGTGCTCTGCCCCAGGGCTGCTTCCCTGCTTACCTTGCTGTTTCATCTGACGGGGTCAAAGGACATGAGTGTCCTGTGGCTAGCTTCTTCCGCACTGACTTTGAGGTCTTGGTTGCATGGCACAGAAAGCCCTGGCCAGAACCCGTGCACTGTGGGTCCCCACTGCTGCTGTCCTTTCCCCAGCTTTGGCTACACTGAAATGTCCAGAGTGATATCTGCAGGCACGGCATGACCCAAAGCTCCTGCTGAGGCAAAGACCTCTCCTTAGCTTCATTTCTAAATTGAATACACATACAAATAGGCATTTCCATACTCAGAGTCAGGCTGGTAATTTGGTACAAGTTAACATTAAAAAAATACAGATCCAAAAGCCATATGTAATCTATTAATGCTACTTTTAGAAATCTATCCTATGTCTACCCTAAGGAAACAGAGATATGAAACATATTTACATATTAGGATGGTTAGAGTAATGTTTACAATAGTAAAAATTCACATCAACAATAAAAAAGTTAAATCATGGTATACCCGTCATACAAAACTTACTCATCTGTTAAAACTATAGTTTTGGAAAGTTGACTGTCATGAAAAATTGTTCAGGATAAAATAAGTAAATTAACAAGATAATAATATCTCAATTTTATACATTGAGCTCTATAGCAAAAAGACACTGATATGCATATACACGTGTATTATGTATATGCATGTCAGTGTCTTTGGTCAGTATGATTATGGTGCTCTCTATTTTATTCTTTAAGCTTTTCTGTGTTTTCCGGAATTTCTACAATAAGCACATTTTATTCATAAACAGAATATACCAAATTGCAATAAATAAATACATTGAATATAAACCAAAGATTTATTCATCAACCTGTTCTGCTTTTGTGTTCGTCTACCACCAAATGTGTGCATTTGCACACACAAACTTCTCGTTTGCACACACCACAAGATGAGACTCACAATGTGGAGAGTCATATAGGAGCATGAGTGTCTCTGGGTTATGGGCTTCTGGCCCACAGTGATAAGGCTGGGGAGAGGCCCCTGGACTGCCCTCACATTCTGCATCCAGGGAGGAGCAGGGTTTCTCAGCGGGCAACACTGCCTCATGTGTTTGCATGAGTGAGTGATGTATCCTTCCTGCCCACCTATCTGGGACTCCCAACCTGGCCTTCTCAGGCCCTGGCTGCAAGGGACTGGATAAATATACAAGAGGCATCCAGAGATTCAAGAGTTGCTAACTTGTGGCCCATCCAATTATAGAAAGCACTCTGCTTTTTGGCACCTATTAAACAGAGTTTCTATTAATGAAGTCTTCTGCTTAGCAACCAAGCAAGGATAATTGATGTTTAAATGATAACCCTGAGGACTGTGAAACTCTAAAGTGCCTTCTGAGTTATCAAAGAAAAATTAACATTCCTATAATGTTTCTGCAACTTATTTTTATAGAACAGCACAAAGAGGAGAGAATTAAGATAAATGGAAAGAATTCTTAGCAAACAAAGATTATGTTAATTATTAGATTCGAGTTTGAGAGTTGGAGAATTGGACTTTGAAAGAATCTCATGTAATTTAATGTAAGGGAAAGTGACACCCATGGTTTGCACAGATAGAAAATATGGCCAAGGTTCAAGCCCCTGGCCTCGCACCCCTTCTTTGACAGTGATCCTTGAGTCTTCTGTGACTCATCCTGCTTAGCAAATATTCGAGGTAGGCAAATTTGCCGTTGGCAAAGGTTGGGTCCTCTTTCTTGTGTATCATTATTTCTCCCCTTTCAGTGGTTGCCCCACTGAGATGGAAATGTCAGTGATTACCCCCCTTTACTATGAGAGTATCAGGGCACAGAGAGTGGGCTGGAGGCACAGGCTCAGAGCCACAAGGCTCAGCCCTCCAGCTGTGAAACTTTAGATGAATTACATGGCTTCTCTGGGTCTCACAGGGTTATCAGAAAGACCAAATAGCTTAATATTTATAAAGTGGTTAAAACAGTGCTTGTCATAATATTCTATATTAGTGTTTGTTCAATAAATGTATCATATCTCTAAGTATTTACTTTCAAAATAGGAGGTGTGTGAGAAATAACTTTACATCAGTCACAGACTCACATGTGGTATGTATCCTGGCTTCAGTGGGGAAAGCATTGGCCAGGGCACCTTGTTGGCCACATCCCAGCCACCCCACACAAGTGACTTCTGTGTCCAGAGGTGACCTTGGTGACCACAATTTAATAGTGGGTTTTGCTGGAAAAAAAGATAAACTAATAAAAAGGACCATGACTGAGAGAAAGTAGCTTAGTAATAGAACTTTATTTTTCTGCCTGAAAACCTTTTAAGGAAAGCTAGCCCATCAATACAAGCAATATGTGAGTGGATGAGCTGGAGGAACTGCCCTCCTTTTATTTGTGAAAATTCAAACGCATGAAAATTTGAGTCATTCATAAAGAAAATCCCCTAAGCAAGTGAATGCAGCACTTTGGTGGGGGCGGGGATTTTGGTGGATGATTGCCATGTTTGGGGAATTTTCTTTGTCTTAGTGATTGAACTAGACATAGTTCATAAAACTATGAACTCATAAGCCATAGAACACATAAGCCACTGAGATTCCGAGAGATACAGCCATCACACATTCATCTGGCAACTCTATTCATCTGTGACACACACTGGGTAACGAAAGACTTGGTATATTATTTGTAAAGAGTCTGAACAATGTCATCGAGAACAATGTGGTTTGGGGTTAAAACTGCCCAGAGCTCTCACTCATAGCCTTTATTCTATGCTGATAATTACTCCTCCTGATGACCACAGGTGCCTTTGGAGACATCTGGTAAGATTAAGGCTCCTAGAAGATGTGGGTGTCCACAGCGGTCCATGTGCAGTGCCTGGAGTCAGGGCCGCATTCTACCCGTCACACGTTCCCAGCAGACATAACCGGCCCGCACCATATCGTTCTGTCCGCCCCCTTGCCTTTGAGGGGCTGTCCATTCTTCTCCCTGCAGTCAGGAGGATCCATTCGAGAGGCAAATCCGATCTTGCCCCCATCCCTTCTCTTCTCACCTTGGCCATCTCTGGCCAGCTGCTTTCCCTATCCAGTGTAAGGTTTTTGTCCCCTCCCCACTGCCTGGTTTGTACCTTTTCTTCCTCCTTTTTCAGATCTCAGCTCCAGCAGCAGTCTTCAGGAGCCCGTCCTGCCTTTTTACTTTCAAAACAGGAGGTGTGCGAGAAATAACACCTGGCATATGCTTCCTTCCCACTCTGGCTGCAGTCATCATTTCACACGGATTCAGGTGGAAACCTGAATATCTCTCTGCCACTGGGCCCGCAGACCCACGAGAACAAGATTGTACCTTTTTATTTGGTCTTTCTCTCATCAAAGCATCCAGCACTCTATTAATGGGGGTTAAACAAATGAGCACATTTGTTTGAACTTGGCTCTTTGGATGCACCTTGACCAGCCTGGAAGGATAACACACAGCAAACACCCCTGCTGGGTGGCAGCTATGATGCTGGTGCTGGTGCTGGTGCATTGGGTGCCCTCCCCTTTCTCGCCCCTTCTGTCTTGAGCCCTACTATTCTTTGTGCCTTTAAAGCTCCAGCTGAAAGCTTCCAACTTCTGATTAGGAGCCCAGGTTCATTTGGGAGCCTTATTCACATCCTAGTTCTGTCACTTCCTGGCTGTGTGATCTTGGGCAAGTTGTTCGCCTTCTCTGTGCCTCAATTTCCACCTCTGTAAAGAGGAGATAATAAAATTTCCTACTTCATGGAGCTCTTTGGAGAATTATGTACTAATGAGTTAATATATGTAAAGCACTTAGAAATACTCGGCACAGAGTTAGCACTGGACAACTGCTCAGAGAAGCACTTCCCAGTTTTTATTTAGCTTTTATTTTATCAGGCATATCCCATACCTTTCTTCCTTGTAGGATTCTCCTCAAAGAAATCTTGACTGCACATGAGATTTGATTTTGGGCCCACTTAATAAATGTATGTTTTCTTATTTGCTAAAAGTGGAGGTTTGAGTGGAAGTGATCCATGGTTCTCTGCAACCCTGAGATTCTAGAATCTCACATCTTCCTCCACTGGAGATGCTCTCATTACTGAGTACCTTGATTTTACACAGATGTTCAATACAAACGGGAAACAGAGGTGGTGGCCCAGCCCGCCTTACTACACAATCCATAGAGAGAGAAGACCCTGAAGTGCTGAGTAATTGAGAATAGGGCCTTAAGGAATCTGGAAAGGAGATTTTTGTGGGATATTCCTGTGAACTGTGTGTGAGGGCACAGGTGTGAAGACAGGTCTAGGCTCACCTCGGTCAGGAGGCGGCTCTACACACACGTGCTCTCTCCACCAGATACTGGCGAGCATCTGTGAGGACCTCTTTGAACTTCTTTCTGAGTGGAGTAGCTGCCCCCTTCCCCTCCTCGTCTGATATTGGAGGTTCAGTCTCTTCAAGGCCCCTTTTCTCAAATATCCAAAGGGGAAGTTTGGATCCTAAAAGGATAGCTGGGTTCACTATCCTATTTCAGGCCCACTGTTTTGTGATTTTATTTTGTTGAGGAACAAACAAAAGTGGTCCTTGAGGTTTCTTCTTCCAAATCACTGAGATACAGTAGACAGAAAAGGATGCTAATTATGTTTATATTAGACTTGAAGTATGCATTTATTATTGTTATTATTTATTTAGAGACAGGGTGTTGTTCTGTCAACCCAGACTGGAGTACGATGACATGGTCACAGCTCACTGCAGCCTCAAACTCCTGGGCTCAAGGGATCCTCCCACCTCAGCCCCCCAAGTAGCTGGGACTACAGGGAAGCACCACCTTGCCCAGCTATTCTTTTTTTTTTTTTTTTTTTTGTAAACAGGTCTCCCTAAGTCACCTGGGCTGGTCTCGAACTCCTAGCCTCAACTGATCCTCCCACCTCGGCCTCCCAAAGCGCTGGGATCTCATCTTCCTCATCAGAGAAAAGTTAATGATGCTGTCGGTGTGGGGGTCTGCCTGGCACAGCCAGTCTGTCCCTACGGCAAACAAAGCACACCTGCCTTCCCTCACTGGTGTGCAGTGCTCTCATTCCTCTCCCGGCCATGAGTGGATGATGACAAACAGATCCTGCAATTCAGCAAGAGGGCCTCCTCTATCCACGTGCTCAGAAAGTTGGTGAGGTGTGATTCTCCTACATAAAACCAGTTTTTCACAGGGCAATATGTCACTGGTGTCCTTCAGGAGGTCAAGATAAGGAGTAATGAGAATGTCTTTGAAAACTCCAACATTTTATGCTAAAATGAAGAAAAATCCTTTTGTCTAGGGAAGTTCATGTTTAGCATAAGTAACATTTCCCAAAGTTTCCAACTGATAAGAAATGTCTTTGGGGTTACGAAGATGTGGATTTTCAGGTCTCTTCTCTGGAGATTCCATTGTTCTATGCAAAACTCAGAAATCTGACTTTTTATAAGCATCCCAGATCATTCTTACGTGCAGAAAAGTCTAGGAAAATATCAAAGTGGGTCAAACTACCAAGAGAGGAGCAAATGCTTTAAAAAAAGTTAGTAAACTTTATATTTTAGAGAAGTTTCTAGAGGATGAAGTACAGAGAATTCCCACAGACCCCTGCCCTGTGTCCCACAGCTCCCCATGATCCGTCTCCACATCGGCGTGCGTGTGCGTGTTACAATTGATGCACTAAATCATCGCCCACAGTCCACAGCTTACACTACGGCTCGTTTTCAATGTACATTCTACGGATGTCAGCAAACGTGTAATGACACATAGCCATCATTACAGCATCACCAGAGTCGTTTCACTGGCCTCCAAATCCCCAGTGCTCTACTCGTTCATCCTTCCCTCCCTGCACACCTTGGCAACCACTTGCCTTCGCGCTGTGGCCATAGTTTTGCCTTTGCAAGAATGGCATATAATTGTACTGATGCAGTACGTAGCCTTTTCTGCTGGGCTTCTTTTAATTGCTAATATGCATTTAAGTCTCCTTCATGTCTTTTCAAGGCTGGATGACTCATTTGTTTTTCGAGTTTTACTGAATAACATTTCATTGTCTGGAAGTACCCCAGTTTGTTTATCCATTCACCTACTAAAGAACATTTTAGTAACTCCCAAATTTTGCAAACGTAAGTAAAGCTTCTATAAACATCTGTGTGCAGGTTTTGTGTGGACATAAGTTTCTAACTCACTTGAATAAACACCAAGATTGCCGGATCATAGGGTGAGAGTGTGTCTAACTTTGTCAGACACTGCCAGGGAGTCCTCCTAGGTGGCTGAGCCAACTGCGTTCCCACCGGCAATGAATGAGAGACCCTGTTGCTCCATGTCTTGTTTTGGATTTATTTTGGCCACTCTAATAGTGTGTAGTGGTACCTGATTTTTGTTTTAATTTGCATTTTCCTAACAACAAACGATGCTGAGCATCTTTTCATATGTTTACTTCCTATGTGCTCGTCTTCTTTGGTGAACTGTATGTTCAGGTCTTTTGCCCCATTTTTTAAAAATTGGACTGTTCATCTTATTGTTGAGTTGTGAGAATTCTTGGTACATTTTGATTAACAGTCCTTTAGCAGATGTGTCTTTTGCAAATATTTTCTCCTAGTCTGGAGCTAGTTTTCTCATTTTCTTGAAATGATCTTTTCCAGAACAGAAGTTAATTTTAATGCCATCCAGCTTATCAACTTTTCTTTTATAAATTGTGCCTTTATGTTATATCTAAAAAGTCATTGCCATAATCAGGGTATCTAGATTTTCTACTATGTTATCTTCTAGGGGTTTTAAAATTTTGTGTTTTACATTTAAGGCTGTGATGCATCTTGAGTTAATTTTTGTGAAGGGTGTAAGGCCTGTGTGTTGACTCACTTTTTGCATGTATATGCCCAGTCATTCAAGCACCATTTGTTGAGATACTTTTCTCCATCACATTGCCTTTGCCCCTTTGTCAAAGTCCGTTGACTATATTTATGTGGGTCTATTTCTGGGCTGTGTATTCTATTTCATTGATCTATTTGTCTATACACTATCTTGATTACCAAATGATCAATTAGCAAGTGATTAATTAGCAAAATTATATGCAGCAACAAGGGCAGAACACCCATTAATAACTTATAGTGATTTTTCAATTATTTACGGTTTGGAGGTATGGCATACGTATTATACATGTTTAATGTGGCCACAGTGGTTGGAAGCTAAGATAAATTAATGTAAATTACAGAAAGGATAACAACTACCTGGTCCTTTAGACCCCCTCCTTCACCCCAGTTTCACCGCTAATCATTGGGTTGGAATAAGGAAATTCGCCATGACAATACATGGTAGCGTCTGTGCCATATCTGAATCGGGGTCTGTTGCTTACTCTGTCTCTTCAAACTGTGTTTTTGGTCTCGTAATAGACTTTTCAGTTTATTGTTGAAAGCCAGACATAATTTACTGGATAATAGAGACTGAGGCAAGTAGGCCTTCGGTGTAAAATTTTATATTTACCTAGCTAAGGGTTAGACTGTGTTTACAGTTACTATAGCTCTAAGCGTTTGAGGATAAAATTTCGTGGGTGCTCTTGTTTCTGTCGCCTCTGCCGTCTTGGGTTTCCCTAGACACTTCTTAAATAAGGTCTGAGTCACATGGGTCTTTCAGTTGTATTTCCCTGTTATCATACAGGAGCCCTGTTAATGTCGTGGCATGGTGTGGTGTGGTTTGGAGAATCATCTGACACTCTATGATTAGGCCTGTCTTTTGGTGACCCTGTGCATCTAGCTGTGACCTTCACAAGTGCTTCTCAGTCCTTCCCTCCTTAGATGAGACAGGAAGGATAGAGTGGCCCAGAATTTAAATATTTCCCTCCTCCCAGGTCACTAGGGCTTTGATAAAATCCCAGTAGGTAAAACTGTTTCTCTTGGGGGCAGGCTTGTCAAGAACAGAAGGCTCTGGGCATATTTCAAAGTGGTTCCTTTTCCACTCTCCCTGCTGCAAGCATGAGGCAATTTTTCTCCCATTGCCACTGTAAAAACCTGGTAGAGCTCCTGGAGGCAATACTTGCTAAAGTGTGGGGGGCTCCTAAGACGGGGCACTTCATAGTGTTTAACTCTCAGGCTTGTCTGCGTGGACCAGATTTATCAATTACAGTTCAAATTTTCCCACCTCAGTACCAGTTCTTGTAAAGTTTTCTGCTCCTGGGCTTCTACTCTGTTAAGTTGTGATTCTCCGTATCTACTTTTCAATTTGATGGTTGTGGGGCAGCAGTTTTCCCTGTGACCTCAGTCGTCTGACGGATCTGAGAAGAGCTGTTAACTTTCAGTTTGTTCAGTGTTTTTCTTGCATGGATGGGAGTGATGGCTTCCAGGCTTCTTATATGCTGGACCAGACTGTGACTGTTTCTCAGAATTCCCTTGTAATGACCCTGGTAATTATAACGTGTACTGGTCAGGTATATTGTAGGTTTCTCATCTAATGCTATTTGGCTGATTTTTACATGCTTAGATAGGGATCATGGGTTTTGAAGAGGAAGGCCTCAGAATTGTCCTTCCCATCATATCACACTCTCAACATGATTTGTGACTGTTGATATTGAACCTGATTACCTGGCTGAGGTCAGGTTAGTCAGGTTTCTCTACTTTAAAGCTATTCTTTTTCTCCTTTCTATGTTGTTCTCCTTGAAAGGAAATCACCATACACAGCTCACAGTTAAGGAGTAGAGGTTTATGCTCCCTCCCTTTAGGGTAGATTAACTACATAATTTATTTGGAATTCTTCTGCATGGGAGATTTGCCTCCTCATACCCAAATAATAATTTATTCAATCATCTATTTATATACATATGAATTTATATATTTATTTTATACCTTGAGTAATAACCCAAGACTACTTAATTTTGGTGTGGAAGTTGTCCCAGCCTTAACACTGGGATCTCCTTTGCTTGGTATTTGTGTCCATTTGAGATATCCCATCATTGCGTGTGGTTTTATTGTAACTGTTTTGTCTAGTTTTTGAGAACACACTTACTTTCTGGTATTACAAAATATTTTAGGCCCACTTCGAATATTTTCTGCCCCAGTTTTAGAATCAGCCATTTCTCCAAGGACCCATGCTTCCTTTTGTTGGATAATGGCATACAAAACCAAGATCTGCATACCAGGTATGCTCATTGCTAGCAAAGTATTATTTTCAGGCTCTCCCAGCTGAGAGAGTAAGGCGATAGATGTGTGTACACTAACCCAAGAATATATTTTCATATGTAACCATCTGTATCTATATTAAGTTAAACATGGATACTTATCTCAATCTAGCCTTCTGTTGCCACTGGGTTTTAATAATTGTTAAGTATTTTAAAAGAAATATAAATTTTGAATGCAAAAAATATGTCTTCTTATTTATTGTGATTTACATTTATGGTAAAATGCATCCACATTTTGAGCATTTTGAACACAATTTTATTTAACATGTTTTTTCATACCATCTGCCATATATACATTTAATATGTTCATCACCTAAATAACATTATTGCTAGAATATGAATTACATGATGATATTAAAAACAACCAATTCATGATTTTGCTGAAATGAACACAAGAACCATAAATTTTATAGACTATATAATAATGTATGAATCACATGTGCATCTTAATTTTTCTACTCATATGTAAATAAAATACTCTACTATAAACAAAAACAATCTATAAACAGAATACTCAGAATTTGAATTTAATTCAGTCGTTTTTGAAATATTGCCATCTTTTAGTTGTGTAAAACCCATAGGCTATTCACAGTGGCTCACACCTGTAATCTCAGCACTTTGGAAGGCCAAGGTGGGAAGACTGCTTGAGCTAGGAGTTCAAGAACAGCCTGAGCCACATAAGAAGACCCTGTCTCCACAAAATGTAAAAACATTAGGTAGGCATAGTGACTCACACCTGTGTTCCCAGCCACTTGGGAGGTTGAGGCAGGAGGACTGATTGAGCCCAGAAGGTCAAGGCTGCAGTGAGCCATGATTGCACCACTGCACTCCAACCTGGGCAACAGAGTGAAACCCTGTCTCGAAAAAGCGAAAAACAACAACAACACACACATACTCACACACACACACAAAGCCTTGTAAATATTTTTCCAATTTGTTGTTATGCAGACATTTCAGCAGTAGAAGGTTAGAATGTAGTCTATTTAGCAGTTTGAGATTTAAATTTAGCAGTTTGAGATTTAAATCTCTAAATTCTGGCCTGTGGCATGAAGGTCTCCATTTATGTTCTGGCGTGGAGCCCTGCAGGTGTCAGGAGCAGGCTTGCTTCTCCAGCTGGGAAGACATCCACTCTGTGGCCTTGCAGGAACCTATCTGCGTTGAATGCATCAAACAGTTTTCCATTTATTTGGTCAACAGCACAGCTCCTCCTCTCTCTCCTTTCCTTGATGACTCTGGTGATGACTCTGTCCCTACTGACCTCCAGCTTCTCCCATCTCTGGAGAATAAACCCCAGAGAGGGGCCTCCTGACTCACAGGGAGAGAGGATTTGGTAAGAAAATCATGAATATGGCTGGGCGTGGTGGCTTATGCCTGTAATCCCAGCACATGGGTGGGTGCGGGTGGGTGGATCACGAGGTCAGGAGTTTGAGACCAGCCTGGCCAACATAGTGAAACCCCGACTCTACTAAAATTACAAAAATTAGCCGGGTGTGGTGGCACGCGCCTGTAATCCCAGCTACTCTGGAGCCTGAGGCAGGAGGATCGCTTGAACCTAGGAGGCAGAGGTTGTAGTGAGCCGAGACTGCAGTGTTGCACTCCAACCTGGGCGACAACGAGACTCCGTTTAAAAAAATAAAAAGAAAAAGAAAAGAAAAAAAAACTTGTGAATACTATTACTGTGATACATTCTTTTACCCCTGCGACATTTCTTCCAGCTCTGTCTTAATAAAGCAGCCTCAAATTTTATAAAAGCCCTAGATACTTCTCATTCTGGGACCTGAAAGCCACTCCTACGTAGTGTTAGAGACCTTGCCCCTATCATATTCATTCTTCACCTAGCAGCAAGAACACTTTTTCAAAAACAAAAGTCCTACTGTTTTCCCATTTGAAGCCCTCCAAGGCTTCCCAGTATGCTGAAAGAGAGCCCCACCGTATTTCATGGGCACCAAGTTTCCTAATGTCTTACTGAAAAGTTGGTTACAACTAAAGAAACACTTTGTGTAGCTTTAATCGATCCTTTCTTGCCCTTTGTCTCTGTGTCCAGGTTAAAAGAAACAGTTTTATAAGAGGCACCTAGTTATTGCTGCTTCTGTAATCACGGAGACCCAGGAGTTAAGGGCAGGCTGCATCCTGGAATGGGGGCTACGAAGCAGCTGACGGGCCCCATTACACCTGAGATGAAGAAAGCAGGGCTGGGATCCTGCTCTTCTTTCATAATAAATATATTAACTTCAGGAATGTTATCTTGATGTCCCTGCTACAGAAAGCTGGTTGTTTGCATGTTGAAAATATATTCTTGTTGTCATTAAGTAGAAGAACCTGCACCCTAACATGTGCCTTAAAAAAATATCAAAACCAGCAGTTCTAAAGCCAAGGCAGCATTTTCACAGCTGTCTTTCAAATTCCATGGGTCTATGTTCACTAGCTCCAAATTGCAGGCTTGGAGATGCTCATGGTCGGCCATGAGTTCATTCCAGCAGGAAGTGACATGGTGTCCTTCAAAATTAGATTCCCAGTAGAAGCATCATTGAGATTTTCCTGTGGTGTCTGACACATGAAAATAACTACTCAAAATTTCCTAGGCCATAATCATATTCGTGTTCTATGGAGTCTTCACTGATGGTTCTGTTCAGTAGTTAGAACAGGCAAAGAACAACTTTCGTGAAAAAGTTCTGTGAGGTCCCACTTTCTTTCTGAGAAGGACATATAGGCTCCTTCACAGACAAACCCCTCCTACACATGAACTTCAGCTTCTCTATCCCATCTGCTGCATATGAATCAGGCCCCAATTTTCAGTGCAAGCCCCAGCTTTTCCCAGGTGGTCAACCTCCAATTATTGATTGATGGTACACTTACTAGCCTGATTGAAAAGACATTTTTGGGAACGATGTAGGAATTGAGAGGAAATCACTTAGGCAGATAGTGAGGGTGTGGGAGTCCTTGGTAAGGCTTTTACTTTTTAATGAAAATCAGCTTCAAATCATTTTCTAACAAAGAGCAGTGTGGAAAGTCGAGCTGCAGACATGGGCAAGCAAGCTGGGAGCTTGCATGGGTGAGTCCCTGCAGTAACTAGGGACTAGATATGTTCAAGATGGCCTCTCCATCTTCCCTTCTCTGTCAGCCACGTGTTCAGGAAGGAGCAGACAAGATGGCACAGGCCTAGGGGAGAGTTCACTTGCATAAGGGTGGGGCAACCAACCTTCACATCCGCCCCCACCCCCATGTAAATGTCACACCTGATGGAAACAATCTGTGAGCCCTACCTATATCAGACACTGCCTCCTCAAGCTGGACTATAAAATCTGGTGCATCTGCTGCCAGCAGGTCTTTTCTGCTTGGAAGACCCCTCTCTCTGTAGAGAGGGAGCTGTTTTTCTTTCTCTTTTCTTCTGCCTATTAAACCTCCACTCCTAAACTCCTCATGTGTGTTCCCGTCCTAAATTTTTCTGGCATGAGAGGACTGAGGGAATGAACCCTGTGTATTTACGCCAGACAACGTAGCTGCTTCAGGAGGACCCTTCAAAAACTACTCGGTTAATCTATTTCTTCAGATAGTCTAATCCCTGATTTGAATCAGTTCGGGCCCCTGATAAATTTCCTTCACTAAGCCATGCTTCCCTGTCTGCTCTGTCCTTGGTTTTACTCAAGGAGAACCCATGTAACAAGACCAAGTTTGTTTCCCGATGCGCATCAAGGCAATACACCAAGTTACCCAGTTGCAGCTGAGAAAGAGGTTTCATGGTAAAGCAACCAAATGAGGAGACAGAAGGAAACCTCAATTCCATCTCCCCAAGGAGTTTGGAAGTAGGGATTTCTAGGTTTGATGGAATAGTGAGCCGAGGTGTGAGGATCCTTGACTGGTCAAAGAGCATAGGGTGGAGTCATGAGATAAGGAGCCGAAGAAACCTCATTCTCATCCTGACTGGGCTTCTGCAGAGGTCTCTTCATGCTGGGCGGGGGTTCTCTGGGGTTCTTCATGCTGGTTGTACTGCTATCCCACTCTCCTCCCTGGGAATTCAGGATCTGGAAACATGCACAATTGTTAAACAGGAAATGTAGGATTCCAGCATCAGAAATTCCATCTATAGGAATAACATGGATGCAAGTGGTCAGTCTTTTGACTGTGCTGTCCTTTAAAAGGAATCCAAAGGTCTGCATGACTTCCGGTAGCAATCAGCTACAAGGAAATGGGTGGAAGTATAGCCAGATTAATGCTTAATTCTATTTCTGTCTAGAACTTGGCATGTAATTCTTGTCAACTCGGCGAGAGTGGTTTTTACCCCGACATGGGTCTATTCCCACCATTTGATGGGAAGTGCTGTGATGCTATGACGGCGCACGCCACTCTCCCCAGCTACTAAGAGATCATATGCTAATCCCTGGTGACCTCCCAGGAGGAACCCCCCAATGACCAGCCTCCCTATCCTAATAGGTTGTGGTCTCACTCCTGCTCTGATCACAGGAAACTCAAAGAACATCAGCCCAAACCTTGCCTCCTCTGTAAACCATTACTTTGGCACTCTGTCTAATTTGTTGCGGGGTTTTTGTTTTGTTTCTGAATATTATTTTATTTAAAAATTATTTACATTTTCCTATAAGTTGTTTTCAAAACTTGTAAGTGGGTGGAGGAGACAGCCACTTGAACACCTCTAAGAATATTGAAGAGGGACTTCAGGAGAGAATAGAAAAATGATTACTGTTTCCTTTCAGCCCAGAGGTTCCACAATGCAGTAATTCTGATTACTCATTGTTCTCTTCCCTTTCCCCACTGGCTCTGCTGGAAAATATTTGTGCTCTCTGCTGTAGAAGCCTTGGAGCAACCACCGACCGCCTGTTTTTTCTCAAGCAATTTATGAGTGAGAATAAATGTGCCTGCCACCTCACTGTTGGTGTTCTTTCAAATGGCAAGCGTAGACATGAAAACCCATGACTATGGAAAGCTCGAAATGTCCCAGCGCTTATTGCAGTAATTCTACATTGGCGAGTCCGCTGCTGCTAAGTCAAAAAGACAAAGACCCACAAGATTTCTCAGGAGGGGCAGCAGGACGCAGCCGGCAGACACCTCTGAGAAGCCCGGCTATGTAGGAGCTGCCTTCCAGCCCATTTCCCAACATTGCTTCGCTGTGCCCTCCAAAGCACTTCCTACTCCCTATTCACTAAGATCAGTCTTTGACTGTGCTGTCCTTTAAAAGGAATCCGGGCGTAGATGGAAAAGGCTGCACCTGGGTGAGAAGTAGTAACAGGATTTGTAGAATCTGTACCTAAAAGATGCCTCTGTCCAGAAAGGGGGTGGCCACTCTCAGGAATCATCCTCAAACTGAACGTAGGCCATCAAGGACCTCAGGGAGCACAAGTTAATTGAAATGAAATCGATCCTGCCAGGGCTTTAATGAAGATGTTGAGAAGCTTGCTGGCAGCTGGGACCTAGCAGGCCAGTGAAGCTGCGATGGACAGTCCCTGGATTAAAAAGGGGCAGGAGGAACAGACTGAGGGAGCCACTATGCTAAATGTACCTGCCACTGAGTACTTCCATTCCCAGCCTCCACCTGTCGGACACTCACTCCCAGGGCAGCAAACAATAGACACAGAGATTAGGGGCCTGTGGCTACTTCTGTTGCTCCAGTTGAACATTTTACAGTGGAGCGAGGGTTTGATCTTATGTCCTAAGGGGTGATCCTTCTGCTGAAACTGCTAAGGAAAAGTAGTCCTTTTCTTTTAACACAGGACTGTGGAGATTTCTGACAAAAGAATAATTCCACTCTTGCTGCATAAAATCCATTGTCGGGAGTAGAACATCCACAGAGTTGGCAGCATGTGGGTTACTACTCTCTGCTCTGGACACTGCAGACCCCCAGCTGCCCCTCCAGGTCGTTCTTTCTCCAAGAGCAGAGCGCTCTTGGAGAAATGCAGATCTAATCCCATCTCTCTATGTGAAGCCCTTTATGACTCTCAGAACAGGGTTCAAGTTCCTTAGTGGGGCCAACCAGGCAGTATCTGTTTCTCCTTCCAGCATATCTAACAACACACTCCTCTTTCCCCTTCACATCCCAGAGTCATGCCTCTCGCCTTTCCTGGGGCATCCAAGCACAAAGCCTCCCTCCACCTCCCCCTCTCCCAGGACATGTTGAAATCCTCCTCCAGGCCCAGATCTTAAATGCCGCTGTTTCTGCTCTTCTGCCACTTGCTCTGTCTTTGTTCTGGGCATTCTCACCAGGTTTCCCATCTTACTCAGTGCCCAGAAGACCGCCCGACATGGTTGAAAAGTGGCTGTTGCATATTGGCTGTTGTACGGATGTAGCTATCACTCGCTGTTCTACATCCTGGAACGTGAAATTAGCAGCCAGCTGAATTAAAACCCATTGAGTATGTTTGTATGGATATGAGAACTCGAGGTTAAAAAATGGTGAAAATAGGAAAAGTGATGACCTACAACTAGTAGAAATCAGCTGTTTTAGGAGAAAAGTGACTTGCCTTGAGACAGTGAGGAAAGTGAGGAGGCTTTTTCAATAATGTATGTAAGGAATGATAAAGGCTTGAACCTAAACTGAAGCAGAGGGATGGAAATGTGGATTTGAGAGTCGCACAAGAGGCTAGTGAATGGGCTAGGGTCACGTGCCATCAATCAGTGGTTGACTGGGTGACACGTCCCAAGTCATTCAAACCCACTGAGTTTTGGTTGCCTACCTGTGGAGTAAGCATGCCTCGCCCATGAGTATCTGATAAGCTAATACCAGATAAACACCTAGGTATGTGCCTGTCTCATTGTAAACCTTCATTAAGAACTAGGTCAAATGAAATACACACACACACACACACACACACACACACACACCCAAGCATTTAATAAGATATAATGAATAAAATAGCAATAAAAATGAATAAAAGAACAAAAGAGTTTGCAAGATGGAGATGGCTTGGGGGTAGGGCATAAAGAAATGAGGGGGTAGACATCAGAGCCACCTGGCTGGTACCTCCCATCAAAGGCTGACTTTTAATATTAGCTCAAGGTGAAAACACCACTTGCATGAATGAGCCATAAAAAGCCAGCAGAAAGAACTTCCCTTGCTTAGCAAGTGACACTTCCCACATTGGCCTTTTCTGTTCCTAATTCAGCTCCAATCCCTGGAATGAGTTTTTCATTATTTTAGGTGATCTGGCTAGCTCCTTCTGTTTTTTTTTTTTTTTTTTTTTTTTTTTGCTGGAGGGGAGCGGAGTGGGGGACACAGTCTTGCTCTGTCGCCCAGGGTAAAGTGCAGTGGCATAATCTCGGCTCACTGCAACCTCCACCTCCCAGGTTTAAGCGATTCTCCTGCCTCAGCCTCCCGAGTAGCTGGGATTACAGGTATGCACCACAATACCTGACTAATTTTTGTATTTTTAGTAGGGTTTTGCCATCTTATCCAGGCTGGTCTCAAACTCCTGGCCTCAAGTGATCCTCCTGCTTTGCTCTCCCAAAGTGCTGGGATTACAGGGGTGAGCCACCACACCCAGCCTCCTTCTGCGTTTTGAGTTTAACTCTCTGCCCCTAGTTTTGCCTGACTCCTGGAATCTTTTAATGAAAAGAAGTGATTGCAGAACAATAGATGTTAAAATTTACATGCCAGTAGCTTCCCTGACCTGGTTTTATGTCGGTCTTCCATTCTGTCATTTGTGCACGCATCTCCTTTAGATGTATCAAAGTTTTCTTGGGCATCCCAGCCCATTCCCAAAGGATTCAAAGGCAGGCTATCATGCAAATTTGGACATTTTGGGTAGTTGGTGGTGGGGGTGGGTGTGGAGGAGAATAATTGAAACAACAAATACCAGGCTAATGGATCAGAAGGTCTGGGGAATATGACTGAATAGTTTTGTGTTTATTCCTTGTATATTGTGGTAGAGAAGGTAGACATAGCCCTGGGAAATTCACAGAAGGAGGCAGAAATTTTATGGAAAAAGAAGGAAAAGGGACACTGCATATACAGGAAACAGCAGAGTGTTCCTCTGAATTCCTTCTTGCCAGCTCATGCTATGATTTTGGTTAACACCCCCCTCCCACGGGGATGCATGTGTGAAAACTGAAGATACAAGGATGAATCACTTTTGTCAGACCCGGACGAAATAGGGCCAGGAAGTCCAGAAGGAGAGGAGGCTCATGCTTACCTTACGTGCTTCAGGAAGACAAGGACTTTCTGAAGACCCTTTCTCATCCTTCGTGTATCATCTGCTTTGATAAGATTTATTACCAGACATTTTTAATTTTTTTTACTCTCAAGTGACATTGACAGCACTAGACATCCTTTAGGACTGCAGTGATTTAGAAAAGATGTTCTCAGAAGAACACTTTCCCAGTAACAGCATTTCTACCAATGAAATGACGGCAACTCTGCTTTGAACCTCTGGAACCAGTCAACTGTTTCCAAGCAGCTTATGTAGGTTTCTTTTTGCTAATGAAAGCTCTCCTTATTCTTCCCTCACTGAATGTGCTGGTGCCTTGCCATTCCATGCACTCCAGATCATAATCCTCATTTCTGTTTCTGAGTAAATCCAACATAATTAGAGAAAATTTTCTCTAGTACCATTTTTCTTAGGTTAACAAAGTATGGATGGATAGGTGGAGAGATCAATAGCTTTGGCATGTATATAAGGTGTTATACCTGACACTGGCTTTCTCATATTATTATATTAGTTGAGCCCTTATCTGTGGTTTCACTTTCCATGGTTTCAGTTAACTGTGGTCAACTGTGGTCTGAAAATACTGTATTAAATTAAAAATTTCAGAAATAATTCTTAAGTTTTAAATTGTGCACTGTTTCGAGTAGTATGATAAAATTTGGTGTAATCATTCCTTTGTCTATAATATTCACACTGTAGATTCTATCTACTTGCTAGTCACTTAGTAGATGCATTGGTTAGCAGATCAACTGTTGTAGTACCATAGTGCTCATGTTAAAATAACCCTTATTTTACATAAAAATGTCTCAAAAGTGCAAGAGCACTGTGTCTATATTATACATTAAATAACACAGTCCATAAGGCTCAGTACTATCCAGTTTCAGGTATCCACTGAGGGACTTCAAATACATCTCCCACGAATAAGAGGGGACTACAGTAATTTCTTTGAGGTTCATCCAAATGTTGCAAGTATTAACTCTCTACTCATTGTATCACTGAATAGTTTTCCATAGTATGCCTTACTGACTTTTTAAAATCATGCATTTGTTAATTAAGGCAGCATTTAAGCAAAGTTCTGTATAGTTGCTATTCTACTTGTCATGAGCTAAAACTATGAAAGTGATAATTACTTTCATAAAAACTTTCCAAAAGCTAAAAATTGTGAACGCGATCTGTCAGAATTGTGTGAGTGATGGTTTATTAATGCTTGACACTTTTTTCCTGACAGGTAACTAGAGACTGGCACAGAGGCACCCATGGCACATGTTGAATAAACGAGCAGTCTATGAGTTTCAGAGCTTTGCATTACATGTGTGCGAGGCTTGGGGGCCTATTCCAGCATTTGAGGATGAGTCAATAAGGGCAGCTAGGTGTCCAGTCACAGTGACTAACTGGAGTAGTCTCTCCTTAGTTTCCACATGCTAGGGGCATGAGAAGGCCTAATCAGGCTATCAGATAAAGCAGGAAACCCAGGCCAGAACCAAACACCCAAGAAGCAGAAAGGGGGAAAGGTTGATTGTGTGAAATTGGGGGACACAGGTCAGGATTTGATTTGGAAAGTGGATTGGCAAGCGTTAACAGGGTTGCCACAGATGGCTGTGCTTTTTCTATATACTCTGGGTAACTCCATGGGATAATATGGATTCTAGTGTGCAGTAATGTGCCAAAGCAGTGACATAAACTGGCTTGAGTGAGAAAGAGGCCTGGTAAGCCGATGCTGCCCATCAAAATGGACTTGATCTGACTGCAAAGTTCTGCTCTATTGTTCTAAGACAAGGTCCAGAAAACAAGTAGGGGAAGTTGTTCAACACCAAGTAGGGCACATCTAGGCAAGATCAACCTTCTATGGCTCCAGCCATATTGGCCATATTGGCCAAGAATAATCAGGACTCATCCTTTGTGTGTCTTTCTCTTGGGTGCCTCAGCTCAGAGACTTGGAGTTTAGGGGTCTCCTGAACCTGATCCAGGTTTAGAAGTGAGACTTAATTCTAAGTCAAATCTGGGAGCCTGGGCCAAGTGGGAAAGACTAAGGCTTATACACTTAAATCCTGCTTGGGCCAACCAATGGGGCTGGCTTACAGGGAGCTGAGAAAGGCAGAAAATGGTTATACAGGGAAAGTTGAAAGAAAAACAGCTCTGCTGGTCCAGTCTCTTGGGGGTCATGTAAAGGACCTGGAGAATATGGCATTATCACATTACTATGTAATCTTTGTATTATCAAAACATCATTTATCACAAAAAGAATATTTCAAAGGTAAAGCAGGGTTAGGGACTAAAGTCCCAAGACAACAAAGATGCCATCTCCTACAGGAATTTCAATGATCAGGTGCTTTATAGATGTAAGTGTATTTTGTTATTGTAAATATTGTAAAATATTGTACAATTGTAAAATAGAATTCTGAAACTAATTTATCAATCCTAAAACAAATAAACAAGCCCAAAAGCTTCCTTCTTTGTCCTTAAGTGTTCTGTCATCTTTGTTAGTGGTAGTGAGATGTGCTGCAGGTGAACTTGGAAGGTTAAAACAAAATGACAAAATGACATTAAAAAGACAAAAATGACAATAAAATCTCAAGGGCAAACAAAAGAACACAGGACTTCTTTTTTCCTACTCTTTCAGCTTTGGTTCCTGGTTCTAATCACGTTAGAGCCAATCCCAGTCAAGTCTTAGCAAATCCTCTTATCTGATTCATGAATCTCATTATAACTAATTCATGTTGTAACAACTCCTGCACTGGGAAAAAAATGTCTGAATTAACAAAAATAGAAGGACCATCTGTGACTGTCTGGGCCCACCATCAGTGCCACAGTCCCGTGTGACTGGTTTTTGTAGGACGTGTCTTTATCTGTGTGTGCAGAAATCATAAGCCATATTATACCAACAAAAGAAAGCAAACCACTGATGTGACTGTTGTTAGGTGAAAATGTTGCTCGATGCAAGGCTACCCTTGGACTCCTATTGGGGCACACATCTCAGACGAAGGGTATTTTGGTGGTAGCCACACCAGGCCAGCAGAGGGGAGCTCCTCAACTTCCCCTTCCATTTACTGAGTCCTCAGCAGTCTTGCTCTACATGTCCCCTTCCTGGTCCGCTTCTTTCATCCCCACAGCCACCCTAGTTCAGGCCTTTATCAGTGATCACCTGGACTTCAGCAAGGGCCTCCTCCCCAGCCCATCCTGCCCATGACCACACAGGCTGCGTTCAAAGTGAGCTTGCTAATAGGCATTCTGGACGATGCTGCTTGTCAGATTCGTCTTTCAGTTGCTTTAGCTGTCTTCGATATGTGCTTTAAACTTGTTATCTGAGCAAATAAAGGTACTTCAACCTCATGACTCTCCTCATCCCCACTAGCACCCAAAAACTCCTACGACCCTGAAATAAGAGCCGTCCTAAATGCCTCTCTCTCTCTCCTCTCTCCCCAACTTCTTTCTTGTGATAACCTTTTCACCTAACATTACATTACCAAAAATGTTCTTTCACTATGACTAATGAATGACTAAATTCATTCATGAATTCCTCAGGAAAAAAACTTTTCCCAGCCTCCTTGAAGGCTGCCCTCTGTGCCTTTCCTATGCATTTTCATGATGACTGTTATTATATAAATATACTTCTGTCACAGCAATTCTCAGACTCTTTAATCATCTCTTTTCCAAACTAGGCTGACAGATTCTTCAGCATAGGGAGAGATGGTGTCCAAAGTTCTTTCTACAAACTTTACCACTCAATCTAGAACATAGGTATGCTGAAATGTATCTGTTAAAATGAATGAATGGATTCTCTGAAAGTACTTTATTATTTCAGTAGAAGTTTAGAAAGACCTTTTTTGCTCTGTTAGAATAGATTATAGTACAGGAAAAAGGAAGAGAGGTAAAGACAGATGGAAGCCTCAATATTAAGACATTTCTGTGCATAGAATTTTTTAGATGCATTATTCCAATTAATGATAAAAAAGAAATAGAATAAGAGCCAAATTCTTCTTCTACTTTTCGCCAAATATCCAAAGTTCTCCATCTTAGATGACCTCAAGTTTACTGTGATGTGTTCTCAGCATTTGTAGAAGCTGGGAGTTTTGCTTCATTTTGTTACAGATGAGGTGGCATGGACAGCTGAGTCCGAGTTTCCTTTTCATGGATTGCTGTCACAAAACATCCAAAATGCCCTTATCTCAATGCCTGGGAGGGTAGGGCCCGACCACCAGCCTAAACTCCTTTCTAAGTGGATAGAAGCCAGCATAATGAAGGAGAGCCAGATTTCCTGAAAACCTTTTGTGCAGTAAAAGGTAACAAAGTCCCCATTACTTGGGGATGAAACTCACAATTATTTATTATTTCTCACAGTCTTGAGGGCTGACAGCCTGGGCAGTTCTTCTGTTGGTATCCCCGGGCTCACACGTGTGCTGTAGTCACTGGTATTGACCAGGCTGGAGGGCCCAAGTTGGCCCCATGGACATGCTGGCAGGTGGTATGGCTGTTGGCCAGGGTACCTCCATGTCCCCAAGTGGCCTCTCATCTTCCAGGATGCTGATCCAGGACTCTCCACCACACTGTGGTCCCAGTGTTTCAAGGGAGTGAAGGTGGGGGCTGTACCCTATCTTGGGGCTCAGGAGCCTGCCCAGCTCAATGTCCCCCACTGTCCATTCATTAAAGGCAGGCAAGGGAATGCCCAGGTTCAGGGGTTGGGAAAGATACTCCTTCTCTCAAAAGGAGGCATGGCATTGTAAAGGCCCTGGGGCTCATGTGGGGTCCTGAACCAGACAATCTGCCACAGCGCAGACCACATCAGTACAAATAACTTGTATTGATCTAGACTAGTGCCAACTTGAGACTGAGACAAAATTAGAGAGATTCACAGTAACACTGACAGTTGCCATAATGGCAACAGGCTTGGAACAAAGCAGCAGATAAAGAGAAAAGCCCTTGCCTTTGCTCTGCAGCAGGGATTGTTCTGAGACATGTATGTGTAGATGCGCTCACAGGCACTGGTGAGGGAAGACTTGATTTCACCCTGAGCCTGATCCTGAAACATGGTCTGCCCACAGTGCCCCAGGGAAAAGGCTTACCAGAGACAGAACTGTGATGGCAAGTTCAGTGCTGGAATCAGTGAGGCCAAGGCAGGGCTGTGAGGCAATGGGATGAAGAGGGGCAAAGATAACACCTGCAGCTGCCATGAAAGGGAACATTTCTCTGCATCCACGAATGGAGTCATTGAAGGAGCCCAGGCTGCCTGTATCCTCTGTGGCCACCACTTGTGGGTTCCAGTTCCTCTGAGCTCTCAGTCTGTGAAATGCCATATGCAGAGAACAAGTGCATCTCTGTGTGTAAGGCATCACACAGAAAAAAGTGAAATCTTCCAGATTTTTAGAAGCACTGGGAAACCAGTGGCCCTTAGTCCAAAATCACCTGGTTCTGATGCTTTTGCAATAAGAAGTCTCCCTGGGTATAGAGTGTGCTGCTGGGGTGTGGCATGAGGACCACTGCCTTTGAATGACTGGTGATCTCATGATGCTTTAACGGGTGGGGAGGTACAGCTTGCAGAAAGCAGCCCTCTCAGGATGGACTGAGATCATGGGGGAAAGGCTATGATATCCCATAAAAGACTGTGGGGTTCCAGAACTGACTCCTTACTTTCTGTGGTGACACATGCATGTGATGTCTGGACACCTCACTCCTGGAAGAAATATATGAACCTAAGCATGGAGAGTCCACATTGCACAGAAACAAACAGGCAGTAGGCTCATCCTGGGAAACCTGGGCCTGCGCAGAGATCGTGCTCCCAACACCAGTAATCCTGCGCTGATGAGTGGGCTGTGGAGGGGAAGTTGAGCTGTGTAATGGACAGCAGGGGATGACAGGCCCCCCAGACTGATGCATAGGCACAAAGCCCTCCATGCAGACAGCTCTTGTAAGAGCCCTGGGTGTCAGCATGGAGTTTAGAGAAGCATTGGTGAGGCATAGGTGAGGGGTCCTCTTGCTGCAACCCCAAGACGAGTAAAAGGAGGCAGTCCCTGATGGACAGCCACACATTCCCCAAGCCGAGGGACAGAGCAGAGGTCTCATGGGACTACATATTTTTGGCTCCTGAGCCAGGCAGGGCATTCTCACCCATTATTGTCAGGAGGAGTTGAAAACATTTGGATGCTGAAAGCTAAAAAGAGCTTTTACTGACAGCTGACTACACTATAAAGACTCAGGAGATTCCTGAGTCTATAACTATGTAGCAGACTCCTGGCGGCAGAGATCTGAACACAGCGGTAACCATAAGACTAAGTTGTGCAGAGTAGAGCTTTCATTTCCAGGAGGTCTACTAATACAGTTTCATACACGCCAGCCATTTCCCTGGACTTGTAGAAAAGCCTTCCAGGTGATATTTATGTTTGAAATTTCAGAACATGGGGTTTTTGAGACAGTCCCAAAGTGATTAAATAATTGCCATGGAATGAAGAATACCAGCAGCCATGAACATCATCATACAATGAGGGCCTGTTCTAATCCTTAGCTGATATCCACAGAGCAAACCTTGATTTGGTGATTTCATCACTGAATTTGGGGAATTAACCCATGAGCAGGGTTGGGGGTTTAAGCCACACAGTTTAGGAGACTTAAACACATAGGAGGCATGTATAAACTTCTCCTATATGAAACTTAACTCATATAGGGGATCAAAAAATATACTTTATATCATAGTCTATATGATAAAAATACATACGCAGATACCACTGATCTATCTGATTCATTTGCTAGGGGGATCTTAATTCTTTGAGTTTTAGTAATGCTATGTTAAAAATTTGATTTAAACTGACACCATTAAAAATGATACATGAGTCACCAATAAACACATGAAAAAATGTTCATTAGTCATTAGGAAAATACAGATTATAATCACAATGAGCTACCACTACACACACACAGACACACACACATGAGAATTGTTGAAATTAACACAACAAAAGATTGACAATAGTAAGTGTTGGCTAAAATTTGGAAGAATTGGAACTCAGGCACTTTGAGAAAGTGTTTGGAGGTGTCTTATAAAATTAAACATAAGCTTACTATAAAAGTCACCGGCTCCACTCTCAGGTATTTTACCCAAGAGAAATGAAAGTGCATGCGCACACAGAGTTGTACAAAAATGCTAACAGCAAACAATGCCCATAGCCAAACACTTGGAATAAACTAAGTATCCACTTGTAAGTAAAAATGAATGACTACTGACACAAGCAGCTATATGGATGAATGTCCAAAACATGTTGAGTAAAATAATTCAAACACAAAAGTATATAGACTGTATGATTCTGTTTATGTGAAATTCTAAGAAAGACAAATTTAAACTATTGTAACAGAAAGCAGCTTTGTGGTTGTCTGGGCTGGGGGCATGAGTATTGATTGCAAAAAGAGCACAGAGGAATTTTGGATGTGACAGAATACTAGATGCCTTGATTGTGAGGATGACTGCACAGTACATAGATGTGTCAAAACCTATCAAATTCAACTTAAAATGGATGCATTTTATTGTAGGTACATTTTACCTCAATCAAGTTAGTTTGTAAAGCTCCCTAAAATGTGTTTGATTGTATTAAACAAAACTATGATGACATGACTTTGTATCCCTGCACTGTGGTGTCTGATCAATTAGTGAGGGCGACGAATGTGCCCTGTGGCTTCTGTCTCCACTTTTCCTAACCAGGCGTTGAGCTTCCCTCTGTTTGTACTTCATCTCGGCTTCCTGTTCCTCTCAGCCAGAGAGCCACTTTGCTAATGGGATAGGTCTTCTCTGTTAGATGCCAGCAGTGATCAAATAATTCCCCAGCGATTAAATCAAACCCAGTCTCCTTCTGAGTTGAAATATTGATTGTTGCCAGGTTCATTTCTGCTAAGTCCCCAGAAGATCCTGTTCCTGACAAGGAAATGCCATTAGCATTTTTTTTCTCCTTTTCAACATAGAGACTTTTTTTCCCCACACTTGATAGAAATAATGTTTTTTTTTTTTATATTAGCCACACATATAGTTGTTCTGTGTTGATATATTTTGCCAAATACCAGAAACAATTCTAACAGGACAGAACATGATATTTGGGTCTCTTCATGACAGGCAATGATTTCAGAAAATACTTATTAAATGATTAGAAAAACTGTCTCCAATCAATTAGTTAAGTACAAGAGATAAAATTCATCCAGTTGGGTGTGGTGGCTCATACCTGTAATCCCAGCACTTTGGGAGGCCGAGGCAGGTGGTCACCTGAGGTCAGGAGTTTGAGACCAGCCTGGCAAACATGGTAAAACCCCATCTCTACTAAAAATACAAAAATTAGCTGGGCATGATGGCAGGTGCCTGTAGTCCCAGCTACTCGGGAGGCTGAGACAGGAGAATCACTTGAACCTAGGAGACGGAGACGGAGGTTGCAGTGAGCCGAGACTGCACTGCACACTCCTGCACTCCAGCCTGGATGACAACAGTGAGACTCCATCTAAAAAAGAAAAAAAAAAAAAACAAAAAAAACCCTCATCTTTAATGCATCATCTGATGAAGTATAGGAAATGTTTTGAAGCAGAAATGAACACTTTTTGGGCCACAATAAAACGTCATTTCAAAATGTAGATTTCTCCAGGAAGAAAAATGACCTCTTAAAGAAGAGTTTTTATTCTTCACCATAACTGGAGATCAATGGTGCCTTCTGTGATGATGTCATTTGGGACCAGAAATAGCATCTTTTATTAAATCTTGTCTGAGGTTGACCCATCCTAAACTGAACACAGCAAGGAAAGCCAAATCTCTGGAATAAAGATTGTCTCTCCCTCTAACAGGTTTCTTGCAAGATGGTCCACAATTTTTTCAAGATAAAAAAGTCAGATTGATATCACAGTGGGGAATTTTTCAAAGCAGATGGTGTCCTTTTATTTTTCCCTTTTGATTCTGATGGCGAGTAGCATTGTGATGTCAATTTCCAGGTACAAAAATGGAATTGTCCCAGCAGGTATTCCTTGTGAAAGCAACAATCGATACAAGGAGAAGGATGTCCCTGCTGCCTGGAAGGTGGGACTGTAGTCCTTCCCTCAGCACAGGCTTGTGTCCATCTCTTAAGGTGGCATCAGGGAAAGAGTCTGGGGTTGAAGGAAGGGAGAAGAGAGCATCTACCCAGTCTATTGAAAGGAATCCTAAGGCTCTGCTCCTGGCCTCTCTCCTCCCACAGGGAAAAATTGGTGTGGTCCAAAGAATCAAAACATCCCAGAATCCTGCTTCCTGGTTTTTATTCTACAAATTGGAAACATCTCAAACATTTTCTCCCCTGACATAAGAATAGTAACTTGAGTTTCTTATACTTTTCCCCCTACGGGTGAGGAGTTCCTTGCAGGCAGCGACAGAGAGTCTCTCTGCACATTACATATGCCCAGGGCCCAGTGGTTTAGCTGCTTGGAGTAGAAGCTAGGGAGGTGAGGACAAGCATTTGTGTTCAATCATCCTGGAGCTCTGCTTTGTCCAAGGTGACACACCCCAAGCCAGATCATGACTGGCCCTTGACTTGGAAGACTGAGTCGTTGTCATAGCCAGGGCACCTGGAAATCTGCCATAGGCTAAGTGATTGCACAAAGGACACACCCTTTACAATCTGTGATAGGCTAAGTGATTGCACAAAGGACACACCCTTTACAACCTAACCGCCTATCACCCTAGGCACCAGATAGGATCAGAATCCAGCCTAGTGCAGAGGAAAGCCAAGCCAGGAGCCAATGAAATGGCCTGTTACAAAGGTTCTGTCCAATCCTGGCGTCTGGGTGGCAGCACAGTGAGCCAACCAGAGCCCTGCTTTCAGGAAGGTGGGTGCGGGCAGCCTGTAGCAGAAGTGGGGGAGGAGGAAGAGCACGGAGTGCACAGCACTCAATGGGGCCATGAGGGGCAGCAAAGGGCCAAGCAATGGCCGCCCACTTCCCGGAGGACTTCTGGGGTTGTGGGTTGGGAGATGATGAAGACTTCTCCCCAGAACCGCCAAGACTGCTGCCCAACTTCCCTGGGAACTCTCAAAATGAGCCTCTCGTCGTCACCTGGAGCTCACCGCGTGTTTCTGTCTTGTGTAGAATTCAATCTTTGATCGTAATGGGATTCACTTATAAATAAAAAATGTCACATGGCTGGCAGCCCCAACACTGCTAGAAATAATTACATATTTTCAAACTTATATGTAAGTTACAAAGTAATATTCATTGAAAATGACTATTTCGTGAAAATGAAAGCTTGAAACTTCTACAGACTTCTACAACGAAATGAAAACCAACAAAACGGCTGACGGTCAGACCGAAGGGAAAGAAGCCGAAGCAGTAAAGGGAAGTGCGTGCTTGACATGTCTCTACTAGGGAAAAAGAAACACTGAAAACCAAAAAGCTACGCATAGGATCCATAACCTAAGCTCAGAGAAAACAGGGGGAAGAAGTAATAAAAATAAAAGTAGCAATTAATGAAAGAGAAATCAACATAGTCAAAAGTTGGTTATTGACCAGTGAAGTTGAACCACCACAATACAAAATTGATTGAAGAAAAAGTGAAAGAAACAATATTAGAAATAAAAACTAGTATATAATACAGATATAGCAAAGACTTAAAAGAATAGAATTTTAAAACAGGTAAAATTGACAAATTATTAGAAAACTATAAAGGACTGAATCAAGAAGAAAAAGAACACTGAACAAAATCCTATTACTTTTGTTATTAAATAAACTGCATGAGTATTTAAGCCTTTCCCACAAAGGCTTTGCTTAGTTTCCCAGGCAAGTTCTTTTAAGACTTATAAGGGCTCTTGCTTGTGTACATTTGTCATGTGCCAGGCATTATTCTCATTGGCCTATGCACATTAACTGACTTAATTGTCACTGTGACTCCACTTGCAGCTAGCATTATTCTAATCCACAGATGAGTTAGCTGAGGCATGGGGAGGCTAAGCATCTTGCTCATGGTCACACAAATGGCAGAGGCAGGATCTGAGCTCAGGCAGTCTGTGTACAGATTCCCCAACCCCACAGTGCCCTGACCACACAGATGATTCCCTAGGAAAAGACAATTTCTGACTTACAGAAACCTTTCCAGACCAGCTCTCCTTGTATTGAGCCTGATCTCTAACTCTGATGCCGAAAGCAGATAAAGAAAGGGAAGGAAAATTAGACCAATCTCTATCAGGAACACAGATATAAATACATTTTCTATAAAATGTATTTAAACAACATACAGACGTGCACTGCAAAATGATGTTTCAGTCAATGAGCAACCCATGTATATGATGGTGGTCCCATAAGAATATAATACAATAATTTTAGTGTACCTTTTCTATGTTTTGATATATTTAGGTACACAAGTACTTATCACTGTGTTACAATTGCCTACAATATTCAGTATAGGGACACGCTGTACAGATTTCTAGCCTTGGAGCAATAGGCCACACTATATAGCCTAGGTGTGTCATAGGCTCTGCTGCCAGCGTTTGTGTAAGTGGACTCTACGATGTTCACACAATGACAAAGTCACCTAATGACACACTTCTCAGAATGGGTCTCTGTCATTAAGTGACATAAGACTGTACTGCATGATATAAAAAAGATAGCACTCAACTAAATTGAGATTATTGAAGAAAGCAATCTTGTCAAACATTAGAAAATTAGTAACTTGAAAAGAATATAGTTTGCCACTTTCATAATGAAAGGGAAATGACCATATAGTTAGCTCAATGAAATCAGAAAAATCACTTGATAAATTTGATAAGAATTCAAGGCAAAAAACTCTTTGCAAATGAGAAATCAATGAAAAATTCTTAATCACATGAGAGATACCTACCAGAAAGGTATGAAAAACAAATCCCACTCAAGTGTGAAGTGTCAGAAGCATCACCTGTTAAAATAGGAACAAGATAAGGAAGGATCCCTACCACCCACCGTTTCTATTCTGTGCAGCACCTTCTAGCCAGAGTGACAAGACAAGCCCAGGCCCCAGGGACTGAAATAACAAAACTGCCATTATCTGCAAATGTGATTGTCTAAATAGAAAATTCAAAGATTCTACAGACAAATTATAAGAAATAATAATTGAGCCTAGCATTGTTTAATATAAAGATTATATATTAATATCTGTGGTATTCCGTACTCAAACAACTGTTAGAAAACATAATTAAAATATTTCACTTATGGTGGCCAACAAATATAAACAGCCTATAATTTTTTAATGTAACACCTTAACATGAAAATGTATAACATTTTGTTGAAAGTCATTATACAAGTCTTATAAAAATGAAGAGACATACCATATTTGTAGCCAGAAATTCTTCATATTCCGGAGCTGTCAAATCTCTCCAAATTGATCATCCAGTATAATACAATTCCAACAAAACTTCACCAGGTTTTTCATGAGACTTGACAAGCTGATTTTAACCTGTGTATAAGAGAGACATGGGGGAACTAGTTTCTTCCTACGCCTCCTCAGCAACTGACAGACTCCAGGCAGCTGGTACCTGTTCACAGGTGTCCTGGCAGAAATCAGTCCCACTTCTCTGCCCCTGACCTGCAAAAGCTTGGCCCTGTGGTATGCCCCAGAGGTGTGCCTGGAATCTGATCTCCTCCCATGCCTCCCAGTGGCACACAGGGCACGTGGCAGATGTCCACTAACATCCCTGCAACTCCTCCGGGCACTGTTCCCTCCCCAGGGCTAGTGCTGTGTTGGTGGGGAAGCTGGCTTCACCCATTTGAGGAGGAGCCTGGCCTCCGCTGTGCTCCACTGCGTCTGCCATGGTGCTCCAGGGCCAGATTCTCTCAGACTTGACGGGCCCAGGAGCCCTTCTCTCCCTTTGCTAAGTCTCTGTGGGGAAGAAAAGTGATGAGTTTGCCCCTAACTGGGCACCCTGAGCAGGTGACTGAGCTCTCCCTGCATAGGGACCCTCAGTCACAAAGTGGCAGGGACCTAGCTGCCCCCTGCAGTGTCCTGGGAATTAAGTGGAAGCTCTCAGGCTTTAGCTGGTAGAAAGCAATGGTGGTTCTGGCCTCCACTCCAGAGGAAAGCCAGGGGGATTCTAGGTAAATTCAGACCATTCTCTGACCCATTTCACCCCTTCCCTTCCCCACACAGGACTCTCTTTACCAGCAGGCAGTGTCCATCCCATGCTCACAGGGAAACCACTTGTGGGCTTCACCTTTCACAAAGATGCGGTGGGAAAAAGCAGGCGGCCTCTGGGCCAGCCCTGCCCTGCCCTGCCCCACACTAACTCCTCCCCTCTGGGCCAGCCCTGCCCTGCCCCACACTAACTCCTCCCCTCTGGGCCAGCCCTGCTCTGCCCCACACTAACTCCTCCCCTCTGGGCCAGCCCTGCCCTGCTCCACACCAACTCCTGCCCTGGAAAGTTTCTGTGCCTCACCCTGGAAAGTGCCCTGGGGCCTGTCAGCAACCCTGTGCATGGGTCACCAGCTTCATTGGACAGATGGGGAAACTGAGGCTCAAAGAGACGATGGAACAGTGCAGAGTGAGATTACCTCTCTGGCCCTACAGAGAAAGTGTATAGCTCTGTCTCTAGGAGTCCAGACTGGGGAGTCAGGACAGGGACCCCATGGAGAGATCAAGCCCGGGAGCATGGCCAGGGGTTGTGACCCCAGAGAGCAGGCGGTGAGCCTGCACACGCTCTCCAGGGAGCGTCGCCGTTCCCCTGGCCGTCTGCTCGCTCAGGGCATTCACAGAATCTATTTCTTCCACCTCCGCGTGCCCAAGTGGTTAACTGCCTTTTTCCCGGCCCAGTCACCGTCGCGGGATTGTTCTGCGCATGCCTGAAATCTCTCCGCAGACGCTTGGCTCCGTGGCTGCCTCTCACTTCCTAATCAAACTAACAGGTTTCACATCCATGTGGTCAGTGAATGAGGAGGCAGAAGTAATCACCAGCAAATTGACCAGACAGACTGAGCCGAGATGTCTCTGGGCAGCCTAATTCAAAACGTGGGTAAAGATGGACAGAGTGGAAGAAGAGAGGCCATCGCAGGGATTCTCCGGAGTGAGTTAATAAGATTAGAGACTGGCAGCGTCACAGTCGTCTGAGCCCGGATTCTCTTGAGCCCAGCAGAGCATGGAGGAGATGACAGCCCAGCAGAGAGTGCATGCTCCCGACTTCTAAACTCGCCGGTCTGTAGGATGCGCACGGAAGCTCCCTCCCCAGGTCACAGGGGAGTGTGAGGCTCCTGGAGCTGGACTGCGGCAGCAGGACAGCTGCTCCTCCAGTACCTATATTGACACATCTGAGGTGCTCTTGGTACCAAGCTGAATTCAAGAACTGGAGAGCAGGAGGATTGGGTCCTACTCCAGTTCTGCCATAGCTAATTAGCTGTCTGGTTTTCTTCCAGTCACTTTGTTTTTCTGAGCCTCCACTGACTTCACTGGCTTACTCATAAAATGTAGCTTAAAAACAAAAAATGCTATCCTTTTGAGCACAAGTATTCTATTGCCTGAAATATAAGTTCTTCTGAATTAATCAGTGGCTCAAAAGTCTCTCTTCAATATGGAGTAAACACATGGGGGCTCACAGATGGGTCTTGTCCATCTCGGAGTGGTTGAGTTTGTGCAAGGAGAGACCTCCCCGGCCTGGAGCCCACGGGTGTCACTGAGGAGTGGCTTCCTCCACACCCGGGCCTGGTGTTTCACTTGCCTTTCTTCATGCCATTGCTACAACATAGCAGCGGTTCCTAGACCAGCAGCATCTGTGGACTTGTTACAAAACGCACATTCTGAGGCCTGCTCACAAAGGTACTCTGGGTTTAACAACCCCTGCAGGTGATTCTCACGCTCAACCTGGAGAGGAGCATGGACCACTGACATGGGTCACCACGCTCAATCTTTACTGTCTATCCAGCTCACCTGTGCAGTTACCACAATCCCACATCTGGCCTTCTCCAGTCTGAAAGGCCTGGAGCTTTGAGGTTTGAAACTCCGAAGCTGATTCCAATATGCACCAAATGTGGAGGACCTCAAAACTGGCTGTTTTGGGTCATCATCACAGGTGTCAGTTTTAGCCCTCAGAGACGTTTCCTGTACTTTCTTGAGAGTACTTTGCCAAGAAGTGGGTTAACTCAGGGAAAATAGGAGTTAATCTCAGGTCTGTCTAGCTATTTCCACTAAACCAATGATTTTCAAATCCACATTTTGGAATCAGACACACCTACGTTCATAGGTCAACTTGGCCTCTTGCCTGTCTTAGTATCCTCATGTGTACAAGATGATTTGGTCCCACATGTAGGACAACTCAAAGAATAGAGGAGAGAGTTCAAAATTAAGCACCTGGCATGTAACAGGCACCTAATGGGAGCATGCTGTTGTTGCTAAGAATACAGGACCACCTCTGAAATATTTCACCTGTGCTCAATTCAAACCGAGTTAAGAAATGTTCACCTCTAGAGATATTTGACTTTTATTTTTTCTGGAACAAGCCGTCAGAGGCATTGGAACCAGAGCAACTCCATCTTGAATAGGAGCTGGGTAAACTAAGGCTGAGAACTACTGGGTTACATGTCCAGAAGGTTAGGCATTCTAAGTCACAGAAGAGGTAGGAAGTCGGCACAAGATACAAGTCATAAAGACCTTGCTGTTAAAACAGACTGCAGTAAAGAAGCTGGCCAAATCCCACCAAAACCAAGATGGCCACGAGAATGACCTCTGGTTGTCTTCACTGCTACACTCCCACGAGTGCCATGACAGTTTACAAATGCTGTGGCCGTGTCAGGAAGTTACCCTATATGGTCTAAAAAGGAGAAGCATGAATAATCCACCCCTTATTTAGCATATAATCAATAAATAACCATAAAAATGGGTAACCAGCAGCCCTTAGGGCTGCTCTACGGAGTAGCCATACCCCACATGCACACTCATGCACAAATGTACACACGCACACCCTCACACAATGCTCTCTGGACTTGTTTTAGACATTATCTATCTTCAGTTTATTTTCTTCCTCAGGAAGCAAAGTAGCATTCTGATAAAAGATTGGAACTGAATTTAATCTTTTTCTAATAAAATCTGATGTCTGCATCCAGCCAGGAAAACTGGGTTTAATTTTCCTAATACAACAGCCAGGCACGGTGGCTCATGCCTGTAATCCCAGCACTTTGGGAGGCCGAGACGGGCAGATCACCTGAGGTCAGGAGTTCAAGAGCAGCATGGCCAACATGGTGAAACCTCATCTCTACTAAAAAAATACAAAATCAGCCTAGCATCGTGGCAGTGCCTGTAACCCCATCTGCTCGGGAGGCTGAGGCAGGCGACTTACTTGAACCTGGGAGGCGGAGGTTGCAGTGAGCCAAGATCATGCCATTGTACTACAGTCTGGGCTACAAGAGCTAAATTCCATCTCAAAAAAAAAAAAGAAAGGAAAAAGAACCAACTTCCTAATACAGTGTGTCCAGTTTGTGACATGGCTGTTAGATTTGCATTAACAACACCTCATGGGTAGCTTCCATCTGCACAGTCAGTGCCTGGGGTCGTTAAGACCTCATGAAGCACACTGTGGGCTGCTGTGGGGCGGTGCTGCAGGACAGTATGGATGATGGGGCAGCCCACTGCAGAGGAGGAGGGCTGTTTCAAATACGTATCTACATGAATTTCTCCATTACTGTTTTTGAAATTTAATGACAGTGAGTGCTATTAGAAGGAAGGCCTTGCATGTGAATTGCCTAGGTCCTTGGCATATTGAACAAAGATGAACAAAATGCACAAAGGAAGTAGCAGAGGAATGAAATGCAGAAATGAAGCAGCGAAAGCCAGGCTTTATTATAAAGAGAGAAGGCACTCCACAGGGCGGGAGTGGCCCGAGCAAATGGCTCAAGGGCCCCATTACACAGTTTTCTGGGTTTTAAGTACTCTTTTTGAGGTCCCTATGGGCTACCCTTCATCTGGATGAAGGATTTGGTTCATGGCTAATTAAAGGCTGATGTGAACTTGCCTGCAGTCAACCCAAGGCTGGAGTGGGTTGGTGGCCAATGCAGATGCAGAGATGGCCCCTGCATGGCCCGCAGCCAATCCAAGGCACTGTCCCCTCCTATCTGAGACGTGGGAGAAGGGGGAGAATTGTAGGCAGAGTAGCCTTTGATCCTTGTTTGCCTTTTGATCCAGCTTTAGGAAATTACCACGTATTGGCTTTTGATTCCCTGCCCTCAGATCTTGGTTTTTCCCTTTGATTCAGCTTTGGAGAGACAGAGCAAATTGGCCTTAAGTTCCCTGCCTCCAGACCCTATTTTTCTGCCTCATGAGTACGTGGGAATCCTATTGGTTTCTATATTGATTTCAGAGTCTCTGTTCTGCCCATTCCTAGTTACTTACTTTAGGGCTCTCCCTAGGACCTTGGTGATTATCTCATCTATAACATGATAGGAATAAATTAGATAACCACCAGCGTCAGCATTCTGTGCTGATGAGAGAGCGGGAGAAGGAAGGCCAGCAGGGGCACTGCTGCTTGGGTGGCCGTTCTGGCTACTTGCAGCAGGCACACGGGCGACTCTCACAGCCTCAGAGGCTTCCTTTCCCTCCCAGATTGACTCCATGTTCAGTTTCTCACAAAATGGAAAGAGCAGGGATTAGCTCAGAAACTTAGGTCCATCTTCTGCTTTTGTCTTTACCTAGTGGTGTGACCTTGGGGATAGTTCTTAATTCTCCTGAGGATTTGTTTTGTCATTTGAAGGAAACGTATAATTTCTGCTCCCTTCTATTTGGAACGTGCGATGACTCCATGCAGCTAAAATGCTGTGCTCATGGGGCCATCCATGATGCTTCCTGCCTCTGGAGGAAACCTGAGGGTTCTTTCAACACCAAGCTTATCACTCACTATAGGATAGTGAAAGTCTTTCTGGAAACAGATGCATGTGGGTCAATAGAATTTTCAAAGCAGCTTTTGACAAGAAACGTGCCCAAGGAAGTCCTTTCTGATGTCTTGGGTTATTTTTGCTCTCCCAAAGCCATTGCTCCCAGAGTTTCCTTCACACCCTGACCTCAGACGACAGGCTATGTTGCTTCCCCTTTTCCTGCGAATGCCCAGCCTCTGCGCCTCTCATCTGCCCAGTGGGGGACGGGTCACATCGCTGCCAGGAAGCACAGCCACACTCTCTCCTGCCTTCTCCTCGCGCGTGGCATGCTCCCTTCCACATTGTGCAGGATCCTGGCCCCATTCCTCCTCCCAGTGTCTGCTTTGGGGAACCTCAAGGGGAAGCAGTGGGATCATTTTTTTTTTGGCAGGTGAAGCACAGTTGGCTAAAATGGATTCTTCAGCTTGAGTGGTTGCGATGCATGTTTGTCGTTTTTATCAGTTCCGGCTGCTCAGTACTTAATACACTGTGTGGCTGTACGTAGGCCTTTAAGTTAAACAAATAGAAGAAATTATAAAGCAGAGGACTTTTATTTCATGGGCTGCTGGCTGAGAAAATCATAGGCAGATGTGTCGAATTGGACTGTTTTCATCTGAAAGTCTGCTCACTTCCTCAGCTCCGATTCTTGATGTATTGTGTTTATGAGGCTTCTGTCTCTTCTCATATTTTGGGCTCTCACAAAAAAATATAGCTTAAATGCAAGTGGCTTATGCTCACTGCCTTATTTACATTTCATCTAGATGATGTCTAGATTTTGGCATTGAGATGTCCTTTAGAATTGACGGAAAAAAATAAAAGCACGTATTTTACTTCTCTGATGTGTCGGGTACTGGGATAAATAACAGTGAGGGAAAGGGGTGGCTGTGACACCTGCCATGGAGGCTGGCATGGATCGTGTGGGACAGACTTATGGGCAAGGCATCAACCCCCAGAGGGCCAAGCACTGTGGTGGGTGGCAGGGGCAAAGAAGGAGCCATGGGCTGGCTGCTGCCGGGAGTGGTCCCTGGAGCAACCCAGCAGCCCAAGGGTCTTGCCTGGGATCTTAGCTCAGGCCCTGCTACCCAGTGGAGCCAGAGCCTGCACTTTTAAAAGCTTCCTGTGTGATTCCTGTGCACATTGAAGTTTGAGGAGTGCTGGTCCTGATGGAAGAAGGTCAACGTTAACAGTTATCAGATGATTGAAAAGGACCTCCCCGGGAGGCGAGGGCAGAACTGAGTCATTATGTTGGAGAAGGAGTCGGTGCTCGCCAAGCCCAGATTAGGAAAAGGAAACATCTGGTGCCAAGGAGGACATTGCCAAAGAGCCTGGTTTGTTCTGGGAATGGCAGGAGTTTGGGGCAATGAATCAGAGACTAGCCTGGATGGGAGAGGTGAGCAGGTGCCCGGATCCCACTGGTTCTCGAGTCATCAGATGCTGACATAGAACATGCTGTGGTTGGGACTGAAGCCCTGCAGCCAGACTGCCTGTTTTCTGCCCACTGGCTGTGTGAGCTTGGGCCAGTTCTGGAGCCTCTCTGTGCCTCTGTATCCTCATATGTAAGAACAGTGGTCTCAGCAGCACCTACCCCATGGGGCTGTTCTGAGAATTCACTGGACCAATCTGTGTGAACTCTGAGTACCTCCCCACACACAGCAAGTGCTGCACAAGTGACCAGTATATTATTAGTGACTGAAGGTTGGCAAGTTGTGAGCAACATGGGGAGGTTTAGTTGGTTTCTTATTTGTTTTTGTTTCTTAATAAAGGATGTTTGGCAGTTACAGAGACAATGGAATACGAAGAGATATTGGTGCAAGTGGAGTTTATGGGAAATCAGAGAACAGCAAACTGAGCTGCAGCTGCATCTGCAGTCCCGTTGGTCACATGGGGTCACTCATCCCAGGATAGAGGACAAGTAGCAACATTCCTCGGCATGGCCTTGCCCCAACTTCTCTGAAGTGTCAGTAGATATCAGACCGTAAATGAAGACGGGTTTACATCTCAGAAGGACAGTGACTGTTAACAAGAAAATGCAAAGTCTGTAGAGTAGAGCCATGTCCCTGGGCAGGACAAGGGCCCAGTAGCTTAGCTGGGTATCATGCTGGCCAATGACTATGGCAAAGAGGACTGAGAGGCCAAGCTACAGACCAGCACAGTGTCACCATCACAGGCTGGGCCTTCTAGATCTACCATTTGTCAGCCATGGGACTATGGGAAAGACACTGGGCTTACTCACTCTGGATGTCTTTGTCTGGAGTGTGGGGATCACCAGGATCGGCTTGGCTATTGGAAGAATAAATGGGGCACATATGTCAGGGGCCTGCGTGGGACTCAATATGTGCCATGTTAGGGCTTCAGTGGTGGTTTGGGGCCAACGTCTGCCTGCCCACTTCTTGGGTTTTGTATGAGGGGACCTAATTCACAGAGCTGAATTGGAACAGGGAGCCATTGTATTAACACTGAGCAGGCTGAAGGATCCTGGGGGGCGGCTCTGAGTGAAGCTGCTGGAGATCACAGCTTGGACAAGGAGCTTGACGCAAAGCCACATGCCTCCCACCTCCTCTCCTTGAGTCTGGGACAGTTTATGCAAAAGACAAAATGAAAGAGAAGCTGAAGAAGGGCAGGGAATGGGGGTCACCTCACCCCAGCTCTCAGAGGACAGAGGGCAACACCCCCAGAGACACAGTGATGACTTCCCCTGCATGGTCCCCTGCTGTGCACCCTGCCCCATGAGACCAGCACAGTGGTCTCACAGAAGGAGCCCATGAGAGAGGAGGCATTTCCTCCAGGACCACCCTATGGAAGATGGGCGCTGGCCCCTACACCATTCTCACTGAGAGGTGGAAGAGCTCCCCCTTCCCCATGTGACACTACAGCTGTGACTGTGGTAGACTCCACACTGTTACCACTATGGCAATGGCTCAGAGGCTGTTCAGAAGGACAGGGAAGCAGTGGGGAGAGAAGGAGGAAGAACCCTTTTCCTCATCCAACTAGCTAGAGTCTTCCGAGGAAAAATTCCTGCTGAACCCAAACCATTCACAGGAAACCAGCATTGGAAAAGACCATTCTGTAGCCATGATGAAGTAGGCAAAACCAAGAATCCTCCATCATTGTGTCGGAGCACAGCCAAGAACAGGAACCCTACAAGCCGTGAACATGACCACCCATCCTTAGCAACTATAGCTCCAGTCTCCCTATTCCTCCTACCCCTTGGATAAAAATCAGTGAATAATCAATCATAGTTACTCCATGTCCTGACGGTATCCACAACAGCCCCTGCTTCCTTGATTGCTCCCAGGATCACCTAACCCCAGCCCGGGTCCCATCACAATTTCCTCTACACCTCTTACTGGGAGCACCAAGGTTCTCCATGGCCTGTAGGCTCTCCTGAGCTGCAGCAGGTAATACACCAGACTTTGACTCATGGTCTCTGGCTGGGGGGCATGGACAGTGCCAAGCCTGTACTGATGTTTTGAGGGTCCTGGTCAGAGAGGTGGCTCTCTCTCAGAAACAGAGAGGTATCTTAAGGGGACTGGTGGGAGAGGGAGTTAAAAGGTTAAGCTGCAATGGGAAATGAAAGATTTGCATATTTTGCACAAGAGTTTGGTTTCTATTTTATGGCACGAGGAATCTCTGGTGGTGGGGTGTGGGTGTTAACAGTGATTGGATTTGCATTTTAGTGAATTGCCTTAGCTGCCACTTTAAGAATGTATAAGACCCAGGGCATGCTGGCTAATTGTATATAGTAATCATAATCATCCAGGTAAGAGGTGGTGCTAGTTTGGATAAGGGTAGTGAAGATAGTGTTGGAGGGGAAGGAATAAATTGGAGAGAGAAAGCAATCTATTGGATTGGCTGGTAAAGGGGAAGACAGGGACAGTTCTGGGATCCTGGATCAGACATTTGGGTGAATGTTGCTGCCATTTGGTTAAACAGAGAGTTGGGAAGATCAAGGGCGGGTGTTCATTTCAGGTGAGGGATACTCATTATTATTTGGACACTTGCAGTTTGGGATGATTTGGGGTATCTAGGTGGAGATGTTCCTTCCAGAAGCCTTTGGGCTTGATAAGAGTGAATGTGTTGTGGAATGGACAATAATTGGGAGACCTGGGTGGGGGGTGGCTTTGAGTGCTCACAGGGAGCATTTAGCGCTTAGTGCTGGAAAGGAGGACCTCGCTGAATATAATGCAGAGGTGGAAGGGACTAATCTTGGACTTCCATGTGGTGCTGGTGAAGCAGGGCACACTGGTGCAAGTTCTTCCACCTCTGAGCTACAGTTTTCTCTCTGTGCAGTGGGAATAGCTGCCTGAGTCCTGCTAGATGTTCTCTGGATTGAATTGCATCTTCAAAGTGTCCTTGTTGTCTGAGTGCCATTCCCTGATCCTCCACAGTTGTCTGGTTTCACAGGGAGCTACCCTGGCATGAAAATATTCCCCTAAAAGCTGACTGCCACTTGTGTAACTAGTCTCTGTTCAGTCATTCTCTCTGCTTAACTCTGATATCTGCTTTTACTAATCCACTAATACCTTTGTCAGTATCCCTCTGTTGATCGTTGTTAACTTGGGATGAATCAAAGAAAATGAAAATCAACTATGAAAGTGAAAGCATCAGTTTTGAAGAAGTTGCAGGATTTCAGGAAGCTAAGGAGGCAGACTTTGGGGGCTGACTGGAGAGCAACACACCATTGGCTCTGGAGGAACTAGCCTGACAGGGCAAAAAGTAGGAAAACTTGCTCAGATTGACCACACAGTCTTCAAAAGATAATGGCTCAAATATCAGTGGATTTAAAGCAGCTGTACATAAAATAGGCAAAGCTTTGGAATATTATCCCCCACTTCTACCCCTAAACTTCCATTTTTAGGATAGGACTGTGGTAGTAAAAGCATTCATGCTGGACAGGCATTTTCCAAAATCAACGTGTCTTATACATTTCACATTCGTTACTCAATATAATATATCATATACACATACATTTTGCTTAAACTATAATGCCTTTGAGAGGCCTCTTGTGGTACACATCGGCTTCCAATAACAAGTCCCACCCCAGGAAGGAGCTGGCTCCATCTCCGGCATGCATGGCAGGAACTTCACAAATGATAGGTCTTTTAATCTGCTGCCTCACTTTCTTTAGGAAGGAAAGAAGTGGGAGATGAGAGATGTGGAGGCCTAAATAATGGGTACTAGAGAGAAATGAAAAGGGAATTCATTCAACAGCAGGAAGTTCGTGTGGTAATTTGAGCAGGACACAAGGTATTCAGTAGGTGCCAAATAGGAGCATGCATCCCTTCTTCTTAAATGGAAGTTGGTGTCCAATCAATTTGGCCCAAAAAGAGATATCACTGTTAAATCTTGAAGGTCCTGTTCTAATCTTTGCCCTTCAGGAAAGCAATTTAGCCTGATCTTAGAATCTGGCTCTCCTCTCTCCTTTAAACCATGTGGGTTAAGTTTCCTTCTTTTTATATTTGCCCAAAGCAAAAGTAATATTATAACTAGTTACTTAAGAGGAAATGGATTTCTTTGAACAAATAAGCACTGCTTTTTAAAATAACAAGACAGTAACATAGTCATTGGGTAAAGATCAAGTCCACACTGTGTTTTGACAAACCGAGTGGGTCATTGCTCCCTCTTGTCACTGCCGGAGCATGGGCAAAAAGGTCCACCTGAGAAGGTGACTCTGTGGCCCCAGCAGGTGCCACCATGACAGTCACTCACCCAGTCCCTAGGAAGTGGAGATGGAGGGTGAAATCTGCTGTTGGCTGGACAGAGCAAGCAGGAAGGATACCAAGAGTTGTCATTGATGCAATAATTTTCTTGGTTCTCTGAACAGGGCATGGGAAGTATGGGACAGGGCACAGGGACAGTAGTGAGGGGAACTTGTGTGTATTTTCCAGAAAGACAACGCCCTGCATTTCATTTGGGCTAGGAATCAGAACCATCCTGGTTTACTAAAGTTTGCTTAACTTGTGAAAGACACAGTGCAGTGATGGACTAAACCACACATGCAACCGAGCAAAGACAACAGACAAAGACCTCTTGTGACCTGCATGGGCCACAGCGTTATTGAGTCAGTGTAATCTGAACAGGAGCTAAACATTTGGAGAAGGCTTTATTCCTGACCTGGGACTGGTGGTAGTGGAGGGGAGGGAAGGTGAAAGGGTGCTTAGAAAGTGTAAATGACTTGGGGAGACATGAGTGAGATACAAGGCTGGAAATGATAAAGGTGGCAGGCACATGGTTTTTATTCATGGGCCAGGTGAGTCGGTTTTTCTGTTGTTATCTGAAATGGCAACAGCTTGTTGGATATTTATGTGGGACCAAGCCCAAAGTTTATGCAGGCTTAGGTGTGTAAGAACTGCCACATCAACTCATGACTTTTGAGAGACGATAGGTGCCACATGTTGAAAATTAGGGGAGGGAACTAGAAAAAAGAGGTCAAGAATAAAGAAAACACTCAGACTTGATTTTTCCTCCTACCTGGGTTGTTGGGGAAGTGGGTTTTTCCTCGTACCTGGGGTGTTGGGGAAGTGGGTTTTTCCTCGTACCTGGGGCGTTGGGGAAGTAGGTTTTTCCTCGTACCTGGGGCGTTGGGGAAGTGGGTTTTTCTTCTCTGACTGTGTGTGTGTTCTGGCACCAGGCTGCTGAATGTCCTGAGTCCATGTACTTGGTAAGAAGCATGGACCAAGACTGCATTGCTGTGGTGACCGACACAGGACTTCCCACAGAGATCCTGAGACCTTCTCTGTGAGATAAGAAGAGAGATGGGCAGATGCCTGGGCAGAAAGGTGGATTTTATAGAGCGGCTCCTCACCCACCGGTCTTTGCTCTCTGTTGGAACCCTGTGGCCGCTAGGGCTTGTCACTTTGAGTACCTAAGAGAAGAAGCCCTGAGGAGACTCATCAGCATGGCCAGTGCCTCTAGGAAACCATTCTGACCCATGAGCGGGGTTCCTCTAGGAGGTGAGCTGCTGCTCTGAAAGGAGGGCCACGCTTCAACGTTCCACACCGCATGGGAGCCCTTGTCATTCCTCTCCTCAAATGCAAACCTCTTTTTCTTAAATTTAAACTCAAAGTTTGCTCTGAAGATAAAACAAAGCGCCACCACAGCTACACTTTCAAACTTACATTTAAATTCCCAAGTCAATGAATATACACCTGAAAGCCATGTTCCATATAAGAAGTTTAAACTTCTGACACTCTGTGTTGATCTTCCCTATGTTCCACCATCTTCCTGTTGGCCTCCTTCTATGCAGCACCTTTCATCTTATATAAAGTGTAGAAACAGTGTCAATCTATTTTATAAACTTATTGTCAGTCATGGAATAGCAGCTAGGTTCGTGGTGAGATCTTAAATCTCCTATTTTTTGTGGATGTACTGGCTTCATACAAAATACTCTTAGTAAGGAGGAGCAGAGGAACCACTGAGGTCCCTCTCATATTCCACAGACCATACAAGCCCACTGAATACATATTGTAAGTCTGCACAAAAACCTGCAAGGCAGAGAGAAGTTGGGTTACATGGCCTGAGAGCAGAAGAGCTTTCCCAAGAGCCTCACACATTCAGCAGATGCTAATGTCCAACTGTAGAATCCACACTTGGGCATTACCCTGAGCCTCTGTGGGAATGGTATTTAGTACAAGGTATGCCCTCAGTAATAATCTCTGAGTGAATACATGAGTGTGTGAATGACTGAGTTTAAGTGATGTTGTTATCAGATGTGTAGTCAGTCTGCCTGGCTATTTCCCACATTTTAATAGACATTTGAAATGCCATCACATTGTTGACAGCACATTTGGACCACATGTCATGGTTGCTGGAGAACCATTCCTTTCTTTCCATGCAGTGGTTCAGGCTCTGTTCTGAGATCTACACACTCACAGAGCCCATCATTGTGTTCACCAGGCAGGTGAATTTGGAAAACTGGGCCCACCACGGCTTGCTCCTCATGAACAAGCTCTACCTCCCATCTAGACAGTTGCCATAGCCGACCGACAGAAAGCAAAGGAGTGAGATAAAGAGTAAGGAGAAGAGAGGTCTTACATAAAGCAAGGGGGTGGTGAATTCAATGAGGACTAAAAACATTTCAGTTCTGAAAAAGATTTTCGGTGTATGTATGAGTGTGTGTGCATGTGTGGGCATGTCCACCTCTGGTTGGTGCTTAGTTGTCCACTGTGAAATATGCTAGTGGTGCATTTCACCCAGATCACCGTTACTTGGCTGGTGCACCCATCCTCCAGCTGCCGAGAGGTTTACTGCTCAGTCCCCAGCCATACTCTCCCTGGAACACTGCCCTTGGGTGATGGAGAATTGCCCTTGGCTGATGGGAAATGCCTTACCTGGAGATGCCCCCTGCTGTTCCTCACACTCTGAGAGTCTTCTTGGCTCCAAGACTGACTGATCCTGGGACACAAGGGCTCAGCTTCCTGCCTCAGGTGGAGCAACCCTTGGATGCCATTTGTGTCCCAGAGTTCCCAGTTTATCTATGGATTCCAGTTATCTATGTGGCATAACAGCCACCTAGCCCTGAACTAAATGGCTTAAAACAAGAAACATTTTATTATATATCTTGAAACGGTGGGTGAGGCATTTAGCAGGGCTCAGCTGGGCAGTTCTTCTGTTCTACAGGGTATTCACTATGGTTTCAGCGTTTGGTTGGCAGCTAAATGGGCCCAGAGTATCCTAACAGTTTCATTCAAGTACCTGGCACTTTGGTGGGGAAGTAGGAAGGTAGACACGGCTGGCCTCCTCTCCCTCCTCAGGTTGTCTCAGGGTCTCTCTGTGTGGTCTTATTAGTAGGGTAGCCAGACTTCTTACATGACAGCTGAGGGCTCCAAGAGTGAGTAGTCCAAGGAACAGAGAATGGAAGCTGCCAGTTCCTGGAGCCTGAGCCTAGAAACCATCACAGCCTCATTTCCACTATATTCTATTGTCAAAGTAGTCACAGGCTGAGTGGGACTTAATTAAACTAAAGAACTTCTGCACAGCAAAGAAACTATCAACAGAGTAAACAGACAACCTGCAGAATGGGAGAAAATATTTGCAAACTATGCATCTGACAAAGGTCTAACATCCAGAATCTATAAAAAACTTAAATCAACAAAAAGCAAACAGCCCCATTAAAAATGGGCAAAGGACAAGGTGGAAATGCAAATCAAAACCACAATGAAATACGATCTCACACCAGGCAGAATGGCTATTATTAAAAAGTCAAAAAATAACAGATATTGGCAAGGCTTTGGTGAAAATTGAATGCTTATACACTGCTAGTGAGAATGTAAATTAGTTCAGCTATTGTGAAAATCAGTTTAGAGATTTCTCAAAGAACTTCAAACAGAATTACCATTCAACCCAGCAGTGGCCTGGATATATACCCAAAGGAATACAAATAGTTCCACCATAAAGCACATGTATACATATGCTCATCACAGTGCTATTCACAATAGCAAAGACATAGAATCAACCTAGATGCCCATAAATGGCAGACCAAATAAAGAAAATGTGGTATATATACACCATGGAATACTACACAGCCATACAAAAGAATGAAATTGTGTCCTTTGCAGCAACATGGATGCAGCTGGAGGCCATTATTCTAAGCAAATTAACCAGGTAAAGAAAAGCAAATACCACATGTTCTCACTTAGAAAGTGGGAGCTAAACCTGGACACAAAGAGGGAAACAATAGACACTGGGGCTTATTTGAGGAAAGGAGGGAGGAGGGTGAGGGTCAAAAAACTACCTGTCAGGTACTATACTCAGTACCTGAGTGATGAAATCATTTGTATACCAAACCCCAGTAACATGCAATTTACCCATGTAACAAACCTCCACATGTACCTGCTGAATGTAAAATAAAATTTAGAATTAAAAACGTAGTCACAGGCCACCCAGGTCCAAGAGGAGGGACCATATACCTCACCTCTCAATGGCAGAGGCATCAAAGAATATGGTCCTCCTACAGACTGAGGCTAGACTTCTGAAGAAATCACACGATGCTTGCCCCATCCTCATTGCCTTGTTCTTCATGTGTTTCTCTAGAGAGCTCTCCCCCAATAAATTGCTTGTCAAGAATCCTCATCTCAGACTCTGCTTCTAGGGACCCAAACCATCAACCTAACATCCATCCCTTTTCCTCCTTGGCAGCAGCAGCACAGTCTTATTGAAGTTTATTAATGGAGCCCCAGGTAACCCACTTCCAGAGTTCCCAGCTTCCCTGGCAGCTGGGGTCATGTGATTGTTGTGCAGAATCCCTATTAACCTCAGTAGGGAAAGCACTGGGTTCAAGAGGCTGAAGAAGAGACCCAGAGCCAGCAAATGAGACATGAGGTTTTTTTAGGGGCTACGTACAGGAGAGAGTCTAGTGGCTGTGAATGGGACAGGAAAACTGCCTTAGATAACAGAAATGATCCAGTGGCAGCAGGCTGGGCAGTAAAGCCACAACTGCTTGCAAACAGCATGCAATTTATATAGCATTTTCAATTAATACCCTCTCCTTATCGACCTCCAGCTGACAACTTTCATCCAGCCCAAAACTTGGGGCCTCAATCCTCTGTATGGCCGATGTTCCATGAGACAGGCCAGGGGCTCAGATGTTTTTCATAGACAAGGAACTAATCACCGGATTGGCCACATCCAGGTTCCCTAGCTCGGAACACACATTCAGGTGCATCTGCTATACTGGGTCATTCCCTGTGTAACTTAAATTATTGCTATCAGGTATACTTACTCTACATTGACCCAGTTCTGGCCAATGAAAGTCAAAGGAATTCTTTTGTGGGGCGTCTCAAAATTGTTCTGCTTTCTCAGTAAAAGGAAGCATACACACTTGACACTACCCCCTCCCTGGCCCTCTTTCTTTTATCTTGAATATGGTTGTGATGACTAGAGCTGCAGCAGCCATTTTGCAAATGTGAAGAAAGGGTCAAGAGAGTATGAATATCACCTGCTTTCATGTTGCCAAGCCACTGAACCAATGGCAACAGCTGCCTACCTCGGACTTCTCAGGTGAAGAGAAACAACCTTTTGTGTTGTTATTGTTCAGGTCATTGTCTCAGGTTTTATGTCACTTGTAACCAAGTGCAATCCAAACATCCTCGCAGGGGATAAAATAACCAAACTAATAGTTGAGGAACAAAGACATCTACTTTACAGTTCAAACTGATACCCAATGAAGAGAGATATCTTTACAAGATGGCATTAAAGATGCAATTTGAAATATTAGCTTCATGTTGAAGACATTTCCCCCTTTAATCTGTGTTTAAAGTTAGCATGACATAATTGAGAAAACAGTCTGATCCACTTTCTTTTGTCAGTTGAGGGTTTTTCTTCCTCTATTTAAATGAAAATTACTGATTGTCATTTCCACAGATGTTTTAGAACCTAGATGTAATTTGCAAAACATGAAAGAACTAACAATGTTCAGTTTGAAGCTGGCTTATCCTTCTCCATTTAATTCTGTTCTCTACTCGTTCTGTTCAAATGGGTTTTATTAGGGCCTGAAGTCGATAATAAAAAAGGAATGGAATTCAGCATCACCATTGCTGCAGCTGTCTCCATTTTAACACACGTGCTCATGAGGAGACACTTCCCTCTGTGACAGTAACTGACACCAATGTAGTAATGAACTTGGGCTTCCCTTTGTCTTCCTTGGGGACAATGGGCTGAGGCCTGGCCAGACTACTTCTAACTCTACATCCCCACCACTTGTTATCCTCCCAAATACTTGGTTTAATATAGAACTCTTAGTATTTACATAGCAATTTCGCTTAAAAAATGCAGATACCCTGGGGTAACCAGGCATCATACAGCAACCATTTTTTGAGTTCCAGGCAGGAAAGCAGATGCTGAGAAGAGTTTGGTGGAGGAGACTTTATTCCGGGAACATTACCCTAGAGAATAGGAGTAAAAACTGGGAGAAGCAAAGTGGGCAAAGGAATAAAGACAATTCAAGCTTGTGGCTTGAGCAGGTCACCACTGTGGGCAACTGGGGCTCACTCTTGCTGGGCTTCCTCTGGGAGGTGATGTGGAATGCCCCTCAAAAGTTTCCACACAACATATAGAATAAAGGAGTCCTATTGGTTGAATTCAAAAATTCAAACTCAAAGTAATTCAAATGTATGAAAGTTTGAACTTTAACTTATCCTGAGCTTGAAGGAACATGGCTATGCAACTTGAGGCATGTGCATGCAACTGTGACTTCTGCCTTTTTTCTATAAATGATTAAGACCAAAGTACACCAGAGAAAAGACCCCCTCAGATCACCACCCCTCCTCATGGAATAATGAACTAATCTGTAACCAACCAAATAGCTGTGGCATCTGCACCTGTTCTTATAAGGAAACTGTTGTGATCCTGTTGGAACTTTTCTGTCTCTGCCTATGTAAGTGAAACCATAACTTTCCCACTCTGGAAATGTTGACCCCCTTTCATTTGGAGTCAGTGCTTTCCTGGGTGATCACCCTCAAGCTTTGTGCTCATGTAAACTCTATACTCGTGATGGAATGAAGAAAAAAGCCAAAAAAAACCACAAAAAAACAAAAAAACAAAAAACCTCTGTAAGATATTTAAAGAGGTTTCTTCTGAGCCAGTATGAGTGACCATGGCTTGGGAAACAGTCTCAACAGATCTTGAGAAAGTGTTCCCGAGGCAGCTGGGTTACAGTTTGGTTTTACACATTTTAGGGAGATAGGAATTGTAGGTAAAATCATGAAGGTGTATATCGATTCCATCTAAAGGGGCGGGATATCTTGGAGAAGGTGGGTTTACAGGTCATAAGTAGAGTCAAAGATCTTCTGATTGACAATTGGTTTGAAGAGTTAAGGTTTGTCTAAAGACTTGAAGTCATCAGAAAGAAGTGCTTGAGTTAAGATAAAGGGGAGTTGCAGAGACCAAGATTCTTGTTATATAGATGAAGCCTCCAGGTAACAATCTTCAGAAGGAATGGATGATAAATATCTCCTTCCAGATCTTAAAGGGTATCAGACTTTTAGTTACTCTCTCCTAGATCTAGGAAATGCCAGATTATACTGATGGAGATTCACCACAGATGCAAATTTCTCCCACAAAAGACAGCTTTGCAGGACCTTTTCAAAATATGTCAAAGACATACATTTTGGGATAAAATATTTTTATTTCCTTCAGGGTCTGCTTCTGACTTGTGATGTGATACCAGAGTCAGGTTGGAATTTGGTCCCTTTTTGCCACAAAGGGTTTGTTTTGTGAGTCTTATGGTCTCTATTTTAATGTTAATGCTGGTCCCTTGTCCCTAAATCTCTAAAGGGATGGGTATAATGAGGTGTGTCTCATGTCCCTTTCCATCATGGTCTGGAACTCAGCTTTTCACAATTCTCTAAGGCTCCTGTGGCCAAGATTGGGGAATCTATTCAGTCAGTTTGTTACCAGAAAGGGGGTCCCAATCCAGACTCCAAAAGAGAGTTTCTGGCCTTGTGCAAGAAAGAATTTGGGGTGAGTCCAAAGAGTAAAGTGAAATCAAGTTTATTAATAAAGTAAAGGAATAAAAGAAGGCTACTCCATAGGCAGTGTAGGGCATGGGCTGCTCTACTGAACATACTTAGAGTTATTTCTTGATCATATGCTAAACAGGGGTGGTTTATTCATAAGTTTTCTGCAAAAGAGGCAGAGATTTCCTGGAACTGAGGTTCCCTCCCCTTTTTAGACCATATAGGGTAGCTTCTGGACATTGTCATGGCATTTATAAACTGTCCTGGCACTGGTGGGAGTGTCTCTTAGCATTCTAAGGCATTATAATTAGCATATAATGAGCAGTGAGGAGGACCAGAGGTCACTTTCGTTGCCATCTTGGTTTGGATGGGTTTGGGCCAGCTTCTTTACCGCAACCTGCTTTATCAGCAGGGTCTTTGTGACCTGTATCTTGTGCCAACCTTCTATTTGATCCTGTGACTAAGAACGCCTAATCACCTGGGAATGCAGTGCAGCAGGTCTCATCCTCACTGTACCTAGCCCTTATTCAAGATGGAGTCAGTCTGGCTTAAATGCCTCCAACAGGTTGGGTGGGTGGCTTAAGATTTAATTTTTGGTTTACAATACTTAATCACATTCTCTGAATCTCATTATTTAAAGCTGACATCCTGTGTTATGCCATTCTTGCATTCCTATAAAAAATACCTGATATTGGATAATTTATAAAGAAGAGAAGTTTAATTGGCTCATGCTTCTGCAAGCTGTACAGGAAGTGTGGTGTATTCAGTGTCTACTTGGCTTCTGAGGAGGCTTCAGGAAACTTACAATCATGGTGGAAGGCAAATGGGAAGTGGGCTCATCACATGGAGAAAGGAGGAGCAAGAAAACAAGGGGGAGGTGCCACACACTTTTAAATAACCAAATCTCACAAGAACTCACTCACTATCACCAGAACAGCACCGAGGAGATGGTGCTTAACCATTCATGAGAAATCCACCCCCATGATCCAGTCACCTCCCACTAGGCCCCACCTCCAGCATTGGGGGTTATATTTCAACATGACATTTGGGTGGAGACATATCCAAACTATGTCATGTCCCCACCACCCCCATACCCCAAATCGTCAAGAATGCCCCTGTGGTGCCATGTCCATGCACTATCAGGTAGCACACGTGTGCATGCCAGGTGAGTTCCACAGATGACCCTTACGTGGTGTCATCTGACCCTCATGTCGGCCGCACTTATGTGGCTCCGCTGACCCTGATGTGGAGAGCAAGAGATGCAGGGTTCAGGGAAGTGGGCTCTTCTAGCCACCCTTTGCAAAGTTAATCAATGCAGTGAGAAAGAAAAATAGCTCGGAGCAGTCTGAGGAATGTGAGTTATGCAAAATCTATCAGGCCCAGAGAATAGGAAACTTCAGTCATCCCTGCACCCATGGCCAGGGGCAATTATTTAAAGACATTTAGTTCTTTCTTTTCTTCCCTGTAGTTTCTAGACTAGCTGATAAATGACCTAAAATGTTACTGCAAGTTTCACAATGTGACCTCACCCATTATCTTCACATTCCTGGAATTTGTGATACAAATAACAATGTCTAGTCAATCACTAATTAATGTAATTTCTGTAAACCAATGAGAACTCCCAAAAAACAACTTTATATCTTCCCACTCCTTGTACCCCTTTGCCTTTAAAAACCTGCTTGTAACAAAGACCAAATGGAGCATATATCTAGGATGACTTGGGTCTCAGTATTCCAGGCAGCTGTGAACATCTTGGCTCAAGTAAACTACTTAAAGTTATATTTTGTGCCTCAGCTTCTTTCTTTAGGTCAGCACCAGCCAATGGCTGGAGGAAGGGTGGGCAAAGAGGATATGAGGTAGCAGATGGGAAATGTTCAATTCAGCATCTAATAGGAGAGGTCAACAAAGTTTTCTGAAGGAAATAGGAGCCATACAGAGAGTAAAGAGCACATATAAGCCCATGGAAAAAATAAAAACATGGTAGCACACTGGAACACCTAATGGAAGTTGGAAGAGGAAAAAAAAATTATCTGGGTGGCAGGAAAAAAAAGGTGAAAAAGAGGTGGGTAAACAAAGAGTTCTGAAATTAGAACTGACAGAAGAAGCTAAATTATTCCCAAGAGAGTCAGAAAGAAAGACTAAAAATGTGGAGAGGTGTGCAACAAAACAGGAATCAGGGTGGCTTTAGGTTCATAGCAACAATATTGGATGGTAGAAAATAATGAAACAATGTCTTCAAAATTTTGAGGGAAAGGTATTTCTAACCAATAATCCTTTCCCTAACCAAACTGTCAATAAACACAAGAGTAAATACTTTATAGCATGCAGATCTTGAAAAATTATCTTTCACCTGTCCTTTCAGAGAAAGCTGCTGGAGGATGTGCTCCACCAAAACAAGGGGCTATACTAAGAAACAGGAAGATGAGAGATCCAGAAAAGGTGGTATAACTTGAGAGAGAGTTAAAGTGGATCCCCAGCATGACAAAATGACCCTAGGATGACAGCTTGCACTCCAGTTCCAGAGGATGAGCAGTCTTAAATGAAACAGCATACAGAGACCCTGGAGAGATGTTAAGAAAATGCAATTGGTGGAATACTTGTTACAGGTAAATGATTTATACCAGAGTTTGCAAATTTTTCTTAAAGAACCAGATAGTGAACATTTTGGACTTTGCAGGCCATATAGTCTCTGTTACAACCATTGAACTCTGTCATTACAATATGGAGTGAAAGCAGCAGCCATAGATAATACAGAAACAAATGGGTGTGGCTGTGTTCCAGTAAAACTTTATTTACAAAAAAGGTAAACAAGCTAGATTTGACCTGCAGGGCATTGTTTGCTGAGTCCTGCTTTGAACAATGTGAGTGAACTCAGAGTATAAATCAGTTGTGATTTCATAGGAATCTAAGCATATAAAATGCCAAGGTAATTTTTAACTCTATGGAAAACAAATTTTTTTAAATGTTTCCCCTAAAATACCAAGATAATTGTGCATATTACATGGCTCACCTGTATGATCTTTATACAATCACAATCATGTAGACACTGAATACTCCTCTACCCCAGTTTGTGATATAACCATGTGGGGAGTACGTGAGGGGTGGGAGGGGTGACAGAAAGAGCAAGACTCTTGTCCACTGTGGTGGGAAGCCTACAGGTAACACCCAGAAGGGAGAATCAAGAAGTAGCCACAAGGCCATATCATTTAGGTGCATGACAGAACACTTCAATAACAAGTAGCTAAGGGTTGGAAGAGGAGGTTCAGTGAAGAGCAATTTAGGAGAGTCTCTGGTGGCCTGTAGAGAACTGTCTCAATTTCCTGAGCCTACCTCTGGGGTCTGCCTAGACCAGACCTCCTGGGGGCAGAGCACACTGTGACACTCCTAAAGTGGAGGCTTGCCAAGGGGTATGGATGGAGCTTGGATATGTGGTCAGGGTGCTGCTTGCTTCTCGTTTTCCACACCACCAGGCAAAGCAGTAAAGGGCTATAAAGAACAAAAGCGAAAGGTTATTTAGAACAGAAGAAAAGGGGGTCAGCCCTGGTTTGGAGCTGGCACTTCTTGCAAAGCCACATTCCAGCAGGAGGATTCCTAGGATTCTATGAATTCTAGAACAATTGAAGGAGTATTTGCTAAGGCAGGAAGACATGATACATTTTATTTAATGGTTTGTTTTATTGATATATGTAAACCAGGTCTTGCCATTTACATAAGGGCAAAGATGTTACCTTTGCCCACTGCACAGTGTGGGAGCCCAGCCTGGAGCAGCTGGTGGGGAGAAGGGGGCAACTGGAACAGAACTCGAGGGCACACCTCCGAAAAGGAGATTTGCTGGTCCCATCTCCAGTGCAGGTCCTTGGCCTGTGCTGCCCGGTTCAGGGTGGAGGTCCGCTCCCGGCTCTCAGGGCCTCCCTTTCTATCTAAGTCTCCACCCAAGCAGCTCTGAGAGAACCCAGCTGACTCAGGGACAGTGGAGCAGAGGCTGGAGAGGGCAGCAGTGAGCCTGGGCAGCGCCGGGTGGGGACCCCGGCAGCAGAGGCTGCGAAACAGCCCTGGATTGGGGTTAGCTGGGATCAGATTATGGATCAAAGCAGGTACGAGGTAGGGACACTGTGGGGTGAGTCCATGCACACATGGGTGCAGAGGCAGTGGCGCTGGGGAAGGGGCAGGCACAAATGCACATGCAGCCCCCCGCTCTGCGGGTCTCTCCTGCTCACTGGTAAAAAGATGACAGATCTGCTTGAGCGTTTTGTTGCGGCAGGACTGTGCCTATATCTCCTTCATTCTGTCCCAAAACCTTGGGTAGGATTTTGTCCTCACTTCACACATAAGAAAACTCAGGTTCAGAGGATTAAATATCATGCCCAAGGCCAGGTGAGCAACTCCACGACCCCACAGCTGCCCTGGCGGCCTCTAAGAGGCCGCCTAGCCTCACTGCCTCACTTGGTAATGTTGGGCAGACCTGGGGTCTATCGGGGTGCTCCACCTCTGGGCAGAGCCGCAGCTTACACTGCAAACTTTGGAAGGAGGCATTGGACTTAAGGGAAAGTTTAAAAAAAAAAAGGAAAAAAAAGAACACTCCTGTTTTTTTTGTGCTTCCTGCTTCTTACCTGGCTTCCATTAGCCTCTTCAGTCAGAGCAGCGTGACTTCTGTGGTGACTTGGGTAATCTTTACAACACAACTTTTCTCAAAACCTCAAATAACTCATTTACACATTCTGGATCCATTATGGGAAATCCGGAATAAATGGATGCCTGGTATCACTGGGGAAATTAAACTACAGCAATAGAAAGTATCTTATCCAGACTTCAACAGCCAACCAGGGAGCACAGGCGCTGCGTACCCAGAAGCCAGGCAGCCTGAGCCTCTCCAGCTTCCCAGCCGTGCACCAGCAGCTCCTGGAAACACTCACAGGATGCGCCTCTGTTCTCAAGAAGCCACATGCCCCTCGGCTACAGCGTGTCAACCCACAGTCTCCTGTGTGCCTACTGGGGTCAGAAGTGATCGTCGGGGATGAGAGCCTCACTTAAGAATTTAACAAGGCCCAGGGTAAGGGACGGAGCCATGCTCAGAGCCGCATCGGCCAGCCCTCCATGCTCAGCCACCTCTCTTTCCTGAACTATGAAGGGGATGGTGGCACCTGCTCTGTGGACACTGAGGGACTCACAGGTAGTGTAGGTGATAGGCCCCCCGCCCCTCAGGACCCACCCATGCAGGGCAGGCTTTCTTCTCATTTCCACATGCCAGGCCAAGCAGGAAAGGGTTATAGAGGAATGGACCCTCCTGGGTGTGGACGTCTCCTTCATAACCCCTGGAACCCGACACAGAGGAACACCTGGGGGTTAAGGTGCAGTGGGACCAGTGCTGTCCAGTCACCTGCAGAGACAGGCATTTCTATTCTGATGCTGTTCATACACCAGCCACCAGACCCACCTAGCTATTAAGCACTTGAAATGCAGTTAGTGGGACCGGCGCACTGATTTTAGTTTAATTTTAGTTAATTCATATTTAAGTTTAAAAAGCTGAGTGTGGGTCGTGGCTACCATATTGAACAGTGAAGATCGAGCCCACAGGGTGTAAATGACAGGTGCTCATTAGTGTCCAGTCTGACTCTTTCTTTTTCTTTTTTCTTTTTTTTTTTTTTTTTTGAGACGGAGTCTCCCTCTGTAGCCCAGGCTGGAGTGCAGTGGCCGGATCTCAGCTCACTGCAAGCTCCGCCTCCCGGGTTCATGCCATTCTCCCGCCTCAGCCTCCCGAGTAGCTGGGACTACAGGCGCCCGCCATCTCGCCCGGCTATTTTTTGTATTTCTTAGTAGAGACGGGGTTTCACTGTGTTCGCCAGGATGGTCTCGATCTCCTGACCTCGTGATCCGCCCATCTCGGCCTCCCAAAGTGCTGGGATTACAGGCTTGAGCCACCGCGCCCGGCCCAGTCTGACTCTTTCTAGGACATTGTCACTGTATCCGGGATTCCATTCCTGAAAGCCTGGCATCTGTAGGGTTCTACAGATATCAGCAGAGTTTATCAGGCCCAGCTGTTGACTCCTGGAGCAGGTGTGCTGACAAGTAAGTGAGACCATGTGCTGAGCTGCCACATGCCCTGTGCTGTGGGAGGACCTGTGTGTCATCTTTACTTGTGTTCTGATCAAAGGAGAGAAGGTGTAAAAAATTCATGGCAAGTGTAAAGTGTCAGGGAATATTAGTTACCATGATTAATAGTAATTATCAGAGTGACCTAATTTTGTACCTTCCCCTTTTGGTATCCTGTGTAATATTCACACACCTGTGGTGGGGCCTGTCTCCAGTTTACATAATTAAAAATAGGCTGGGAGGTGAGGTGTCTCCCCAGGAAACAAGGGAGTAGGTGCAGGGCTCAGAGGAACTGAGCTGTCCCAACCCCCTGGTCCTCCACGGCTACTTCATGCAGGGACATGGAGCCTGAAGTCTCCACCCTCGTCCCCTTCTCTGCCTGTCCCAAAGCAGCCCTTCTCCCTCAGACTTTTTCTTTTTGAAAATTATTTGAATAAATTTCTTCTTCTAATTCCCTAAGATCAAAAAAAGTATCCTTTATATATTTAAAAAAGCAGCAGTATGAAAATGAGCCCAGAGATCCTTACATTATAAATGCTTAGAGAAACTTCATGGTTATAAAAACAGTAATTAGGTAAGAGGCCCTAAGCATCTGATTCCTTAAAATGCTCTTTAAGGTGGAATGGATTTAGTTAGCATCTGGCACCTTGCCTCGTACTGGTATGAGTGCTTTCCATGTTAGTAAATTTCAGTATCAATTCGAAAGCTTGGCAGGCATGATCCTAATGCTGGCGAGAACAGAAGTCTGCTCCTCATGCTCACAGATCCCTCCTGGATTCCTCCTGTGTGCACACCAAGAACAGGGAGCTGGAATGACCTGATACTGTGGGTTATGTGCACATGAACACAGTGGCATTTTGGGTGGCTTTGATGGTACCCCTTCTAGAGGCATTATCTTTTTTACCCAGTCTGGTGTGATATTGTCTGATTAAGGGATTCACTAGTAGGGCTATAGGATTTCCTGCCCTCTGTGGATGCCAGCAGTGCACTATCCACTATCGTCATGGCTCCAGAGGGCTCCCATCCAGGTGATGCTTTACCATCCTCAGACTGGCAACGCTAAAGGATAAGTTGTGTTCATTTCACCACCGTCCAGTTTGGCGCCAGGCAGCAGTGGGGTTGCTTGCTGGGGTCATTCAACAGGACCTCATTGCAAAGTCAATGCCCCCCAAGATGAAGTTGGGGTTCTTGCACCCCAGGTGGAATTTTCTTTTCCTTAGGTTTATATTCAGGAATGTCCTCAGAATTTGGCAGATGTCTATGAGGCCAATGACAAACAGTGCTCAATGACAAAGAGATATTTCTATAGAAGAGTGGCCAATATTTGTGCTTGGAAGGAGGGGCTGTGATCCCGCGGGGATGGGGAAGATGGAAAAGGAGAAGAGAATACAGGATCCTCATTCCAACCCCAGTGGGTGCAGCCTGAGGCAGCCTGCTCTTGGACAGTGATTCTCAAGCTGGAACCTGGAGGGTTTCTGACTTCATTCAGTAAGCTGCTGGGCCGAGAATGGGCATTTCTGTCACTTTCCCTGGCAGTGCTGAGGCTGCTGGTCCCTGGTGGTTTCCTTCAATGCTCCTCGGCAGCACACTTGCTGGTGGAGCCTGTGAAGGTTCCCATTTAACAGCTTGCAATGAACCTGCCAGTGCAGAAAGCAGAATGACAGAGTTCCAGTCCCCAAGTCCCAAAGGAGCTTCCAACTGCATCCCTGTAGTGGCATTAACATCATTTTCCCCAGCACTTACTTAGGAATGCCAGTCTCCTTCTTTCCATTATACAGGGAATCCAGCCCTTTAAATGCAACTACAGACCTGTTTCTCAAGTCCAACCCTGGCCTCTGTCTCAGCCTGGCCCGCGGCCTCATTTCAGGTTTCCAACCTCTCTCACAAGACTATTTGAGAGCCTCCAGCTTCTCATTCTCAGCCACCTATTTCTCTCTCTCCTCCTGCCTGTCTCACCATGAGGGCTTCTGACATGCAGCTTTCGCCTGTCCAGCCTGTCTTTTGGTAGCTTTAAGACCTTTCACGGCCCTGTGTGTGCCCATCAGGGCTTTGTTTCTGGGCTTGAACAACAAACAACCCCCACCCTAGGCACAGCCCCGCTTGTCCTCCTGCCCTGCCATTCACATGGTGTTCCTTTGCCTAGAGGCACTCACGTTCCTCCCCCTAGAAAATGTGTCTTCACCCTGCAGGGACTGACTCAGAGTTCATGGAAATGACAGAGGAGGTGCAGAAGGTGCATCCACTGAGGGGGCCCTGGACACTGGCCATGCCTTCCTTTGCTGGGGCCAGGGTGGGGCTTCCCTGGTCTGACCTGCAGTAAGGGGTTCCAAGAGTTCTATGCTATTGGAACAGGGCATCCACATGGTGTGGACAGGATGGGGCTGAGCAGAATCCCAGGTCACAGAGGACCCCAGTTCTGCTGAATGGCCCGGGAAGCTATGCTGGCTGCTGCTGAGAAGACTCTGCACCCAATGCTGCTCCTTGAAAGGCCCAGGTCTGCTGGCCCCCATGTGATGCTGCCATCTGGCTTCCAGGTCACTCCCTGGTGTTGGACCCGGAGGTGGCCAACAACAAAAGGTTCTGGAAAGACCCCCGGAGGCTGTTTGGGCCCCAGTCCCCGTGGTTTGTCCCTCTTCTCCCTCCCCCTCACCAAAGCCATGAACTTGAAGCCTGGGTCTCAGGTTGGGTTCAAAGTCAAATGGTTTATTTGGGAGGTGAGGGAATAGTCCCCGGAAGGAGGGCGTGTTGATAAGCCAATTACCATGGTCACCTGGAGCTTAATCACTTGGGTATACCTAGGAAAGGTATAGATTCTACTGTGCCTGGGAAGTCTCTTATCAGACAGTGTTGTGGGTTAGATGATGTCCAGACAAAGGACATGTCCACATTCTACCCCCAGCACCTGTGGGTGTGACTTATTTGGAAACAGGGTCTTTATAGATGCAATCAAGTTAGATGGCATCACCAAAGTAAGCGAAATCCAAGGACTGGTGTCCTTATAGATGGAGGTGACACAGAGACACAGAAGGGAGTAGGCCATGTGATGTGGCCACAAGCCTGAGCTAGAAGAGGCAAGGCAGGAACCCCCAGAAGCTTTGGAGGAGCATGGCCCTGCCAACTCCTTGCTTGTGGACTCACAGCCTCCAGACTGAGAGAGGCGAGTTTCTGTTGTTTAAGATGCTCATGAGTGGCACTCTGTTACAGAGGGCTGTGTGGGGTGGGCTGTCTATCTCCAGCTCCCCCAGTTCTTGGTTGACGGCTGCTATTGAGAGGATGCTCATTTCCAGGCATCTCTGTGCTCAGGCCCAGGGCAGGGCCTCTGTGGTTCTGGAAGGAGCTTCCCAGCACAGAAATGCTTCCAGTGGCAGCTGTAAGTTGGCAGAGTACAGGGAATGGTCTGGGAGACATGGGCAGGGCATGGGTAGAAACTGCTGTCCCTCGTTGACCAGGCTCAGAGGATGTGGTCCTTGCACCAAGCATTTGGGATGACAGACAAGGTCTCAGGGAGCAAAGAAAGCAGGGGCTTGTGGGAATGGGAGTGGGTGCAAATCAGTTACTACTTGAATATCTTCCCCTAAGGGACTTCCACCCCAACATCCTGTCCCCAAGTGTTCAGTTGTCCATGCCCTTTGCTCCTGAATCTCTCCCTGAATCCCAGCACATGCCATTGCACTGTAGCCATCTGTATACTTGATGCCTTCCCTTCTAGAATTGTCATGCAGCAGTGAACTGCACACCTCATCTTTGTGCTTCCACATACGTAGTGGTTGGTATCTATTTTATTATTTCAACTTTAGGGCAAAAAACACCTAGAGTCAGCCTATGAAATGCGGGGACCCATGGAGGGCTGTGCAGTTGATCAGGCTCAAGGGGCCTTAGGGAGGGGATGGTGGCCAGGGCTATTCCCATAGAAAGCAGGGTGCTGGGCCTGTATGTGGTGCTGCTGGTGTCCCAGTCTGCATGGCTGCCTGTTCCTCTTTTTTGTCCTGTCCTTCCTCAATGAGGATGAGTATCAGCTAACCCAGCCCCATGTAAGTAGCTCAAGGCCAGTTCTCCCTGTTGCAATGAAGCAAGATTTTTCTCAGCCCCTTTGCTAGGCTCCTGGCAGGAGATGCCCCATCGACTCAGCCCACCTGGCCATGCCTAAAGGCAATGCTCTGGTGTGGATCTTGCACTGCCACGACTGCATGCACAGCCTCTGGCTGGTGGGAACATATGAACGAGTGTGTACAGGGTCTGGCCAGCCAATCTGAGCACAGACACAGGAGCAGACTCTGTGCAAAGCCCACACCAGACCAGGTGTGTTACCAAGGCAGGGGTGCCTGCAAACTCAAAGCCCCAGAGCAGGTGTTACAGTGTGCTAATTAGCTATTTTTGTTCCACTGTCCATAGCCTGATGAATGGCAGTGTGTTAGCAGCTCAGTCAGCCCCTTGCCCAACTCTGACCCACTGCTCTGGGACTGGCTAGGCCCCACTCCTGTTTCTGTTGTGTGTGGCAGCTGCCCTCCACTGTGAGAGCAGAGGAACACAGTGCTGCAGCCTTTCTGGGTACCCGCCTTTGGTGGGTCCTCAGCTCTCGTCCATCATCTAAGAAGAGTGAGGTCATGCTGACACTTGAAAGGTGACGAGGATGGAGAGTTTTATTGAGCAATGAAACAGTTCTCAGTGGAGAGGGAATAGGAAGGTGGTCTCTCACCCGAAGTCAGGTTGTCTTCCACAGTGTGGCTGAGTCTGGGGCTTTTATAGGCACAGGATGGAGGAGGCATGGGCCAAATATAGTACTGGGAAAGGCAACTTTTGATCGGTTAAAAGCATTATTCAGAAAGAACCAGTTGGGGAAGGGTGGGCAAACAGGAACAGAAGTTCTCACTCTGGGTCATGGGTTTCATCTGGAGCCAACAGTCCAGGGTGTTTTGACTTGAAGGTGAGGTTTCACCAGAGAACCACCCCTGTCTGCATAGGCATCTGACTGCCTCCTGTCTCTACCAGCATTGGTGCCTGAACAGGCCATCCTCCTGCAGACGGAGCCACCCTCCTGCCTGCACTGGAACCAATAAAGTTTCCACAAAGATTTAGTGTTGATTTTTATCTTTTTCTTTCCCATTCAAATCATGAAGTTCTCTCACACTTTTTAAGGTCACTTAGGTTCTAAGTCTCAAGATAAAATGTCTCTCCCTAAAGAGTAAACCCCATCACCTCTCTTCTTCCTAACCCCAGAGAACACCTTCATCAGTGATATCCCACTCTGCTGGGTTTCATAAGGAGGTATCCCTGGAATGCATCTGGGGGAGTTGTGTACATTCTAACTTTCCTTCTATTTTTTTCCTATTTCACAATTACTACTTTTTAAATTTCGTTAATTGTATATTAACATTCACACAAGAAGGCATGCATCTAAAATCCACCAGCCTTCAATCAGAGAAGCAGCACACTGTAGTCACAAGGTCTTTGGTCTGGGGCCTGACACCGAGTGGGAAAGCCTGTCCCCACCTCTGGCTGCCACGTGACCCTGAGCAAATCGGGTCAAGCAAGTCACTTCATTTTTTACCTCTCAGTTTTCACACCCTGGGTTTAAGTATCAGGGCAATACACCGTAGGCTGTCCCAAGAGCACCTCACAAAACCTCCCTCTCATTTGCCTCCATCACCGGACTCTGAACTCCCTGCCACCTCCCCTGAGAATGTGAGGGTGGGGCCATGTCCTGAGGTGTGGCTCCCCACCGTCCCTGGAGGAGGTCTTCACACACAGCCTCAAGACCCCCTGGGCCGCCCTCCTCCCTGGCACTCCCCCAGGGCAGAGCTGTGCTGGGAGCTTCTCCTGCCAGCTGCACACATTTGCTGGCCCCAGCATTTCTCCTGCAAGCACATTCAGGTCTTTCCCCAGCAGGGTTACTCTGACAGCCTGTGAATGCACAACACCTGCTGTCTGTATTCTCCTGTCGGTTGTGTTAATCCTGCTTTGCTTTGGGGATCCTGCAGGTAGATTTGGATCTGGATCTTGTCTGCTCAGCTTCTTCCTCACCAAGGCAGTGGAAGTGAAGTTGACCTTCTTGGGAAGTCTTTCTAGACTTGGCCAAGAGAGAGCCGATTGTTGAAGATGGGAGCAGGTGGTGATGCAGAACGCACCAGACCCACAAGTGCCAGGGGTCAATTCCAGGAGAGATGGCTTGTGGGACAGAGGGACATGGCCTGGGATGGGCTCACTGGTCAGCTCAGAACAGGCCTCCTCAGAGAGTGCGCTCTGGACCAGCACTGCCCCCGTGACAGCATCCTGACAGCTGCCCTCTCCTCTTCCCTAAGTCACAAACATCAGCCATCCCACCCTGAGATAGGAAGAAGCCAGCCTTCTTAAAAATGTGACTAGACTTCTTCTACAGTTTTCTTCCAATAATGTTCAGAGAGCCATCAAGCCCTGCTGAACCCAGATTCCTGCCATGAAAAGCCTTCACTTTCGTCCCCACATATGACCTTCAAAGGACAGTTCGGTTGTTTTGCAAGTGAAGACTTAGCTTGGAGGGTGTTCAAGTAAGACTAGACATAAAATGGTAACAGCAATAGTAAGAATGATAGTGGCCAGGACTGCTCTCCTGTGTGGGCCTCCTCTGAGCCTGACACACATGCTAGTCCCTTTGAATGCCCCATCCCCTGAGGTCAGTCTTGTGCTCACTGCCCCCCCTCATAGGACATCCCAGGATGCAGCAGGACAGAGCCCGGGTGTGAGTGTGGGCTGGTGTCCCAGGCAACCTCCTACCACACACACGTCTCAGGCCTTGGGGACTAATGGCTCATGGGGGCACTCACCATGGAGGGGCTTGAGGGGGGTCCGGCCTGTTTGCCAGGTGCAGTCTATTCCTGCCCCACCTCCGACCCTCAGCCAGCAGCGTCCACAGGAAGCTGGGATGGACTGACCCTTCTCTGCTGACCGCCCCCCACCCACTCGCCTCTCTGCCTTTCTACCAGGGAGCCTCCCCTGCACATGTGAAAAGCACCTGGATTTTATGTGCCAGGGACAACCTTCAACTGAGGATAAGCAGGAGTCCTTGGGTAAATCCACACAGCTTCCCCATATCGTTGGGACGATTTTGAGCTACGACTTACGTGGTTCCTCAGAGGTCCCAGCAGCGTTGGGCCCCATTGCCCACAGCAGTAACAGGTTCACCAACACAGCCTTCCCTTCTCATTCTCCCCACCCTTCACTCCCGGGATTCCCCAACCCCTAACCCCCTTGCCCTCACCGCCAGGAAACTATCTGCTCATACATCCTGGTGTCTGCTTTCGGGTGAATCCAAATTAAGACATTTATCTACATAAAACATAATCTGGTTATGATATTAGAATTGTGTGTGACTGTTTATCCTCTAGCTGACTTGCATGTAAATAGCCAATTGTCATAGATTCTGATGTCTATAAAGACGTTAAAAGTCCCTATTTCCATGGGCATCCATTACACATAGTATCATGGAGCTAGAATGTTTCCTAGACGTAATCTGGTTTAGTGACATTTAATCTTGTTTGAGCCTTTGGAAATTTAAGGAAAGCTACAGACCCACCCCTGGAAAACTGGCGATGCATACAACATTGCCTACAATTTCAGGGTGTTCTTGGAACATTGAGATCCAAGCAGAGGTGTTCCTTTGCTCAACTCCCCTGACTCTAGTCCAACCGCTCAGTATGCAGATAGGTAAACTGAGGCCTGGGTTGGAGAAGAGCCTGTCCACACCACCCAGTCAGTGAGCTGATGTGAAGTCTATTGACTCCCAATCTAGCCATCCTTCCACCTCACACCATCCACATCACCACCTTTATTTCTGTTTGTTGTGTTTTTACAACACAGCAAGCCAGGCGCTATAGGAGTCCCAGCTACTTGGGAGGCTGAGATGGGAAGATCTCATAAGTCCATGAGTTCAAGGCCAGCCTGGGCAATGTAGTAAGACCTCTCTCATCTCTAAAAATAAAAATAAAAACAACTAAGTACACAATCATAAGGCAGTTTCCGCATCATCAATATAAGTTTATTACACTTTATTGATCATGATGATGATGAATATATGCAGATTCTCTGCCCAGCTTCCCTCTTCAGCGTGCACTTGCAGCTTCTGAGAAGTGTTTCACACCTCAGCAATTATCTCATTATCATTACAGTCTCGCATCCTCCCTGCCCCGATTAGTCCCACAGGCCTGTTCTTTACCTGCTCAATTATCCAGCTCTTAGCTCTGCTCAGATATATTTTCAGTGTGTTTTTATCTCCACCCTCCAGATTTTCTGCTCTTCTAGGGCCATCTTTTTGAGACTGAGTCTCATTTCTTCACCCAGGCTGGAGTGGCGCCGACTGCCTCACTGTAAGCTCCACCTGGTTCACGCCCATTCTCCGCTTCAGCCTCCCAGTAGCTGGGACTACAGGCTCGCCACCACCTCCTGCTGTTTTTTGTATTTTTAGTAGAGACGGGTTTCACTCCACAGCACAGGATATCCTGATCTCTGACCTCGATCCACCTGCCTCGGCTCCTCCCAAAGTGCTGGGATTACAGGCTTGAGCACTGCTGGCCGGGCCTAGGGGTCATTTTTATTTTTTAAAAAAATTTAGTATCTGTTACTTATAACCCACCCTCCTGGCAATTTCAGGATATTTTTTCTTTGCAATGATGAAAGCTTAGATTAGGATTTTGAGGAACCTGATTTTTTACCCTTCTTAAAAACTACCTATGGGACTATTTTTCTCTGAATGAGTTTGCTCTTCAAGCATTTAAGTCGGGTCTCAGAGTCCATTAACTTGTTTTCTACAAAGAAGATTGCTTTTTATAAATCACTAATTATATTACTTGTCATGTCATTTTTTTTAATGTTTCCTGTTTTTGTTTTCATTCTTGATTTTGGGCAGTCCTCTTCTGCTGAAGTATAGAAAGCATTATTTTACCTTGAGAGTCAAGTGCATGACAGGTGACAATTAGACAATCTTCATCCCCTACTGAGGCAGGTGAGGAGGGTCACCCCACTGTGCTGACTCACATTGAACTCATTTCCTTGGGAACTTCAGGGCAAGACTAGACAGAGTTTTCCAAAAGTGCGTTGGGGAGAGCATGAGAGAAGGAGTTTAGGAATGGAAATAGTATCTATGTGGATGGAAACACTTGGCTGCCAGCAACTTGTATAGCACAGGGTTGTGGAATTCTGCCTCACCCACTGATGCAGTAACTTTGTAATTTTGGACCACAGAGCTTGACCATGGAGTCTTGGAGTTGGAAAGGAAATTGGAACTCCTGCCACCTCCTGGATTTCTGCAGCCTCTCTAGAACTATCTGCAGGAGGCTGGCCAATCAGCTTGTGTTTGAACCCTTTCAGGTGGCCTTGGACCTTCGATGTGTTGGAATCAGAACAGCAAGGACATGGTATTGACTGATAATCAGAAAAGCAGGGAACCACCATTGCCCAAGACAAGGGAAAAGAGGTGAGGAGGGAAGGACTGTGGGTGAGGCTTCAGGTAGGGGGCTGGAGGTTGAAGAAGCTAGTGCATGGGTGTCTCGAGTCAATAGCGAATTCAGAGTCAGAGCTGACCACTGAGAATGAATCCAGCCTAGTTAGTAGGAGGCTAGAGGGAAAAATGAATATTTAAAAATAAAAGAGAAATCTGAATAAGACAGAAAAAAGAGCAGATAGCTTTAGAGACCCAGCTGAAGTTGGGGGTGATTGTGTGGCTCTAATCTGTACAGTTATGGGGTTTTCTCCAAAATTAGTGACCATAACCCAGGGTAGGAATTTTTTAGGGGCAGAAGGAGAACGGTATAAAGGGAATCAGAGGTGCTTATCATTTATTAATTTAAATGATTGACAATTCAGTATAGTCTAAGTAAGAAAAGAAGAAAGTCCTGGGGCATTTGAAGATGGAAGACCCAAGATAGCAGATAGCCAGGTACCTCAATTGAGATCACAAAAAAATTGTACAAGAATGTGAGACAGAAAAAGCCAGGAAGACGGATGCTTCTTCAAAGAGCAGTATATTGGGTTTACGATACCTTAAGTGGAGCCATGCTGAGTGAGAACATGTCATGTTTTTTGTTTGTGCTACTCAGTGTAAATACATTTGGCCTCTTTTTTCAAAAGAATAACATTCACAATTGTTTTTTAGTTTCTTTATTTTGCCTTTTGAAAATTGTCTTTCCAACACTCTTTGATATCTATTCAGAAAAGTGCTACCCATCCAAGTGTTAGAAATCACATATATAGGAAATAGTAACAACAAAAACAATAATGATATCTGGGTGAAATGATTCCCTACTCTGAATGGAATTTTGGAGTGGTCACTTCCTGCTGAAGAAGGGGAGGGGAGACATATACTGTAGCTCATGCCACTTCACACTTGGTACAGTAGGGACAACACGACGGCAGTTAAATGAAGACAAGCAAACTCTGGTTCCTATTCATCAAGAGCAAAAACCAAAATGAAACCTTGGCACCCCAGCCCTTCACGCAGTGTCCCTTCCCACCTGTCCAAGTCAGACTACGTGCTGACTGGCAGCCAGGACTGGCCATCTCCAAGCCCTTCCCTTCTACGATCTGAAGCCTGGAGCTGGCTCCTGCATTGCACCAAAGGTTCTCCTGATCTGGCCCCTCGGTCACCACAGGGAGTGCAGCTGCTGGAAAGTGTTGTTTCTTTGCTCATCCACCTCAGTGCAGACTCACCTGATGGGCTCAGACTTTCCTATCTCTTGCTTTTGTTTCACTTTCTTTTTCTCCATAGTTCATGTTCCTTGAGAATTTACCAAACTTTCTAGAGCCTATTTCTGGACAATCTAAATTAATCTACACTCAGCCCTGCACCCAAGAAAACCCTGCCATTCTTGTCAATCTCCAGCCAGCCTCAAAAACCAAGTCTAGACTGCTGGGTGTGATTCTTTTCCCCTGAGAGTAAACTCGTTCCCCACACAAGCACAGTTGCAGTCTGGCCAGAGTCTTTTTCCTGAAAACCTGATTCTGAATAGGCATTGGTTCTTAAGCCCAGCCATCAGTTTCACTGGATCCAGCCATTTTGACATAAAGATCCATTTCAGAGCACACTTGTGAACCGTGCTGCTGTGAAGCTTCCTGAAAATGTCCACACACCTCTTTTTTAGTTGTTGGTGATGGCCTGGATAAAGACTAGAAGAGAACTAGTATGTTTCCGAAGTTTTACATGATCCAGGATTTTAAGAACAATTCCCAGACGTTCTAGAGCACTTGTCACAGCCCTGGAGCCACAGCCATGGTCCTTCACAGAGGAGACAAACACAGCTGCTCAGAGACTGTGGCTGGTTCCCTTGGTTTCAGTGGTCATGTTGCCTCAGACATTCTTCAATCTTCTCAGCATTACTTCTTGCCTCAGCTGCTGCTTACGTGACCACAGTCTTCAACTGATGACCCAGGTGCAGGCTTGAGCTGGGTCAAGTGCCTGTCACTTCCTCCCCCAGTCCCCAGGTTCTCTGATCCAGCTGCATGGAATGTAGAGGATGTACAGGACGCCCACTAGACACTCAGCACGGGCAATGCAGAAGTGCTGATGTGTGTCCCAGTCACTACAGCTGTGTAACAATTATCTCAAAACATAGTAGCTTAAAATAACCATGTTCATTCTGTTTAAGAGCCTGCTGTCTGGCAACTGATGCAGCAGTTGGCTGGGAGCTCAGCTGGGGATGCCTCTCAGAACACCTACACCTGACCTCCCCATGGTTGGGCTTCCTCACAGCATGGCAGCTGGGTTCCCAGAGTGGAGAGAAAAAGAGAGGAAGGCATATACCTTTTATAAACTGGCCTCACAAGCCATGTAGCATCATTTCCACAGCATTCTATTGGTCAAAGTGGCCACAACCTCCCGCCGAGTTTTGAGGGAGGGAACATAGGCCCCCGCATCTTGATGGGGAGTAGCAAGGTTTTGAAAGAGCAAGTGGACCAAGAAACTTTGCTGTGTCACTTTTAGAAAATGAAATCTACCACAAGAAGTTAACACATGATGAAGTAACCCTTGATCAATGTGGAGCAAAAGCAATGGAAAATCTTTTTCCTTGCCTTCTCCTGGAAGGCCATCCTGAGAAAGAGATTTGGCAGCATCCACCCACAGTAGTAGTTACCCCCTGCGTGATGGGTCATGGCCAATACTTCTGACACTCCATTCTAAGGTCGCACTTCCAAATAAACTATTCACACATAAGCCGCTGTCCCAGACATTGTTTTTGGGGAATCATAAACTCAGGCAGTTAGTACCAGGTGTGTGTCTGGAGAGCAGTCTTGGGATTCGTTTTTAAGGCTGGGTAAGTCATCACCCAGGTATCACTAAGGATTCTGTTTATAGTTATTGGCTGTGATAACTTTGGCACAGGCAGCATCCTTTAGTAAGGCTGTGGCTGATTGACATGAGGTGCAGATTGAAGGTTCAGAGCAATGGGTTTGCTTGTAGGAGGGTGGGTAAGCAGTGTGGGATAGTGGTAAAGGTAAAATTTGAGGAGTCAGTTGGATTTTTGAAACTGAGTTAGGAGCCTTGGAAGAGGTAGGCTCAGATATCCCAACTGTCAACTCCAGGCATGTCTGAAGGACCGAGGGCTCATCCCCTGAAGCTGCAAGGTACACACCCCCATATTTTCCCTGGGTTAAAGGTTGGGGCCCTCATAGAGATGAATGGGAACTGGAAACACAGAATAAAAACTTGATGTGAATGAGCCTGGAAATCTGACCTCTAGAGCCCCTGAATCCTTCATGCTGGTAGGTGAAGTCCACAGCTCTGACGGAAGGGAATATCTTCTCCTTGTGTGGCGGTGGAGAGGGGAGGACTTGTGAATATACAGTCCTCACCCATGGGCCAAAACTGAGCTTCAGTCAGGGACACTGGAGTTAGTCCTGGCCCTGTGCTGGGACAGCTCATTGAGTCTCAGGCACCAGGACATGCGCGGGTATGAGGTGGAGGTGTCGAAAACTGTGCTGGCATGGAAGCAAGGAAGGCTTTAGACTCCCAGGGAAGCCCAGAGAACACTCCCTCCACTGAGCAGCAGGGGAGCCCAAGAGCAGACACTGGGGGTGGCACTGGCTGTCCTTGGAGGCTGGGGTCAATGCGAAGAGATGCTGCTGAGGGCCAGTGAGAGGGTTTGTGGAGTAGCCAAGGCCAGAAGCGAGTAGCGAATGATTTACCGTAATGGGCAGCGAAGCCAGAAAGACAACCAGGAATGCTGACCAGCAAAGATCCATGGTGACAGCTCACTGGGGATAGAAGGGAAATTAACTCACTGTTTCCTCACTGATCAGTTCGCAGACCCAGAGTCCAGCATGCAAAGGAAGGACAGGCCCCTTGAGGCAGGATCTGCAGAACCTCCCAGTCATAGGTGGTGGCTGCCCCTGCAGTCCATCTGCACTGTGCACTGGTGTTTTAAGGACTGTTGCCTATCAGAGACCTGAGATGTCATCACGTCCCCCTGGTTGGAGGGAAGGCTCATGGAGGTCAGGTGACAAGTGGATACCCAGCTGGAGCTCACCCCACATAGGCCCACTAGCTGCAGCCACTTCTCTGACCTCAGAATGAAGGACGATGATGAGTACACTCAGTAGCTGACAGAACCTCATATCCATGCCCTGTCCTGTGGAGGAAGAATCGCAATGAAACGGAAACCCCCAAACCACCAGCAGGCCCTCATTTGGGTCCAAAGTAAATCAGAATTTAAATCATATTCTGAGGGGCTGAAAAATGATGTGAGAGCAGCAGGAAGCAGGAGGAGGGAGACACTGGACTCTGATACTTTGACACTGAGGCCTCAGCCAACACAGGGTCCTGATTCCACAGACGCAAAGGGCCCTGGCCTTGAACTCTGCCTCCAGGAGGCAAGGCATGCAGGACTCCTGCAGAAAGAGGCCTGGCCTTGAGCAAGGCAGCTCCCCTGGTCTGAAGGCAGTCCCAGAACTCCTCAGCTATGAGCCGTGGGCAGCCACCTGTCCAGCTGCTGGGCCTGCATCCGGAAGAGGGTCTGAGTGACATCCAGCATCCAGGACTCCTGTGAATGCCCGGAATTCCCGGGGAGATGGAAGCAGGTGGACCTTGGCTCCAGCCCTGGTTGTAGGGTCCGTGGCAACTTGACCCCGTTGGGCTTCCAGAACGGACTAGAACATGATGTACATTGAAACTGCAACCTGTTTTGAAGCTCATTAAATGGTAACTCTTCTTTACTAATGTTTTCACTATTATAACTCATATAGAAACCTCCAGTGGAGGGACAAGGAACCTGGAGCAGACTCTCATCTTCTGCAGCAGCCAGGGCCGGGTAAAGCACTTGGGCTGCAGATGTGGCTGAGAAGGGGGCTTCCAGTTCCCTCCTGCTGGATCTTTCTGGAAACACACACAGGCACACACACGCTCTCTCACACACACATTCTTCCTCTCTCTTTTTACTTTTACTTTGATTCATTCTCTCAAAAACTGGCAAGAAAAAGGAACATGGAAACAGCTTGAGTTTTGTGATGTACCAGGGTGCCTGTTAGGAGCTGCTGGGGGTCTTCTCTTTCCCAATACCTTTCCCAAATCTGAGAAGAGAGTCTGCAAACCATGTCTGTGACTGGCTATACTGGAGGACTTGGGCTCTGACAGCTGCTGTGTGGGGTCTGCGGTCCTTTCTCAGAGCAGAACATCCTGACAAGGCTTGATGGGGTCCTCTGTCTAACAGTTGCACCCATTCTTCGTCCTGCTATCTCTTTGCCACTCCTTCCTTCTTTGAGTCTTACAGCAAACTGAGTCTTCCTTGAGTCTCATACACAGCAAATGTATGTAATGTAACATACATTACATATGTATAGGGTATGTCCACGCAGCCCCTCTCACTCTCACCATTACACATCGCGGTCTTTCTCCCGGGTGAGGTCCAGGGCAGCCCAGAAGTTTCAAAGGAGCTACCTCTGCTGACAGTCCTCAAACAGCAATAGCGGGGAGAGGGTGGGTCAACTTTGAAGCTGTTCCAGGGTGTTTTCCGGGAGCCCAGTGGGGATGAGGCTGGCTGCCCCTGTGGCAGCCCTGTGAGCATGCTCTATCGCCCTCCTGCCTTTCCCCAGTTCACCCGACCCCATGCCTGTGCTCCCTGGGAGCAGCTCCCGAAGACATCTCCAGCCTCACATCCTCATGTGAGACCAAACGAAGACAGATATGTTTGGGACAAAATGACACATGGATACTGGCCTTAATTTCAAGGAGCCTGAAGTGTAGGAAGCAGATAAGAAGGCAAAAATGCATCTATAATGTCAAATAAAACCTGATTAAAAGTCAGAGTCTAAAAGAAGACAGAATCCCCACAACTGTAATTATCTGGGATTTTTCAAACCAGAAAAAAACTAAACACCAAAAATTGATGGAGTCTGCCTTATGAACTTATAATAATGCTCACCTTGTATACCAAAACACCATAGTTTTCACAACAATTTCACACTTTCAAATGATATGGATCTTCACCAAAGCTTGGACAATTAGGGTGGATATAATAGAGCCCATTTCACAGATGAAGAAATGGAGAACCAAAATTACAAAGAAAGATGGAGGCCCAGCTGGACCTGGACCCCACAGGCCGTCACCCCACCCAGTCATTCATATGGTCTACTTCCAGCTACCTCCTCCAAGAAAACAGCCCATCTCCCCAAGATAACACCTCAAAAACTTTACAGCTTTGTGTCTACACTGCTATTTAGGCATTTTATTTATTTATATTTTTGTGTATGATGAAGACATCTAATTCAAGGATATCTTGGCAGGATATTCCCCATTTAATAACTGCAGGGACTCATGTTCCCCACCCAGCGCCTGGTCCTGCTTCTTCTGGTACATTGGCAGACGAACAGGCTCATTCCCTGTTGGTCCTGCACTGCCTACGCCTGCTTTCCTATCACATAGGTCCTGGAGTGGTCTTTTTGGAATCCCACCTCTTCCACCCTTTCTCCTCCTTGCCCTGCTCTGCAAACCCTCCGTTCTTGTATTTCTCAGAGTAGCACCAACACTATGCAGAAATGCATGACATTGGAGGTAATGGAAGTGGGTTAGACTACATACAGAATAGGAAAATAATAGAACGTGTGCACCAGCATCACCGTTACATAAAATTCCTCAATGCTGCGAGCCGTGGGGATTTCCCAGGCTTCGAGGTACAGAGGCATGCCTTCCCACGGGTTGTCCCCACTTCTTTTGCTAAAGCCCTCTCTTCTGCCTCCTGCAAACCTTTTCTTCTCAAGCTGCTTGGTGACCATTTTCAATTTAACATAATTTTCTTTTTCACAGCAAATTACTTCTGCGTGTGTCTCACTCTTCTCCCTCCTGCTGGCCCCCACACACTCTTTCCTGTTACACTTCAAACAGCTCTGCAGGGGCTCTCTAAATGCAAAGAGAGGTGCTCATGCCAAGAGGAGACCTGCAGTCCTTCAGGACTGTTCACACTGCAACCAGCTTTCCAGAGGCAAGTGGGCTTCACAGTGCCCATCTGTTCCCTTCCAGCTGTCTCGCACCATCAGGGTGCATGCCTGGGCCTTGGACAAACTCCCGTCCAGAACCCAATGCACTCTCTTCTCCTTCTCATGCTGCACTCAGGTCTTTCTGTTGTCACTTGCCGTCATCAAGGTAAGCTCTAATCTTACCTTGTCTGGTATGAGTTGTCCCCACAGCTCAGGTCCTGGTCGTCTTCCTTGGTTGTCTTCTTGCAGGCAGGGTATACAGTTTACCATTGGCCCTCAGAATGCCTGCCAGGCACTGGGCACCCAGAACAGGATGAAGTGGGACTGTAAATTTAAACCTGAGCGGAGGGCTGAGACTCCAAAGAGCACACTGCATGCCATGCCACATGATTTCTCATAAGCCACTGGCTACCATTATCCACAGTTTTTTGGAAATTTCAACAAGAGATTTTACCTTAGTTTCTGCAATAATCTTTTATACCAAAAAATTTTGAATTCCCACTTTCTCTCCTCCCTTTACCCTTGGAAGGAATGTGAGCTCTGTAGGATCCCAGTGAAAAATAATGATACAACACCCCTACCCCCAGACATGGAGCCCATTTCTCATGCATATGACACTTAGGGGCATATTGGAAAAATAATAACCAAAATTCCTTTGGGAAAACATCAAAGCCTCCAAAAGCAAAACATATGTTTTAATCTCTGCTAGCAGTGTCACCAGTTCTCTGCAGTCCAAATTTATAACATTGGGGAAACAGCATGCATAATACAACCGCCCAATCCTCTAGGTTCTCTCTACTGTGCTAATATAATGGTAGAAATTGTTTGATCTCGTAGAAAAAGGGAGGTGAGGATTTTCTCACTCAGCCATTCCGAACACTGCACATCTCCAAAGGAAGCAAAACAACATCCTACTCTCATGCCATTAAACCCCAAGCAAGGGAAGTCCAGGGAGCTTGTGGAGGGAGCTCCTCAGGAGTGGAGATACATGCAACAGGCACCACCGCAGCAGACCCATCCACAACCCCAGGGAATCTCTCTTTTCTCACTTTTTATGTACTGAGATCACACATATGGCATTCATGAGCCTCAATGTCCCAAGTAGAAAGAAAATATCTAAATTTATATCTATCCATTCATCAGTAATGAGCATTATGTATTCTATTCATTTGTGACAGTTTTACTTGAAACTGTGGCTGTGAGCACTGAGTAGTGGCATCATTAAGCCAAACCATAAGGAGAATGTTTTACCCAAAGCATGCAGAAAGGGCTGCTACGTTGTTAGTCTTACCTTGGGGGTCTTCAAGATGTTGGAGAAGGACAGATAGATCATTGGGGTTTTCAAGGTAGCAGATGGCACCTGTTGAGGGAGCACTAACTAGGGGCCTTGAAGGGGCAGGTGGCAATTGGTAATTGGAGGCTTTTGTGTGCGTCTGTTTCTGCAGACATTGTGCACAGGGGTGCATGTGTGTCTCCAGGGAGAGGTTGGAACAGGATTATGTTCTCAGGGGGAAGTTCCAGTAGAAGCTGAAAGTGTTCAGATACATAAAAGAGGGTGATGCCCAGTTAGAATGGCGATCATTAAAAAGTCAGGAAACAACAGGTGCTGGAGAGGATGTGGAGAAATAGGAACACTTTTACACTGTTGGTGGGATTGTAAACTAGTTCAACCATTATGGAAAACAGTATGGCGATTCCTCAAGGATCTAGAACTAGATGTACCATATGACCCAGCCATCCCATTACTGGGTATATACCCAAAGGATTATAAATTATGCTGCTATAAAGACACATGCACACGTATGTTTATTGCAGCACTATTCACAATAGCAAAGACTTGGAATCAACCCAAATGTCCATCAGTGACAGATTGGATTAAGAAAATGTGGCACATATACACCATGGAATACTATGCAGCCATAAAAAAGGATGAGTTTGCGTCCTTTGTAGGGACATGGATGCAGCTGGAAACCATCATTCTTAGCAAACTATCACAAGAACAGAAAACCAAACACCGCATGTTCTCACTCATAGGTGGGAACTGAACAATGAGATCACTTGGACTCAGGAAGGGGAACATCACACACCGGGGCCTATCATGGGGAGGGGGGAGGGGGGAGGGATTGCATTGGGAGTTATACCTGATGTAAATGACGAGTTGATGGGTGCAGCAGACCAACATGGCACAAGTATACATATGTAACAAACCTGCATGTTATGCACATGTACCCTACAACTTAAAGTATAATAATAATAAATAAATTAAAAAAAAAAAAGAAACACTCAAGGAGTAAAAATGATAACAAACATAAAATGTTTAGCACAATGCCTAATACCTAGTAACAGCTCAATAAATGGTTTCTCTCCTTCAAAAAAAAAAAAAAAAAAAGAGGGTGATGCTCAACTAGAAATAAGGTCCACTGGGATGGTGACCCAGGGCGACAGGCAGAAGCTGTGGTCACTGAACATCTCAAAACTGCCTCTTTTGTGTTGCTCATTCATGCGTTCTTGGAGAGAGCCTGCTTTTTTTTTTTTTTTTTTTTTCATCGTAGGACCCTCTGGTCCTTGGTGGTTGGAACAGGATCAGTAGGATCTGGCATTGCTGATGTTCCTGATGGTTGCTCTCAGGGACATTTGTAATCTGGTTATTTGCTGTATCTACTGATTGATGGCCTCTCTGACTATGTGAAATCTCCCTAGCACTAATAATTTTAAGGACTCCTTTTGATGGATCAGAGCCTCTCATGAGTCATTAGGTCACCCAGTGATACACTGTCTGTGTGTGGGGTATCCTTAAAGACATGTTTTAACTCTCTTCTAGTAGAGGTGTCTATTAAGGAATTTGGGTTGTTTTGGGAGGTCAGTTCAGAGATACAGAAATGGGAGGAAAATAGGGCAAATGTTGCAATATGACACAATTTAGAGGGCAGCTCTTTGGGCTTGGTCTTGAGTTTTTCTATCACGTGCTCCCATGATGAAGATGGAGATGGATACCAAGGAACCAAAGGTTTCTACCCAAGGCCATGTGGCAAAGGCTCTGGGTCTTGTCTATGTCATCCCACAACTGGAGGGAGAACAAGGTCAGCAGGTGAGTGCTGGTGCAGGATTTTGAATGTGCCCACACATCCAAGTTTTTGTGTTCAGTAACTGAAGATAGGGAAGAGACAGGAGATCTTGTCATGTCCCAGAGCAGTTCTTTAAGACACCACACCAACACAACCATTTTTAAAGGCTGCATTGAAAAAATGCAAAGATTAGGTACAGAAATGACAACTCTGCAACACGTTTGACAATCTAGCATTCCTTTAAGACTTTTAGCCTTAGTCTGATGTTTCCTTACTCTTTGAACCTTGTACCACTCTTGGCTCCAGAATGCAATATTTTCGTACACAGAGGCATTGTTTGGCCAAGAGAAATCCTGCCTCAGTCACACCCAGTTTCTTCCAGTTCGATGAATGTGAAAGAATGAAAATAGGACATTGCAACAACCTTGCAGGAAAGAGTATCATGGCTGATGAGTGACAAATACCGTGGGCACAGGAGCATGGGTGTGATTACACATAGGCCTGGAGTCTCCTCCATTCCTAGTGAGCAGCACTGGAGTCTGAATTGGGACATCAGGCTCTAGACTAGGTTCTGTCATTTATAAGCTGTGTGACTTCAGGAAGGACCCACAAGCTCTCTGAAATCTTTCTTTTCTACCTAAAATGAGCTCTTGAATATCTCTATCAATTCTAAATGTCTCTGACTCTAATTCCATCAAGTTTGTGTCATTCTCCTTCTCTCCGTGGAAAGAGCTCTAAAAGTATCCTTATTTCCTAATGGAATCATTAGGCCAAGTATATCAAAAGCAAAATTTTGCATGTCCTTTGGTTACTAAGAAGAGTAAAATCAATGGCATCTACTTAAGGTAACTGGATCCAGGGCAAAGTTAAAAATTAGGATGGATCATTTTCTAACAGCCATTCAAAACCATACATGGTTAATTCAGAAACAAATATTCTGAATTCTAAATACATTAAAATTTTCAGGACACCCTGCCTGCACTGTTGGCATGGGAAACTAGCATGGAGCTTCTGGGGAAGGAAGGAAAGACTGAAAGAGAGAGAGAGAAAGAAAAAGAAGGAAAGGAGGAAGAAAGGAAATGTAGGCTGAGAGAAAAAAAAATCAAACAGCTAAGCAGCTAAGCAGTAATCCCTCTAGGGAACTGAAGAATATTCAGAGTTTATTTGATTTTCTTGCAAAGCTTGGGTAAACTCTTGGAGAATACTTCTAATATAGCATTGGCAAGAAGTCTCTGTTACCAGCCTGCCACGTTAACACACTATCCCCTCCCAAATGACATACGGCCAGTCACATGCAAAAGAAATACATAGAAGTGTCCATTCGGAGTGTTCCCTACAGCTGACCATATTGGTCAGTTATTGTTATAATTAGTCCACGTAACAAATGCTCCAAAATTCATTGGCTGAAAACAATCATTGTTATTACTCCTGCATCTATGGGGCAGCAGGGATCTGGCTGATCTAGGCTGGGCTTGCTTCAGGGTGCTGGAGCAGGGGCTGCCTGACTGCAGATCACACTGTAGGTCATTTGGGGTGGCTCTACCACACATACTTCTCAGCCTTCTTGCACCAGCAGTCTGGCAGAGGCATGTTCTTCCCTGTGGCAGAAGCATGAAGGTAAGTGAAAGAAAAACGAGGCCACAAAATAGGCCATTTTACCACTTCCCATTGACTGAAGGGAGTCACATGGTGTACACGCACACTGTCACTTCGACCCACTTCCACTGTCTACAATGAGTCATGAGGATGAACACAAAATCCAAGAGTGAAAAATACATTCTGTTTAGTTTAGCAGAAGAAAGTTCATTTATTTATTAGTTGTACAAATTTATGGGGCACATGTGGAATTTTATCACATGCATAAATTGTGTCATGGTCAAGTCAGGGCTTTTAGAGTATCTATTCCACAAATAACATATATTGTACCCATTAACTAATTTCTCATTATCCATTAACCTCCCATTCCCTTTGCCTTTTGAGTCTCCATTGTCTATCTGATCAAAAGAATTCTGCAGTTGTTGAGTAGAATGTTCTGTAAATATCTGTTAATTCCATTTGGTCCAAAGGCAAACTTAAGTCCAATGTCTCTGTTGACTTTCTGACCCGATGATCTGTCTAATGTCGTGCTAATGCTGTGGATGGGGTGTTGAAGCCCCCCACTAGCATTGTATTGCCGTCTGCCTCTCTCTTTAGGTCCAGAAGTATTTGTTTATTTGTTTTATGAATCTGGGTGCTCCAGTGCTGGCCATATATATATTTATGTGTGTGTGTGTATATACATATATATATATGTATGTGTGTGTGTGTATATATATGTGTGTGTGTATATATATGTATTTGTTATATAGCTATAATCTCTTGCTGAAATGACCTTTGTCTTTTTTTTTTTTTTTTTTTTTACCATTTTTGACTTAAGGCCTGTTTCATCTGATACAAGTATACCTACTCCAGCAGAAGAAACTTTAATTCATATGACAAAAGCATAGATAAATGGATAAAATGAAGAATCAGGACCACTGATGCCATTATTTTCTGAGCTTCATTATATCACTGAATCTTCTGGGATCCTTCTGCTCTGGTCCCAGATCAACCTTGATATCCTTGTTTATATCTTTCCCTGGATTCCCTCCACCTAAGCCCCAAGTTACTGATTATTGGTCTGTTTGGGAAACTCAGGACTGTTTCCCCTGATCTGGTGCTATAGACAAGCATTCCTGGTGAGCTCAGTCTGACAACTCCCCACCCAGAGCGCTGGCATCTTCCCAGGAGCTCCCACCGCTGAAGCAAGGCTTCTCCAGTCTCTCAGTGATAGGGAATGATTGATGGCAGCCATTCTGGGACAGAAATCAAAATGCAATAGGCAGAGAAGGGATTAATGCCACCTGCTCTCACTTATTGAATAGTAATTGCCAATCTTTTAGATGGGTTAACTTCATGTGCTTTTCATATCTTTTATGTTTCTATGGAGCTTTTTAACCTACCTTGGAGATTGTAAAAGGAGATTCTATTTCAGAAAGCAAAGTGAGGAGTTCAGGCCATCTGTCAGCACAGGCTTCAGCAAATAGTGTATTTGTGCACTGACTTTGCTTCACATCCACCTCCATTTGCCTCTGCTGTTTCGTCCTAGGATCATGGTTAATGCTGAAAGAAAGAAGCGTGACTCCCATCAGTCATCAGCTCTTCTCAGATAAAGCAAGGTGAAGTCAACTAGAGAATGAGTTCCACAACGCCAGTAAAATTTAAATAAAATCAAAGTAAACAGTATTTTGTATGGTTACTTTGCATTTTCTTTGGTATTCATAGCCAGTCTTCCTTTAGCAAGATAGAACTATCTCTCAGGCCCTTCTTCCCATCTTTGCCCTTTGGTTATTTCGCATTTAATACCTTTCAGAAATTACTGCAAGATATTCTCACATTTTGTTTATAGTGCTGTGCCTTGTTTTTCCACCACGTATATTCAGTGAGATTTGAGGTAGAGAGGACAAATGTGGGTGTCAGTGAAGCCCCTCAATTATGTCTCCAATGGTCTGTGGGCCTGGTGCACTCTTTCAAAAGCAAGTACTGAGACCTCTTTTTGGATCAGACTGATTCATGAAGTTTTTAAGGGGTGCCTCAAGGTGGAACTGACTCAGTGGTGCTTTGCTCTCTAAAAACAGAACTAAAGCAATTCGAGCTCCAGAGCTTTCCACGGGACTAGGTTGATGCTGGCCTGCAGCATACACCTTTGTCCTGCTCCTTCCCTTTCTTGTCCTGCTTCTGTTGCTCCTGTGAGAGCCTTCCCTCAGCAAACCATTGGCCAAGAGCACCCATCTCAGGCTCTGCTGCTAGAAAAATTGTCCCAAGGCAGTTAGGTGTTATCTTCTTTGCTGATCAGAAAATAAGCAATCAGCTTAGGTAAATGGCTTTTCCACAGTCATACAAGTAGACAGTGGTAGAATAGGTCCTCTGCTTATACACCAAGTTCTGCTTTCAATCCTCTGCCATGCCTGTCACAATCCGTTACACGGGCTGCTCCCTGTAAGGCAGCCAGTGGCTCTGGGCTTAATCCAAGGAAGGTAGGTTCTGAGCAGGCCAGACCTCAATACATGCAGGGCCCAGATCAAGAGCACAAATGGAAACCCACATGCATGAGTCCAAATATTTTAAAATTATAAATAAAGCAAACAAATTACTAAATAAAATATATTCTACCTTCTCGCCTGGTTAAATATACCTTTACAAAAATCTGCAAAGTCCAGGTTTAATTTAGAATTCTCAGACTCCTTGGAGATCCACAACAAAAAGGATGGAGTGGGGCAAGCTGGCTCAGCTCCCCACCACTTCCCACACTGGCTCTGACCCTGTCCTGCAATGTGAAGGACTTGTGGACACACACTGACACTCTAAATGTTCACACCTGCCAAAGACAGCCATACCTTTGTCACACCTTCGCATGAGGATGCACACAAAAGTGGATATGGGCCACTGAGCCAAGAATTCTAGGGTTCTGGGTACCTGGAATGTGTGTACAGACTCTAGATGAGCAGGTCCCTTGGGCTCATGGATTTCATGACTTGTAGACTGGGACATTCATAGCTGGAGGGTCCTCTAGATCATGAATCCCAGGACAGGGCTTCCTTTGCCCCTGGCCAAGGTGATACTGCTCCTCTAGCTACATCCTCATGGCCAAGTCACCTTCCTTAGTGGTCAGTTTCCACATCTGTAAGCGAGGGCATCGGATTATACAAGCTCAAGGTCCTTTCTTGCCATGCGGGAATGTGATTCTGTTGCCTTGTCCAAGCATAAGACTGGCCATTTAAGAAGAGCAATCATTCCCTAAACAAACTTGTATAAACAGAAGCAGTGGGGAAGGTCTTATAGTCAGTAAGTAGATGACTTAGAGGAAAGCCACCCAGTGGCGAACTGCCTGTGGAATCAGTCCAGCATCTTGGGGTGAGCACTGCTTCTTGTTTCCAAAGCATGTGTTTCAGGTTGAGCAGCTGCTGCCCAACTGCTGTCCTGAGGAGGGAGCATGCGAGCATTTGGCTCCACTCCACATGTCCTTGGATGGGATAAGAGCCGGTGATGTGGTTTGAAAGAGGAATGCTTGTTTTAAAACAGAACTAAAACACAGTATTCTGGTAGAGAGCTGCACTTTAATGTTAAAGGCATGCCCATCAATATTTCAAGTTAATACACTGATTAATATTTAAACCTGTTAATCCTTGAGTAACATTTTTATTTTCACAAAAGATTCCCCAAAGTTGATGTATTTGCTTTACTAAAGTCGATCATACATGTCAGCAGAAAACCTTGCCAGTGTTACTGGGAAATTATGTGGGCAGGACCATTAACCAGGGAGGATAATGTGGTGAGACTGTAAGCACTGGGACTGTTCTTGAAGTCCAGGAGCATGAATGTACAAGAGAGGAGTAGAAAAAACCAAGTGTGGCATGCAAGAGCCACTGATCTGTGGCTGCTGTGGTCATCTGTGGCCACTTATCAAATAAATGGCCTGAAGGTGGCCTGAGGAACACAGATGCCTGTACTCTAAATTAAGTGGATGATAACATTGCTTTGCCCACTGCACAAAGTCCCAGCTGTGTCATGGATGAAGGAGCTACATGAGGGACAGCTTTATTGAACAGAAGACAGTGGAAAGGCATTTGGAATAATACAGTTCGATGGTATTCAAATCCCCCTCCAAAAAGTTGCCTCTTGGGCAGGGTCAAGGAACAGGGAGTATAGGGTGTCTGTGATGGAGGAGAGGGCATTAGAGTAGCCAATATGTCTGCAAGCAATGCCACTCCATTTGCATCAGTTTTAAATATTGGACATTCTGGAAGGGGACATTGTTCTGAAGAAAGAGCTTCCACTGCTTGAAATGGGGGGTTGAAGTTCTCTGGCTTTTTTTTTTCAACTTTCTAACACAGCAATTGAATCTTATAGAAGGGAATAAATTGCCGGTTAGGTAGCAAGTAGTAGGTTAGAATGTCTGATCATGAGTGAAAAGGACTGAACCTAATGAGAGAGATTTTGTGCATTCCTATGTGTTTATAAGTGTGTATGTACAAAAGAATCATCCAGTGATCTTGTCCAGCATTGAGTGTTTCCTTCTGCAAGACTGTTTGTTCCTTAGCCTCTGCACAGAGATGCAGTAAAAATCGGAGGATATCATGGGCAACCGCATTAACAGTGCATTTTCATTACCATTTGTATATAGGTGTCTTCAGAGACTCTGCAACCTGGGCAGAGCTTAAGGAGGCCTCTGGTCCAACCTACTTCTGAACCATGGAAGACAAAGGGGAGCAGTCTTCTCCTTAATCACCCTCCAGGGCTGAGGAGCCACAGCTAAGGCCAGTGCTCACTGGACTCCTTTAGATTCAGGTACAGCTCATTTTACTGGGCTTCACTTTGTTGAGCTTCACTGACATTGCCTTTTTTGTTTGTTTTTTACAAACTGAAGGCTTGTGGCAGTGCCACATCAAGCTAGTATAAGCATATCCAAGTACATCCAAGCATATCCAAGTATTTCCACACTACTTATCAGCAGCAGGTGCCACTTCGTATCTCTCAATCATATTTTGGTAATTATCATAATACTTCAAACTTTTTCATCATTCTTATACCTGTCACTGTAATCTGTGATCATTAATATTTGATGTTACTCTTATAATTGTTGTTGGGAACCACAAACCACACCCATGTGAGACAGCAAACTCACATCGTTAATGTTGGAAGTGTTCTTACTGCTTCACTGACTGGCCTTTTCCCCATCTCTCTCCCTCTGCTCAGGGCTACGAATTCCCTGAGATCCAACGACATTAAAATCAGGCCGATGAATAACCCAACAACGGTCTCTAAGTGTTCAAGTGAGTTGAACTCTTCTCAAGGAAGAGTTGTACATCTCTCACTTTAAATCAAAAACTAGAAATGGTTCTACATAGTAAGGAAGGCAGGTTGAAAGCTGGGATTGGCCAAAAGCTAGGCCTCTTGCAGCAAATTAGCCACACTGTGAATGCAAAGGAAAGTTCTAGGAGGAAACTGAAAGTGCTACTCCAGGGAACACATAAATGGTAAGAAGCCAAAACAGTCGAATTGCTGACATGGAGAAAGTTTTAGTAGCCTGGATAGAAAATCAAACCAGCCACAATATTCCCTTAAGCCAGAGCTTAATCCTGAGCAAGACCCTAATTCTCCTCAATTCTATGAAGACTGAGAGAGGTAAGGAAGCTGCAGAAGAAAAGTTGGAAGCTAGCAGAAGTAAGTTCATGAGGTTTAAGGAAGAAGTCACCTCCATAACATAAAAGTACAAGATGAAGCAGTAAGTACTGATATAGAAGCTACAGAAGTTATCCAGAAGATCTAGCTAAGATAAATGACAAAGGTGGCTGCACTAAACAATAGATTTTCAATGTAGATGAAACAGCCTTCTCTGGCAAGAAAATACTATCTAGGACTTTCATAGCTAGAGAGGAGAAGTCAATGCCTAGCTTCAAAGCTTCAAAGAACAGGCTGACTTTCTTGTTAGAGGCTAATGCTGCTGGTGGCTTTAAGTTGAAGCCAATGCTCATTTACCATTTGGAAAAATCCTAAGGCCTTCAAGAATGATGCTAACTCTACTCCACCAAAGCTTTATAAATGAAACAACAAAGTCTGGGTGACAGCACATATGTTTACAGAATCACCTACTAAAAATTTGAAGTCCACTTTTGAGACCTCCTGCTCAGAAAAAAATAAAATTCCTTTCAAACTGTTACTGCCCATTGATCAGAGTCCCTGGTCACCCAAAAGCTTTGATGGAGATGCACGAGGAGATTAATGCTATTTCCTTGTCTGCTAACACAACCTATTTTACAGTCAAAAACTGACTTCAACTTTCAAGTCTTACTATTTAAGAAATACATTTTGTAAGGCTATAGCTGCCATAGGTAGTGATTCTTTAGATGCATCTGGGCAAAGTAAGTTAAAAACCTTCTGGAAATGATTCATCATTTTAGATGCTATTCAGAACATTCATGACTCAGGGGAGGAGATCAAAATACCAACGTTCACAGGAGATTGGAAGAAGATGATTTCAAACTTCATGGATGACTTTGAGGGATTCAAGATTTCAGTGGAGCAAGTCACTGCAGATGTGCTGGGAATAATAAGAGAACTAGAATTAAAGATGGACTCTGAAAATGCACTCAATTGTTGCAATCTCATGATAAAACTTGAATGGATGAGGAGTTTCATTTTAGGAATGAGCAAATAATAGTTTCTTGAAATGCAAACTATTCCTGGTGAAGATGTTGTGAACATTGTTGAAATGACAACAAAGAATTCAGGACATTCCATAAACTCAGCTGATAAAGCAGTGACAGGGTTTGAGAGGATTAACTCCAATTTTGTAAGAAGTTCTACTCTAGGTAGATACTATCAAAATGTTATCAAACAGCATCACATGCTACAGAGAAATCTTTTCTGAAAGGAGTCAACTGATGTGGAAAACTTCATTGTTGTCTTCTTTTAAGAAATTGTCACAGCCATCGCAACCTTCAGCAGCCATCACCTTGATGAGTCAGCAGCCATCAACACTGAGGCAAGACCCTCCACCAGCAAAGACGATGACTTGCTCAAGACCCAGATAATTGTTAGCAACTTTTAGCAATAAAGTATTTTTAAATTAAGATATATACATTGTTGTTTTAGAAAAATGTGATTGCACACCATGTAGACTGCAGCGTAGTGTCAACATAACTTTTATATGCACTGAGAAACAAAAATAAATCCTGTGGGACTCTACTGTGGTGGCCTGGAACCCACTCGGCAGTACTGCTGAGGTGCTCCTGTCCGCGGCTGGGGCTCTGGTGCTGCCTGCTGCTGGAATTCATCAGAGTCGTTTCCTTGTTGAATGAAGGGTTAGGATTTCAGTCTTCGATTCCAGCACACTGAAGGCTTCAGGAAAAGCAAAATAAAGGCACTCCTGATAAGCTGATCCCCATTGAGGGTAGGCTGGGATTATGATTGTCTTACTTTTTTGTGTTTTTCAGTATTTCGCAAATAAAGACAAGACAGGATAAAGATAGAAAGTAATTTCCTATGTTGCGTTTGTATATGTGCTGGTTTTTCTGCACATATACATGTGTTGAAAGGACTTTGTACAAAGTCACCCTCTGAGACCAGCTCACTGCTGCATGCTTCTAGAACCAACCCTGCCTAGACACCCAGCGAGCACTGCCTGGTTTGGATTTGAGTGCTCACAATTTCCTCTGCCCTAGTTGGGAGATTATAGGCTGTGCAGTTCATAGGAAAGTTTTGATTTCTGATACTTTAATTTTCCCCGAGTTTCAGGAAAATAAACGTGATGTGAATGAGTATAAACATATACCCTCATTGGCACAGTCAGAGAGATGAAACTCTTGCACGAAGCTTGCCCCGTGTGTCAATATTCCATGACTTCAGTTGAATAACTGGGTCTAAGAAACACACGATCTACCATTATGTCAGCAGAAAACAAAATGCTAATATTTAGACTTCCTCACATCATCTCCTGCTTGCTAGAGATGGAGGAACTAGGGCTGGGGCAGGAAAACAAAGAAGCAACATGTTATAAACTTGGCCATTTTTCTCTAATCACAGTCTAGGCCCAAAGCAGACCCAGGGCACAGTTCCTTGCAGGAAGCATCATTGATGAGAAACTGGACTGTTACTGAGCAGGGGTGAAAAGTCACAGAGTCGAGAAGTGAGGACGTTTCAGAATAAGGGAGCTTATTTTGCCTGGAAAAGAAAAACTTGAGAGGAGATCATTTTTCATTTTGACATTTCCCAGGGATATAGTACTGGCCTGGTATTGTTTCATTTCAGAGCTTGTCTAGAATGGAAAACAAACAAAATAAATGAACCAAAACAAAAACAAAACAAACAAACAAACAAAAAAATGTAAAGAAGGAAACCAAATAAACTCAGGCCCCAGAGAGAAGATCTGCACCAGGCCTGCAGCATGGTCAGTCTCTGGCCTCCCGCCCCTGCTTCCGTGAGGCTGCCTGCAGGTCCAGTCAATCGGCCTCAGTGCCAAGAACATCCAAAAGAACACTCCAAGGCAGTGTTCTCAAGTTGATCCATCAGGGTAAACAAAGTAATAAAACATCTGTTTTCATTTTTATCTCAACCTTTTAAATATTTTATTGTAAGGCATATATCACAAGGTATTTGAGTACAAGGTATGCAGGGTACAGGAGTTTGTGGCCATCATTTAGAAAGCGCTGAGTTGACACATGCAGTGTGTTTCATCATAGCAGATGTGATCAAACAGATTTGAGTCCTTGGTTTGGATGATCACTTATGACAAAGATTCTCTGCTTGACCAAACTTTAGTCAGGCTTCTGAGCCTTCTCCTAGGGCCGTCGTACACTTCCCTGTGACATCCGTTTTAGCAATCCCTGCTTTGTCAGTTTAGCAAGGACTCCCGCCCCTGATATCTGATACCCCTCGGTGACATCTGATCAGGCTCCCCATGCTCCACCATCCCCCATGATGTCCAATCACCCTGGCCTGCCTTCAGCAGGAATCCGGTGAGGTGGTTTAGTCAGAATCCCCGTACCCCTGAAGTAACCTCTTAGTAATTGCCTATCCACTGACCCTTGCCCCTGGTCCTTGGCTATAAATTTCTACTTGCCCATGCTGTCTCTCTCCTTTGCTGCAAGACCCTTTGCTATTATCCCTGTGCCTGCCATGACAGCTCCTTACTGTGCTTTAACAAATGCCGTTGGATATTTTTTTCTTTAACACCTGGAAAGTTGTGTGTGGTTTCCAGGGTTTCTCCAGTAGCCTGGAGCCATTTGGAATCAGGAGAGTATAAGGTTGCCTCTACTAGGCCTGGCAACAGAGCCTTAAATATAAAAAAGATGGAGGGATTAGAATGCCCCAGGAGGCAGGATTACTGCAGGGCATAGGGCCTGGCCTGCAGTGGGCAGGAAGAACCATGGTAATCAACACATCGGTTGAGCAAATATGATTCTCCACCACCAATCCTTCATGCCATCACCTTACAAACGAAAAAGCAGTGAATATCAGTAGGAGAGTTCTTGGCCATTCACGATTGGACTGAGCAGGAATGCAAAGTCAAGTCAGTCTGCCTTTGCAACTTTCCCAAGTGCTTTTGGTACCCACTGCCTCATCACTGTCTCCTCCTGGCCCCTGGTGCTTCAGCGCCTGGCCTCCCAAGAGTGTGCTTCATATAGCTGGCTTTTGACCCAAGGCCCAGTGTCCTCAAGGAGTCATTCTCCTGGGAAGCGGAAGCTGGGAGAGAAGGTCCCTGAGGCCACAGTGTGGCCCTCCATGAAAAGGTTGGCTGCTGTTCTCAGCCTGAAGCCTCTAACCTTTTCCATCACAAGCTCACTCAGCAGCAGCCCTGGCAGGAGGCTGCACCTGGCATTTGAGAGTGAAAGGGAAATAAATGGGGCCATGTGCAAGCACACACACACCAGAAGGAAACAAGCCTCCCAGGGTGGAGGGAGCATTTTTGTTGCAAGACAGTTGGGATGGAAGGCTATTTCAGTCTATTTCCTTAACCTGCTGCCATGGACTCACTCCTCTGAAGTCTCCAGCCCACTCCTACATGGATAGGTCATCACGCAGGAATGGCCCTGTGTAGCACTCATCAATCCTCAAGACCCCCTCCAATGGCTCATCCCCAGACCTCTCCAGGCGCTTACACCAGCCTCCATGCCCAGAGCACATAGGCCGCCCTCTGTTCTTCCACACATGGTGGCTGCAGTGTGTTTCTCACTAGCTCTGTTGATCACAATGGCAGGAGCATGGTCTTGTTCATCTTTTTACCATCTGGGCCTTGCACAATGTGTGGCACAAGATATCCAGGTCTTCAGCCCACATTTGGGGAATGAATGAATTATCCACACATAAGCTCAGAAAATTACTTTAAAATGTTTAGAATAATGAGAGAAAGAGCAGCCATGAGGTCAGTGCAAGTTCCAAGCGGGGTGGTCACCAGGAGGGAAAGTCCCAAAGCAATGAGGCTGAGGAAGGGCCGAGCCCTGGTGAAGCTGAAGGGGCAAATTTTCACAGCACTTCCCATGCTGCTGCATGTGGCAGTGGAAAAATGTGGGGTGTCCTGACTTTCCTCTTCACAAAGTAATTCACAATCATGCTGCTTTTCCTGATGCATACCTCATTTGGGGTTCTAATATTTTGTGGAGTGTAAGATGTATTTCCTGCATTCTAGCACAATATAGGAAAGTGCAAAATCCAGAGTGAGCCTGAAGTGAACAAAGTGAACGTATTCAGGTTATGCCAGAGGGATAAAGAAAAAAAAATGATATCAGCTGCTCCAAGCCCCTTTGTGTCCCTTCCAGGCACTGCCCCTCCAAGGGGTATCCTCACTTCTCTCCCCAGTGATTAATTTCGACAGTTAATCTTCAAGTTCTATGAACATGGGACTAGGCAAATGTGCTCTCTTGTATTTGGCTTCTTTAGTTCAATAATATATCTACGATTCATGCATTTTGTGTCATGTGAATGTTGATCCTTCATTCTCACGCTGTCTAGTATTCACTGGCAAATATATTATTGGCAATTCATTAATTCTCCTATCATGGAGCACTGGGGGTTTTCCATGTTCAGATATTTACAGTTTTCTAGGCACATGTGAACACATCTCTGGTGGGTGTGCATCTAGAAGCAAATTGCTAGTTTATACATTTCAGCTTCATAGACACTGCCAAACATTTAGCAAGGTGTGATACCCTTGTTAATTAACCTTAGAGAAATGTCAATTGATCATACAGGAAGATACATTACCCTTTCTCTGGGACTGCATGAGAATGCCATTGTTCCATATTTTTGCCAGTCCTTGGTATTTTCCATCGTTTTCATTTTAGCCATTCTAATTATATTTTACATTAAACTTTATTTTGAAATAATTATAGGTCCACGTGCAATGTAAGAAATACTACAGAGAGATCCTGTGTCCTTTACTTAAATTCACTTAAAAGTAGCATCTTGCAAAATGATAGTACACTATTACACGAGGATATTGACATTGATGCGGTCAGGATGCAAGGCATTCCCGTCACCCAGGGACCCCTAATGGGGCCTTTTTGTATAGCCACATCTACTTCCTTCCATCCCTAGTCCCTCCTCAACCCTTCACAACCACAGTCTGTCATCCATTTCTATAATTTTGTCATTTCAAGAATGTTAAGTAAATAAAACCATACAACATGTAATACTTCAGAATTTGTTTTTCTTTTTCACTCAGTATAACTCTCTGAATGTTCATCCAGGTTGTTTCTGCTGGTTACACATTCTGTTAGTTTACTCTCATCTGAAAATCTTAATATTCCCTTCACTTTTTAAGAATATATTAATTGGTATAGGATTATTGGTTTAGAATTATTTCCTTTAAGCACCTAAAAAATGTGCTACTGCATTCTGGCCTCTATGATTTCTGATGAGAAATATACTGTAATTCCAATTGTTTCTCTCTTGCTGCTTTAAAGATTTTTCTTTGTCTTCAGTTTTCACATTAAATTTGATGTGTCTTAATGCAGGTTTTTGGTTTATGCTGCTTTGAGGTTCACTCGACTTCTCGAATTTCTAGTTCTATGACTTTTGCCAAATTTGGGAAATTTTGGTCATTATTTCTTAGAGTAATTTTTCAGCCTTCCTTTTTCTGCTTTCCTTCTAAGAGATTGATGATATCAAAGGTAGCTCTTTTATTGCTTTAGTTTCACAAGCTTTGGAGGTTATGGTTTTTGTTTGTTTGTTTATTTGTTGTCGTTGTTTGTTTGTTTTTGTCCATTTTCTCTCTGTTGTTTGGATTGAGTAATTTCTTTTGTTCTGCTATCCAATTATCTGACTCTTTCCTCTGTCCTTTCTATTATGCTGCTAAGCCTATTTACTGAGCTTTTTACGTTTTTGTATTTCTTAGTTCTAAAATTGTATTTGGTTCTGTAGTTTCTGTGCTGAGACTTTCTTTCTTTTGCTTCAAGCATGTTTATTAATACTGGTTGAAGCATTTTTTTAAATTGCTGCTTTAAAATTTTGGTCAGATAATTCTAATGGCTCTGTCATCTTGGTGTTGGGATCTATTGATTGCATTTTCATTTATCTTATGATCTTTTACGTCACAGTATGACGTATGATTTTATTCGAAACTTGAACATTTTGTTCCTATGTTATGAGACTCCAGATTTTATTTAAATACTCTGGTTTAGAGGGCTTTCTCTGAAGTCATTCCTGCAAAGAAAGGGTTGTGCTTCTACATCCCTGATGGGGGAGGGTTGAGATCCAGGCTCCACATTGGCACTGTAGCGAGTTAGGGGTGGTTACTGCCTAGCAAAGATGAAAGTTTCCAACCCCATCCTAGTGGCAGGGGGTGGGACGGGGGTCCTTCAGCCTGTCAAGGGTGGAAGTCCAGGCTCTCCACACAGCTTATCTTTGCATGGGTAGGGCTGGGGCCTCAGCACTTCTGTGATGTTTGGATGAAATAGACTGGTTACTGTCTTGGAAGGTTGTTCCTTTTCTAGATCTTTGGCTAGAGAGAGTAAGCTTTATGAAAAATGTTTAATTGTGGTAAAATACATATAGCATAAAATTTAACATATTAATCACTTTCATGTATACTATTTAGTAGTGTTAAGTGTATTTACACTTTTGTACAACCAATCTCTAGAACTTGCAAACATCTTACAAGACTGGAACTCCATTCCCATTACACGATTATCCATTTGTTCATCCCTACAGCAAGCCCATGATGACTACCCTTCTGCTTTCTATTTCTATGAATTTGACTATTTTAGGTACTTCAACAATATAGTATTTGTCTTTTTGTGACTGGCTTATTTCACTCAGCATAATATCCTCAAGATTCATTTATGTTGTAGCACGTGCTAGACTATCTTTCATTTTAAAACTGAATAATGTTCCATTGTGCTTTTATGTCACATCTTACTTATTCATTCATCTGTTATTGGACAGAAGACAGATTTTTGTTGGCTTTTTTCTTCACTGTGCTGATTGGCATTTCTGGGTTGCTAACTTCTTCACCTCCAAGTCTGGAATATGTAAGGCAAAAGGAAAACCAAGGGAACTTGCTGCCATATAATTTATTGGGTCCTGAGATCCTTAATCAGTTTGTCTTATTCTCTCCAACTCTCTAAGTCTTATGTTTGTCTCATTCATAATTTCCAAAGTTTTAGCTGTATTTGTTGAAAGAAATAGGGCCAAGTATATCTGTTCTGTTTTCTGGGAAGTAGAAGTTCTGCAGTTGATTTTTATGGTAGTTCATAATGAGTATGATACTCTTTTTGAAAATGTTTTAAGATATCCTAAAAATCGATTTTTTTACTAAATCAGACAAGACCTTTTTTAATTTAAAGTGCATACAATTTTGGGTTTTGGCAATTGAGTTCTTAATAGTTCCACAGTTCTTATTTTGAGGATATTAGATTTGTTTTTAAAGGGAGTATAGCAAAAGGGCTATATCTTTCCTCTATTTATAAACCTTGGTTTCTCCTGTTAATACCAAATATCTGCTGAGTGTCTCATAGCCCTTATGTGTGTTGAATTTGAAACCACAGACACAAATCTGTTATTGGACTGTGGCTTGCAGAATGACTGGAGATAAATTCTTTCAAGAGTCTCCTAGATTGCTTACAGCTATAACTTTTATTGACTTTCGAACACTTCATAAAATTTAAATTTACTGAGGAAACAATTTGTTATAGATCTTTAGAAAAATAACAGAGGTAGGGTCTCATATTTCTCCACCAACCTGCAAAGCCTCTGGATGAGCAATGGAAGTGGGACTGATATATTTTTGAGGGGTCAGTGAAATTTACTCTAAGTGAAAAATCTTCCATTTGAAGGATAGTATGTATAAATAAATCTTGAATTTATAAGTTCTTTCCATAAAATTCGCATAAGTTTTTTTTTTAAAAAACCCTCTGCTCTGAAAAATATAATCTATAAGGACGCTGTAAAACAGTTTGAGGCATTACTGAACCACAATGATTTGCCTATCTTCTTGAATAGAATGTTATGATAGAATCACAAGGCAACAGACATTGCAACAGCTCAAATGAACAAGTGTCTCGCTCCAGGGAAAAGATGAAAATAAAACTAAATCATAAAAGCTTTTTCTTGCTTCATTTCTTCTTCTAAAATTTTAAAAATCAGAAATAAAAAATTCAGAGTGGCTTAACTTTTATTCCTGCAGTACTAATGTGAAAGGCAGAAGCTTCCAGAAGTCCAGGCACCTGATTCTGAGCGCAGCGTCACTTCTCAGCACAGAATTTAATACTCATTTCAGAGAATTTAATACTCATCTTAAAACACAATGGCCTTGAACGACGAAGCCTGGTGATAGGGAATAGGTGTAAATCCCAATGCTTTGGTGTATGGAGTTCGTGTTAGAACCTTTTATGATTTGTGGAATCATCGCTAAGTGTCCTTGATACATCCTACCTGAATGACTGCAGTCTCAAGCTAAGACGTCAGGAACTCAAATGAATCACTTCAACCCACTGGTTGGTTATCTCTTGCTGAATAACAAACTGCACCCACACTTATAGCATATAACAACCATTTTACTATACCTCACAGTTTTGTGGATCAGGAATTCAGGCAAGTCTCAACCAAAAGATTCTTTTCCTCCACATGAAGTGACTGGAGCACTTGGGGTACTCAGCTCATCAAGCGGTTGATCTGAAGGGTGTAGGTCAGGTTTATTCACATGCCCAGCTGCTTGGCACACATGTCAGGAGGCCCCTTTCTTCCTCCAGGTAACCCCAGGGCCTCTTCTCCTTTCCTCTGAAGCAGAAAGGTTGGACTTCTTATATGAAAACTAAAGCATCCAAGAGCAAGCATCCTGGGAGACTCAAGTGGAAGTTGCAAGGCTTCTCATGACCTACCCACAGAACTCCAGAACATATTCTCTTTTGCACGCAAGCATTCAAGTGGTCAAGCAAGTCACCAAAACCAGCCCATTTTCAAGTGTATGGGAATTGGACTTCACCTTTCAATGAGGTAAGTGGCAGAAAATTGGTGCCATCTTTAATGACATAGTCTCATTTTTTGCCATCACAGGTAGCATAGTAATCCTGAATTTTTAAAAATTAAATCTGCACTAGTAAAGATTCCAGCATGAAACAGCAAATAAACACATTCTGTATTCTTGGCAAGATTTAGAAACTTTCAAATAACAAAGGTATTTATGGAGCAGACACTCCAAGGCAGGCTGGTATGAGGCATCCTTCCTCCAAGTCTTACATGCGAAACATCTAAGAAATGCTACCCACACTGCAGAGGAGACTGGGCTGCAGGTGCCACCACTACACCTGAACCAGTCGTAGCTCCTGCTACTGGCTGATGTTTATTATGTATTGACTGCAAAATGGCTGCTATGAAAACCATGACACCTGACTCAGTGCTAAGTACCTCATCTATCTCTTAAAGTCTCCATAGCACCACTGTGGGGTTGGTCAAGTTCTGATGATGACTCTTTTCCAGGTTTGGACACAGCTGCCTTCTCAATCTGTCCTCACGTGTTGAAGAGAGCCCTGATGTCGCTTTCTGTTCCCATAATACCACTGATGCCATCATGGGACTTTGCCATCATCATGTCATCTACTACTAATTAATATCTTAATGTCTTCCTTAAGTTGCCACCGCCTAACACCATTACTTTGGAGGTTAGGGTTTCAACAGACAAATGTAAGGGGAACAGAAACATTCAGTTCATCTGGTAATATGTCTTGTTAAGTGTCTCTTATCCCTTGAGGTGGCCATCAATGAATACTGATTGAATGAATAAATAAATGAATGAAACAAAGCATCTACTAAAAGTAATTGACAATATCCAAATTGCAGTACTGATGGCCAATTGAGATAGGTGGTATGGCAGCTGAGCCCCTAAATTTGCCTCGAGCTTGATATGTGACTCCAGGCCAACCGTGTGTGTGACCCCGAACACAACTGTTCCACCTGTAAACAGATCTCCTCAAGAAGATCTGTTTCTTAAGTATCATTTAGTGCCTGTGTGGTGCGGGCTAAGGAAACACAAAGACCTTGGAGAAGTACTCATTTTAAGGAACATTTCACAGCTTTTGTTATTTCAAAGAGAGACCCTCAACTTGTCTTCAGATCACGTATATAATCTAGGCAGGGTAGAAAGTCCTGCTTTCCTAGAGCCCCTGATGCCCAGTAGAGTTTCAGAGACTATGCAGCCACACCATTTGAACATTTTATGGAGCTTTAACAAAATCTAATTTTATTATTAACAAAAGTTTGATTTTAGTAGCTATCTATCTATTTTGAAAATGTCAATGGTATTCTAAAGGAAATGGGAGCAGAATTTGTCTTCCCTGAAATTGAATTCTTGTTTAATAGATAAACCTTTATTGATGCTGCAGCCTCTGAGGAAGCACAAGGTTTATGAGGCCTGGATGGTGACGAGGAGCTCAAAGACAGAAGGGATGAACAAGGACAAGGACAGATTTGCTGTTTGGCAACTAACGCTGAGACTAGGGAATACAAATGGCCCAGGAGTCAAAGTTTCTGCTGAGGCCTTCTTGTAAGGATTGCAGCCATAACTCAGCATGGTTTGGAGCTAGGGAGAATGTATCATAGAATCTGGTGACCAGAGCACATGTGCCTTTTGCACCTTACAAACACAACCCTGCAAAGGTTTTAGGAGAGTCAGGACCATGATAGAAATTTGCAATCAGAAGGAGACTGATATGCAAAGAGATCCCAGTTGTTGGGGTCTGTGACACATGCATGTCTGCCTGACACTCAGCCTCAAATTGAGTTGGTGTTCACGGGCGACTTCCTGGACATTCAGGCCCCTTCTGGGCCAGTCAGAAGAGCAGCCTTTCTGTGGTCCGCATTCACTCTCCCACTCACGTTCACCCTGTCCATAACGGGTTGGAGGTATATAATCATGTGCATTGAAGATGAGACCCTCCTTTATATCTAGTAATTAACTCCTTCCAGGCCAGAGGTCTTTTCATGTCCTCCTATCTGTGCTGGATATGATCTAAGCATGCAATGCCAGTATTGACTGACAACATTAGCAGAGCCTGGCACATAGTAAGTGCTCAGTAAGTTTAATTGCGATGTGCCAATAAATGGGAACGGGGTATCTGTGTTCATTATAAACTTAGGTCAAAAATAACAATAATAAATTAAACAATAATTGTAACCAATATACAGCTAAGAAGTAGAGCACACTATGGTGGGGGCCTTCTTAGCTCCCACAATAAAGCTGAAAGATGAATAAATATGCTAGACAGCCCAAAATTTCTAAGACCTAGATAGGAATTTATGGCACAAGTCTTGTAGTCAGTCACCTTTTACAGAGTAAAATACCAGCAACCACTACTCTCAGGGGTGTGTGTATGTGCACAGGCATACACTCCTAGAATTTCGGATTGTGAGATGGACACGCAGAGTCTTATTTGTAGCTCCTCCTCTGACTTTTCCTGACTATAGTAGTAAGTCCCTCCTCTTTGAAACCTTCTTCTATAAAACACAAATACTATGACTTTGCATGTATGTTTGTGTGTGTGTGTGTGTGTGTGTGCTGTCTGTCTACACTGTACACAGACTGTTAGTGTAGGTGAGTTGATATTATTCATGACTTAGAAAATTGTTTATTTGCCCCTTAGGTTCAAACCATGATATGATGATCACATTATTTTAATTCTTTCAATATTTTTGGTCCTCCAATATAATTCTATACTTTTGTCAGTTAAGTCTCATTTTTAATGAGATGTATCTTGAATTTTGTCTCTTCTTCCTTATCTAATCTCTCTTCAACCACCCCAATCAGACCTTCAAGATCTTGTCAGGATCACCAATGAATTGCCCAGAGTCCACTGCATTGCCCCTTCTTAGAACTCCTTGTATCCAGCCTATCTATGGGCATCAAATTGGGCCTGCCCAATATGGACACTTGAGTCCCCATCACTCTTAAATCAGCTCCTTACCCTGTCTTCTCCATTTCAATAAAGGATGCATCATTTGCCCATTTGCTCCAATCCAAATTCTAGGAGACTTTAATTCCTCTCTCTCGAATCTGCCATCCAATACAAAAGTAAGTCATATTGTTCCAAACTTCAAAACATTTCCCAAACTTGAAAGTTCCTGCCGTTTTCACAGGCATAACCGAGTTCATTATCTTTCTTTTTCCTGGAAAACATCAGTAGCCTCTTGTCCTTCTTCTCTACAGTCAGTTTTACACATACCATCTAGAGTGAACTTCTGGAAATGTGAACCTGATTATACCATCTCTCTATCCAAACCTTCCAAGGATTCCCATCGCACTTGTTCTAAAATCCTGACTCCTTCCTATGGCCCCAAGTCCCTAAGTTATCTAGCCACCTGGGCTGGACTGTGTTTCTCAAAGATGATCAAACTTACCTATTTATCTCATCCCACATGCTCTCTTAATGTGGCTGATGTTCCTCCCACTCTTTAAAGAGTGGTCTGGTCTCTACAGGTCTGGACTTTGACTGGTAGAGTACAGCAGAATTCATACTGGTTGAATTATAAGGCTATGTTGTATAAAGAATGCAGCTTCCTCCTAGATCTCTCTCTCTCTTTCCTTGCTCACCTTTAGAACTCAGCTACCATGTTGTGAGGAATCGAGGCCCCCAGTCAACAGTCAGCATACACTCGCCACCCTTGGGAGGGAGCTTATTTGGCAGTCGCTCCCCCAGCCCTGGTCAAGCCTTCAGATGATGGATGTCCAGCTGACCTGTGACACAAGAGACTCTGAGCCAGAACCACAGATGAGCCCCTCCTGAACTGTTGGCCAACAAAATTCGTGAGACATAATAAGTTACTGTTATTGCTTTAAGCTGCTGAGTATTGGGCTGACTTAATGTTGCCTAATGCTCTGCTTCAACCACTCTGGGTTGCTCAAAAAGTCAAGGCTTATCTCTGCCTCAGAGACTTTGTGTTTCTTATTCTTTCCAAATAAAATTTTTCTTTCTCATATTGCCACATGGTAACTTCCTTACCTTATTAAAATATCTGTTCAAATGTTGTATACCAGGAGATCCTCCCTCAGCACTTAAACAGCCAAAAAAGTCCTCTTCCTGCCTCCACAGTCATTTTCTAGCCTATTTTCTCATGATTTTTTTTTTCACTGCACATTACTGTAGCTGAGACTATATGTGATGTATTTATTTAATTATCTGTCTTCTCATTAGAATATAAGCTTCATGAAGGCAGAAATTTTAAGTCTTATTCAACAGGTTCACCAGAGCCTAGAAGAATCCATAGCACATAGAAAACAGACAAAAGAAAAAAAAACTCAATTAAAACATGTTAAATAGATATTGAAATAATTCAATCATTTCCTGGGTTCTTTTCTAGGATTCCATCAGGGAACCCTAGTCAACACCATATGGAGCAAAAGAACCACCTGGCTGAGCCCAGCCAGAATGCCTGACCCACTGATTGTGAGCAAAATAAAATAAATGTTTTTGTCTCTGTTTTGGTGGTGTTTATAATAAAATAATAGTGTACATGAACAAAAGGCTTCCACCCTTTTATTGTTAATATCAGTTCTTGGTCCTCTTCCCTGAAATATTCCTAACCATTCATTTCAGGGGCCTGATGCCAAGGACAGCCTTAAGAAACCCTGATAGAAGCTTTTTCTGCCTAGCAGAAAGCATAGATACATCAAGAAATAATTAAAGTCACACTCTCAATTCTTAACTTCTTTTAATTGAGATCATCAAAGAGAAACAGATTTCATTACATGCACAGCATGTGGGCTACATTCTCTGGAGTTCATGCTTTATTCATTCAAATGGTTTCATTTCGCCCAGTGTTTTGTTGCAAATAAGTGACTTAAATTGAAAAAGAAGAGAGGACAGAATAATTTAAACTGAAAAGTAAAATATAATACTTGGAAGATTGTTCTGTCAGGAGTGAGACTCTAAAACTAAATTTTTAATGGCCAATGTAAAAATTTAATATACTGCATGTACCTCTGGAGGGATGATATATTTAATTAAAGTCAGACAGCCAAGACAACATTCACTATAGAGACACACATCTCTCCAAATGGAAGTATGCCTTTGCAACAAGATTTCTACTGTTTATTGTTTAAGGATTTTTCCATTTCATTTTTAATAATATATCTTTTAAATATATTTTACTATTTTCTCTAACACTTCTGTTGTTAGAAATGTCAGAGATTGCTGAAATACATAATGAAAAAAGACATTAATCTATAATTCTAGCATCTTGTTCTAACCATAACTAACATCTTTTTCTTTCTATTCTATTTCTGTATCTATTCATGTACATTCCCTTTCTAAGACTGGAAGAATGTATGTATTGTCTTACACATAAACCAACAACATCACCGGCTTTTGCTGTGATTTTTTTTCTGTTGGCAAAGTATGTATTTATTCTATTAGACACCAAAGTAGTTCAAGGTGGATAATTTGTCCTGAGATGCCTGGACTGGACTGACCAGCTGGCACAGGCCAAGCTCTGGTGACCGTTTATGTCATCAACAACTATTTAGGCATGTGCTCCACGAAGTAACATCAGAGATAGACATTAATATAAAATCTGGCACCTGCTGTTAAAGGGCTGCTGGGTCAACAGGAGAACACTGGCTACAATATGAGTATTTTATTCTAATATGATCAATGCAGAAATAGAAATATGTCCTAGGTAACAAAGAGATAAGAGGAGAGATCATTTACTGCCCTTAGTACAGTTAGAGCATCCTGGCTAAATTACATTAATTGTCTATAATTAAAAGAAATAATTATTCCAAAAAAGTTCAAGCTGGAAAACAAATGATCCTTAGATTAAAAGAAAAAAAAAAAAAGGCAGGACCAGGCATGATGGCTCACGCCTGTAATCCCAGCACTTTGAAAGGGTGAGGCAGGCAGATCACTTGAGATCCGAAGTTCAAGACTAGCCTGAACAACACAGTGAAAACCCGTCTCTACTAAAAATGCAAAAAATAGCTGGGTGTTGTGTTGTGTGCCTATAATCTCAGCTACTCAGGAGGCTGAAGCAGGAGAATCACTTGAACCTGGGAGGTGGAGGTTTCAGTGAGCCAATACTGCGCTACTGCACTCCAGCCAGGATGACAGAGTGACAATCCATCTCAAAAAAAGAAAAATAAAACACAAGGCAAAGAAAGATTGAATGTTAGACACCACCCAAGACAAGGTTAATATTCCAAGGACACACGTAAATGCCTGTCCACCGGCTGCAGATCAGCCACACTGAGGTTCTGCTTTGGGTCAGTCAGTACAACATGACTGGTTATATAATTACACGTTCTTATATTGTATGCATAAACCAGCTGCTCTAGAGAAATGCAATTTTTTCCTGCCCACTGAATAGGGGCCAATTGGGATCGTGCACTATAATATAAAAATCATCCCATGTTCAACCTACACCAAAAATCTCAACTCATGTCAGGATTTGAATTGTATTTTTGCTACCAGAAATTGCCTGAAAATTGAAATGCAAATTGACGCTTAATTTTTTTTTTTAAATTTAAACTGTCACTTCAAGGATTGACTTTGCCCGTTAAAGCTCTTCAGAACTTAAAGATGTTCTTTGGCCAAGGAGAATGGCTTCAGGTGTCCCCTTGAGGCTTCTCAAGTAGCCCCTTGTGCCTGTGCTTCAGAATTCCACAGGACTGAATAGACTTAGAGGACCTGTGTTGGCATCTGCCCTTGGTGACTGTTCCCAGACTGACCTTTGTTGGAATCTGGGCTCTGAGAGTTCCAACATAAGGCAGCCCCCACCTAGTGCTGCCTTGGTATCAAGCAGTCTTGGTGCCCCACTCAGATCCCCATGGAAGCCTTGAAAGTTCTGTACACCCATCCTCCAGGTTCCTTGTGCAGCAAATAATGGCTCACACCAGTGCCTTTCTCCAGAGGCCTGCCTGTGAGCTGGTGGAGTTGCCTGGAGGTTCACAGAAGTATGGAATCCCTAACCCGTGGCTTCAAGATGAGCCAGACACACCCTGGAATGTACATTGTAATATACTGGTCATATCAGGCTGAAGCTGGGTCTCCACTCAAAACTGCACTCCTTCTCCATTAGGCATTATCCCATGAACAACCAGTTTCTCCTGGGAGTATGTCCTTAATAAACCACTCGCAGCTGGACTCTTGGCTCAGGTTGGGCTGGTGGAATAATTCTAGGTCTGCTTCATCAGGTTCACCCCTGACAGAGCCCATTTCTAAGGTTCTCCTAAAATCCTGTGCCTCCCCCATCCTTCTCCCTCCCTTGTTCAATTTCTTCATCCTTTGCCCTCATGAAGAGAATGAAATTTTTCTCAAAAGCCTGATCTCCTGACTCAACAGTTCACAGACAAGGCATTGACCTATGAAGCTATTTCTTTATTGCTAGTTTTCATTTGAATCTTATCAATAGATCACATAATTTTAGAGCTGAAAGTAAGCTAAATAATAATAAAACAATGAAACATTTACAAGTGTTAAGTGTCTGCTACATGCAAGACATTTACCTAGTTGAACAAATTCAAGTAATATTCTACAAATCCCCATTCCTGCAAGACAACACTCCAGGGAGCTGAGAATATGACAATAAGAAGAAGGAAATGCAACTTCTGTCTTTATCTAGCTTGCCATGCTGCAAGTCGCTCACCTATGCTACAATTCATCTGTATGGTAACCTTGAAGAGCAGTTGTTACCTCCTTCATTTTGCAAATGAGGAAACAGTCTTCCCAAGATTACTTTCCTGGTGGTCATTTATTCAGAAGGCACCCCCAGGTCTGGTGGCTCTCAGAGCTCACCATCTCCCACCATGCTTTTTGCATCTCACATTTACTCACAGCCCCTCTGAGGTTTCCCCCTGTCCCAGTCCACCATCGCTGCCCACTGCTCTCAGCCAGGTGAGGAGAAATGATCCTCAGAGCAGGAGTGTGTCCTGGGCAGAGAAGGGGTGCTCAGGCTTCTGTCCCTACCTCAGCCCTGTCCCGTGGGAACATGAAGTCTCGCTTCCGAAAAGACCTGTTTTGTGTCATGTCTCCTCAAGAAAATTATAAATTTTGGAAGATGAGGGAAAAGTTTATTTCTTTTGTTTCTTCCTCAGTCCTGTAAATGTAATAAGCACTTAAATGTAAGTTAGCTTGGTAGTGAATGAATGAAAGCATCTGCTATTGGCTCAATTGGTCTTTGATAGAAAGTGAACTGCAAACAAAGAGAGGACTCATTAAGACATGAAACATCTGTCATCAGAAATCCATCTTGTGCTTCCTTTATGAATGATCCAATATAACCATGGGGGAAACTGAGGCAGCTGAGAACGTCCTTGTCATGTGATGGTATCCGTAGACCACGCTCTAACTGCAATAAACTGATCTCAGCAGGAAGGGATCAGCCAGAAGTTTCCTGAACCTGCTAGCCAAAGAAGCACCTTACCTACACTAGTGCAAATGTTCCCTCTGTGACCCCTCCTGGAGTACTCTAATTGAGCCTGAGGTCGCATCAGCTCCCTGCTGGGACCCTGACACGCTCCATTGGTTGCATCTGCATTTGGTGCCCTGGGTGTTCCCAACCTAACTTCATTACTATTTAATTAATTGTGGGTTTAAAGGATGTTGTGGGTTTAAAGGAAGCTTCCTCTCCCCGCAGGGCCTCCTCACACTCTAGAAACTTTAGTTGCCCCACTTCTGAGACCACCCACCCCAAGCAGCAGGCTTCCATGTTGAATCTTGTGTGGATTAGGTGTTCCTTAGCACATACCTGTAATTGATGATACTAATCCAAAGGAGAAAATGAAATGATGTGCATTTATAGCTGAGAAAACTGAGGCACAAGCCATACAATTAACCCAAGATACACCAGTATTGTGTAGCAAAGCCAGGTTTTGAAGATAAATTGTCCCAGAGACTAAGGCAGTGAGTAAGCACAGAGGGTGAACCCACACAGATTCCCTCAAGTGAGCCACCATGCACATGAAGCACTTACTGTATGTCTAGGACCCAATGATGGATTCAAAATTATAACATACACTGTCTTGCCCTGCCCTATTCTCAGGAATTCTACATACTTATTAGGAATTAAAGATGTGCATATATTAGCAAATTTCACAAACATATTTACTATTGATAGCATGAAGAGACGATTGTTTGGTTATAGAAAGAACATTGTGAGTGAGAAGCTTTATTCAACAGAATAAAATTTCTTTAACAACCACTTACAGTCTGTCAGATATTTCAATAATCAATTTTAATGTGGGAAAAATTATTTTGAACCATAAACCTTAGAATATTATTCAAAAAGTAATGAGAATTTGAGACCCTAAGTAAATCCAGATTGCGTTTTTGGGGTTTGTTATGTGATCCTTTAGCTTAGAACCTCTTTAGAAAATCACAATGGGGCTGGGCATGGTGGCTCATGCCTGTGATTTTAGCACTTTGGGAGGCCAAGGCAGGAGGAATGCTTGAGTCCAGGAGTTCGAGACCACCCTGGGAAACACAGTGAGACCCTCATCTCCACCCAAAATTGAAAACCTAGCCGGTTGTAATGGCACATGCCTGTAGTCCCAGCTACTTGGGAGGCTGAGGTGAGAGGATCGCTTGAGCCAGGAGTTCCAGATTGCAATGAGCTGTGATCACATCACTGCAGTCCAGCCTGGGTGACAGAGTGAGATCCTGTCTCAAAAAAAAAAAAAAAGAAAGAAAGAAAGAAAATTATGATGTTGAATGAAGTGATTGGGTCAACTGTTGTGCTGAGTCTATGCAAAACAAACATCTCACAGGACAACTCATGTCCCAACCATTGGACATTCTCAACATCTCCCCCACTCTGGCATTATTCAAATTAACACATCTCTTTCCTAGCTTTCATGACCAATTGAGTAAATAAAATATCCCCGGAGGGTCCCAGAAGTTGTGAAGCTATAGAATTGAAAACACATTAGACCAGTACTCACTGCCCGAAATGTCTCAAAGGCAAGGGCAGATGGCCACCAAGGAAGGAGGCGCTTTGTTTGTTGTTTTAAAAACTAATCATCTCCACGGCAATAATGCTGTTGGCAAATGTTCTCTTTCACAATTCCATATTTAAGAATATTACTTTGGAAGTTATAAATTGCCAGTTATTATTTGATTATCTCAGCTTGGAGTTTGCTACATAATGACTTCCTCAGTAGGATGCCGAGCTGCTAATTCATAATCTCCTTCTGAAAAAGCTTTTCAGGAAATTTGTAACAAATCCATTAAATTAAAATGAATTTGTGCTATATTGAGAAGTAACTGAACCATATGGGGCCAATCCAAATGATATTCTTTCTTTTTCTTTTTCTCCAACCCAAAGAACATCCATTCCATTTACTTCTCTTGAGTGAGGAGGCATGTGCTGTTTTTAAGGGTCAGGATCTTCATGATTCCTGCAGAGGGAAATCAAATGTCGTCATGAGATCCTTTTAAAAGTTTTCTCTCCTGTGAGATATGGGTCCAATTACAGTCTATCATGCTTTGTATAGAGTGCAAGCTGCAAATACTTCCAAAGTGCATTTATGATTTGGAGTAACCACTCTAAAGGGCAGCAGTTTGCAATCCTGGCTGTACCTGGGGAGGTGTTAAAAACCTGGATGTGCAGGTCACACTCCAGAGCAATTAAATTAGAGCCTTTAGTGGGGAGCCCAGGCATCAGTATTTTGAAAGCTCATCAGATGCTTCAGATGTGCAATGAGGGGCAGTGGTTTCCACATTTGAGTGACTGCATCCATGTTACATGGAGCACTTGGTAAAATACAGACTGCTGCCGCCTCAGACCTTGTTTCTGATTGAGTCGGGTTTGGATGAGCTGAGAATCTGCTGCTTGTCTGGGGATCACACTCTGTAGAGGAAAGACCTGAGGCCCATTCAGAAAACCCAGATCCAAATCCCAGTAGCTAAAAACACATGAGACTCATTTTCAACATCTGCAGAATGGGGCAAAGTAATTAATCCTTCCAATCCTTCTGAGATAATTAATTGTAAATAAGGTTGGTGAACGTTCTTGATAAAACTTAAGGTTTGCAATATTTGGGTTCTTTTAGGTTACAATGAATTAAAATCTCTTAAGGGATAATGTTCAAAAAAGTAAAGATCATGGCTTTAATGAAAATAAAAATGTGCCCCTGATTTTATTTATTAATTAATGATCTAAGACACAAAAACAGGTTCAAGGAACTATTAGGCTACCAAGAAACTGAAATGATTTGTAAATAGATGCAAAACTGGGTAATATTTTAGGCACTCAAATGTAATGTTTGGGAAAAAATTGAATGTTTCGATTATCCTTCCTACAGCCCAGAAATTAATTCCACCTCCGTGAAGGGAAAAATATTAGCATTGCCCTGAAAGGAACTGCTTGCATCACAATGGACACAAAACCTCTGCATCACAATGGACACCAAACATCACTCTTAGCCCTCCAGAAGGGGATTTCTTTTTTCATTTTGTTTTTGTTTTTGTTTTTGTTCTGAGACAGAGTTTCACTCTTGTTGCCCAGGCTGGAGTGCAATGGCGCAAGCTCAGCTCACTGCAACCTCCACCTCCCGGGTTCAAGCGATTCTCCTGCCTCAGCCTCTGAAGTAGCTGTGATTACATGTGCCTGCCACCATAGCCGGCTAATTTTTTAATTTAATTGGTTTTTTTTTTTTTTTTTGTATTTTTAAGAGAGATGGGGTTTCACCATGTTGGCCAGGCTGTTCTGGAACTCCTGACCTCAAATGATCCACCAGAAGAGTACTTCTATTTCTAGGAAATGCAAAATAGCCTGGTTGAGGACAATTAAAGACATTCATACCATAGAATTAGATAGTCCCTGGAGGTGCAGTGTCCTGCATGGGAGGGTTGAGATCAGTGGTCTTCCCTGTTCTTTTCAAAAGACAGCTATCATGATGAAATTAGGAAATTTATAGTCTCACGAATTCTTATAACAGTGATCCCTACTTGTCTTCTGAGAGACAAATTACCTTGGCTTTTGTTTTCCATGTTCCTTTTCTCTGCCTTTGGTGAAAGCCACAAGCCCCTATACCTGGGTTTCTACAACTAAGACTAGAAAGGAAACTGGGCTAAAGAAGCAAGACCCTGCTTGATTCTGGGAATCCTACCTACCAGGCACTGCCTGACACAGTACCTCTGTGGATCCCATTCATACATTATATGTATAATATTAAAAATAATCAAAGTCAGTCATTTGAGAAAAACAAAGAGACAGGAAGCTATACTTTCTTAAGTGACTCAACCCAAAATCTCTTGAGAGAACATGTGCAAAATCTCTAGAGAACATGAAGGAAACTCAAGTAGAGAGAGTAGAGAAAAAGATCAAATGACAGCATATTGTTTTTTTAGAAATAAAAGTGGAGAATAAGATATCTCATTGTGGCTTGGATTTGCATTAGCTGATGATTAGTGATGTTGAGCATTTTTTATATGCTTGTTGGCCACCTGTGTGTCTTCTTTTGAGAAGTATCTGTTCTTGTCTTTTGCCCACTTTTTAATGGGGTTATTTGATTTTTGCTTGTTAAATTAAGTTCCTCATGGATTCTGGATGTTAGACCTTTGTCAGATGCATAGTTTGTGAATATTTGCTCCCATTCTGTAGGTTGTCTGTTTACTTTGTTGATGATTTCTTTTGCTGTGCAGAAGCTCTTCAGTTTAATCAGGTCCCACTTGGCAATTTTTGTTTTTTGCAATTGCTTTTGAGAATTTGGTCAAAAATTCTTTCCAAAGGCTGATGTCCAGAAAGGTATTTCCTAGGTTTTCTTCTAGGATTTTTCTAGTTTGAGACCTTACATTCAAATCTTTAATCCATCCTGAGTTAATTTTTGTATATGGTGAAAGTTAGGGGCCCAGTTTCATTCTTCTGCGTGTAACTAGTCAGTTATACCAGCACCATTTATTGAATAGGGAGTCCTTTCCCTATGGCTTATTTTTGTCAGCTTTGTTGAAGACCAGGTGGCTATAGGTGTGCTGCTTTACTTCTGGGTTCTTTATTCTTTTCCACTTATCTATCTGTCTGTTTTTGTGCCAGTATCATGCTGTTTTGGTTACTATAGCATTCTTAGGCATTTTAGTAGGTATTACCAACTCTCGTAAATTGCTCTAGGAACATACTTTTATAGGCTAAGAGAATTTTTCCCCATTTTTCAGCTAGTAAGAGTTTTTATCATGAAGAATTTTGAATTTTATCAAACAGGTCTTCTATATATATTGAGGTGACTATTAGAATTTTCTTTAATATGTTAATGTGGTGAATTGCATTTATAAATTTTTATAATGTTAACTTCCTGCATTTTTTAGAATAAGCTTCAAATTGATTATAATATTTTAACTTTTTAATAAATTACTCTAGTTATTTTCTATATTGCTTAGGGGTTTTACATTTATGTTCATAATCATGTTTAAGCAATCATTTCTTGTTCTTATACTTCCCTTTTTAGATTACAATATTACAGTTACCATTGTTGAGTAAAGATCCTTATTTTTCTCTCCTGTGGAAGAGTTTTATCACGTTGGAATGATCTGGTCTTTAAAAGACAGATTCAACTTTTATGTAAAATGGTTTGGTGTGTTTGGGATTTGTTTTTTTTTTTTGCGGGGGGCGGGGAAAGATTTTGAAATATTGATTCAATTTCCTTAACAATAAAAGGATTTTATTTAGATATAAATTCTGTTGGCAGAGTTGCACGTTGTGTCTTTTATATTCTTTTAATTAGCTTTTTAATCTCTGCTACACCTATTGTTATGCTTCTTCCCCATTCATTTTTTTTAAATAGTTTTGAAATGTAGTGTTTTTATTATATTTAGTTGTAATTAATTTTAAAGTTTCATTTTGATTTCTTCCTTGTCTTATGGGTTATTTAGAAGAATGTTATTTCATTACCAAAATTATAGTATTTCTTTTCTCTTTTTGTAAGTGATTTCCAACTTAATTGCATGGTGGTCAGAGAGAATGACTCTATGGTGCTAATTTCTTTAAAAAGTTTTGAGCTTTATGATCCAATCTATGTTTGATGTATTTTTCTAAATATGATTTTTGTGTGCTTGAGAGAAACACATATTCTCTATTCATCAAATCAAGAGTGGTAATTATATGGTTCAAATCTTTTAAATTCTTACTAATTCTCTGTTTAGTTGACCTCTTAATAATTAACAAATATGTCAAAATATCCCACTATATAAGTGATTTGTCCTTTTACCCCTGGAGGCCTATCAAATATACACTATATATATATAGTATATATATATAGTATTTTTAGGTATGTAAATGCTTTTATTTATTGTATAATTCTTATCATTTAAACAACTATTATTATTTAAGCTTCCATTTACTACATTTTCATAGTAAAATCTCTTTTTTTTAATATTATGACAGCAACACCAGCCTTCATTTGGGTAATATTTGCCTGCAACATCTTTTTAAACTCCTTCCATGACCTTACACCTGACCAGGAATACTTTGTAGATATTTTGCTAAAATTCTGTCTATTGGGATTTGCTGATGTTTTCCTCACAATTATATTAGGGGCCATTGGTTTCTGCCAGGAAGATTGCAGAGGTAAATTGATATTTCATCACATTGTATCAAGGGTGGATACAGTCCACATGACTTATTACCCTTGATGTTGACCTGGCTGAGGTAGTGTTTGTCAAGTTTCCCCACTGCAAAATTACTCTTCTCTCCACCCCTTTTTCCATACTGTACTATTTGGAAGGCAGTCATTATGCAGCAATCATATTTAGGGAATTAGGAGTTATGCTTCATCTTCCTGAAACTGGAATATCTACACATATTATTTGGAATTCTTCTGCATAGGAGACTTATCACCAGTCCCCATTTATTTATTTGTTCTATCATATCTTTCATGAACTCAGAGTTTTTTGTTGTTGTTGTTGTTGTTTTTTTTTTTTTTTTTGCACTTTTGGTTATAATCCAATATTAGACTACTTTATATTATCAAATTATTCCATCCTTGGCCTTTTGGAGTTTTTTGGTCAGTCCCTGTGCTTTTTTGACAAACCCTCATGAATGTAGCTTTATTTTACCTATTTCTTACTTTCTTGCATCACAAGGTGCTCCAGTCTCATTTCGTATATTCCCTATCCCTGTCTATCCCTGTCTTAGAATCAGCTCTTTTGCCAAGAAGCTGTGGTTCCTTACATTGGAAAAGGGTATTTGAAACCAAGATGTGAGCTTGTAGTGTGATCATTGCTGCTGGGATGTGTTTTTTCTAAGCTATCTCAGCTGACAGAGCAAGGAAAAGTGTGTATATAAATGTTTATACCATGTGTCTATGTATAGATGCACACACATATATAGTCTGATGTACACATATATATAAGCTAGTAAACCATATCCCAGCAGCAATTATCACACCTCAAGCTCAGATATACCTATACACACACATACACACACACACACATATATAGCTATCTGAGCTTGTAATGTGATATATATGTGTGTATGTATGTAATGTGATATGTGTGTGTATATATACATATACATGTAAGAAACCACATATATACATATACCTATATATGTGCATATATGTATAACCACATTCCAGGAGCAATGATATATATACACATATATGTATCTACGTGTATATATGTACATGTATACACATGTGTACACGCATGCATGCACACATACACACATATATACTAGCCCATATATATGTACACACACATATATAAATGTTTTGATATAATCATTTGTATCTATACTTAACTACATAGGGGTTAATACTGGTGTTTCCAACTGCGTCCATTATCATGTAAATCATTATAGCCTCCTCCCCTTGCTTGTTGGTAAACTCCCACTCTAACAGTGAGAAACTTGGCTTCCACCATCCACCACCATTTACTTAATTGTTCAATTCCAGTACACATGTAAAATAGTATCAGAATTGTTGACCCCATTCCCATGGGAAATAATGTTATTAACTAGAACACATTGCTTAAATTCATTTCCTTCACCCTTAGTTTCACATACTCCACTAGGATTTCCTGTTATGTCTTCCAAAGTTAAACGTTGTCATAAGGATTCCTACTGAGCAATACAAAATTATTTGAAATCCCATCTTTATCATTTATAAATATTAGATCCCATTTATGAGCCTTTATATGTGTCATTGATTTTTGTATTTTTAGGAAAATATTTTAATTATTATACCCTTATAGTATGTTTTAATGACAGGTAACACACACATTTCCTGGTTATTTTTGCTTAATGTTTGTTAAATATGTTTAATATTTAAAATGTATTTGCATTAGTCCAGAAAATTGTCTTGTATATTTTCACAGTTTGTTTCCAACCACCTGGCTCTATAAAATACTTTCTGTCCCTACCTGTTTTAGAATTTCATCTAGATGAAATAACACAGTTATATATGCTTTCAGGCCAGCTTCTTTTGCTCAACATAATGATTTCAAAATTCATCCATATTGTTGTGTGTATTCATTAGTTAATTCTGTTTTATTGATAATAGAATTTCATTGTGTAAATTTACTACAATTCTGATGAATATTTCGGGTTGTTTCCAGTTTTGACTATTATGGGCAAAGTTTCTATCAATATTCTTACATAAACTTTATTGTAAACATTATATTTTATTTTATTTTATTTTGAGAATATCTAGGAATCGAACTTCTGGGTCATATGGTAAGTGTTTTTTAACTCTTATTTTTAACAGCTTTATTGAAATACAATTGAGATTATACAATGTAACCACCCAAATGTATACTTCAGTGATTTAAAATATATTTTTCTGTTATTCTGCCATGACTGCTATGAATTTTAAAACATTTTCATCACCACAAAAAGAACCTACATAACTTTTAGCAGTCAGTTCCCATTTCTCTCTAACATCCATGGTCCTAGACAATCATTAGTCTACTGTGTATCTTTCTTGGTTAACCTATTCTAGACATTTCATACCAAAGGAATCATTTGTGTTTGTGGGACTGGTTTCTTTCACTTAACGTGTTTTCAAAAAGTACACTTACATTGAATAATGTTTTGACATTTTATTCCTTTTTATGTCAAATAGTATTCTGTTGTAAGGATGTACCACACTTATTTACCCACTCCTCTGTTGATAGCTATTTAGTTTGTTTCCACTGTTTGGCTGCTATGAATAATGCCTCTATGAACATTTTCACACAAGTCTTTGCATGGACATGTTTTCATGTCTCTTGTGTAGATACCTGGGGGTGAAATTGCTGGTCATATAGAAACTCTGCTTGACATTTTGAGGAAAGGCCAAACTTGTTTCCAAAGCGGATATACCATTTTACATTTCCAATAATGTGTGAGGGTCCCACTTCCTTCACACTCTTGCCTACATCTTATATTTTTCATCTTTTTAAATTTTAGCCATCCTAGTGTATATGAAGTAATATCATCTTGGTTTTGATTTGCATTTCCCTAAAGGTTAATGATGTTGAGCATCTTTTCGTGTGTTTATTGGCCATTAACATATCTTCTTGGGAGAAATGTTTATGTAGATCTTTTGCCCACTTTTAGTTCATTATATGTTCTTTTTATTGTTAAGTTATAAGAATTATATGTATATTTCGGATCCTAGACTCGTATCTGATACAGTCAATCCTCATTATTCACAGATTTTGTGTTTGTGAATTTGCCTACCTGCTAAAATTTTTTGGTAGCTTCAAAATCAACACTCACAGTGTTGTGAATACAGTTATTCACAGATACGCACAGGGTGGCAAAATGTTTGAGTCACTTGGCATGCAGCTTCCCAGGTACAGTTCAATAAAATGTCCTTTTTGTGTCTACTGAATGCCATGATTTTTATGCTTTTTTGTTGTTGTTGATTTCTCTGTTTTATAGGGACTGTGTTGATGTGCTGGCGACTGTCCCTAAATGCAGGAAGGCTGTAAAGTCCCTTACATAGAAAATATATGTATTAGATACGTTTCATTCAGGCATGAGTGATAGTGCTGTTGGTTGTGAGTTCAATGTTAATAAATCAACAATATATGTTAAATAAGGAGTCTTTAAGTTGTACCATACATAAAACAAAGTTATGTATTGATTGGTTGACACAAAGTGATACGATCAGAAGCTCACAGAAATCTAACCTTGTATTATATACTTTAGGATCAATGGTTCTGTATTTACTAATTCAGTGTTTGTGGAGACTTTATGGAACATAGCTACTGTGAATAATGACAAATTCACCTTATATTATTTGGAGATATTTTCTCCCATCCTGTAGGTTATCTTTTCACATTTTTTATTGTATCCTTTGAAGGACAGTTTTAAGCTTTGATAAAGTATAATTTATCTATTTTTCTTTTGTTATTTTTGTTTATGCTTTTTGTCTAAGAAGACATAACAACAAAGATGATGAAATTTGCCCCTATATTGATACTATAATCATATGGGCCAATTTCATATAATAAGTCTCTTTCTATAGATACATATTATATTAGTTCTGTTTCTCTGGTGAGCCATGATTGATAAAAAAAAATTGTTACCAAGAATTGAATAGAATATTAAAGATAAATTTTCTAAATTGATTCTAGGGTTTCTGGAATTGGCTCCCTAATTTAATTAAATAAGACACTAATGTCTCTATATCAGGTAGTAAAAAGAAGGCTGATAGTCCATGGTGTGTTCTGGCAATAGAGATAGGCACAATATTGCCATTGGATACTTCTAATCAAACACTCATAAGAAGCAAAGATCTGACTGTGTGTATAATACTTTCAAACGTTTTTGTCAGACTAACAAGTACAGTGAGTACTTTTCGGCTGCTTTCTTCTAATATCACTGGACAAAGTTGGAAAATAAAAGGGTGCTCTCACTTTAACAGTAGATATTCTACAAGGCCAGAAATTCAATCTCTATTGTTATTTCGCCACTTGCTAAATAAATAAACGAAATTTTGGGTTTCGTTTTCAGCAATATCAGCCTTGTGGCTACATGAGATAAACTATCAGAACAAACATAGATGCTTTCAAGTAATTCATGCAGAACTTGACCTGAAATATTGAATCCCTGAGTTCTTGAACATATCCTGTGGCTATTTTTCCAGTTCTAGTTTACACGAGTGTAACACTCAGCAATTGGCAAAATCCTCACATTAGTTACCTGACCTACAGGGTGAGGGAACAATTATAATGAAGCAGGCCAAGTGGAAGCCACTAGAATGGTTTCTACCTAGAAAAATAGTAAAGCAAAAGCAAGACTACATTCTAGAGGAATTTAAATAATTAGCACCAATCATCAAGGACTTCAAAAATGCAGGGGCATTAATTTTCACTGCATCCCCAACTCACCTATTTGGCCAGTGCAGAAGACAGATCTTGGAGAATGGCAGTGGATTATTTTAAGCTTAATTAGATGGTGACTCCAACTGCAGCTTCTGTACCAGATGTGATTTCACTCCTTAAGGACATTAACACATCCTGTGGTATCTGGTATGCTGCTATTGATCTGCCAAATGCATTTATGTCCATCCCTGCAAATAAAGACCATCAGAAGCAGTTTGCACTTCGCTCCTGAGGCTAGCATACATCTTCACTGTCCTACCTCAGGTGTGTATCATTTAGTTCATATTTAGTTCACAGCCCTATGTCATCATTTAGTTCACAGGGACTTTGGTTACCTTTCCATTAATACATTGATAATATAATGATTGGAACTAGTGAGCAACAGGTAGCAATTATTCTAGACTTATTGAAAAGACATTTGCATGCCAGAGGGTTAGAAATAAATTTAACAAAAATTCAGGGGCCACATACCTTAGTAGAATTTCTAGGAGTTCATTGATGTAGGATATGTTAAGATTTGCCTTCTAATGTGAAAGATAAGTTGTTGCATCTGGCGCCTCCTATAACTCAAAAGAAGGCACAATGCCTACTGAGCCTCTTTGGATTTGGTAGGGCAACACATTTCTCATTTGGGTGCACTACCCCAGCCTATTTACTGAATCACCTTAAAAGCTACTAGTTTTCAGTGGGGCTCTGAACAAAAGAAGACTCTGCAACAGGTACTGGCTGCTGTGCAAACTGGTCTGCCAATTGGGCCATATGATTCAGCAGATCCAATATTACTTGAAATTACCTTGGCACGTAGGGATGCTGTTTGGAGCCTTTGGCAGTCTCCTACATATGAATTACAGTGTAGGCCTTAGGATTTTGAAGCAAAGGCTTGCCATCCTTTGTGGATAACTACTTCCTTTGAGAATCAGGATATGGACTGCTACTGGGCCTTAGCAGAGAATAAGTCATGGGTCACTAAGTTATTGTGCAACCTGAGCAACCCATAATGAGCTGGGTGTCATCTTACCCAGCAAGCCATAAAGTTGGGCATGCAAACAACACTGTCATTCAAATGGAAGTGCTGTCTACATGAGACCAACCCAAGCAGGCTCTGAAAGCACAAGTATGTAACAGGAAGAAGTACCCCAAATGACCATGGTTTCTACTCCTGCTGCACTGCCTTCTCTCTTCCAGCCTACACGTATGGCCTAATTGGGAGTTTCCGGTATCAGTTGACAGATGAGGAGAAGTCTTGGTCCTGGTTTAAAGATAGTTCTGCATGCTATACAGGCAATACCTGAAAGTGGAACGCTGCAGCCCTACAGCGTTTTCCTGAGATACCCTTGAAGGGCAGTGGTGAAGGAAAATCCTCCCAATGGGCAGAACTCTGGGCAGTGTACCTGGTTGTGCACTTTGCTTGGAAGGAGAAATGGCCAAATGTGTGATTGTATACTGACTCATGAGCTGTAGCCAGAGGTTTGGCTGATGATCAGGAATTTGGAAGGAACATGATTGGAAAATTTGTGATGAGGAAATTGGGAAAGGGTACATGGATAGACCTCTGTGAATGGGCACAAAGACATTTGTGTCCCAAGTGAGTGCTTTCCAAAGGACGACCTCAGCTAAGAATTTTAATAAGTGGGATAGGATGACTTTAATAAATGGGATAGGAAAACTTTCTCTGCACACACCAGTCAGCCTTTTTCTTCAGCCAACACTGTCATCATCCAATGAGCTCATGGATAAAGTGGCTATGGTGGCAGAGAGGGAGGTTATGCATGAGCTCAGCAATATGGACTTCCACTCACCATGGCTGACCTCCTCACAGCTACTACTGAGTTTGTAATCTGCCAGGAGCAGGGACCAACACTGAGTCCCTAATAAGGCGCCATTCTCTGGGGTGATCAATCAGATACCTGGTGGCAGATAGATTACATTGGACAGCTTCTGTCATCAAAAGGGTGGTATTTTATTCTTAATGGAACAGACACTTGCTTTGGATAGGGATCTGCTTTCCCTGAATACAGTACTTCAGGCAAAACTATCATTTATGGAATTACAGAATGCCTTATCCACCATCATGATATTCCACACAACATTGCTTCTAATCAAGGAACTCACTTCACAACAAATGAAGTGTGGCCAAGGACCCCTGCTCGTGGAAATTGCCATCCTGAAGCAGCTGACGGACATTATAGAATCGTGAAATCATCTTTTGAAGACTGGTTGCCATGCCACTTCGGCAGGAATACCTTTCAGGGCTGGAGCAAGGTTCTTCAAGAGGCTGTATATGCTCTAACTTGGCATTCAAAAAGAGGCGCTAAATCTTTCATAGCCAGGATTCATAGGTCCAGGAATTCAGGGGTGGATGTAGAAGAGGTGCCATTCACTATTATCCCTGGTGACCCACCAGCAAAATGTTTGCTTCCTGTTCCCATGAACTTATTCTCTGCAGGCCCAGGTAGCTTAGTTCCAAAGAGAAGAATATTTCCACTGGGAGACACAGTGGTATTTCCCCTGAACTGAAAGTTAGGACTATTTAACTTTGGGGCCCTCAGGCCCCTATATCAATAGGAAATATGATAGTTACTGTACTAATTGAAGTGATTTATCTCTACTACCAATTTCTTCTTGGTAGTAAGGATCAATCACTCTTACCAAGGAGGGCTGTTTAAGTTATATTTTTCTGTTGGTATTCTGTTGTTCATAGTTTTCCATTATAATCTTTTTTATTTCTGTAAGGTCTGTCATGGTATCCACTTTTTCATTCTTGATTTAATTAACATGTCTAGTTAAATTAATATGTCTAGTTAAAACTTTGTCAAATTTGTTGATTTTGTCAAAGAACCAACTGTTGCCTTGTTTATTTTCCATATTTTTAATTTTATTGATTCATGCTCTAATGTCTATTGTTTCCTTCCTTTTGTTTGCTTTGCATTTAGTTTGCTCCTCTTTTCTCAGTATCTTAAGGTGATCCTTGATTTGAAATTTTTCTTCTTTTTAATATAGGAATTATAGCATAAATTTCTCTCTAAGCATGGCTTTAGGTTTTTTGTTTGTTTGTTTGTTTGTTTTGAGACAGTCTCGCTCTGTCGCCCAGGCTGGAGTGCAGCGGCCGGATCTCAGCTCACTGCAAGCTCCGCCTCCCGGGTTTACGTCATTCTCCTGCCTCAGTCTCCCGAGTAGCTGGTACTACAGGCGCCCACCACCTCGCCCGGCTAGTTTTTTGTATTTTTTAGTAGAGACGGGGTTTCACCGTGTTCGCCAGGATGGTCTCGATCTCCTGACCTCATGATCCGCCCGTCTCGGCCTCCCAAAGTGCTGGGATTACCGGCTTGAGCCACCGCGCCCGGCCGGCTTTAGCTTTTTCTTGTGAGTTTTGGTATACTACATCTTCATTTTCGTTCATCTGTAAGTATTCTCTAATTTACCTTTTGATGTCTTCTTTGACCATTTGTTACTTAGAAGTGTGTGCTTTAATTTCCACATTTCTAAAATTTTACCTAATTGATTTCTAATTTCATTTTATTGTTGTTGGATGATATATTTTATAATATTTCAATCATCGTAAACTTATTGGTGTTCTTTTAATGACCCAGCATGTGGTTTATCCTGGGAAATGTTCTCTGTGCACTTGAGAAGTATAGGTATTTTGCTGCCATTTGGTCAAATGCACTACATGTGTCTATCAGTCCTAGTTGATTTATAGTGTTTGAGTCTTCCATTTCCTTATCTGTCTTCTACAAGATTATTCTACCCATTATAGAAAGAGGGGTATTGACATTTATAACTATTTTTTATTATGCATTTATCCCTTCAATTCAGAATTGCTGCTCTGTGTTTTCAGGAGCTCCATTTTTAAGCTCATGAGTATTCTAATTGTGATAGCTTACTGATGGATTTACACTTTCTCCTTTTAAAATATCTGTCTTTATCTCTAATAACATTTTTGGTAAAAACGTACTTTGTATGATATTAGTACAGCATCCCCATGTTTCGCGTACTTGGTGATTAGTCGATATATATTTCCCTACACTTTCCCCTTCATTTCATTGTAGCATTCAGTCTTAAGTGTGTTGTCTGCAGATAGTGCTTAATTGGATATTTTTTTTACTCTGATAATGTATGTCTCTAATAAAATGTTAAATCTATGGAAAAAAATATATTTGCCATAATATAGCTACATGGTAAGGCACCTACCCTGGGAGGGTTTCTTTCTGAGTTGTGCCTTCTTGAGGGTTGGCACAATTTTAAACACCTAATTAGCAAGGCATCTGTCCTCACTTAAAAGGGGACATTTTATGAAACACGGCCAGGATGAGAAAGTAAAGGTACTAATTAATGCACGTAGAGCTCACAGCCAGGCATGGAGTGGTTTTTATTCTTTTTCTGGTGTAATAGTTGACCATGGTTGAACCTTTCTCCATTACACAATTGACTGCCCCCACCCCCCTAAAAGAGAGTTTTTTTAGTCTGGTATTCAATGACATCTGAAGGGCCCATCATAAGCTCCAGTTTGACTAAACATAATCACCAAAACGGCACTTTTTCCTCTCTGGCTCTCAAACACACACAGAGTTTTAATAGGCAGAGGTATGTCTATTAGGGTATTTAAGAGGAAGCCATTTGAATCCTAAGGAAACAGGTAACTACTTACATATTTCTGTAAACTCCTTTGCACTGATGTTCAGCCTCAACTCCTTGCTAACTGTAATTTAAACACAATTTATGATTGAAGTCAAAATCCTGATTGCATTTAGTTTGCTAGTGACAGAATCTATCCATTTTGGTCAGAAAAAAAATGATGCAATTGCAGTCCTTGAGACATTGAGGCTTCCCAGAGCCTTCTCTCTGCATCTTAGAGTGGTCTGCCTTTCTTTCCTCACTGATATTTCTCAATGAGCAGCATTAAACATCATCTCACCTAGTCAGAGGTAAGGGGCAGTATATTCCGATCTATCATCCAGAGATAGCCAGGCAGAAGGGCTTCATCAGCAACAGAACCGATTCTTTACGAGGAGGATGGGACAAGCAAAGAGAGGTGTTGTTTAGTTTGTGGTAAAGCAGGCTTTTCACACATTGGTACTATTGTACAATGTGCTGCTAACCAGGATAAAAGTACTTACATGGATGGGCGCGGTGGCTCACACCTGTAATCCCAGCACTTTGGGAGGCCGAGGCAGGTGGATCACAAGGTCAACAGATCAAGACCATCCTGGCCAACATGGTGAAACCCCGTCTCTACGAAAAATACAAAAATTAGCTGGGCGTGGTGGCACGCACTTGTAGTCCCAGCTACTCGGGAAACTGAGGCAGGAGAATCGCTTGAACCTGGGAGGCAGAGGTTGCGGTGAGCCAAGACCATGCCACTGCACTCCTGCCTGGCAACAGAGTGAGATTCCATCTCAAAAAAAATAATAAAAATAAACTTACACAGAGAATAATAACAGCAGGCAGGTGTGTGGTACTGCAGCTATTAGGTGCATGCAGATGGCCCTATCAAATATTTTTAGAAGATTCGTTTCTTTTTTTTTTTTTTTTTTTTTTTTTACGGAGACGGAGTCTCGCTCTGCCGCCCAGGCTGGAGTGCAGTGGCCAGATGTCAGCTCACTGCAAGCTCCGCCTCCCGGGTTCACGCCATTCTCCTGCCTCAGCCTCCCGAGTAGCTGGGACTACAGGCGCCTGCCATCTCGCCCGGTTAGTTTTTTTGTATTTTTTAGTAGAGACGGGGTTTCACCGTGTTCGCCAGGATGGTCTTGATCTCCTGACCTCGTGATCCACCCGTCTCGGCCTCCCAAAGTGCTGGGATTACAGGCTTGAGAGAAGATTCGTTTCTTATAAGTGATCCACTCATCCAATTTTTACATAATTTGCTAACCCCACACATTGCTAATTTGAAAGCAAACTTTCTTTTAGAACTTTTAAATATCATAATGAGTTTAAATCAACACAATTTGGCAGTATGCATAGACCTGAAACAGTGAAGTGCACGCTATCTTCCCTTTAAATAATGTAAAGCTGCCACATCACTCAGGTAAACCATGAGTGTTCATGGCAAACACTTGGGGGAAAACACTGTCACTCAGATGACAGACCTTCACTTTCCTCTGTCCACATTCGTCTAGCAATCTGCAATCGGCTGTGGATCTAGCTGTCAGTAAAACACCCCAGACTCTCCCATCATCTGCCTGCCTGTCAGTTAGACTTGTCTGGTGAGGCCATCACAGGTGTTAAAAGGCTGGCTGAGACTCACAGACAAGTACAAGGAGAGTCAGACACAGGGACTAGTACGTGCAATGCACAATCCCAAGTGAAGACACACAGGGATCTGTTTCTCAAATGCAGCCCAAGCCAGCGAGTGTCCTCATGTGCTGGTCCATGTGCCAGGCACTGCTTACCTGCTCAGTGTTTCACAGCAGCAAGCAAGGTGAGATGCATCCTTCTTTCTCGGAAAACCATCATCCTACGAATAAGTTCCTGGGAGATGGGAAGGAAAGGAACTGGTTTGGACAGGTCTTCTGGCACCAAATCATTCCTGCTCCTGTGGAGATGAGTTCGGAGTTTTGTGCTAACATCACCTCTGCTTCACTTTCTTTTCTCCATGGCAGGTAACTTGAAGGGGCTCACTGACCATGCCATGGCACATAAAAGTACAACTGCAGAAACAGGATGTGGCTCAGGGCCATCTCAGAGGTTATTTGAAACCCTGCAGGTTTTCAGCAGGTGTTTCCAATCCATGGACTTGGAGAAGAATGTCAGATAATGGCTGCCACTGGGCTGCCGGGCTTCCATCCAGGGACTTTAGTAAAGTCCTGCTGAAAGAGATGTAAACCGGGAGTGGGATGGAGGCTGCATCCTGGAGTGTGAACATTTGACCATCCTTTACCCCAGCAGCATCTCTACGCAAGGTTTTACATAGCAGTGGGTTTGTGTTCCCATGAAACCGGGCCTGGCCAGGGACGAGCCAGCCAAAGACTCTGCCCCCACACGCTGAGGGCCCCATGCACGTGAAGGTGTTCTCACCAGTTCGAGGCCCGCCCTGCACAGCCCGGGCACTGCCCAACCAGGAGGATGTATGTCTAGAAATGTTTCCCTGCAGAACTAGCTGAGTCTGGCTGTGCCTGGTTGAAGCCCCCTACATTCCAGAACATAAGCTGTGATCCCCAAATGAGCACACTTGTCCTGCGAGAGATGGACTTTGCTCTGGTGGTCTGTGGAAAGGCAGAGATGCGACACCCTCTTGGTTAAAATGACAACCGACTTTAAGAGACACCGAAACTGTACAATCCATCCAGAAAGTCAGGTAAGTATCAGCATCATACCTTGATTAATGACAACCCAGTTAAGCTTTGTCCTCCCATATCTTGTATGGCTCTCTGCAAAGGCTAAGGAAGGTTACATCTCAGGCAACCAGGAAATTTGAGTATGGATTTTGTCTTCAGTTTCTCCTCCACTAAGTTGGGTTCTAGCCTCTGGAGCAAGACAGTCTGTGGAAGAATAGAAATGACAGCCTCCTGCAGGGACAGCCGTTCGGAGGTACCATTCCCAGGAAGACGGCCTGCCTTGTCATTCATTAATGCAAACGTTAAGAGAAAGTTTCTGCCAGCTTCTTAAATTGTGCGAGATTGTCCAGTTTGAGAAAATTAGCTTTATGGAAAAGGCAGGCAGTGTATTTATTTATTTATTTATTTATTTATTTATTTATTTATTTTAGACGGAGTCTCACTCTGTGCAGTGGTGCCATCTCCACTCACTGCAACCTCCACCTCCCAAGTTCAAGCAATTCTGTGCCTCAGCCTCCCGAGTAGCTAGGATTACAGGTGTACACCACCACACCTGGCTAATTTTTGTATTTTTAGTAGAGACGAGGTTTCGCCATGTTGACCAAGCTAATCTTGAATCCTGACCTCAAGTGATCTGTCCACCTCGGCCTCCCAAAGTGCTAGGATTACAGGTATGAGCCACCGTGCCCGGCTGGCAGAGAGTGCTTTTAAAAGGAAGCCAGGATGCCCCCACCTGAGACATGAGAATTGGCTCTCTCCAGTCAACTTGCATGGCCCAGCATGCTCCACTGGGGAACAGGCACAGTGACCTGGCCCACTGACTGTGTCCCAGGGCCCAGGTGCTCATCATACACCCAGGGGGAGGGCCGCATCACAAAGCATTTCCAACCCCAGATGGTCAACGCCTCCTCCACCCTCATCTTGAACTGCTCCTAATATTAGGCTGCTTCCGCTCAGCCTGGGTTATGCCAGGCGTCCCACCCAGAATGAGCCTTCTGGCTCCTGGGCCGGTTCTGAGACTGCCCCTTCCCCTTCCTGGCTCCGCACTCTCAGTTCTCCCTCAGGGTCCCCTCCCGTTTTCATCAGCAGCCAAATGAGAAACAAAGGTGAGGTGGACGTTGGACTCAGATGCACTCTTGAATCGCCTGCATTTTCTTCTTAATATTTTCTGTGTGTTTTCTTGGCAGCTCTTTAGGGCTATTGGGATGGAAAAAGCAGCCGTAAAGCAAGGTGAGACTCAGAAAATGTACCCTCCCTCTCTGTTGACCCTTGATGTGCATAACACAGCCTCCTTCCTTAGCTCTGTGCTTGCTCTGGGACCTGGGACCCTTGTATTTCCCACAAATCCACTCCCCCCTACTTGAAGACATGCCTGGCTTGCAGGAATTCTAGAATGAACGCAGATTAGAGTCTAACCGAGTCCTCTGCGGCATGAGACTGGACACACACCCACACACCCAGCAGCGTGCACAGCCAGGAGGCTGCGGCTGCTTCACGTGGAATCTCACTGCAAGTCACTTTTTATCATACGGCATGTAAGTCAGATGGGACACGTAAAAACATCTTCAAAATATGGGCAGATTGGATCAATGGACCCCATTTAAAATAAATAGTAAACTCTACCTCCAGACCTTTAATAGAGAGCTCATTTCGACAGATAAAAATGAACTGCTAAGCAGGCTTTTTTTGCAGCAGCTCTCCTCCTTCAGAAACGAGGATCTTGAAGGCAGAGGCCAGCATCACAGCCAGGCATGTTAATGAGTCCCTCAGGCAGATGGGAAATAATTCTGCCGGAGTAGGAGTTGATATTCAGCCTCCGTCTTTATTTTCTCTGACTGATGGGGCTCATTGCTGCTGTTTTCAGACTGAGGTCCCATCTATTAGTTAATGGTGGACTGTAAAACATCAGCAAATATGCAGTGCTAAATAAGATGAGGAAAATCAATATTTGTTCCTAGTACATTTGTTGGGTCTGCATATGAGTAATTTTAATTTGAAAAACATGCAGCTTTAATAGGGGAATAACCAAATACTGCACACTTGCTGATTTTGGACATATAGATAGACAGTAGACAAACAGCTTCGGAATCCTGAATTATTTAAATACAAATGGCCCTTCTTTTCCTCTGATGATTGTAGAATTAATGCCACAAAACAGACAAATGGGAAACTACAGGCCCATCATTAATAACAACAACAGCAGACTTTGAAACCAGAAAATGCGTGTGTTGCACAGCTAAAGTGAATTTCAGGGAAGCTTTAATTTTTGTACTTTTCTCTCAGCGCATCCCAGGAAGTTGGGTTAGTTTATCCGCTGCAGTGATTGATGCAGTAGTGAGGTCAAGATGTCCAGCCCATTAGGGCCAAGAGGGAACATGAAAGAACCGGAACCAAGGCTTGAGGCAACCTAGGGGAACCAAAGACAGTTCATGGCCAAAGCCATAAACATCAAGAGGAGTAGATAAAGGAGGAGGTGAGGAAGTCTAGAAACAGCCTAAGTATTCATGGCATCAAGGCATCCCAGAGTGCCCCCTGAGAAATGACTTTAAGCGTCCTGTTGTCTGTGCTGAGACTTGAAGGTTGCAGCCTTGTCCTGACCTCACTCTCAGACAGACGCCGATCCTCGGAGCTTGGCAGATGTGAAAGCTCTCAGTGCCTTTGCTGTCTCTTTTTATCATCTGTAGGACTCACAGTCTGTAGGAGCCTTGAACTTTCTGCTGGGCTCTGGTTCTAATGAAAATATATCACAATAAAGACAAGACCATTAAGTCAGCAAAGAATGGATTTACAGGACCGAGAAAGCTTGTTGACAGCCAGCCATGAGCTCAAGGGTTTAGTTAAGGTACAACACATGAGCCTTCACGTCCTAGGGACATTGCTCTTCTCAGTCTGAAAGCTCAGCTCAGCTCTAGCCAGGGTCCTGGTGCTGTGTCCAAGGTGAGCTGATGTCTTTGGCATCCTGGTGTGACATCTTTACATTCAAACAACGCTTGTGTTTCTAGTCAACTGCAAATCAGAAAAAGTTTATCTCCAGGGCCTTGGAGTGAAAGAGAGGAGCAGAGGGCAGGGGAGAAGAGAGGGCACTTAGCTGAAAGCAGACTTGGTGATCGCTTCCTCCTTCTGAGCTTTGGTTGAAGAATTGCACCTCAACAAGAAATCACTTTGACTTTGATGGGCACTTGCTGGGTAATGCTGCCAAGGCCACGCAGCAGGTGGCAGGAGAAGAGCTATTCCAGGGATCTCACAAACGGGTGCAGATACAAGCAGGACTTCCAGCAAGACCTTCTTTCAGATACAAGCACAGCCCCAGGGAGGCCTGAGTGTTCTTTCAGTTTGGCCTTGAAGTAGTAGCAGAATTATGATGAGGAGAGAAGAGGTCTATTGGACAAGAACCTTGTGAGATGGTTTGGTGGTGAGAGTGGGGAGGCAGGGGGAGTGGGCAGAGAGACCATCCCTTCCCTCCGCTCTTTGGTCCATGACAACATCTATTTCTCAGAAGCTCTGGGTCAGTGACCTCTCTCCGCCTGTCTGGGGGCTTCTTGCAGAATGAGGAAGGACTTCTGTGATTGGTGATCTGGTGAGCCTTTTCCCCATAGGGGCCTGGTGTGTGCCCTGGAAAGTCAGTGGGTTAAAGGTTATCTTTTCCTCACAGCCTTTATGTCTAGGACTCTGTGTTCTATGAGGTTTAGGGCAGCTCAAATCTTCCATGAAGCTCACCCCACAAGCAGGTGATGGAAGGGTGTCCCTGACCCTACCTAACTTCGGTGTGAACTTCCCATTTTCTCAGCATGTCGAGCATTAACTGGCAAGTATGGTGGAAAGTTGCTCAGTATGGGTGGCAGCAGGGTAGCTGGAAGGACAACCCTAGATAGCACTGGAAAGTAAACATCTGCCCATGTTCTAGGGGGGATCTCCATGTCTTGGAGCAAATTTAAAACTTTTCCAGTTGGAAGGGGGTTGTTGGGAAGAAACTAGTTGTTTCCAAAAGTCAAAGCTCATGGAAGTGTGGCAGTACACTCAGGGGTGGTGTCAGGCCTCCAGACACAGAGCACTCAACTGCCAAGAAGGTGGGTACAGGCACAGAAAGAAGGTGGCTCCAGGTGTGAACCTGCAAACGAAGAGTCCTGGGGTCAGAGAGGACCCAGTAGCAAAGCAAATTTGATGCATTTGTATAGTTTATGCATCAACTTGACTTGATCAAACCAAGGAGTGCCCAAATACTTGGTAATAAAATATTATTCCAGATGCATCTGTAAGAGTGTTTCTATGGGGTTAACATCTGGTTCAGTGGACTGAGTAAAGCAGTTGGCTGTCCCCAGTGTGGATGGGCCTCATCCAATCCACTGAAGGCAGAAAGAGAGAGGAAAGCTCATGCTCACCAGCATTTCCTATAATTCCCCTACAAATCCTTCTAATAAGTCCCCTGGTAGATTGATGGCAATCTATTTCTCTACCCCTCCTTGTATCCATGCCCTCAGCAGCTTCTCCCACAGAGATGTGGAGTTCCTCTCCCCACCCCTCTAGTTTTGGCTTCCTCGTGATACTCTTTGGCCAATAGAATGCGGCAGAAGCCATGCTGTGCCCTCTGCATGACTGCTCTGGGACCCCTGTTCTGCCGGTGGCATGTGCTATTTTCAGTCACCGTTACATTGCTGTGGCAATAAGGGCAGCTAATGTTTGAAGTAGCTTCAATCGCTTTCTGGCTTTTTGCTCCCAGGTGGTCCTCAGAGAATACCTGAGCTCCTTCCGATATCTTTCTGCACAGAGCTGCTTGGCTGGGCTGAGGTGGACAGGCTGTCTGATTCTGTTGCCCTGTATGGTTGCACCCACTCTCAATGTGTCCCTGAACTGCCTTAAAATGAGCCCCCTTATCCTCTGGGGGTGGAGGGAGAAAATGCTAGCTCTGCTGTGAAGCCGCTAATCCTTGATCACTCACTGTTGTAATGTCTCAGCTCTCATCTACAAGCATGAGTCATCACCATTCTCCTGAATAACATGCAGTTCCATTCTGTTTCAATTTCTATGGACAGGGCAAGGTGACCACAGCAAGCCAGGTTTCCCAGGCGATTTCTGTCAGTTGTTGAGAAAAATAAAATGGTTTGGTAGAGAAATCAGGTTTCTTGTTTTTTGGCAATTCTTCCCACACAGCACTCTGGTATCTCAACTGACCTCCACCCAACCCTTCTTTGTTGCAGGAGCCCGTCTTCCCCTAGACCCTCTTCTGAGGACTGAAGAGCCAGGCAGGACCAGTTAATACAGGATCTTATGTCAGAAACTTAACTTCTTTAAGCTTCATGTGCTCATTATATCATATGTCTGCGAATATTTTCTGTCACAGGTTACAGTGAGAAATGTAAAATATATATATACACCTGTGGAAACACCTACGACAATACCTGACCCCAAGAAAAAAGAGCTCAGTAAATGTTACACTCTAGTTCCCTTCCCAAAGTGTGTGTGTGTGTGTGTATATATATATATATAAATGGGCAGAATGAAGGGAAGGGTAAAAGAGCAAACTTCAGATTTCAAAGGTCAACTTGGGCCCTGGGTTTGGTAGTAAGCCAAAATCACTATCTTAGTTAAGATAGAAGTGATGTGGGTTGTGTGTTTGTATGTGTGCAAGCATAGGCGTGTGTGTGTGTGTGTGTGTAATCTCCTAAGGCAAGGCTTGCACCTGGGTAACCTGTTTGGGAACTGGACCCTAGAGGGCAGAAGTGCAGGACAAGGAGCTGAGACAACAAAGAGGTTTATCTTCTGTGTGTGAGCCCCCGCCAGTGGGATCATCTGAGGAGCTTATGAAAGGAGTCTCGGAATGGTTCACATGGAAAAAGAAAAGAGAGGGAAATTTGTCCTCGCAGCCAAGGGGGCCTCTGCTCTTCTAGGCTACTCTTGTTTCCAGTTTCTTCCCATCCGAACAGGTGAACACAACACAATGTAAGTTTCTCAGAGCCAAGGGCAGAATCCTGGAGCTGGTCAGAGCGGGAACAGATGTGAACTGGTATCCTAATGAAGTAAGATTGGGACAGAGATTAAATTGGAGGGAAGAGCACCAGCCTGGACTGAAAGGAAGTTTTCTTCCTCAAAATGAAAAACATAAAGCTTCTTGAATCCAATCAGGAGTTAAACTAAACTAGGTGATAACTCGGTTTTCAATTCCCCCGGATACTGCATCACCATTTCTATGAAACTTTGGAATCCTGGTATCTCTACAGGCCCTCTTCTGTTTGCCCTGCATTCATCTGACTGTCATCTAGTACCCCAGAAAGCTCATGTGGTAAGTGAATTATTGAGACACACAGCAGGGTGATGAATTTCAGCTCCATTCTTGGGGGAGCAGGAACAGGCAGACAAGCACAGTGAAGCTGCCCGCACCAGGTGAGTGCTGTACTGGTTAATTTACCTCCCCAGGGCCACTCAGCCCATCTACCCCATGCTGCTTGTTTAATACAGAGCCCAGGTTTTTACCCCATCTTTTGCTTCCTCCCCCAGCACCAGTCATCCGTCCTTGAGGTGAGAGTAGGGCTCTGGCATGGCCTCCATTGTGCCCATAATGGTATAAACCACAGCAGCCCCAGTGCCTTTGCACAGTCCCAGCAGACTGTGGCAATTCTGGCTTCTCCTGTGACTTCACAAGCCACATGTGTTCCTTTACCAGGGGATAGCATTCTGGTTTTCCCAGTAGCTATGGGAGTGGCCGCTGATGCTATCTGGAAGGGTGCTGGGGAACGCAGTCCCCCATGATGAGAACTTTGTCCTGGGAGAGCAAGAGCCAGGAGGGAGAGACAGATAAATCCTTTTCTCTGTTTTCCTCTGGCAGACCCTTCTGTCTGGCCTGTTTATACATGTCTCATGTGATGAGAAATTAGAAATCAGTCATGTTTCCTTCCCTGTGAAGCTGTTGCAAGCTCAGGATCACCCTCTTCTCTCCTCATTTTTGGTGCTGTAAGATTGCACCACTCCATGAAGTGGTAGGCCATGAGCTTTGCCTATATTTTACTCTATTCGTGCTGCCATAACAAAATACTGTAGACTGGGTAATTTATAAAGAACGGAAATCTATTTTCTCACAGTTCCGGAGGCTGGGAAGTGCAAGATCAAAGCACCAGCCAGCAGATTTGATTGTCTGGTGAGGACTGCTCTCTGCTTCCAAGATGGTGCAGACAACAAAAACAAGTGACTGAGGCAGGTGTCCAACCAATCAAGGTGTATTGAGCCAGCCTGAGAGTGTGCCCACAACACCAGCCACAGACACAACCATTCTTTCCAAAGAGGTTCTCAGCAGGCTTAGTATTTATACATTTTTTCTTAAAAAGGAGGGGAGGCAGAGAGGAGAATGGTTACATACTTCTGAGACTTTACTTCTCACTAAATCTATATTTTACATAAGATAAGGTGAACCTTTGAAGAAAAAAAGGAATATGGAAATAAAATAATTATGTAGCCAACTCAGGGAGGGGTGAAGGAATGATTAATCTCATCTTGCCTTTGTTCTGCACCTGGGGAGATAAGCTAGTAATTGACATTATCAGTGTGGAGCTTTAGGAACTAGATTTAAATTGTAGACCTAAAGTTACAATTGGCATGACCTGGCTCATGGAAGGCCAGCAAATAAGTTACTCATAAGTGGTCTGTGGGGCCAGACTTTCCAGATGTCTGAGACCTTTTGCCTTTCCATGGGGTATCTGGAGGGTGCATGCTGCTAGTAACAGCTGCTTACTTTACTCGTGTGTGTGTGTGTGTGTGTGTGTGTGTGTGTGTGTATAGGTTTTAAGCCCTGCATGCATTAGGTATTTGTCCTAATGCTCTCCCTCCCCTTCCCCCACTACCCCCTGATAGGCCCTGGTATGTGATGTTCCCCTTCCTGTATCCATGTGTTTTCATTGTTCAACTCCCACTTACGAGTGAAAACATGCAGTGTTTAGTTTTCTGTTCCTGTGTTAGTTTGTTGAGGATGATGGTTTCCAGTTTCATCCATGTTCTGCAAAGGACAGGAACTCATTCTTTTTTATGGCTGCATAGTATTCCATGGTGTATATGTGACCTGAGATTTTTATTTCCCTTTGCAGTGCCTTCTTGCTGCATCCTCTGGAGAGAAGGAGCCCTGCATCTTCAGGGAAGACAGAAGAGCAGGCAAGCCGGAGACTGTGATGATGCCTCTTCCATTCAAAAGAGAGGAGCCCTCACAGCCTTATCATCACCTCCTAAAGTCCTCACCTTTTAATTTGATCACGTGGGCCATGAAGTTTCAACACCTGAATTTTGGCAGAAATGCATTCAAATCACAGCAAACCCATTCTCCAATTTCTAAGAAACCTGGGATAATGCAAGTACATAGGACAGGCATAGGCAAGCCTCCTGAGTCCTGGGGCCAGGGGAAATCCAAGGTAACAAGGGAAATCAACGGTCCCAGCCAGGTGCATGGCTAGAGCAGTTCTTTCCATTGTAAGGACAGCGATGGAAATTTCAGCTGTACTTTTTCCTTTCCCGAGTTGTGTGATCTTGATCATCTTCCTTGCAGCTCATCCTTCATGTCCTAAAACAGATGATACAGCAACATCAGCAAGGTGGCAGACTAAGGAGCTTCAGACACTACTTACTACCCCCAGAAACATTTTTTAAAAACAATTAGAGGACCTTTGGAAAATAGCGAAAAGGTACAGGGGCCAAGCAAGCGCCCATTCAAGAAAAAGCAACATTTAAAATGCAGGAGATTTTGTGGATTTGTACTCCCCTTTTTTGCACCCTTCCCTGGCACTGAGCAGTGTTGGTTTGGAGGAAATGGCAGCCCAGCTCCCAGTTCCTTCCCTCTAATGCTAGTGAGCAGAGTCTAACCTGTCTGGGAATGGCTTGAAGGATTAGTCCTGCTTTGTTAAACTCGGAGCTCAGAATAGGAAAAGCAGTTTAATTCAGATTGCAGGCTGAGAAAAAGCTATGGTAAGCAGCAGGAACTGCTCTTAAAAACTGCAGGGTGGCTACAGAGACTGAAGATGCCTAGGCAAGAGATTTCAAATGGAAGCATATAATAAACCCTCTAAGGGCACATAAAGAAGCCAGAACAAGACTTTTGGAAAATTAAGATGTCTAAAAGGAGCCATGTTTATGGGGAAATAGTTAAAGCCACATGAAGGCTCAGATAAGAGGCATACTCAGAAAAGATGTGAGAAGATCTTAAGCTACTCCTTGGGCTGACTCCAAAGCTCAGAACATGCCCTGAGAATTAGTGAAGATCTTCCCCATCACATAGCCTGTCCTCAAATACTAGGAGAAGTGGCTGTTTTTTCAAATTCTTAATTCTCAACAACAACAAAAAAAATCACAAGGCATACGAAGACACCAGAAAATACAGCTTCTTCAGGGAAGAAAATGAAGTGTCAGAAACCACCGATAAATCCAAGAAAATGATGGAGGCAAGTCTCAACCCTTTTAGAAGTCTGTTTTGCCAAGGTGAAAGACACGCCCAGGAGAAAGGAACACGTACCCACAGGAAACATATGCTGTCTGTGCTTTTTCCACGCAGAGTTTGGGGGTTTCATTATTTAAAGAGAAAAGAGCAGGCAGCAGGAGAAAGAGGAAGAGAAAAAAAGGGAGGGTAGGTAAGGCAAGCAGTTGCGTTCCTTTGAGTCTTTTGATTATTTTCATCGAGTCCACATTTTTCACGTGAAAGGAGCTGGCTGAGGAAAAGTCAATTATGCATTCATCTGGTTCCATGAATCTGCATTTTTACATAAGATACAATAATCATAGAGTATAGGAAGCAGTCAGATATGCATTTGTCTCAGGTGACCAGTGGGAGGACTTTTTGTTCTGTCCTTTGTCCCATGCCTGTGAAGATAAGCTGTTAATGTACATTGTCGGGGTGAAATTTAACAGAACCACTTTAGGGTAAAGATCTTGGGGCCTATAGGAAATTTTCTTGTGAGAAAAACTTGAGGGAGGATGTAGCCATCTATTTGGGAACAAAATAAGGGGCAGGTTTGCATGACCCAGCTCCCAGCTTGACTTTTTTGCCTTTGGCTTAGTGAAACTCAGGTCCTGAGATTGTATTTTTTTTTCACACACCCCTGAAGAAACATGCAAATATCAATTAAAAGAGAGCAAGTGTGGCTATATTAACATCAAATAAAATACACTGTAAGTCAAAAACTGTTACAAGAGACAAAGAAGGAGATTATATCTAGGTGAAGGGTGACTTCATCAGGGAACAATGACAATTATAAACACATATGCACCAAACATTAGAGCTCCTAATTATTTGAAGCAAACATTGACAAAATTGAAGACAGAAATAGATAGTTCTACAATAATGGCAGGACATTTCAATGACCCTACTTTCCACAGTGGATGAAACAGCCAGAAAGAACATAAATAAGAAAATAGAGGACTTGAACAGCACTGTAGACCAATTGGACCTAATAAATATATGTAGAACACTGCACACAACATATGAGGAGTACACATTGTTCTCAAGTAAACGTGAAACATTCTCCAAAATAGCCCATAGGTGTGATATTATATCTACAACATACATATTTTATATGTATCATATATATTATGTATCTCTGTATAGAATTAATATATAGATACAGATAGAGAATGAGATTGTCCACGGTTTCTGGCTCACAACTCCCATCATCCTTGTTATATGTTGGGTGCTTTAGGCCTCAGAAGCAGACCTCAAAAAACAGAACCTCTCTCTCTCTCTTTCTCTCTGTCTCTCACCTCCACCCTCCTTTCATCAGATCATTTTTCTCCACAAGACAACACTCTAATTTTCCCACCTTTCCATAAAGGACATCTGACCTGTCTTGTCAGATGAGAAAACTCCTGCAGCATACCCTGGAGATGGGAATGCTGCAGAGAGAGGCCAAGACGCATCTGAGTAGACAGGCTTTGCTGCGTTTCCCCACTCAGTCTATCAGCACTAGATCGTACCCTTTTTGCCAAATCACATTTCTAACCCATGTTACAAATCCTTTATAAAACCCCAAAGAGGACAGGTTGGGGAGCTTCTGTATAGCTGAACATGTGGAGGCTCCTGGAGGGTGAGGCACTAGGAGAGCATGGAAGCTCCGGGCCCCTTCCCCCATGCCTCACCCTATGCACCTTTTCATCTTTATCCTCTGTAACATCCTTTATGATAAACTAGTAAATGCAAGTGTTTCCCAGAGTTCTGTGGGCTGCTCTAGCAAATTAGCCTAACACAAGGAGGGGGTCACGGGAGTCCCAATTTACAGTCAGTTGGCCAGAAGTCTCATGTCCACGGCAGAGTTGATTGCTTGCTTGCTGGTGGGGAGAAATGCTGACATGCTTGGTCACAGAAATTGTCTGTATTGATTGTTGTGGTGTGAGAGCAGAGAAAAAAAGTTTGTGCTTTTTTTCATTCACAATATATTAGGTCACAAAATAAGTCATAATATTTCAACTATTGAATCATACAAAATTTTTTTTCAGAATGGAATGAAACTAGAAATAAGTTACCGAAGGGAAACTAGAAAGAGGAAATTACAGAGAATCGCAATTTACCACAACAGAAAGCTCTGAGCAGCAATCCTTGTGGGAACTAGTGTGGGGACAGGAAAGCCTGAACTATAATTTGCAAATTGCTAGAGGCTTAGAGTGGACAAGTCTGAGAAATAAAATCTCCAAGGGGACTTTTCCATTGTGGGCTAGCCACATGCTATGGTTTGTATGTGTCCTTTCCAAAATACTATCCCTTGAATGGGATAGTATTAAAAGGTAAGGCCTTTGAAAGGTGATTAGACCGTGAGGGTTGCTCCCTTGTGAATGAGATGAACGCCTTTATTAAAGAGGCTACATGCAGTGTTGAGTGCACTTGCCCTTCTGCTTTCCACCGTATGAGGACATGGTATTTCTCCTCTCTGGAGGAAGTGTCATTCGAGGCACCATCTTAAAAACAGAGCCCAGGTCCTCAACAGGCAACCAAACCTGCTGGAACCTTGATCGTGGACTTCCCAGCCTCCAGAACTGTGAGAAATGAATTTCTGTTCTGTATAATTTACCCAGTCTCAGGTACTCTATTATAGCAGCACAAGTGGACTAAGACACCACCCTTGTGTGAGTTTTAACTTTTGGAGTTTTATTAGATCCTCACAGTGAATATCGCAGAAAAACACGCTCATGCTTCTGGCAGGGAGAGGAGAAAAGGAATCATTTCAAACTATGTCAAAGCATTCTGTTTTCTTAATAAGGTCTGCCCTCAGGAGAAACTATTCAACCAGAGCCTAAAGTGGTGAGGTTTTATAAGAGCCTAAGTGTCCTGGAGAAAGGGAAATACCCCAGCAGCCATGGTGTCCCATCTGATGGAGGGGGGAGGAATTGAGAAGCACATGTGAAGTTCACGATACAGAGGCACAGACTCACTAAAAGGCTGACACCTCATCATCTAACCATAAGACTATGGAATGCTGCCCTTCCTTTGCATATGACCACCACATTGCTAAAAGTCTGTTTACTGCAGTCCGTTTTATCAAGTATATTATTTACAGTTATCTATTAAAGATCACAAGACACATTAAGAGGTAAAAAGCACAGTTTGAAGAGACAGAGCAAGCATCAAAACCATAATCTGATATAGCAGAGGCGTTGGAATTAGCAGACTGAGAATTTAAAACAACTAGACTGAATATGCTAAGAGCTGTAATGGATAAATCAATCAGCCTGCAAGAGTGGCTGGGAAGTGTAAGCAGAGAGATGGAAATCCTAAGAAAAAATCAAAAATACATACTGGACATCAAAAATACTGTAACAGAAATGGAAAACGCCTTTTTATAAAAATGTGTTTTTATAAAAAGGCATTTTAGGCATAGTAGTAGATGGACACAGACAAAGCTGAGAAAAGTCTGTTTTCAGCTTGAGGGTTTATCAATAGAAACCTCCAATACTGCAAAGTAAAGAGAAAAAGACAGAAAAGAGAAACAAAACAGAACATACAGGAACTGTAGGACAACTACAAAAGGTATAAATATGCGTGATAAAGACTCTGGAAGGAGAAAAAGAGAGAGAAAAGAACAGAGGAAATAGTGGAATTTATAATAACTGACAATTTCTCCCAAATTAATGTTTGGCACCAAACCACAGATCCAGGACCTAATAGACATCTACAGAACTCTTCGCCCCAAATCAACAGAATATACATTCTTCTCAGCACCACATAGCACTTATTCTAAAACTGACCACATAATTGGAAGTAAAAAACTCCTCAGCACGTGTAAAAGAACAGAAATCATAACAGACAGTCTCTCAGACCACAGCACAATCAAATTAGAACTCAGGATTAAGAAGCTCACTCACAGCTGGGCATGGTGGCTCATGCCTGTAGTCCCAACACTTTGGGAGGCCAAGGCAGGTGGATCACGAGGTCAGGAGTTCAAGACCAGCCTGGCCAAGATGGTGAAACCTCATCTCTACTAAAAATACAAAAATTAGCCAGGTGTGATGGCAGGCACCTGTAATCCCAGCTACTTGGGAGGCTGAAGCAGGAGAATTGCTGGAACCTGGGCAGCAGAGGTTGCAGTGAGCGAAGATCGTGCCACTGCACTCCAGCCTGGGCGACAGACTGAGGCTCCATCTCAAAAAGAAAAAAAAATAAGCTCACTCAAAACCGCACAACTACATGGAAACTGAACAACCTGCTCCTGAATGACTACTGGGTAAATAACAAAATTAAGGCAGAAATAAATAAGTTGTTCAATGAGAACAAAGACACAACGTACCAGAATCTCTGGGATACACTTAAAGCAGTGTTTAGAGGGAAAAGTATAGCACTAAGTGACCACATTAGAAAGTGGGAAAGATCTAAAATCAACGCTCTAACATCACAATTAAAAGAACTACAGAAGGAAGAGCAAACAAATTCAAAAGCTAGCAGAAGACAAGAAATAACTAAGATCAGAGTAGAACTGAAAGAGACAGAGACAAGAACATTGCCTGTTTCTAATCAGGTTCTCACTTAGGTGAGAATGTGACCAAAACTTAGGGCTCCAGCGCCACTCTCAGTTACCATCATTTTGGGTTTCTGGTTAAGCATGTCGTTCATAGGTTACAGTGTCCTCATGGTCACACATTTCTTTCAGGTCCTGTCAATGTAGCTGAAGAGAGACCATTTGACATTCCAGAGATGGCTGCATGCAGACATTTAAAACTTTTGAGAGAATACAGTGACCAGGGAGAGTACTATTATGACTATTGGGAAGATAATATCGAGAGTTTGGAGTGTGCTTCTTACCCAGGATCCCCATAAACCAAACCATCTAAAATGAAATAGATCAAAGAGTGAGCTAGATAAAGAGTCTGCTCACTTAACTAAGCCGTCTCTTTTCTAATCCCCTACAAGTGAGTGTCTATACTACCCAATGTTTTCTCCATGTGCCGCAGGTGTTAGCAACTGCACAGATACTTCTGTTTAGCCAGTAAGTAATCTAGAGCAAATCTATTATTTAGCAGAACTTTCACAAGATAATTTAAGGTCTGTTGTGTAACCATAGCCTTTACAGTAGAATCTGCTATAGAGCCTATCATGAGGGATACATTTTTAATCATTGCCTCTTTTACTCCAAACCATGGAAAAAGGACCTAACAAATGATGCCCTTATAGAACAGTGAAGCCCTTCTGGCAATGTTCTTTTTAACCCATGATGTGGGTTAAGAAGAGTGAACCAATGCTCTGTTTCTGACTGACTATGAGGCAACGTATGTACCATTAAAGTTTCTCACCTACATTGGGCCTTCATCTTTCACCTATCAAGGTATAAGGTTATCCATGCATAAGGCTGGCTGCAAAATCCTTTGCAAATAAAAGTATACCCATAAGTGCACACAACAGACCCCCTTTTCAGTTCTATTGTTCACAGAGGCGTAAGCAAGGGAAAAATATGCAAATATAAGAGTCTTATGACAGTAGAGAAGTCTTGATCCACGATCTTAGAAAAAGCTGTTCACATCAAGGATGCCATCTTTTCTGGGAGAGAAACTTCCCTGGTTAGCTTTACCTTAAGTGTTCCAATGGGTGTACAGTTCCAAGAATGTGGAGGGACTCTACTCAGTTGTGAAATTATGAACCCAATGTTCAAGGTCCTGAGGTTTTGTTTCAGTGTGGATGGCAAGGGCTGTCTTTCTCTGATATTCTCAGAAGATCCAATGTTTGGGTTCTAGACTGTGAAGGGGTTGATTGTCCTCAGTCCATGAACCATGAAAACCTTTCTTTACCTGGTGAAAATACTCTGTAGCATAATAATCTACTGTGATAACATTAGCCTTCTTGCATGGGAAAGCTTTTATACAATCAGAAAACATGCACTGAAAATGACAATGGAATGAAATTTCTCTATAAATGTTTAAAAGGCTCATCAGGTAGCTGAATGTTCCTGAAGCTTTGATTGCCTTCCCAGGAATATGGATTTGACAAACCAAACATTGGTCATAAACTACTTTAGCAATTTAGAAGTCACCGCACCAATATATAGTTAATTTCACTCATTTTATCTTTTCCAGGGTGAATCATGTAGAGGAACTTTTAATTACAAAAGCTATAAGCACTTAGGAAGGACAAAGAAGCTGTCCTGGTTCTCCATGAGTCCATGCTTAACACTGGACTTGCATCCTCTTGAATACCAGTTGTTTTTCCAATTTAGGTGCACAGCACTGATAACTGATGGGTTACTATAGGTACTTTGACTTAAACCATGGAGTTTATTCAAATTGTATATCTAAATGATTTCAGTATTGGCTGATTTAGCATGAAAATCTGGCAAAACATTTTCTTGGTATCAGTTAATTTTTGTTCTCTTTGGGTTAGCAGTTTTATAAACCATCAGTCCTTTCATTAAAGTTCCAGGAATTCTTACCCAGTCCAAATCATGATTTTAAAGTGACCAGAAACCTGTATGAAAGAGTGCTTTTCAGGGTCCTTTTCATCCTTTCATGAACCTCCTAAAAGATACCATATTCTCAGATTTTGTGTGCTTGCAACGTTTTCAGAAACTGCATCAGCATTAAGCGATTAACAGTGGAAATGACTTTAAATACAGTTAAAGACACAATTGACAAAGCAATCTAGTTATTTCTACAGTTTTAATAACATAATAATCGTAATTATGATTTATAGTATATACTCAGACACATTCGAATTTTAGAATCCCATATAATTTTGGAGCATATGTTAATATCATTCACTAAAATATAGCCTGAAGAAAGTTTACACATTGTTTTTTATTTTGACAATGCTTCCCGTGTAACTTAGAATGTCAGATAGTCCTGTTTACCTCTTTTATGGATGTTTCAGGGACCCTCTGTAGTATCTCAAAGTTAGAGGTCAGAAAAGACCATTTTGAAGCTGAAATTTTGATTTTGGGAAGCCTAACAAATATATTAAATGTTTAAAGCACTTGATATAAAATAGAATTCCAGGTCACCATAAGTCATTCATTTAGCCAAAACGATGACTTAAAAAAATTTCTAAGCAAAAAAACTTCACTCATTGATAGAGGGAAGACTTAGCTTTCCAAACAATCTGTCTCTTGTCTTTCCTTTCTTTTTTGGTAGTTTATTCAAAAGGCAAACAAAAATCTTTCATTATCCTTTGATATTACATGAAAGTCTTGTTCAAGATAGAAAGCCACATTTCACTCTTGCATTAATGTAAGTGAGATAGCAACACACGGCCTGGGCGCAGTAGCTCACGCCTGTAATCTCAGCACTTTGGGAGGCTGAGGCTGAGGTGGGCGGATCACAAGGTCACAAGATCGAAACCATCCTGGCCAACATGATGAAACCTCATTTCTAGTAAAAATACAGAAATTATCTGGGTGTGGTGGCATGTGCCTGTAGTCCCAGCTCCACGGGAGGCTGAGGCAGGAGACTCGCTTCCCCAGGAGGCGGAGGTTGCAGTGACTCGAGATCACACCACTGCACTCCAGCCTGGCAACAGAGTGAGACTCCATCTAAAAAAAAAAAAAAAAAGCAACACATATAAAACTGTAATTACACCAATTTAAAAATGAAAATGTTCATATTGAATTAAAAAGAAGAATCCAAATTACCTATTTGAGGAATACTTAAAAATAAGAAATTAACGTTGAAAATAATGTTGCAAAAATATACCAGATAATATTGGAGGTCTCATATTACTCTTTTGAAAAGTAGAAGACATGTCATTATATCAAGGAACAATAGAAGTTCATTTTCAACTGGGTATAGAGCATGAAGATGCTATAATCATCAGAATGTATTCATTTGCAATATATGCTATAAAAGCATTTAAAGAAAATAATTGTAAAAATTAGGAGTAGAAATAAATTACTACCTCCTATAGATTTTAACAAATCTTCTCAGAAATGATCAGTCAAGCAGACCCAAAAAATCACATAAGTATTAATAACAGTCAGAAGGTACACATACATTTTGGTCTCACATTGTTGAACACAGAAAAACTTGCATTCACTAGGCCAACCAATAGGGAATCCACAATAGGACCCTGCTTTCTGAACTGCCTGTGGGCCTGCACATGTTAATTGGCTCCGGCAGCCTTTCCCACATGGAACTCCACAAGTGAACAGGGCCCCACAGAAACAATTTGAGTGAACATTGTCTTAATTACACCAAGGAAGGGACATAACCAGGAGCAGCCTAGGCGCAGAGGGGATGCATGAATACATTGCCTACAGTGGATTCCTCAGGACCTCGGGCTTCGTTCCTCCATGAAATCTGGCTGGATACAGAGTGGGGTCATGCAGGTGTAGACAGCAAGTGGACTTTCTTTCGTGGCTGCTTTATTGCGCTCAGAAAAACCCACGAAGCATGGGCTGAAGACCACAAGTGAAATGACCTGGAGGAAGTTGTGTGCTGTACTCTTAGTGTTGGGAGCCCCCTCCAGTTACTGACACTGGAATCCAGCCCAGCACATCCTCACACTATTCATCATTGTTAGACCTAAGTCGGTACATAAAACACTGCTTTATGGTGTATTATGACTCCTGTGAAGAATTTGTTATCCCTATTAGCAGAGTTAATCCTGAAATATTTATGCATTTGAGAGAACTGGTGATAAAATACTGTTGTTAATTACAATGATTCGTTCAGAAAAAGTGAATCATATTACGCTGATTGTTTATCATTATTAACAGTGTGGTCTCTTTGATCACAACCACTCTCTCATACACAGTTGAATAATCACGTGGACTTTATTCTGTGATTTCTCATTCTACAAGGTAACTATAGAGCAATTTAAATGCCTGTCTAGCTTATGAACACTAATTGCTTTTAATCATGTGATGTGCTATGACAGCTCTCTCCCTTGCAGATGAAGCTCATGGGTTTGAAAATAGCACCCAAAGCATGGCCCTGATAGGAGGCGGCCTCCTGGGCATGGAGAGGCAGGCAGGGCAGCCTTCTGTCTGAGGCTAATCTGGAAGGAACTCGCAGAACAGACTTCAAGTCAACAGTGTTATTCACTTTTTTATTTTTCTCCATCTGCTTCCACATTCACCTACCTTCTCCTCCAGTCTTGTCTAGGATTTTAGCTGGAGTTTTTTGTCTGTTAAGATAGAGTAGTGTTTCACTGACCATTTCATTGTCCAGCGTCCTACTTCTTATCTCATGTCTCCAAGATCACTCAAGCCTGTGTGCCTCCACGTGAGCAGCTCAGACACCCCCTGGGCAACCAGCCACCCTGGGAGCACTGTCCTGGCACCTGCAGCTGCCAGCTTTGCAGGCCTTCTCCCCTCAGTCCATCACGTTCCCATCTGAAACCCCCTGTTGTCAGAGAAAGCAGAAGCAGATACGAGCCAGACAGCTCTCCCGTGCTTTGTAAGTAGCTTCCAACAATATGAGCCAAGGGCCAAGCGCCCTGGGCGGCCACATTGGCCTTTTCCTTCTTTTCTTTGTTTTTTGTTTGGTTTGGTTTTGTTTTTAATAGAGACAGCATTTCACCATGTTGACCAGGCTGGTCTCGAATTCCTGACCTCAAGTGATCCACCACCGCAGCCTTCCAAAGTGCTGGGCTTACAGGCATGAGCCACTGTGCCTAGCCCCTTTTCCTTTTCAACAGAATTAGTGATGATCTCCTTCCCAAATTTCAGGTTTTAGGATCTGTGGTTCAGATACACTATACTGTCCTTAAGCATGTGGTTAAGGAGCTTATACATAGTTAATGTTTGACCTTAAAAATGTTTTTATTTTAATAAAAAATAAAGATATATGTGTGCAAGATGTGAAAGTTGTCAGATTCAAAATAGTCACCTGTGCTAAAAAAAAAAAAAAAAAAAAAAAAAAAAAAAAGCAAACTAACAAAAACCACCCTGACACATAGAAATAGAGAATCTAGAGAATATGCCAAAAAGGGAGAGTTGTCCTACATAAAAGTCCGATAACAGAAACCACCGTGAAATACTCCACAAAAAACACAACCTTGCACAGAGACCATTGCAACCTTACATAAAACATTTCTGCAAGGATATCTGCCCAGCAACTGCCTTTCCAGCCTCGAACTGGTGTCACCCTTGTTGTGGATCCTTGTAGCCAAGGACAATTATTTCAAAACAATTATGTAATCCTCCTTTTTTTTTTCCTTTATTTGTCTACACTTACCTGGCAGGAGAGATACCAGGATCAGGAAGGTGTTTTCCCAAGGGAGGCTCCTTGTGCTCTCATGATTTTCCCCAAGTGCAGGACACTCAACTGCATAATCTGTGTAGTGGGAGATAGTGTTTATGCCCTCCCCTGCAAATAAATCCATTAATAAAATTTAAAAATGAAAAGCTTTTGTCTTTTTTTACCTCCCTAAATATGCACACACACACACACACACACACACACACACAGTTTGCAATGCCACATGTATTCCCATTGCAATACCCTATTCCAGAATAAGTATCATTTTCTTTTAGGGAGGCTCTCTCTGCTTGTTATTTAGGTGGACAAAAATTTTCAAAATATCAAATAAAGCCAAAGTACATACAATGAGAGGTAGTCAGACTACTCCAAGGTAAGAAAGTGCCTGGTTTTCTCCCCAGACACACTTGATTCTATCAGCTCTCTTTTCTGTTTTACTTCATTTTTCTTTGTTTGCTTAACTTTTGAGAAATAATGTATGCAAATACAAATACTTCTGCCCATGCAGCATTTTTAAGATACTATTTTGCTATACAAAAGTACATTTTCTATGCAAATACAAATACGTTTTTTCCTTTGACACCAATGAAAGTATGTATACTATGTATTCTATAGTTTTTTATATTTTACGTTTTGGAGATAATTCCATAATATCAAAAATAGAGACTTAATTCTTTTTCTAACAGATGCATGATATTTCTTTCTATGAACAACTCTTCATTATTCATCTGGCTCCCTGTTGATGAACATTTGCTTAGATCCAGACTTATTCTTACAAAGTCATTCTTGTACGTTGTTTTCTTCAGGGAAGTGATCATATCTACATGTTAAATTTCCACACTGGAAATGAATGAGACAGACTATGATTCATTTTAAATTTAGGACAACATTGCCAATTATCCTTTTGAGAGGTTTTATAAAATTGACATGCCAACTAACCACCTTATTTTTCTAAGCAGTTGTTTTCCGGACTTTGTTCAATGAATTCTGAAAAATCACATTTTCTAAATATTTTTAGTTAATTATTTGGATATTTTCAGATATATAATTACATCTTGTAAGATAGTGATAATTTTATCTTTTTCATTCCATGTATTGGAGTTCCTTTTTGTGTGTAATCTAAGTGACCAGTGTTTCCAGGGCAATAAAAATAAGAGATAACCATGGATATTCATGGTTTGTTCTTGCCTTTAAGGAGAGGAGACCCAGGTGTTTACAGACAGCAGGGGTTTGAATTGTCTTTAGAGGCATCTATGTGGAGACATGGCTACAGATCAGTATGTTATCAGTCAATCCCTTTGTCCTTCTGAGCCTTATTCTTGACATCTTTTCAGCATTTTTGCATAGTTATACCCTCTTTCTCCTTTGACGTCTATGATGCAGTACTTCATAGCATCTTATAGATTTACTAATATTGAACCTTTTTTAGAATCCTGGGACGAATTCCACATGGTTGCATTGAGTGATCTGCCAATATCTTACTCCGGACAGTTGCGCGGAGAATCTCTCATATTTCTGGACCTGCTTTGTGAGAGTCCAGGACACAGATAGGCCGGTCCTCCCTCCTTTCCCCATTATTGCTGTACAGCAGCATGCGTATGGTACCCCAAGCTTCCTGACTCCAGGTCTCCAATCTGTCCTTTCTCACTTGCATTCTAAGATATTAAATTGTCAGAAGAAACAAGCCAAGGAGTAACTGGATGGGCTTCCTCTAACTGAAGACACCAGTGAGAAGGAACACAGACTTGAGACCACCTGCCGTGGCTCTGCCTGCTCACATGTGCTTTAAAGCTTAGTCCAACCCTTCTGCAGATGGACAGTCTGATGTCTATTTCTGCCACCATTGTAGCCACCAATACTTGACCAATTATCCCCATTTTCAGATACAGAACCTGAGGTCTGGCGAGGTAACTGTTGCCTGCAGTCACCAACTAGTGATCTGCTCATCATCTCTGAGCGCTGAAAGGAGTCAGGTCCACCTGGCTTTGAAACCTGGGCTTTCTTCACGATATCCTGTTGCTGTCTGCTTTTATTTGCCTCCAAATGTTTTCCTCCATTTAACATTTAGATGTGTTTCCCTATGTAGGTGTATGTATTCCTAAAATAATCCCCCCTCCATTATGACCATTTTGTTACATGTTTGTTTGGGGCAGACTGTCCTTTCCACTGGCATCTTCCAAGGAGGAATCGCAGCTCAAAGACAGAAGCCCTTTACAATTAAATACACTCTATAGGAAATAATTCTTTCCTGGGTTCCTCTCCCTTCTGTGCCACATTCCTTGCCTCCTCGATATTTCAGAATCCATCCTTCTACTCCCTCACAATCTATATCTTGTGGCTTTCTTACCAATGTATTGTTTCCACCATCTTTAGGATTCTTGTAACCTCACTAGCAATCCAGAGTGTTCATCCCACTATTATCAGGGGCCTCTGGAACCGGTAGAATGCAGCGTTCATTCTCCTAGGAATACAGGTTTTTATAATACTTAGGATCACATTATCATCTAACATTTAAGCCTTCCAGCAAAATATAATAAAGGCTTCAAAATGGAAGTATGTTGTCATATAACAAAATATATTGACATAAGCAACTATGGTAGCTTAGGATAACATTGTGGGTTACCTTCTAATTGATTTGCACAGAGATTAGTAAGATAAACTATGGGAAATCAATTTTGACTTTAGGAATTTAAAATTATTTTGAACTAAATTCTGTCACCGTTTGCCCATCACCTAGAGGCCAACAAACCAACCACAAGATTAAGAATGATCTGAGAGCTACTCAACTATTATTCTACTACCTTATTTTTATGAATCATTATCCATTATATTTTCCAAAACATTTTGATATGGACTGTCTACATAAACTCCAATAGATACTAAGATACTGTTTTCTTGTTTCAGTTTTATCTTCATTCTGTATATGTAGATATTTTTAATTTGCCAAATGCTTGAATACCCTGCACTCATTTGAGGACAGGGAATAGATCTGAAGAAATAGATTCTTTTGCAATCTTTAATCCCCTAGAGCAAATACAATTTAAGAAGCTGACACATCTTTTAAGATAATTTGCACACCAATTACCCTGGAGATTTTATTTGTGCAGAGATTTCTCTGCAAATGTGATACCTATTGACCCAGTTGAGTGGTGCCTTAAAGAAGCTAAGTACTAAAATCATAGCTTCTAAAAGTTTTGCCAGAGTTAAACTCCACTCACACATCGTCTCAATTATTCCAGCTCTGCAGAAAAAAAGTCAAATGTGCTAGTCTTCTAGTCTCTCGCTGTCGCCCCGGCTGGAGTGCAGAGACGCAATCTCAGCTCACTGCAACCTCCTCCTCCCAGGTTCAAGCAATTCTTGTGCCTCAACCTCCCAAGTAGCTGGAATTATAGGTATGCACCACCACGGCCAGCTAATTTTTTGTATTTTTAGTAGAGATGCAATTTTGCCATGTTGCCCAGGCAATCTGCCCGCATTGGCCTCCCAAAGTGCTAGGATTATAGGTGTGTGTCACCACACCTGGCCTGACTCTCCATTATTTTTAATATGAAGAACACTTCTGATTATGTTTGGAGAGAAATCATATAGACGGCTAAAGTGAAATCAAGTTAATGACATGGATCAGTGTGTGTTGGTCATGACAGTGCAAGCAGATTGGATCCCTTAACTAGATCCAAAGCAGGACTAGAAAAAGGACATTTCAAAAGTGAGACTCATTTCTGTCACATTTTATCAACTAAGTCATGATTCCCTAGGAGATATGAGCTCCCCAGGGTCAGGGGACAGCAGGGATCATAGACACCTAAGGCCAGGAGGAAGCTCACGAGCCCTTCTTCCTCACCCCACTGCCTCCGGACAGAGAGGACGCAGTACCTGTACCTCCTCCTCTGATACCTTGCAGATGCTCTGTTTGGAAGATTCCTTTTTTTTAACTTTTACTTTAAGTTCAGGGGTACATAAGCAAGTGTGTTACATAGGTGAGCGTGTCACGGGGGTTTGTTGTACAGATTATTTCCTCACCCAGGTATTAAGCCTGGTAATCATTAGTTATTTCTCTGCTCCTGTCCCTCCTCCCACCCCCCACCATCTGCTGGCCCCAGTATGTGTTGTTCCTTTCTATACGTCCATGTGTTCTCACCATTTAGCTCCCACTTAGAAGTAAGGGCCTGCGGAAGATTCCATCAGGCCCCTCTACCTGCCATCTGCACACTATCCCCGGCTGATACGCAGGAGGTGAGTCGGAACTCAACGTGGCTCTCCATGTCAATTCCCAAATTGGCAGCCCAGAGTGTACTTAGCCCTGACTCTCTCCCTTCCGGTCTGAGAGCCCCCATGACTGGATCGTCTGTTCCGAGACCACATTCTGAACATCAGGAACCCAGCCGCCACCCCGCTGCACCAGCCATGCCTCCGGTGCTGGGTTATGGACTGTGTGCGATCCTAGCACTCCCATCTGCTAGCGGCAAAACAAGAGTAGTCTGAGAACCCACGCTGGGCCTTTTCTTCCCAGTCAAAATTGAAATTGTAGTCCTCAGCTGTCACTTTTCTAACATCAAGAACATGACCTCAAAGAGAAAGCAGGCTGAGGAGAAGAGCTGATCCTAAATGCCTGGGACATCCTGGGTTTCCTGAGAAAAGGGTTTTTTGGAGGGGCATGTCCAGCCTCACAATTCCCTGGATTTATTCTGGATGTTTCAGAAATAAATAAAATGTGGAGAAACTCATATGTATAGAAATAACCTCTTAAATTATAAGAGATGCAGCCATGCAGAGAGACCCCCAACCCGCAGGACCCCAGCCCCATCCCACTGTAACCCTGAGAGCCGTGGAAGCCCTGGGAGCCCTGCAGTCCTGTCTCCTCATGAGTTCAAAGAAATGGCAGCAACATACAAAAATACAGCAGAAATGAATGGAACATGCATTCAATTTCTTACAAAATAATCAAAGCGGGAAATAAAATTCTTAATTTACAGGAAACTTTAAAATCCTCCCAACATTCTCCCCTCTAAAGCTTTTTCACATCCTGGATGACCACCGCCCTGCAGCTCTATCCTCCTCGCTCTCCTCCACACCCCTTTCAACCCAGCCTGCCCCATGGTGAGGCTCCACTCTCCACCCGCTTCTTCACCTCTGTGTCAGAGACTTCCTGCTGGCTTCGGTTTTACCTCCCTTTGCCCATCACTCAGATTAGATACAAAAGGAGGGCAATAGACCCAACAAGCGTGAATCCTTAGCATGACAAACACCTAATACTCCATGAGTTTTTTTTCGTTTCCATTCCACTTGTCATGCAGCAGATTCTATTTCCTAGCACCACAGTTCAGTGTCCTGTTTTCTTGCCTGTATCCGTCTGTCCCCTCGTGCACACACGCACACACGTGTACACACACACATGTGCACACATGCACAGACAGATGCACACATGCCTGCATGCATGCACACACACAGGCACACACACATACATATGCACACTGCACACACACGCAGGCACACACGCGCACACACAAAGTGGGTGTCTGGGTCACCTTTAGGGATGATTGCAGTGAATTAACTCTGTTGTCTTCCAGGCTTGTACATGTAAGGATTGAGGATACTCCTGGATACCATGAATTTCTCATGGATAGAATCCTTAAGGCACAGAATCACAGCTCCTCTAACTCATTGTCAGCCTGGGTGGAGGTTAAGAAATAACAGCAACAAAGTATTTCCAAATATTATACCTTTTGGAAATCAAATTAAATCTCCACCCAGCTCTCTCTTACTCCAACAAAGGATCCTTCTCAAACATTCATTCTTCCCCAATCGACTCCTGCCATCCGAAATTATTTGCCTGATGTCTATCCCCGGTGAGATAATTACTTTAAATGCTCAAATCATTCTGTGAACAAAAAATCCTGAGGGAAAGAATTTTTAAAAATACAATCAGATCTGGAGTTTTAGGGAGTTTTTATGTAGCTCTGTATAATTCAGTCCTTCTCCAGAGGAAGGATTCTCAAGACAAGCCATGTGGCCTCCTCACGTCCAGCCTGGCCAAGTCTGATAGTCACCATTCCATCTCCCATGCATGAATGTGTTCCCTCAGCACACATGGGAACTCAGGTTCTACAGAGTATTTCAGCCTTTAGCCACCAACTTCTGCTTTCCCTCCTCACAGAAGATATTAAATAAAATAAACAGTGGAAACATGCCATGGAAATGCCCACAGAATGCAGGGCTGGACATCGTGTCAGTGTCACCAATATGCACTGGTGATGTGAAAATCAGATCTCTGAGAAAACTCAGTATTTTTTAACTAGTCTGAGTTGGGGGATAATCCTGCTTACAAATACATATTCAAAGATGACTGAGAAATAGTTAACTTATTTCATCTTCAGTTTTTCGGCTTAATTTTTGGACAACAATATACCCTCACCTTAGAGAAGGCAGGAGGTATCAACACTTACGTTTCTTGCATGATTCAACCCCAAAACAAGTCTGGCTGAATTTCAGGATCTTCATGAAACTATCTGTTCATGGCTGGGTAGTAAATAAGTAATCTTTCTAAGGGGAGGTCTGATCTTAGTACCCCCTCCTGGGCTCCTGAGGAGTAATCTCTAAAGCCTTGGAATATTCTGGTAGTAGTCTTTGCTATTCATAGTGGGCCTCCTGGGACCACACCTGCTAGTTTATGCTATGAGTGGATTCTGTATGGAGGCTAACTACTCCAGGAAGACCACTTGAGTGATTAGATGGCTGGGGCTTTGAACTATGCAAGATTAGCTTGAGCTCCTGGAAGGGAGAGCAGCTGGAAAATGAGTTCAGTTATGTGGTTAATGATTTAATTAATCATGCACATGATGCATGATAATAAAAACTCTGGAGACTGAAGCTCAGGTGAGTCTCCTGGTTAACCACACTTTATGTGTATTGCTGCACTTTGATGATGGGAGGGTATTGCACACTCCACGTTGACAGAATTGTTATGTTTGGAACCCTCCCAGACTTCTCCCTGTGTTTGTTTTGTTAGCTCGTTCTATTTTGTATCTTTATGCTATAATAAAATTGTAATGCAAGTATACTTTTCTGAGATCTGTGGGTCATTCTAGTGAATTATCCAATCCGAGGGAGTTTGTGGTGACCCCTAAATTCGAGCCAGCTGATATGAAGTGATGCTGGCCCTGGGAACCTAAAACTGCAGCTGGTGTCTGAAGGGAAGACAAATTTGTGGGGTGTAGTCCCTTAGACTTCGCAGTTTGAATAAACTCCTTTATAATGGATACAACCAATACTTCCTAGAGCTGTAAATCTTCTGATTCTTCCAGGCAAGGTGCTATTAACCCCTCCAGGCTTTATGTTCTATAGTGGATTCCAGGCCACTAAGGTAATGTGGTCTTGTCAAACCTGAGTTTCCAAGGGATATGATTGAACTGTTTTGGAACAAGAACTTTTAGTGAAATCATGGGACAACCTTCACCCGCTTTCTTTCCTAACTGTTCCTTGGCTTATAGATTGCTGGTAAAGGAAGAGTACTTTGATACCTGCTGGGGTTCAGAGGAGAACAGCAGTGCCACAGTTTCAGGAATATCACTGAGCAGGTTTATTTCCCAGCCTTACTAGTCTTCCTTGTTCCTAAGGAGACAGATACCAGGCTCTGGTTGGCCAGTATCCATACTAGGAGAACTCTGGACTCCACCTGAATTTGTACCTTCACCATTTCTTCCCCCCAGCTTCAGTCTTTATATCTGCAAAGTGTGGGAAATGCCAGCACATGGTGGTGATGATATTCATTGTAATGCTAATGGCCCAGACTTCTTAATGGGACAAAAGTAGTATATATCAAGGTTTTGCAACAATTGAAGATGCTGGATCAGTGATGCAGGCTCCAGTTCAGGGGTGGTTCAAATGAGGGGAAAAGTGGTCATGTAAACACAGGTCTCAGAGGAAAAGGCACAGAAATAGATTATATGTGGTCAAGTGGAAGACAGGAAAAGAAAATTCTGCATGGATACACAGCAAAGTTTCTCACAAATAGACTTATTCCTGCAGCATATTTCATGATAACCCTTAGGTTTCCATTTCATTTCTTACCTCGTGATATTTACCCATAGCATGTCGGAGGTAACCCACAGTATGTCGGGGGCAATTTTACCCACAGTGTGTCAGGGGCAACTCAGTATGTGATTCATGGTATGACGGTGTGAGTAGCGTGTTTCAGAGTCACCAGAAGATGAGAGTAGACTTGGCACGAGGGTTTCAGGGTATTAGGAAGTGAAAGCTTCAAATATTGCAGATATTGAAAAGTTATGGATTTAAACCAGATTATTCCATTGGCATTCCTCTACATAAGGACAGCAGGTGTCCTGAAGTGAATTAAATGTGAATGCAACATGTTTAATCTAGTTTGATTCCCTTTTGGTTCTTGGGCCATAGGCAAACCCCTAGGGCTGATTAAACCATTTGAGAGTGAGAAATACAAATAAAATTCCAAGCCCCCCCACCAACCAACTGAAAAGTCCTCCTCTTGGCCAAGGGGACCCCAGAGAAGTCTTAAAAATTGAGCTCCCAACTATGACAGGACAAGAGGTGGGACATGCCTCATTACACCCCTTCCCTCACTAACTACATTAGACTTTATTTCTTAAGAGTTAAACAGAATCCAGTGCTTTTGAAAGAGGGACTTGCTCCACCACTGATTTCAACAAACCTCCTGATGCTGCAGTCAGACCCTCTCCCCTTTTTGCAGTTTCAGAACAACAGCCAACCAGCATTTTTCTCCTCATAAGAGATCACGAACCACAACCTGGCTCTGGCCGGTCCATGAAGGCTGCACACAGGGCACCTCTGCATCCTCCATGTCACCTTTTCATGTGTATAGCCTAACTCTAATGCATTTAAGTGTTAAGTCTCCACTCCAAAGTGAACACAGGATTTATATAACGTGTATGTTTGCTTACTATATATGTGAATGTGAATATCCATAGTTCTTCCTATAACCTGTTCAATGTGTCTTCTTAGCTAGCCTGTTCAGCATAACTTTCTATCTCATCCATCCATCTTCGAAGTGCCTGCTTTTGGTTCTGCTGGAGTCTGTGCTTCCCAACCTGTAGGGTGGCCAACCTGCAGGCTGCAACTCTTTATAAGAAATAGAGCTCTCCTTTCCAAATCTATAGGTCTTGTGATTTTAAGGGGACAAGGGTGAGGAGCAGATCTAGGCCATCCAGGGTCTTAAGCAGGGAGCTGGTCAGTGCCAAGACCAAAGAGCTAGGAGGCTGCCCCTGGTCATCCTCAACCAGAACATCCTAAGACCAGAACTCAGTCCCAAGTGAGATCAATGCAGGAACCAGTACAGAGAAATCCAGAGGGAAGATTTAGCAGCCAAAGGCATGCAGGCTCAAAGGATGTGGCCTGGAGATGGAGTGAGTCTTGGGGCCACCAGATATATAAAGACAAGTTGACACAAGGACCCCCAGAAGCAAGAGAAGGACTGGGACTGAAGGGTCTTGCCCCAGATCAGGGCCCTGGTCCTCCTGCCCCCTAGCTCCCATTTTCCCATAAGAGCTCTGGCTTCCCCAGCACTTCTCGTCAACCTCATAGATATTCCCAAATCATGTTATGTGACATGTGACAACATGAGACCCATTTTCTGGTCAAGTCCTGTGCTCAAGATACACACTAGGAAGTGATAAAATGTGCAAGTTTCTGACAGCAAAGCCAAGGTTTCTTGCACATTTCCAGTTGGTCTCTCCGTGCATCAGTGCTCCAGCCCGGGGACCTTCAAGTCACCAAGCACTGCTCCCCACATCTGAACTTGAACACCTGAGAATGTGGGAGAAGGACTCAGCTGCTAATTTTTTAAAAAATGACTGCTCCTGTTTGCTGAAACGAAAGCTCTACTTGAAAGAACACAAGGATACCAAGTGGGCATGGGATGGCAGAAGATGACAGTGTGACAGCAGGGACACGGTGTCTCTTTCACTGATTGCTGTAAACAACTGAATCTTGTCATCAGGGCCTAACCCCAAGAATGTGATACCCAGACAGCTCACAATGGGTCTCATCGTCTTGTCCTGGCTCATCTTCATGGCTTTGCACCCCACCAAGCCTGCTCCTATGATCCGCTGTTTCCCTCTTTCCCTCTTCCTCTCTGATGTAGTTTGGCTGTGTCCCCACACAAATCCCACCTTGAATTGTGATAATCCCCACGTGTCAAGGGTAGGGCCAGGTGGAGTAATTGAATCATAAGGTTGTTTCCCCATACTGTTCTCATGGTAGTGAATAAGTTTCATGAGATCTGATGGTTTTATACATGGCAGTTCCTTCACACAAGCCTTCTCTTGCCTGCCATCATCCATGTAAGATATGACTTTGTTCCTTTTTGCCTTCTGCTATGATTGTGAGGCCTCCTCAGACAGATGGAACTGTGAGTCCATTAAGCCTCTTTCCTTCATAAATTACCCAGTCTCAGGAGTGTCTTTGTCAACAGCATGATAACCGATTGATACATTCTCCCTCCTTCCCCTTCCCTCCTTTCCCCCACCACATGTTCTCACTTTCACTCTTACTCTCACCCTATCTCTGGAAAGTATACAAAAACAGGAGCAAACATACAAATCAAAAAAGTTCATAAAGTTTTCCTCAGCCTGAACAAACCCTGGGAAACCTGCTCCCATGTGAGGTGAAAGCTGCACCTGATGGCCCTTGCAGTTCGCAGGAGCACAATCACAGAGGAAGGTGCAGAGAGGCTTCATAGGCGTCTGGGTGGACTATAGTCATGAAATGGGGTTGCTTACATCTCCCTACAAAGAGAGTACAGACAAGGGTAATACAGCTGCTGAGAAATGTGGTTCTCCTACTCCTTTAAAATAACCAAAATGGTTCTGTTTCCAGGAATGTGGGAAATACATACTTTTCCCTGATCTTCCCACTCTGTACAGTTAAAGACCCTGGAAATCATAAATAAAGACTATAAGCAGACTATAAAAGATAAAAAGAAGAAGGAAGACTGGCTAGGAACATTAAGACTCAAAGAATGACATGAAGGTCAGCTTCCTGGGTTTTCCTTTTTCCTCCTGTATCCTAGATGTGAAGCTGGAAAGTTGCAACCCAAAAATGCCACCAGGTAAAGACAACAAAGTCGCAGCAAAAACCTACTCTTTCTGGCCAAAAGACTAGTGAATGGGCAGCCCAGCAAGACACAACACCTGTAGGCAATAGCTACTCTACTCCACTCATCTCCACAGAAAGCAGGGCCAGGTTGGGGGCCTAGACCTCCACCTTCACTGGGCTGTCACCAGGCACATCTCCCTCTCCCTGCTGGGGTGACGGCTGAGCAAGCCTAATGCAGAGTCAGCTTTCACCAATGTGCAGTAGTGAGGAGGCTCTTCTCCCAGCAGAGTCATTGGAGGCTGTGTGGGGAGCATAATGAGGGCTTCCAGTCTGCCCCACCGAGGGAGGCATCAGAGACATCAGTGGAGGTGGGGATGGGTGGGGTGGAGGGTGGGGAGAAGCCAACTTCTGCCCAGCCCAGCAGGAACAGATGCCCCCACTTCCAGAGTTCAACTGAGCCCACGTGGGCAGTCTGGATTCTCTGACCCAGCACTGAGGAGGCAGCCCCTTCCTTTCCCCTGCAGAAATGGTGCCAGAAGAGATCAGCTAAGACAGAAAACTTAAATAAGATCCAGAGTCATACAATATAATATTCAAAAGGTGCAGGTTTCAGTCAAAATTCACTCATCACACAAAGAACCAGGCTGATATCAAACCAAATGAAAAATTGGAATCAACAGATGCCAATGCCAAGATGACAGCTGTTTGAATTAACTTACAGAGATTTTAAAGCAGCCACAGTAAAGATGCTTTCATAAGCCATTGTGAACATGCTCAAAACAAATTTTAAAAAATAGAAAATTTTTGCAGTCTCATTAAAGATAAAGAAGCTATGAAAAAGAATCATGTAAAAATTTTAGAACTGTAAAACATAATAAACAAAAATTTAAAAACTCAGTAGATGGTAACAACAAAATAATGGATGTGGGAGAGGTAAGCATCAGTGATCTGGAAGACAGAAAAATAGAAATTACCCAATGTGAACAATAGAGAGGCAATAGACTAAAAGTAAAAATTAAACAGAGCCTCATAGACCTGTGGGCTAAAGCAAAAGTTATAACATTCAAGTCATCAGAGTCCTGGAAGGAGAGGAGAAAGAGAGGGTGGGCCTAAAAAAACAAACAAACAAACAAACAACAACAACAACAACAACAACAAAAAACTACCTAAAGAAATAATGGCTGAAAACTTCTCACATTTGGTAAAACATATAAACCTACAGACTGAAGAAGCTGAGTACACCTGAAACAGGAAAGCCTCCCCAAATACACATCAGGGTAATGTAGTTCATCAAAGTAGTCAAAATTCTGAAAACTGTAGGCCAAGGAGAAATCTTGAAAGTAAATGAGAGGGAAATGACACAATGAAAGTAGAGAAAAAGTAATTCAAAAGACAGTGGAATTCTCATTAAAATCATGAAGACCAGAAGAAAGCAGAACATTTTTTTCAAGTGCTGAAAGAAAATAACTGTCATCCCAATATCCTATAGTTGAGAAAAATATCCTTCAGAAGATATAAAGACATTCCCAGATGAAAGAAGACTTAAGATAATTTGTCACCAACAGACCTACCCGAAAAGAATGGTTCACAGAAGTTCACTGAACAGAGCAAAAATGACAAAAGAAGGAATCTTAGAACATCAAGAAGAAAGAAAGAACATGGTAAGCAAAAATATGGGTAGATACAACAGTCTTTCCTACACTTCTTGTGTCGTCTAAATTATGTTTGAGGCTAAATTAAAAATCATAACTTTGTCTAAAGTGGCTCTATGTAGGGTAAATATTTAAAACAATTATATTATAAATTGGGAAAGGTAAAGGAATATACAGGATGGTTCCTTTTATAGGAATTGATAAAATGATGACATTAAAATATATATATATATATATAGAGAGAGAGAGAGAGAAAGAGTCATACCTAGAGCAAACACTAAACAATGTTCAAAAAGCTATACATAGAGCTACACTGAAAATCACTCTAAATAAATAAAAATGGGATTCTAAAAAACATTCAACTCACCAGAAATCAAGAATAAACGTTTAAACAAAAAATACAATAGCTACAAATGAAATAAAATATGTAGAAATTAACTTAACCAAAGAAGTGAAAGATCTCTACAATAAAAACTATAAAACATTGATTAAAGAATTTGAAAAGAACACCAAAAAATTGAAAAATATTTCATGTTCATGGATTGGAAGAAAGTAGAGTTAAAATATCCATAGTATCTAAAAGTCAATGCAATATGTATCAACATATCATTGACAGAAATAGAACCACAAAAGACTCAGAATAGCCAAAGCTGTCCTAAGCAAATACAATAATAAAACTGGAGGAATAACATTACCTGACTTCAAATTATACTACAGGGCTATAGTAACCAAAACAACATGATACTGGCATGAAAACAGACACATAAACCAATGGAACATAGTAGAGAACCCAGAAATAAATCCATACATCTACAGTGAACTCGTTTTTGACAAAGGTGCCAAGAACATACTTTGGGGGAAGGACAGTCTTTCAATAAACGGTGCAGGGAAAACTGGATATTTTTATGCAGAATGAAACTAGACTCCTATTCCTCACCATATACAAAAATCAAATAAAAAATCAAAAGACTTAAATCTAAAACCTCAAACTATGAAACTACTACTAATGGAACAGACTGGGGAAAGTCTCCAGGACATTGGACTGGGCAAAGATTTCTTGAGTAGTGTCCCCCAGACACAGACAACCAAAGCAAAAATGGGCAAATGAGATCGCATCAAGTTGAAAAGCTTCTGCACAGCAAAGGAAACAATCAACAACAAAGTGAAGAGACAACCCACAGAATGGGAGAAAATATTTGCAAATGATCCATCTAACGAGAGATTAATAACCAGAATATATAAGAAGCCCAAACAAATCAATGGGAAAAAAATCTAATAATCTGATTTTTAAATGGGCAAAAGATCTGAATAAACATCTCTCAAAGAAGACACACAAATGGAAAACAGGTATATGAAAAGATGCTCAACATCACTGTTCATCGGAGAAATGCAAATCAAAACCACAATGAGATATCATCTCACCACAGTTAAAATTGCTTTTATCCAAAAGGCAAGCAATAACAAATGCTGACAAGGATGTGAAGAAAAGGGAAACCCCACACACTGGATGTAGGAATATCAATTCGTACAACGATTATGGTAAACAGTTGGAGGCTCTTCAAAAAACTAAAAGTAGAACTGCCATATGACCTGAAAATGCCATTCCTAGTTATATTCCCCAAATAAAAGAAAGCAGTGTATCAAAGAGATACCTACACTACCGTGTTTTCTGGAGCACTGTTCACAATAGCCAAGATTTGGAAGCAATCTAAGTGTCCTCAACATATGAATGGATAAAGATGATACGGTATATATATAAACTGAATTACTATTCAGCCATAAAAAATAGTGAGATCCTGTCATTTGCAACAACAGAGATGAAACTGAAGGTCATTATGTTAAGTGAAATAAGCCAGGCACAGAAAGATAAACTTTCCAAGTTCTCACTTATTTGTGGGGGTTAAAAATTAAAACAATTGAACACATAGAATGGAAGGATGGTTACCAGAGACTGGGAAGGGTAGTGCAAGGGTGGGGAGGAAGTGGGATGGTTAAGGGGTGCAAAAATATAGTTAGAACAAATAAATAAGATCTAGTATTCTTTTAGCACAACAGGGTAACTATCAGTGAAACTAAAAAGAGAATAACAATGGAGAAGATGAAAGAAGTCAAAAATAATTTAATTATATATTTTAAAATAACTAAAATAGTATAATTGGATTGTTTTGTAATACAAAGAATAAATGCTTAAGGGAATAAATACCCCATTTACCATGATGTGATTATACACATTGCATGCCTACATCAAAATATCTCATGTTACACACAAATATGTGCACCTATTATGTACTCACACAAATATTTTTTTTAGAAAGACAGAGAGGAAAAACAAAAACAAAACATAAAATGTGAGACAAGCTCTAAAATGTCAATAATTATATCAAATGTACAGTATATAAATATATCAATTAAAAGACTGAGAGTAGTACAGTGGATTAAAAATTTAAAGAAACATGTTAGCCAACTACATACTATCTATAAGAAACTCATATCAAATATAAAGATATTGGCAAGTTAAAAATAAAAGGATGGAAAAAGATATATCATGCTAACAGTAATTAAAGGAAAGCAGAACTGATTATGTTAATATCACGTAAAGTTGACATTAGAGAAAATTGCCAGAGACACAGGAATACTATGTAATTACAAAAGGGTCAATTTACCAACAGGGCCTAGCAATTCTAAATGTGGGTGCATCAAGCAGCAAAAACTAGTTTTTAGCATACTAAAAACTATGTAAAGCAAAATCTGATAGAATTGAAAGGAGAAATAGAAAAATCCACAATTAGAGTTACAGATTTCAAAATCCCTCTCTCAACAATTGATAGAACAACCATACAAAAAAAAAATCAACAAGGGTACAGAAGAATTCAACAACACCATCAATCAGCAGGTTCAAGTCAAGATTATGAAACACTCCACCCAACAGCAGAGTATCCATCTTTTCAAGTATTCAAACAACATATACCAAGATAGACCATACCCTAGGCCACAGAACAAACTTTACTAAATTTTAAAATACTGAAATCACACATTGTGATCTCTCCCATCACAGGGAATCAAACTAAAAATCAACAAAAGAAAGATAAAGGAAAACCTCTGAACATTTAAAAACTAAGCAACATATTTCTAAATAGTTCATGGATCAAACAGGGAAATAAAAAAGATTTATTGGACCTGTAGAAGGTAACAACACACAATGGGGCATAGCAGAGGGTGGTGGGTGGGAGGAGGGAGACAATCAGGAAAAATAACTAATGGGTACTAGGCTTGATACCTGGATGAAGAAATAATCTGTATAACAAATCCCCATGACACGAGTTTATCTATACAACGAACCTGCAAATGTACCCCTGAACTGAAAATAAAAGTTAAAAAAATTAAAAATATTTCTTAAGGAGAATGAAAAACAAACTAAACTGAATAAAAAAATCCAATGTATCCAAATTTGTGGGACACAGCTATAGTGCAAGAGGAAACTTTCCAGCACTAAATGCAAGTATTAGAAAAAAGGAAAAGACTCAAATCAATCTAAGCTCCTACCTCAAGAACATGGAAAAAGAAGACGAAAATAAGCCCAAAGCAACTAGAAAGATAAAAAGAATAAAGGACAAAAATCAGTGAAACTGAAAAGAGAATAACAATGGAGAAGATAAATGAAACAAAAACTTCATTGACTGAAAAGCTCAACAAAACTGACAAACCTATAGCAAAACTGACAAAGACATAAGAGAGAAGACTCAAATTACCAATCTCATGAGTGAAATAGGAGATATTATTGTAGACCTTTGAGGCATCAAGAGGAGAATACAGCAATACTAAGAACAACTCTGTACTCATAATTTGACAACTCAGATGAACAGTTCCTCAAAACACATAAACTACCACAGTCAAACCATAGATGATTTACATAGCCCCATAACGATAAGAAAAGATGGCATAGTTCTCAATTCATCTTATACAGTTAGAATGAACCAAATGGCAAAACTAGACAAAAACAGTAAAGAGAAAGAAAACTAAGACCAATATCTCTTGTGAAAATAGAAAGAAACATTTTTAACAAGATAATAGCAAATAATAAAAAGAAGTAAACACCATGACCAAATGAGTTGTATTCCAGGGATATAATCTGGTTTAAGTATTAAAAAAGCAATTAATGTAAACCACCAAATCAACAGGCTAAAGAAGAAACTATATGTGATCACATCATTCAATGGAGAAAAAGCATTTGACAAAACTGAACACCCATCTATGATAAAAAAAAAAAAATAACTCTCCTAAAATATTAAGAATAGAGGAGAACATTCTCAACTTGATGAGAGCGTCTATTATGAACATACAAGTTGAAAGTAGCAGGATGGAAGATGATACATCATGCAAACAGTAATCAAAGGAAAGCAGGGGTAACTGTATTAAAACCAAACATAATAGACTTCAGAGCAACTGTATCAAAAGCAGAATTTAATGAATTAGGGAAAAGGAAATACAGTAGAACCAACACGTAAGTTTAAAAGATATTGCTTTGATTCTATTTCCCATAATAGAAAGGATATATTCTTAACTTGGGGTAAGCACAAGTACACCTTAGAAGAAATGATGATTGGAAAATAAGTGTTAAAGGAGAGAAAATATATAACATTCAAAGGAGACTCATTTACTTACACAGAAAAACAAATGTAAACCTGATGAAATAGGTAATTTTCTACTGGTAAATATTATTTACCAACTGATCACAGTAATGATATGAAATCTAAAAGAGAAAATCTTCTCTTCATAGATAAAACAGAGAAGACCTTCAGTGAGCTTGTACCCTGCATGCCCCCCAAAACCCTCAGAAAGCCTCAGCCCAAATGGTCAACATGGGTAAATAATGGTAGATAATAAAACTTCAAGAACAAGATAATTTTATGTTACTTGAATTGTTCTGGAGCATAGACAAAGAAGAAAATATTCCAAATTATTTTATATGGATCAAATGTAATTTTGTATGAAAAAGGATGATACAAACAAATATCACCTATGGACATGGATGCAAACATTCTAAACATGTTAGCAAACAAAATATAGCAGCCCTGAGGTGCCATTTCTTACCCATTACATTATAAGATAAATTACAACAAATCTTGCAGTGACTTATGGCGAAAAGGCAGAACAATATAACCCTTTGGAGGAGAATTTGAAAATATCTGACATTGATTCCACATTACCTTTGACTCAGCAAACCCATTTCTAAGACTTTAAAAGTGCACCTGCTCAAATGCGAAACAATGTGCTTGAGTTTATTCAGTGTGGCGTCATTTATAGCACAAAAATAGTGGAAACAATCCAATCCGAATGCCCATCTGTAGAAGATTACCTAAATAAACTACAGTGTAGCACCACTGGATCACCATGAAGCTCTTTTTAAAAATGGAGGCAGACAGGCCGGGCGCGGTGGCTCAAGCCTGTAATCCCAGCACTTTGGGAGGCCGAGATGGGCGGATCACGAGGTCAGGAGATCAAGACCATCCTGGCTAACACGGTGAAACCCCGTCTCTACTAAAAAATACAAAAACTAGCCAGGCGAGGTGGCGGGCACCTGTAGTCACAGCTACTCGGGAGGCTGAGGCAGGAGAATGGCGTGAACCCAGGAGGCGGAGCTTGCAGTGAGCTGAGATCTGGCCACTGCACTCCAGCCTGGACTACAGAGCCAGACTCCGTCTCAAAACAAAACAAAACAAAACAAAAATGGAGGCAGACAGCTTCCATGGACAGCATGTGGAATAAGGGGTGACTTTCAGGTTTTATTGTAAAGTGGAAAAACAAAGAAAACCAGGTGCAGGGCAGGGCACATAGGATGCCACAATTCGTTTAAAATTAAAAGAACACTATAAATACATAGGTTTCTATGTGTAGATGTTAATTTGTTTTGTTCTACTTCAGAAAGAAACACTGAAAGGATAAATCAAATGCTATCAAAATTCATCATCCGTAGGCAAAGGGGCCGAGTAAAGGGAAGAGAGATAAAGCTGGACTTCTCGGGGCACATGTATATAAAGTCTTAACACTTGAGCCATGTAAAAGCTTACATAGTAAAAAATAATAATAATAAAATAGAAAAGAAAAATAAATTCTAAAATTGAAAACAAATAAGCCTAAGCTTATTTATCAAATTTATGTATCAAATGAGAAACATCACCACACAGAGAAAACATTTACTTCAAATGAGTTTAAACATAGCCCTCTATGTATCTTTGGGGAATGCATTCTATTGACAAGAAGAAGTGCAACGAAAAAATTATCTTTAAAAACTAATTTTCATTAGTAGCAATACTGATATAGAAATGTTCAAGCTATTTTGTGTATACTGTACAGAAACAAACAAATAAGCTAGTGTTATTAATGCAGTTCTTAGATGAGAGAGAAATCATGCACAACTATAAAAGTTCAAAAACTCCTATAATATAAAGTTTTAATTGGAAAAATTTAAAAGCCCCACAGCACTGCTACAGGTGGCAGTGGGCACCCAGTGCAGAACCAGCAGATTGTGATCTGCTTGGTACCACCGTGGATATGGCTGATTCCAAGGGCAACCCAGATGTCCTCTGTAGGTGCCAGAGGATGACCAAAAGACAAGCCAAGGCACACCAAAAACATACAGGCAAGAATCCAAAGAGGCACGTGCGGGACAATTTAGACATCAAGAAAAATCACTGTAATTGATTTCAAAATATTGAATGAATAAGACTGTATGTGCCCTTAGTGGGAAATAGGAGGGAATTGAGAGAGGACTACACCTTTACCCTCACTGGAGGTGACTGACCAATTTCTTTTCCTAAACATTGATTATTAAAGGGAATAATTAATCATTTGTCATGCCTGTTTATAAATAATTTAGTCACCCTCAGTTGACAAGGACAAACTCTTCTTCTTAGAAAAACACCAACTGAAAGAAATGACAGAATTGGAAAATGACCTTTCTGCAGCCCTCAGTGATGAATTGATTCCAGCAAGGATCACCAGCGGACACTAAGTCTGTTAGGCTACGGGTCATGGGAAGGCCCCATAGATTACTTGTTAACTTTAAGAGAAAAGATAATTTTACAGTGGAGAGATCAGGCTGGCCCCCCATGAGCCAATCAGTGAAACTTGATGTCAGCAATTATGGGATGCAGAATTAAAGAGATAGTGTTACCCATGAAATGTTCTTGCCAAAAACATTCAGTCTGAGTCCAATCAAGCCATTAGACCAACTTCTAGTATACAGGAAATACAGGGTACAGGGGAATAAGTTAAATGACACCATGGGAAATAATAAGACGAATCTGATATCAGATACTCTACATGACATCTAGCTCTGTCTATCTAAAAAGCTTGCAGTATCATGGAAAAGAAGAAATGGCAATAGGTCAGTCCTAGATTAAAGGAACCGTAGTAACAACAAGCCAAGGTACTGCAACCACTGGTCAAGATTAACCAGAGGTCAGCAATCGGCCCAAACACTGGCCAGTAGGGATGCCCTAAAATGACAACGGCCAACTGCTACATCCACCTTATCAGCCACGGGAAAGGCACCAAAATAGGAAGTGAGAGAGAAAACGAGATAGGCAAGCCTCACAGGAGAGTTTTCACATTTCTGAAGACTCTACTGAGTCTTTGGAATAACCCCATTGCATAAAGAAGACTGTTTCTCTTCTTTGAAAGTTGGAATAACAGGATCTGAAACCCAGGTCATTCCAGTATATTCTAAGAAATTTCTTTTTGATAGTGACACCAGAGACCAGATGCAGGACTGAAGGACTCTTCATGTCAGAGAAATCACATGTCATTCTGAATAAAAGGTTAGGATTTGGGCCGGGCGCAGTGGCTCACGCCTGTAATCCCAGGACTTTGGGAGACCGAGGCGGGCAGATCACCTGAGGTCAGGAGTTCGAGACCAGCCTGGCCAACATGGCGAAACTGTCTTTACTAAAAATACAAAACTTAACTGGGCATGGTGACAGGCACCTGCAATCTCAGCTACTCGGGAGGCTGAAACAGGAGAATAGCTTGAACCCAGGAGGTGAAGGTTGCAGTGAGCTGAGATCGTGCCACTGCACCAGCCTGGCTGACAGAGCGAGACTCCATCTCAAAAAAATAAAAAACAAAATAAGAATTTTGGAGCCCGCTAGTTTTCTGCTGTTCATAGTGTGGTCCATGGGCCAGCAACATTGGCATTGCCTGAAAACTCATTAGAAATTAGAAATATTTATTTTAACACAGTTACCAAGTATGCATTAAAATTTGATAAGGCCTAGCCCGCATTGAAATCTCAATCTTTCATGACCAAACATTAGCTCTATTAGCTCTGAGAATCAGAGAGACGATGCAGTGGTTGCCACTGGGAAGTTTAGGCTGGTTGGTATCGTGAGTGCATTTTCCTTAACTGGGTCTTAGTTTGGGTTTCCCCAAAAGCAGACCCTTAGATAAAAATGTGGGTACAAGTAGTTTATTTGGGAGGTGATTCCAGATAACATCTTTGGCAGAGTGAGAAATGAGACTGGAGGGGCAGGCGGCTACAGAAGGCTATGTTCCTGGGTGAGTCACCACTGTGGGCAGCTCAGTGTCCCTGCAGACCCTCTAAGAGCCTGTGCAGAACATGCCTCCGATTCATCCCTGAGGAGCGAGGACGCTGGAGTGTGCATTCTCCATCCCCTGGCCAATGATCATTGAGGGCTGCTTCCAGAACATTCTCTCCCAGCATCTCTGGCTGACTCTGTGTGTGAATTAAACCCTTTCTTGAGGCCAGGGCCCACCTTCAGGTAGAAAGATGCAGGAGGCCTCAGCCTGTAGGTAGCTGTGTGGAGGTGATCACTGGTGTTGACTGCCCAAGAGGCACAATGGGGCGTAGGCAGCACCTGCCAAATGTTGCTTGTGGAGCATGTCGCATTAGGGAATTGTGACAGAGCTCTGGGCAGTATGCTGGGCCTGTGGCTGAATGTGGAGACGTGTGGCATGAGACGTGTGGTGCCAGCTGGCAGCACCCCTGGGCTCGTCTGGCCCACAGCTGCACTACCAGCCCCGCAAGAGTTACGTGACTGAGCGAAGTTGGCTCATTTTCATCAGAACTTTTTGGCAACGGCAGGCGTGCTACTCTGTCTTCAAAATAATTAGCTCACTCATGGGGAAATGTGCTCTGAAAATTATCTAAGAGAATTAATTGGCACATTTTAGTTGGAACCAGAACTTGTCCCTGAGAGTATCAGAAGTCGCATGACTATAAAACCAGGCATTCCTTTCATCTTTTTCTCCATCATTTTGATGATATATTCACAGCCATCAAACAAGAGGAGACGCTGGTGTATATTCATGAAAGGAGAAGAAAGGAAAGTGGAAAGAACAGAAGGAAATACTGTTATTCTCACAGTCTCAATAAAAGGTTAGCTCAAAGCATATAATGGGGGAAAATGGCAGCATCTTTTTCTAAAGGTTTTGTTTTTGACCCAATTTCAAGCTCCTTCACTCATCAATCAACGTTTCCAACATGGAAGCACCTTTTAGTCTACACCAAGTCTCCCGTCAGAGCAGGAAGGAGTGTCAAGAGGAAAATCATATGAGAAAAAATAATAAAGGCCCCTCATAGTTTAAAGTTGACGCAGATTTTCCAGATATAATGGTGATGAAGCAACCACCAGAGAGAGAACGTTCTGGTCTTACAGCCCAAGTGCTAGTGAGTCTATTGTATGGCAGAAAATGACAGAATATCCTTGACTCACAGCTCTTCTTACAGTATGTAGGTCTGGCCACTAAAAAAGCAGGCATTAGTGTGTGTGCTGCAGAAATTATATTTCCTGTAGGTTCTCACAGTGATCATCAATTGTAGTTTTTCTCTTAAATACCATTACCCTCTGTGGGGCTTATTCTCACCATATGGAAAACTAAGGGAATTTACCATCTAAGGTCTCTTCTTTTGCTAGCTATCTCAGACTTTTGCTTCTATTATTTACTGTTATTGATGTGACAGAATCAATAGTTATTTATAAAATAGGATCCAGCCTCCTAGGCTTTCATTCCGTTCATTGACGAGAACGAGAGTGCTGTGAAGACAGAGGAGGGAGAATAGGTCAGGTCACTGTGGCCTTGAACCACCTAAAGAAACAAAGAGAGTCCAATCACAAAACTAGGACTCCTTGACCTCCATAGAGGGACATGAAAAGCTGAATACAGTCTTAATAAAATATATTTGATAGATAGCATAGATGAGACACGAGAAATGGCAGGAGGCAGAAATCAAGTCTGTATAAATCCAAAGACAAGAATGTTGTCACTTTATATTGATCTTTACTTATTAGAAAAACTGGGCTTCTTTCAAGTCTCTGCTAGTCATTGTGATTATTCAAGAGCCTCAGGAACTACAGAGGAGCGATGTGGATGGAACTAGGCAAGGAGGGGCCTGGGCAATGGGGCTCACAGGCTGGAGGACAGTGGGTCCTGTGAGGTGCTGAGGGGTCTGGCGTGCTCAGACCAGACCCAGCCCATACGCAAGGGGCAGACGGCAGTGAGCAGTGCCTAAGAGAAGATGATTACTAGAAGCTGGGCTTTTCTTGCTCTTGTTTGAAAAGAAACTAGTAAGCCAGCCAAAGCAGAGATTTGTGAGCTCATAACCAGTCCCCAGGAAGGACGCAGAGTGCCTGGTCTTAAGCCAGGTCACAAACCCCAAAACCTGGATTCCACAGGGGGCCCCTCACTCTTTACCTCTGACCTCCCCTTCTCACTGCATCTCTGCTTTCCTTCCTCATTGCCTGGATCCCTCTCAGGGCAGACACAGTGCCACCTGGAATTCCCAGGACAGACCTCCTGCCACCTTGCTGCCTGAGCAAACAAGCTTCACTGTCAACAAGCTATAGAGCTTTCCTTCTGAAGGAAACTCTACTGAGCGTCACTGCTGTCCAGCTTCAGACCTAAGGTGCTGTTAATCTCTAGAGCTGCACCTTTATATTTTCAGCAGTCTTCCTCCAAGAGGCACATGCACATCTCTGGAGGGCTCTCCCTCAGCAACAGCAAATTAGAAAACCTAGCTGAGAGTTGTTGCAATTATTTTCCTTGATTGACTTTGTAAAGCACTTATTTTTTTCTTTATATCAGGAGCTCCCTTAAACACAATCCTTTCTTGGGGCGGGGGTAGGGGAACCAAGTTGAAGCAGCAGAGATTCCACAGCACTTAATTTTAAACAAGTCCTATCAATTGTACAAAATCCAGCTCCACAGGGAAATGTAGTGCTGGTGTGTTCCGCATCTGCCTCCCCTTAGCATGAGCAGCTCCCCTCAGCCACAGGAAGACCTATCCTTTTTTCCCTCTTTGCAGAAATTGTGGTAAAGATCTAGGACATCGTGTTGAATTACAATGACAATAATCTGGTTTGAGAAACAGTGCTTTGGATCTGAAATGTTCTCCCATCTGAGCCGGGGCCTGACATCCCTTGGGAGGAACTCCCAAGGGATGAGCTTGGTGTGGACGTGCTATACCCGGGTGTCTTTGCGCCAGTTCTCACGAAAGCCTCGCTAGCAGGCTTCTAAACTCAACTGCTGTCCGGAACTTCTGTGGCACAGCCCATCTTTTACAAGTGGGTTAAAGTAAGTGTTTTTCCTTCTCTGTGATTTTGTTTATTTGCAAATCCAAGAAGCTTCACAAATCAGTTGGTCTTTCTCACTATTTTATCCTAGAATTTTACATGGACTCTTCTTTTCAAACAGCACTAGTTCAGGGGTTTGACAGCCACAGACAGCAGTAAGTTTACATGCATGAGACTGTGCAATTACTCATACTGCCTACTGCATATGTTCCCTCTTCTGAATTTCTCAGAACTTCTGAGTTTTTCCTCCTGAGGAGAGCCCCAAATAATTCCTGATAAAGTTAGTGTATACGTACCCCAGTCCTTCCTCCCTCAGGAGGGCAAATGCTGAGAACGATGTTCCGCTCTGGCTTCCAGAGTTCCCCAGTGAGGGGAAGCCCAGCGCCTTCCACCCCCACCGCCAGGGTGGCTGCATCATAATTCATCCTCCACTGCCTTTGTCACTTCCCTTTCTCTCCTCCCCACTTCCCAACTGGCGCTTCTACCACCTCCCAAATAAACTATTTGAACTTGCCTTCTCATCTCAGGGTTTTCTTTAGAAAGAATCTAAACTGAAATTGATGGGATAGTGAAATCCTGCACTGCTTCAAGAGCCATAATGTTTTAAAGATAAACTTTCTTCTGTGGCCTGGAATTTCTTCAGCTGAGATACCAGATACAACTCGAGTGCATACAACAGATTAAAGCAATGCTGCTCTAGAGCAAGCATCACAACAGAAGAGCATCATTTAGTTTTTCTTTGCTAATGGTAAGATTATATAAGGAGACAACTCAAAAGAGTTGTGTTCAAAAAATTAATTTAAAAATCTGGCAAAGTTGTTGGAGACAATATTTTATACAGAAATGTTTAGTTTTGCTCTATGCTAGCAATAAGTAATTAGAAATAAAATCAAAAAAGTATTTCACTACAATGGAGACCAATGCATGATATAATTAGAGATATGTGTAACGAGAAGTAACTAGAGCCTATATCACTGAATAAGCTGTAGAACCTATAAGCAAACTCTTATTATAGGAGGTGGACAAGAACAAAGCTGATGGAGAGACATAAAAGAAGATTCAGCGTCACAGTAGTAATGCCACATGCTCTCTAAAATAGTGTGCAAACAATGTCATTCTAATTGGTATCTCAATGAGGTATTTGTTTTATTTCTCTATAAAGATTTTAATAGTCCATTTTAATGTTTTAGTATATATATTTATAATTCCAACTTTTAGATTCAGGGGGTACATGTGCAGGTTTGTTACACGGGTGTATTGCGTGATGCTGAGGTTGGGGTACAAATGATCCCATCACGCAAGTACTGAGCATAGTACCCAGTAGGTAGTTTTTTAACCCTGGCTCCCTTTCTCCTTCTCCCCTCTGGTAGACCCCAGTGTCTATTTTTGACATCTTTATGTCCATGAGTACCCAATGTTTAGCTCCTATTTACAAGTGAGAACATGTAGTATTTGGTTTTCTGTTCCTGCGTTAATTTCCTTAGGATAATGGCCTCCAGCTGCATCCATGTTGTTGCAAAGGACATAATTTCATATCCTTTGTAGTATTCTATGGTGTAGTATTCCTTGGTGTATATATATATACCACATTTTTTTTAATCCAGTTCACCATTGATGAGCATCTAGACTTATTCCATGTCTTTGCTATTGTGAATTCTGCTGCAATTAACATAAGTATATGCATCTTTTTGGTAGAACCATTTGTTTTCCTTTGGGTACATAACCAGTAATGGGATTACTGGGTCGAATAGTAGCTCTGTTTTAAGTTCTTTGAGAAACTTCAATGAGGTATTTTATTTGAATTGAATAAAATGACCACTAAGTTTATATGGGAAAATGTACACATGAGGATAGTCAAGAAGATTATATAAATACACATATATCAGTGAAAGTAGTTATATTTTACTAATTACTAGTTACTATTACAGAGCTGTTGTAGCCAATCAACATGTTACTGGTGGACTGGAACCTTGTGAGGAATCCAGACATCAGTGTTGTAGATATAGATGATTAAGCGACAAAATGCATCTCAGTGGGAAAACAGGAGATCACAAGAAACAACACTGGCACAACAAGTGTTCTTCTGGATGAAGGTGAAATTGGACACCTATTGACATCTCATACAAAACTGGAATTCAGTTTGATAAAAGTCTTGAGTGTTGTATTAGTGAGGGTCCTCTGGGGGCACAGGACTGATAGGATAGACGCATATATGAAAGGGAGTTTATTAACGAGTATTCACTTTCAGAGTCTTATGTGTAGATTTCTCTACTGGCAAAACAAATAAGTGGAAATGAGTATCCCTCATAACTCTTTGTCCTCTGACCTCTCCCTGCTCTTCAATGGTTTAATTTAACCAAAAAGGAAAAGGCAGAAGAATCTGTGTAGACATGATAAGAGGGTAGACCTCTTTTGAATGCAGAAAGCTCAACACATTGGACTTTTGGGAAAACAACCCATGTGTTGGGGAAAATCCCGATTTTCTGTTCATCATCACCAGAGATCAAGTCAATATATGTCACACATTTAAAAAAACCTACCAGCACCCTGGTGATCTTGGACATGTGATATGGCACAAGCATGAGCAAGAGGCGGATCAGAAGTGAGCCTCTCTCTCTGTGGAATGATGCCAAAGCCCTTGGATTATTCTCTGCCATGCCCCAGAGCCCCTCCTTTAAAATTTACCATGACTGGGTTTTTCACAAGAGTCAGATATTGAAAAGTAAATACTATCCAGGGCAAGAGGAAATGGCCAAGAGAGCAAAATGTTGCACACTTGCCCCAGGCTCACTTAGAAACTTTTAACTAGAGACAACAGACCACAAACATCTTCCTTTTCTCTGACAACACCAATAACTCCTTCTTAGGAGGGTAAAAAATGCTTCAATTACACCTGCTGCCCCAGCCTTGTTAGTAATTGCGTTCCTTTTGCTAGGAAATGTGTACAGTTTTGTACAATAATTATATAGTGACTCTAGAAATTGGGAACTCAGTGTTCAAGAGGTAAATCTGAACTTGGGAAGCTGAGAGTTCTGCCTAAGTTCCCTAAAATCCAGAGAGCAGCTCAGAGAAAACAATGGGGATAAGTAGCACATGGTTCCCGAGGTGAGTCTTCAGAGCCCAGTACTGACTCTAGAGATACATCAATGTCTCCAAGAAAGAATATGAGTAGTTCAGGGAAAACTGTCTGTTATAATACAGAAGCACTCTTACTTACAAAGACTATATCTATATCTGAAAATAGCAAGCAATAACACCTTGCTTTGAAAGTTGCAGCACAATTCTCAAATACCATTTTGTTTAATCTTCGCAACAACCCTATGGGTGGAAAATAAGAACCCATGAGGCTTAAGATAACGCAGCTGTAAGTGGATGAATATCAGGCTCAAGCAGAAATCCCTGGGTCCACGTTCTGTGTCCTTTCTGCAGCCCACAGATTTTGGACTGGAACTTGGAAGACAAAGGAGCTGCAGTGAGATTCGCATCAGCTCTTCTCCTTCCTCGTTGCTAATGTCCAACATCCAATTAATCTTCCAGTGTTTTGTCCAGGAGAAGGAATGCACATCCAGAAGCCGCAGATAACCATAATGACATGTTATTAAGAGCCTAATTTCTGAAAATGCTTGGCTTCTGCCTTTGTCTCAGGTGAGACAATTCATCCCTGGGGTGTTTATAGAAGTGCAAAAGACAAATATTAAAAAGTGAAGCCGGCTTTGGGATGCAAATGACTGGAAAGCGACTCTGTAGTCTTAATTAGTGGGCCTCAGTGCAGGGAAGCAAGACTTATCTGCCCTTCTCAGCCCTGCAGGCTTTATTGGTTATGAAATGGTATTTGGCACAAATCAGCTTTCTCCTGTTTAAAAAATAAAGCATGAAGACAGAACTCTTTTCACGCACCTCAGTATGGCGTAATAAAGGTGCCAGTGGTTAAGGATGTGGTTCGTCTACTTGGGTAGTTGTGACTGCAAGCAAATGGTTTCCATTACAGAAAATGATCCCTGTAGGCTGTGGAGTAATTTGAAAGTAAAACAAATAATTCAAATAACCCCCAGTGACCTCCAAAGCTTGCATAACACAAGGTGATATTCTGGGAAAATGTCAACAAATGAATTCTATGGTTTTCTTGGCTTCATAGAAAAATTCGTTCCATAGCTGACTTTTTGGAAATGTTAAGGATAGTTACATTTACAGATTATCCATTAGTCCATCAGCCAGTATGTATATGATGTACCAACAGCTGCTCTGTGCTGGTCATTGTGTAGACAGAAAAATATGGAAGTCTCGATTGCTTAAATATAGTGCTCAGAGAAGTCAGGTGAAACCAAATGAGGTCACTATGTGAAATAATTCCTCCAGGATGGTGTGGCTGAGGCTCAAAGGCTGCAGGGGTCCAGGGTCTAAGAGATCACTGGAGGTTATGAGGAAGTCATGGGAAAGACCCAGAGACACTAAATAACGCTGAATAAAGACATTCTGCAGCCCCATCAATCCAATAATTTGAAAAATAAAAGTAACATCTTAATGTAAGGAGTGGTGTGTCTTCCACATTACACTCAGGAAAAGTTGCTTGACCTTTACTTCCTTATCATCCCCCACACAAGGAGCGGAGTGGGGTTCAGAGGCAGACTGTGGACAGGCCTGGGTTTCATTGTCAGTCCTGGTACTTCACAGAGATTATTGATCCCCTCCGTGTTGACTTCCTCATCGGTGAAGTGGAAAGTAATTTTTTCTATCTTACAGAGTTGTGATAGAGATGAACAGATGCAAGCAAAATTCTTCAAATTGTGTCTGGTACACAGAAACTAAAAAATGCAATCTACAATTTAGACAAAGAAGATTCAACTGAACAAGCTACAGACAAATAAAAGAATTGAGAGAACAAACAACAACAATAATAAAAGTTGTCAGAGCCCTTGCAGCCCTGACCCTGAGAAGACAGAGCTGGGTGTGTAAGACAGCAGTCCCTGGAGAAGTCTTCCCTTTTATGACAGCATATTCAGTGGAGGTTTCCCCAAACCCAAGTTAGTTTCCTAGTTATGCTCACCAAGCAGCAAGGTCTCTGACCAGAGAAGTTTTTCAGATGACAACATTATGATCCCTAGAAAAGAATAAGCTCTGTTTAGGTTCACCAAATTTACATTCATATATATATATATATAGTTCCATATTGTAAATCTGCACAAAATGCCAAGTATTCCTGGTTTAATTCACATAAGCTTACCTTCTGCAGCCAGGAAGCAAATGGCCAAACCCTGAAGATGGTGACTCAACCAAGGTGTTACCACAGAGACCCTTCCTCAGCCCCCTCTACATTGCTAGTCCACGGTCTTCAGAGTGGGAGAGGTGTGTGTGTGTGTTTCTCAGTATGATCCCTGGGGTTATGAAGAAAATACTAGAACTTCATTTTAATCTACTTTATTAAAAATAATGAGATTTTAATATTAAGTACATGAAAATACCACATAGAGAAAGAATTCCCAGTGTTGCTGGCCACCTTTGTTTCCAGCCCCTTGTGAGGTACTACAGTTCATGGTTTTCAAGGCAACAGATTTTGAGGATTCGTTTGCCATTCAGGGTGTTTTGCTTGTATATAAACTTTGGAATCAGTTTGTTGGTATTTATGAAATAGTTTGCTACAATTTTGATTGGGCTTGTGTTGTCTATAAATCAAGTTGAGAACAATTGATACCTTAACAATACTATGTTTTCCAATCCATGAGCATAGAATATCCATCCATCTGTTTAGACTTCTTTGATATTTTTCATCAGAAATTTTCGGTTTTTCATATCTACATCACACATATGTATTTTGGCAGATTTTTACCTAAGCAAAAAGACTAATATTAAAAAGTCTAAAAATAACAGAGGCTGGCAGGCTGTGGGGAAAAGGGAATGTTTATACACTGCTGGTGGGAATGTAAATTAGTGCAGCCACTATGGAAAGTAGTTTGGCAATTTCTCAAATAACTTAAAACAGGATTACAATTCGACGCAGCAATCTCATTATTGGGTACATACCCAAAGGTATATCAATTGTTCTACCATAAAGACACATGCACACATGTTCATTTCAGCACTCTTCACAATAGCAAAGACATGAAATCAACCTAAATGCCCATCAACGGTAGACTGGATAAAGAAAATGTGGTACATATACACTGTGGAATACTATGCAGCCATAAAAAAGAATGAGATCATGTCCTTTGCAGCAACATGGATGGAGCTGGAGGCCATAATCCTAAGCGAACTAACACAGAAACAGAAAACTGAACACCACATGTTCTCACTTATAAGTAGGAGCTAAACATTGAGTGCACATGAACACAAAGATGGGAACAATAGACACTGGAGCCTACTTAAGGTGAGAGGTGAATGAGGATTGAAAAACTACTTATTGAATACTCTGCGTATTACCTGGGTGACAAAATCATATGTACACCAAAGCCCTGTGACACAACTTATCTATAGGACCAACCTACACATTTACTCTTGAAACTAAAATAAAAGTTTTAAAAAAGAATTTTTTTGCTTCTATTTTCTAGAAGAGAATGTAGAGAATTGGTATCAATTATTCCTTAATTGTTTGCTAGAATTCTCACAAGAGAAATCATCTGGATCTGCTTTGGATTTTTTTTTTTTTTTTTCCTTTACAGAAAGGTATTGATACTTGATTCATTTATTTAAGAGATATTAGACAATTTGGCTTCTTTTTTTTCTTTTTCTTTTTTCTTTTTTCTTTTTTTAGACTGAGCCTTGCTTTGTCACCAGGCTGGAGTGCAGTGGCATGATCTCAGCTCACTGCAACTGCCGCCTCCTGGGTTCAAGCAATTATTGTGACCCAGCCTCCTGAGTAGCTGGGATTATAGGCATGTGCCACCACACCCGGCTAATTTTTCTATTTTCAGTAGAGAAAGGGTTTTGCCATATTGGCCAGGCTGGTCTCGAACTTTTGACCTCAAGTGATCCACCCACCTCAGCCTCCTGAAGCGCTGGGATTACAGTCGTGAGCCACTGCACCTGGCCCCAGTTATTTATTTTTCCTTGTGTGAGTTTTAGTTGTTTGGGTCTTTCAATTACATGAGCTATTTTATCTATTATCAAGCTTGTGGACATACAGTTATTCATACTATCTTTTATTGTCCTTTAAATGTACAGGATATCACTAGTGATTACTTTTCTTCATTTCTGAATTAGTGCCTTCTCTCTAGCCTGGACAGAGTTTTATTAATTTTACTGAAGTTTGAAAATTTTCAAAGAAGAAACTTGCATTTTTACTGATTTTCTTTACTGATTTCAACTTTTCAATTGTACTGATTTATGCTGAATTTTTATATTACTACTTCTTTTCTGTTTGCTTTACACTCAAATGGCTTTTGTTTCTCTAGTTTCCTAAGGCAGAAGTTTTTATTTTTTATTTTAAATCATTTTTCTAATATATTCGCTTAATGCTATAAGTTTCCCTCTATATACTGCTTTCACTGCACCCCATAATTTTATGTTTTATTTTTTGTTTTTATTAGTTCAAAGTATTCTTTTAAATTTCACTTGATACTTTTCTTTTTTTTTTTTGAGACAGAGTATTTCTCTTGTTACCCAGGCTGGAGTGCAATGGCACAATCTCGGCTCACTGTGACCTCTGCCTCCTGGGTTCAAGCAATTCTCCTGCCTCAGCTTCCCTTGTAGCTGGGATTACAGGTGCCCACCACCACACCCAGCTAGTTTTCATATTTTTAGTACAAACAGGGTTTCGCCATGTTGGCCAGGCTGGTCTCAAACTGCTGACCTCATTACAGGTGTGAGCCACCACACCCAGCTGAGACTTCTTTAATCAATGTGTTATTCAGAAGTATTTTTTTTATTATTATTATACTTTAAGTTCTAGGGTACATGTGCACAACGTGCAGGTTTGTTACATATGTATACATGTGCCATGTTGGTGTGCTGCACCCATTAACTCGTCATTTACATTAGGTATATCTCCTAATGCTATCCCTCCCCCATCCCCCCTCCCCACAGTAGGACCCAGTGTGTGATGTTCCCCTTCCTGTGTCCAAGTGATCTCATTGTTCAATTCCCACCTGTGAGTGAGAACATGCAGTATTTGGTTTTCTGTTCTTGCAATAGTGTGCCGAGAATGATGGTTTCCAGCTGCATCCATGTCCCTACAAAGGACACAAACTCATCCATTTTTATGGCTGCATAGTATTCCATGGTGTATATGTGCCACATTTTCTTAATCCAGTTCGTCACTGATGGACATTTGGGTTGATTCCAAGTCTTTGCTATTGTGAATAGTGCCGCAATAAACATACGTGTGCATGTGTCTTTAGAGCAGCATGATTTATAATCCTCTGGGTATATCCCCAGTAATGGGATGGCTGGGTCAAATTGTATTTCTACTTCTAGATCCTTGAGGAATCGCCACACTGTCTTCCACAATGGTTGAACTAGTTTACAGTCCCACCAACAGTGTAAAAGTGTTCCTATTTCTCCACATCCTTTCTAGCACCTGTTGTTTCCTGATTTTTTAATGATTGCCATTCTAACTGGTGTGAGATGGTATCTTATTGTGGTTTTGATTTGCACTTCTCTGATGGTGAGTGATGATGACCATTTTTTCATGTGTCTGTTGGCTGTATGAATGTCTTCTTTTGAGAAATGTCTGTTCCTATCCTTTGCCCACTTTTTGATGGAGTTGTTTGTTTTTCTATTATAAATTTGATTGAGTTCTTTATAGGTTCTGGATATTAGCCCTTTGTCGGATGAGTAGATTGCAAAAATTTTCTCCCATTCTGTAGGTTGCCTGTTCACTCTGATGTTAGTTTCTTTTGCTGTGTAGAAGCTCTTTAGTTTAATTAGATCCCATTTGTCAATTTTGGCTTTTGTTGCCGTTGCTTTTGGTGTTTTAGATATGAAGTCCTTGCCCATGCCTATGTCCTAAATGGTATTACCTAGGTTTTCTTCTAGGGTTTTTATGGTTTTAGGTCTAACATTTAAGTCTCTAATCCATCTTGAATTAATTTTCGTATAAGGAGTAAGGAAAGGATCCAGTTTCAGCTTTCTACTTATGGCTAGCCAATTTTCCCAGCACCATTTATTAAATAGGGAATCCTTTCCCCATTTCTTGTTTTTCTCAGGTTTGTCAAAGATCAGATGGCTGTACATGTGTGGTATTATTTCTGAGAGCTCTGTTCTGTTCCATTGGTCTATATATCTGTTTTGGTACCAGTACCATGCTGTTTTGGTTACTGTAACCTTGTAGTATAGTTTGAAGTCAGGTAGCATGATGCCTCCAGCTTTGTTCTTTTGGCTTAGGATTTTCTTGGCAATGCAGGCTCTTTTTTGGTTCCATATGAACTTTAATGCAGTTTTTTCCAATTCTGTGAAGAGAGTCATTGGTAGCTTAATGGGGATGGCACTGAATCTATAAATTACCTTGGGCAGTATGGCCATTTTCACAATATTGATTCTTCCTATCCATGAGCATGGTATGTTCTTCCATTTGTTTGTGTCCTCTTTTATTTCACTGAGCAGTGGTTTGTAGTTCTCCTTGAAGAGGTCCTCTACATCCCTTGAAAGTTGGATTCCTAGGTATTTTATTCTCTTTGAAGCTATTGTGAATGGGAGTTCATTCATGATTTGGCTCTCTGTTTGTCTGTTGCTGGTGTATAAGAATGCTTGTGATTTTTGCACAGTGATTTTGTATCCTGAGACTTTGCTGAAGTTGCTTATCAGCTTAAGGAGATTTTGGGCTGAGACAATGGGGTTTTCTAAATATACAATCATGTCGTCTGCAAACCGGGACAATTTGACTTCCTCTTTTCCTAATTTAATATCCTTTATTTCTTTCTCTTGCCTGATTGCCGTAGCCAGAACTTCCAACACTATGTTGAATCGGAGTGGTGAGAGAGGGCATCCCTGTCTTGTGCCAGTTTTCAAAGGGAAAGCTTCCAGTTTTTTCCCATTCAGTATGATATTGGCTGCGGGTTTGTCATAAATAGCTCTTATTATTTTGAGATATGTTCCATCAATACCGAATTTATTGAGAGTTTTTAGCATGAAGGGCTATTGAATTTTGTCAAAGGCCTTTTCTGCATCTATTGATATAATCATGTAGTTTTTGTCTTTGGTTCTGTTTATATGCTGGATTACGTTTCTTGATTTGCATATGTTGAACCAAACTTGCATCCCAGGGATGAAGTCCACTTGATCCTGGTGGATAAGCTTTTTGACGTGCTGCTGGATTTGGTTTGCAAGTATTTTATTGAGGATTTTTGCATCGATGTTCATCAGGGATATTAGTCTAAAATTATCTTTTTTTGTTGTATCTCTGTCAGGCTTTGGTATCAGGATGACGCTGGCCTCATAAAATGAGTTAGGGAGGATTCCCTCTTTTTCTATTGATTGGAATACTTTCAGAAGGAATGGTACCAACTCCTCCTTGTACCTCTGGTAGAATTTGGCTGTGAATCCGTCTGGTCCTGGACTTTTTTTGGTTGGTAGGCTATTAATTATTGCCTCAATTTCAGATCCTGCTATTGGTCTATTCATGGATTCAACTTCTTCCTGGTTTAGTCCTGGGAGAGTGTAAGTGTCCAGGAAATTATCCATTTCTTCTAGGTTTTCTAGTTTATTTGCGTAGAGCTGTTTATAGTATTCTCTGATGGTAGTTTGTATTTCTGTGGGGTCGGTGGTGATATCCCCTTTATCATTTTTTATTGCATCTATTTGATTCTTCTCTCTTTTCTTCTTTATTAGTCTTGCTAGCAGTCCATCAATTTTGTTTATCTTTTCAAAAAACCAGCTCCCGGATTCATTGATTTTTTGGAGGGTTTCTTGTGTCTCTCTCTCCTTCAGTTCTGCTCTGATCTTAGTTATTTCTTGCCTTCTGCTAGCTTTTGAATGTGTTTGCTCCTGCTTCTCTAGTTCTTTTAATTGTGATGTTAGGGTGTCAATTTTAGATCTTTTCTGCTTTCTCTTGTGGACATTTAGTGCTATAAATTTCCCTCTACACACTGCTTTAAATGTGTCCCAGAGACTCTGGTATGTTGTATCTTTGTTCTCACTGGTTTCAAAGAACATCTTTATTTCTGCCTTCATTTCGTAATGTACCCAGTAGTCATTCAGGAGCAGGTTGTTCAGTTTCCATGTAGTTGAGCGGTTTTGATTGAGTTTCTTAGTCCTGAGTTCTAGTTTGATTGCACTGTCATCTGAGAGACAGTTGGTTATAATTTCTGTTCTTTTACATTTGCTGAGGAGTGCTTTACTTCCAACTATGTGGTCAATTTTGGAATAAGTGTGATGTGGTGCTGAGAAGAATGTATATTCTGTTGATTTGGGTGGAGAGTTCTGTAGATGTCTATTAGGTCCGCTTGGTGCAGAGTTGAGTTCAATTCCTGGATATCCTTGTTAACTTTCTGCCTCGTTGATCTGTCTAATGTTGACAGTGGGGTGTTAAATTCTCCCATTATTATTGTATGGGAATCTAAGTCTCTTTGTAAGTCTCTAAGGACTTGCTTTATGAATCTGGGTGCTCCTGTATTGGGTGCATATATATTTAGGATAGTTAGCTCTTCCTGATGAATTGATCCCTTTACCATTATGTAATGGCCTTCTTTGTCTCTTTTGATCTTTGATGGTTTAAAGTCTGTTTTATCAGAGACTAGGATTGCAACCCCTGCTTTTTTTTGTTTTCCATTTGCTTGGTAGATCTTCCTCCATTCCTTTATTTTGAGCCTATGTGTGTCTCTGCATGTGAGATGGGTCTCCTGAATACAGCAAACTGATGGGTCCTGACTCTTTGTCCAATTTGCCAGTCTGTGTCTTTTAATTGGACCATTTAGTCCATTTATATTTAAAGTTAATATTGTTATGTGTGAACTTGATCCTGTCATTATGATATTAGCTGGTTATTTTGCTTGTTAGTTGATGCAATTTCTTCCTAGCATCGATGGTCTTTACATTTTGGCATGTTTTTGCAATGGCTGGTACCAGTTTTTCCTTTCCAGGTTTAGTGCTTCCTTCAGGGTCTCTTCTAGGGTAGGCCTGGTGGTGACAAAATCTCTAAGCATTTGCTTGTCCGTAAAGGATTTTATTTCTCCTTCACTGATGAAACTTAGTTTGGCTGGATATGAAATTCTGGGTTGAAAATTCTTTTCTTTAAGAATGTTGAATATTGGCCCCCACTCTCTTCTGGCTTGGAGAGTTTCTGCCGAGAGATCTGCTGTTAGTCTGATAGGCTTCCCTTTGTGTGTAACCCAACCTTTCTCTCTGACTGCCCTTAACATTTTTTCCTTCATTTCAACTTTGGTGAATCTGACAATTATGTGTCTTGGAGTTGCTCTTCTCGAGGAGTATCTTTGCGGTGTTCTCTGTATTTCCTGAATTTGAATGTTGGCCTGCCTCACTAGGTTGGGGAAGTTCTCCTGGATGATATCCTGCAGAGTGTTTTCCAACTTGGTTCCATTTTCCCCATCACTTTCAGGCACTCCAGATGTAGATTTGGTCTTTTTATATAATCCCATAGTTCTTGAGGGCTTTGTTCATTTCTTTTTACTCTTTTTCCTCTACACTTCTCTTCTTGCTTCATTTCATTCCTTTGATCTTCAATCACTGATACTCTTTCTTCCAGTTGATTGAGTCGGTTACCGAAGCTTGTGCATTTGTCATGTAGTTCTCGTGTTATGGTTTTCATCTCTATCAGTTCTTTTAAGGACTTCTCTACATTGGTTATTCTAGTTAGCCATTCGTCAAATCTTTTTTCAAGGTTTTTAGTTTCTTTGCGCTGGTTACATAGTTCCTCCTTTAGCTCTGAGAAGTTTGATCGACTGAAGCCTTCTTCTCTCGACTCGTCAAAGTCATTCTCTGTCCAGCTTTGTTCCGTTGCTGGTGATGAGCTGCGTTCCTTTGGAGGGGGAGATGCGCTCTTATTTTTTGAATTTCCAGCTTTTCTGCACTGCTTTTTCCCCATCTTTGTGGTTTGATCTGCCTTTGGTCTTTGATGATGGTGACGTACTGATGGGGTTTTGGTGTGGGTGTCCTTTCTGTTTGTTAGTTTTCCTTCCAACAGTCAGGACCCTCAGCTGTAGGTCTGCTGGAGTTTGCTTGAGGTCCACTCCAGACCCTGTTTGCCTGGGTATCAGCAGTGGAGGCTGCAGAAGATAGAATATTGCTGAACAGTGAGTGTTCCTGTCTGATTCTCTCTCTGGAAGCTTCATCTCAGGGGTGTACCCCACTGTGTGAGGTGTGAGGTGTCGGTCTGCACCTAGTGGGGGATGTCTCCCAATTAGGCTACTCAGGGGTCAGGGACCCACTTGAGCAGACAGTCTGTCCATTCTCAGATCTCAACCTCCATGCTGGGAGATCCACTGCTCTCTTCAAAGCTGTCAGACAGCGGCATTTACCTCTGCTGAGGTTTCTGCTGCTTTCTGTTTAGCTATGCCCTGTCCCCAGAGGAGGAGTCTACAGAGGCAGGCCAGCCTCCTTGAGCTGTGGTGGGCTCCACCCAATTCAAGCTTCCCAGCAGCTTTGTTTACCTACTTAAGCCTCAGCAATGGTGGGCGCCCCTCCCCCAGCCTCGCTGCCACCTTGCAGTTAGATCTCAGACTGCTGTGCTAGCAATGAGGGAGGCTCCGTGGGCATGGGAACCTCTGGGCTAGGTGTGGGATATAATCTCCTGATGTGCCGTTTGCTAAGACCCTTGGTAAAGCGCAGTATTAGGGTGGGAGTTATCCTATTTTCCAGGTGTTGTGTGTCTCAATTTCCTTTGGCTAGGAAAAGAAATTCCCTTTCCCCTTGTGCTTCCCAGGTGAGGCGATGCCTTGCCCTGCTCTAGCTCTCGCTGGTCGGGCTGCACCTGTGGACCAGCGCCAACTGTCTGACATGACATGCCCCAGTGAGATGAACCTGGTACCTCAGTTGAAAATGCAGAAATCACCCATCTTCTGTGTTGCTCACGCTGGGAGCTGGAGGCTGGAGCTGTTCCTATTCAGCCATCTTGGGCGCGCCCTCTCAGAAGTATGTTTTTTAATCTCCAAGTATTTGGATTTTTCCCCAGCTTTCTTTCTGTTATTGGTTTTAGTTTGATTGCAAACTAAAACATTCTTTTTGATGATTATCCTTTAACATTTGTTAGGATATATTTTATGATCCCAAGTATGGTCTATCTTGGGAATCTTCTGTGTGAGCTGAGAAAAATATGTATTGTGCTGTTGTTGGATGGAGTACTCTTTAAATGTCAATTAGGTCAAGTTGATTGATAGTAATCTTCCGGTCACCTATATCTTCATTGATTTTCTGTCTACTTGATATATCAATAACTGATCATGTCTATGTTTCTCTGTGTTTTCCTGTCTCTCCACTATTCAGGATGGCATTTTGCCCTGCATTCTCAGTGCTCTGATTGGTCTGAAAAATCCCTTAATTTTCAGTTTTTCAAGTATTTTCTAGTTGTAAGGATGGTAATAACTTCCAAGCTCTTTAAATGGCAGGGCTGAAGAGAAAAAGTCTGTAAATCTTAGATTTTTAACTTAAGCCCACCTTCAAATAACAGAGTACAACTTCCTGTGTAGTACAAATGTCTTGTATCAGAAGAGTCCCACTTTCTTCCTTCCATACCTCTAACGTTGTCATTAATTACACTGATCCATTAGCTCTAATTATCCAATACATTATTACTATTACAGCACATTTTTGAGGTAGTATAGGTTCAGCACTACATTATCTACTACAACAAAGTGAATATGACAATAAAGTGCATCACACAAATTTTTTAGATTCTCAGTGCATATAAAAGTTATTTTTACACTGTTCTGTAATCTATTAAATGTGCAATAGCACTATTCTTTAAAAAGTACATATTTTAAATAAAAAGTATTTTACTGCTAAGAAAAAAATGCTAACAATTGCCTGAGCCTTCAGGACTGGTGAAGAGTCTTGCCTTGATGTTGATGGCTGTTGAGTGATGAGGGTGGTAGTTTCTGAAGGCTCAGGTGGCTGTGGCAGTTTCTTAAAAGAAGACAAAATGAAGTTTGCCTCATTGATTGACACTTCCTTTCATGAAAATTTCTCTATGGTATGTGATGCTGTTTCACAGCAATTTACTCATAGTAAAACTTCTTTCGAGATTGGAATTGATCTTTTCAAACTCTGCTGCTGCTTCATCAATTAGCTTTATTTAATATTTTCTATTCTTTGTTGTCTCTTCACCAGTAGTCAATTCCATCTCAAGAAACACTTTCTTTGCTCTTTCTTTAAGAGCAACTCCTCACTCATCCAAGTTTTATCATGAGATTGCAGAAATTCATTTACATCTTCAGGATCCAATTACAGTTCTAGCTATTTTGCTATTACCATACACGCAGTTACTTCCTCCACTAAAGTCTTGAACCCATCAAAGTTATTCATGAGGACTGGAATCAACTTCTTCCAAAATTCTGTAACTGTTGATATTTTGACCTTCTCCCATGAATCATGAAATTCTTAATGGCATCTAGAATGGGGAATCCTTTCTAGAAGGTTTTCAATTTACTTTGCCCAGATCTATCAGAAGAATCACTGTCTATAGAAACTATAGCCTTAAAAATATATTTCTTAAATTATAAAACTTGAAAATCACAATCAGTTCTTGATCCACGAACTGCAGAATGAAAGTTGTGTTAGCAGGCATGAAAACAACATTAATCTCTAAACATATCTCCATCAGAGCTCTCGGGCAATTAGGTGCACTACCAATGAGCAATAATACTTTAATTTTTTTTTCTGAGCAATAGGCCTCAACAGTGTGCTTAAAATTTTCAGTAAACAATGCTGTAAACAGATGTGCTGTCATCCAGACTTTGTTGTTCCATTTGTAGATTACAGGCAGAGTAGATTTAGCATAACTATTAAAAGCCCTAGAATTTTTGGAATGGCCAATGAACATTGGCTTCAACTTAAAGTCACCAGCTGCATTAGCCCCTAACAAAAGAGACAGCCTGTCCTTAGAGGCTTTGAAGCCAGACATTGACTGCTGCCCTTTAGCTGTAAAAGCCCTAGATGCCATACCCTTCCAATAGAAGGCTGTTTTTCCTACATTGAAAATCTGTTGCTTAGTGTAGCCACCCTTGTCAATTATTTTAGCTAGATCTTCTGGATAACCTGCTGAAGCTTCTACATCCACTCTTGCTATCATCTTGCACTTTTACGTTATGGAGACAGCTTCTTTTTTAAATTCTATGAACCAGCTTCTGCTAGCTTCCAACTTTTTTCTGAAACTTCCTCACCTCTCTTAGCATTTATCGAATTGAAGAGAGTTAGGCCTGTGTTCTGGATTAGGCTTTGGCTTAAGGGAAAGTTGTGGCTGCTATGGTCTTACAGCCAGATCACTCAAACGCTCTCCATATCAGAAATAAGGCTGTTTTGCTTACTTATCATTTGTGTGTTCACTGGAGTAGTGTATTAATCTTCTTCCAAAACTCTCCCTTGGCATTCACAACTGAGCTGTTTGGCACAAGAGGCCTAGCTTTCAACCTATCTTGGCTTTCAGTATGCCCTAATTAACTAAGCCTTAATTAACTAATCTTAATTATTTCTAGCTTCTGATTTAAAGCAAAAGACATGTGACTCTTCCTTTCACTTGAACACTTAGAGACCAATGCAGAGTTATGAACTGGTCTAATTTCAATATTGTTGTTTCTCAGAGAATAGGGAGGTCTGAGGAGAGGACAAGAAATCACAGAACAGCTGGTGGTTGGAGCAGTTGGTTGGTGGAGCACTCGGAACACACACATTTATTAAGTTTGCCACCTTATATGGGCATGGTTTTTGGCACCCCAAAACAGTTACAATAGTAATACCAAAGATCTCTGATCACAGATCACTATAACAGATATAATAATAATAATAATAATAAAGTTTAAAGTATTGTGAGAATAACCAAAATGTGACACAGAGACACAATTTGAACACACGCTGGTAGATAAAATGGTGCTGATAGACTTGCTCCATGAAGGGTTGCCACAAACCTTCAATTTGTAAAAAATGCAATATTTATTTTGAAGCACAATAAAGCAAAATGCAATAAAACAAGGTTTGCCTGTATCTCTGAACAATTATCTTTTAGATCCATTAAAATGATGAACTTTTAGTTTGCCTTTTTTATGCCCTTCTTTTCTTCATGTAGATCCACATTTCTGACCTGTTTCATTTTCATCTGATGAAAAATTCTTTTAATATTTCTTGCAGTGCAAATATGCCTGTGAAAAATTTCCTCAGGTTTTGTTTGTCTGAGGAAGCTTTCTTTCTTTTACTTTTGAACATAATTTTGCTGGATATAGAATTCTAGGTTTGTGGAGTTTTTCTTTTATACTTTAAACGTCTCACTCCACTGTCTTCTTGCTTTTGTAGTCTCAATGAGGAGTCCACTGTAAGACTTATCCTGATTCCTCTATAGATACGCATACTAAAGAGTCTGACCCCATTTTTGGAGGGGGAGGTATTTGACTATTGATAACTTTTTAAGTTTCTCCATTCTCTCTTTCACATGTACCCCAGATTTGGGGAAGCTGATAAGAAGGTCTGGGTGTGTCCCTATTTGGCACTGGTGGAGATTCAAACCGCACAAACCATGGCCTGCCTGTAGAAAGCCTCTCTTCAACCCTATGCCCTAACTTTCATAAACACCTCAAGCCAGTCTCCTCACCATTCTTTCAAACCATGTTTGGACTGCTTGGGAACCACTCTTTTCCCATTTCTCTCATCAGAAAACCGCATAATGTGACTAATAAGCGTTTGCATGCCCTCTTGGTACATGGGTGGCATCATCAGTCTCAACATTCAAACTAAATTTTAAATGAGAGTCCATCCTGATTCTGAAAAAATATCACAACAGTTAGGTGTCCTCCCTCAACCACAGCTTAGTTTTCTACAGTTGGAAAATTATCTGCTTAGGTACACCCACATGCACACACACACACACATATGCACACACACACACATCCCCATGTTAGGAAGATCTGTATCTATATATGTACACACACATTAATATAGGAAGTAAATATCAAACATAATTACTTTTGCACCAACCTAATATATGCACATATACATACACATACACACTGCTTGGTGTTCTTTAAGTTTCCTGAATCCTGGATCTGTGCTTTGGTGTCTGCCATTTATTTTGTAATGTTCTTGACCATTATTACTTCAAACATTTTATTTACTCCGTCCTTTCTTTGTTCTCCTTCTGGTGTTATAATTACATATATGTGGCACCCTTCAAAATTGCCCCACAGTTCTTGGATGTTCTGTTCTGCTTCTTCATTACTTTTTCCCTTTGCATTTTATCTTGGAAGGTTTCAGTGGACATATCTTTAAGCTCACTCACTCTTTCCTTGGTTATGTCAAGTCTACTAGTCAACATATCAAAGGCATTCTTCATGTTACCATGTGTTTTATTTCTAGCATTTTCATTAGCCTGGGCAACATGGCAAAACATGGTGAAACCCTATCTCTACAAAAGATTTAAAAAATTAGCTGGATGTAGTGGTGTGCATCTGTAGTTTCAGCTACTTAGGAGGCTGTGGTGGGAGGATCAATTAAGCCCAGGAGGTCAAGGCTGGAGTGAGCTGTGATCGTGCCACAGCACTCCAGTCTGGGTGACAGAACAAAATCCTGTCTAAAAAATAAATAAATGCAAAATTTAAAAAAGAAATGCAGACTCTCAAGGTAATTTGTATATACACCAAAGTTACAAGTACTTATGTTGAGCCCTGGGTCTCAAACTTACCTGTACGCTAAAATTACCAAAGAGCTTTGGGGAAAAAAAAAAGAAACTTGGTCTGAAACGCAACGATTCTGGTGTAATTGGTGTGGGTGTGTCTTGGGTATCAGGAATTTTCAGAAGTTCCCCTAAGTGACAACAGTGAGCAGCCAAGTTTGAGAACCACCAGTTTACAGGCATCCACGGAGAATAGGGAGGGAATTGGGGACAGTGCACAGAAATGAATGCCCCAAACTGTGAGACAGTATAGCATATGCAAGAACCATAAGCAAGCCCACATTCAAGAGCAAGGTATGAGGAGAGAGATGGGGAATATGGACAAAGAGGCAGGGAACATTCAGCTCTTAAGGAGTAGCAGGACACAGCCAGACTTGGGTCTTTGGTATGTAGATGAAGAGCTTTGGAAAGGAAGTAACACACTTGTAATTCAGAGCTTTAATAGCACCAAAAACAGAGGCTGGGAGAACAGATAGGAACCCAGGGCAACATTAAAGATTGATACCTGAAAGCAGGCATTGGTAGAAAGTACTGGCAGAAGATAAACATAAGAATAATCAGGAGGTAAAACCATCAGGTCTTGATCATTGATTGATTGGAAGGGTGTAAAGACAAAAGATAGGGAGGGAATCTCAGACCTGCCCAGTGGATTTTCTGGGTTGGCATGCAAGTTCTCTGATTAATCATATTTGGGACACATTCAGTGCTGGATACTTGTGAAGTATGCACATGCCAGTGTTCATCCGATGGCTGAGCAGCAAAACCTGGAGTTCAGACAGGAAGTCCAGGTGCAGGTCGTAGATCTGGGGTTCATCTTCAAGTAAGTGGAAGAGGATGCCATTCAATTGCACGAGGTAGCTTAATGGGAAACCAAATACTGAACTTCAGAAAATACCCAGGAGAACACCATGTAGGAGAGTAGTAGGGAATGATTAGAAAGGAGAAGGATGAGGAAATAAGATCACAGAGACAAAGGGGTGCTCAAGACACCTAAGACATCAGAAAGCCTGCCACAGAGAGGGGCAGATGCTGCTTGGGTTTAGCAATGGTGAGCTTATTTGCAATCAATGTCTCAGTGAAATGGATGAGAGAAAACCAGATTTCCCTGAGTTAAGAAATAAAGGCGTCAAGGAGGGTGGACCTCATTTTCTGCCACACTGAGTGTCCTAAGATAGTATCCATGTAAATAAATGATTGAATAAATGCAACAGCACGGGTGAAGCAGGAAGAACAAATGTGATAGCTCTGTGTGTGAATGGTGGAAATAAAGGTATCATTTTGATATGAGAGACCTTGACAAGTTTCTAAACTGATGAGAAAGTGACAGTAGAGAAGAGAAGATTAAAGACATAGGACATGAGGGATACAAACACAAAAATCTGACTTGCATAGGCTCAGAAAATCCTGGCTGCTTCTTTGTCTCTCACAAACTCCCATCATTCTTTTACTATAAGTTAGGGTTTGGAGGAAATTAACTAGAAAAGCCCCATCTGGAGCACTTTGGCAGTTTCCTGGTGAAGGGCAGACTCCCTGCCAGATGTCCTGAGCATGGAGGGGTGTGGCAGGAAAATAGGTGAGTGCTATGGGGACAGGCACAGGTTTCTGAGTGAGGGTAAAGAATGGAGGGTCCACACCTGGCATCTTACTGAGAGAGGTCACTCTGGGGCATGAGTAAAGTAGATGTGGACACTGACAACAGGAAGAGGCCGTGAGACCAATCTTTCAACCCGTCTGGGCCCTTGGAGGCACAGGGGAAGCTCCCTGCAGTGGGAGGTGCTGGGTCTGCCATGTGGGGAGCGATAGCCACTGAAATCCCTGTCACACAGCTATGAGAGTCCAGAGATGAGAAAAAGAAGCTTACAGAGCAGATAAGAAAAGGAGGTTTCTAGAGCATAGTGGCAGGAAAGGCAGAGAGCACAGTTCTCTCTCTGGGGCGAGAAGTAAGAAGGCAGGGTGTGTGCAGGACAGCAGGTGTGCTTAGCGGCAAGAGGGAAGGTCATTGAATGACAGTTTTAGTGTCAGTAGGGGCACGGAGGGTGGAGAAAGGGTTGGATTCTGGACATGTATTGAGGTCAAGCCAACAGCATTTGCTGATGAATTGAATGTGGGGTGTAAATTTTTTTTAAAAAGCAAGGATGTTTGCATTGCTTTTGACCTGAGCAACTGGAAGTAAGCAGACTCCATTAAAAAAAATTGGGAAGGAATGCAGGTGCAGCAGATTTGAGAGAGAAGCAGGAGCTGTTTTGAGCATATTCAGTGTTACGATGATTTATCTCCACGGAGGACTAAGACCTTTTCAATAATGCTGAAGTATCTTCTACCCATTTTAATAATGGTCTAAACTTCTTGCCTTCGTTTTTTTACATAGCTCAATGTTACGCAGCTAACAGTAACTCTTAAAAAGTAGCTTTTGGCCGGGCGCGGTGACTCACGCCGGTAATCCCAGCACTTTGGGAGGCCGAGGCAGGCGGATCACGAGGTCAGATCGAGCCCATCCTGGCTAACTCGGTGAAACCCCGTCTCTACTAAAAATACAAAAAATTAGCCGGGCGTAGGGGCGGGCGCCTGTGGTCCCAGCTACTCGGGGGCTGAGGCAGGAGAATGGCGTAAACCCGGGAGGCGGAGCTTGCAGTGAGCTGAGATCGCACCACTGCACTCCAGCCTGGGCGACAGAGCGAGACTCCGTCTCAAAAAAAAAAAAAAAAAAAAAAAAAAAGGAGCTTTCATTTCGTGAAGCAATTTAGGATTCTGTTTTTCTCCTCTGAAATGATGGCAATAAAACCGGTTTTTCTCCGGTTTTAACTGTGAAAACTGTGAAAAATAGATTCCATTGTCTGGGATCAAGCACCATGCAGGTGGAGAAGGAAGCTTTGTCAGGGGAAATGTATGTCCTGAGTTGAGGAATTTGTCGGCTCAGCCTTGGCTCCTAATTTGACTCCATGAGAAACTTGTCACTGGCTGAATAAAGCCTTGGTTTGGCATCTCTGCGATAAGGCTCAGCATGGAGGTGAGGACTGGGAGCCTGGAGGGTTTACGCCAGCCCACTTGGTATCCTGCCCCCACAGAGCTCCTTAGAAGGATTCCTCTCCAAGATGGTGGCTCTGCCCATCTGTCTGTTCAGAACTGGCTACTATTTTCCACTTTTTTGGTCAGATTCGGTCTCCAAAATGGACTATAAGGAAACTGGCTAGCTTCACTTTCAGAGGCCCTTGGCATTCTCTACCCTCCCACTACTGGTTTTGTTCAAGGCACTGTCAGCCCCAACCCAAGATCACAGATCTAAGACTCCTAGGAAGCCTGAACAGAATTCAGAGATTCCACGAACTTGAATGAAAAACTTGTACTTTTTTTTCACATCAATCTATCAAAAAATTAGAATTTATTTCTATAATAAATGCCAGCCAAAAAGAAAAAAACTGAAATATTAGTACCTGTGTCTTTGTCACTGATAAAAATTACAGGTATTCATCTTATTAACATTGTCATTTAATACATTAGTTAAAAATTACACATATTACAATATCACAACTTTTCAGATAATTAAATAACAATATCTCACAGTAACTCATTTATTTTTTAATCTCATGTATTTTATTTTATGTATCTAAAAATATTCTTCTAAGAAAGACTCCACAGGCTTCTAAGCTGCTGGAAAACAGAAATGAACTTTTGTTATTATCATAACCCCAGTCCCAGGGCAGTATACAACATGGCTGATGCTTAGCTAATATTTGTGGAATGAATAAATGAGGGTATCTTTCATCTTAATTTTCCAATGCTCCAAATTAATCTAAAAGTTTAAAATTGCTAGAAACATGGAGTGCCTAGAGTGAGTTTTAAAAGATAAAGACGTTGTTGCAGGACAGGATAATTAATACCAAAGATCAGATCCTTTTCCTTAATGTTAAGAGGGCTGCAGAAGGGCAGCAGTCCATCTTCTGTAACAGCTTCTTGCTGATTTTATGGGTGTAGTCCCTGACTATCACTGGAGGAGTAAAATCTCCAGATACCTGATCTAAGGGGCCCAAAGGCAGGATGCTCTCATTTTCTGGGTTAGAAGACAGGGTAGGTTGGAAGGCTGGTGCTAGCATTGTCTTTATGTGGAATCTAGAAGACATAAACTTTACTAGGAGTCTAAACAAGAAAATTATAATTAGCAGGAAGAGAAAAATGAATGCTCCTATGCCCACCCACAGCATCATGTTAGTTATTTATGCATTTGTAAAACAGCAACCTTAAGTTTTCTAGGGTTTACAAATGTAGGTCATAGTGTCCTGCTCTTGTGCCTGTGGGAACTCATAAGAAACAGGTTCAATCTTAGACAAATGTTCCCAACCAGTACTTCCCTAAAGTTTAAGAGCAGTGAGGGTACTTAACTATACCCAATAAGAGCTCTTTCATATCATTGTATCTAATCCTCATGGGATCCCTTTTTTCAAAGTTTTTAGTAAGGCTGGATCTTTTTATTTTTGTCCTTTGTGTAAAAGAGAAATGCTTTGGTTTTACAATTTTTGAAAGATATTTTGAACCTAGCCTAAATTTTAAGGGGCCATAGTGAGGTGTGTCTGATGTCCTGTTTCCTGTTTCATGTTTTATGTCATGGCCTGAGTTAGGTTTTTTTTTAATTTATTTAGGATTTTCTTTGGCCAAGGGACTTAGAATCAAAAGACTTATAAGCCAATTAAACTTTCTAGGTCAGGTAGGAATTGAAGTAACCAGGTACTCATTAGCCCTTAAAATCCTTTGAAGCAATACAAGAGTCAAAAATTAAAAGCCAAAAAAAAGTTACACATCAAGAAAAACCAAGAGCATAGAATCAAGCTATACTGGGGGAAAATACCACTTCCATAGACCTCTAAGGCAAAGTACCTTACCATCAGGCCACGACAGTCAGAATCACAGGAGCTGATGAAAGAGCTGAAGGAGAGAACCAGCGTCCCAGGCCTTTTTAAAGGGAGAAAGAGCTGAAAGCAGTAAGACAGAGCAATAGTTGAATATAGGAGACATAAATACAAGAAGTTTTAAAAGAAGCTCGTTATAGCATTAAAAGCAAAGTTTTCCATAATTTAGCAAATCAGCACTTTAAGAAAACTTTAGTTTCAATATGTAGGTAATTTTATAATTTTCTTTACATCTCCTTTTTCTACCCACTGGTTCCTTTATATGTTGAGCCTCTCTTTAAAGAACTTTTGAATTAGACAAAAATTATTTTCCCAACAAAGAATACATTTTTGGTACATTTAATACAAATCTAGGAAGCAAGAAAGGAGAACCACTTTACGATTTTAAGATTTTTTTTTTTTTTTTTTTTTTTTTGAGACAGATTCTCACTCTGTTGCCCAGGTTGGAGTGCAGTGGTGCAGTCTCAACCCACTGCAACCTCTGTCTCCTGTGTTCAAGCGATTCTCCTGCCTCACCCTCCCTAGTAGCTGGAATTACAGGCACACACCACCATACCTGGCTAATTTTTTGTATTTTTAGTAGAGATAGGGTTTCACCATGTTCGCCAGGCTGGTCTCAAACTCCCGACCTCAGGTGATCCGCCTGCCTCAGCCTCCCAAAGTGCTTGGATTACAAGCCTAAACCACCATGCCAGGCCCAATTTTAAGATTTCAAACCACACAGAAAGCTCACTATTTAAGCATCTATTCTATTCACATGTATTTAACTTTTCTATTTTTAACAGTTTTACCCAGACTACCTCCAAGAACCAAGATATCATGCAAAGCTAGTTACCATTTAAAGCCATTTTAACCATTTAAGAGCCTACAAACATCAATGATTTACCTAGGTAAGTATCTTAAATTTTAGAAGATATAACATTTTCTTTAAAGTAACAAGTTTAGATTAGTCTTAATTGTTTAATTTATTCAACATTCTTTTTTATAAGCCAATTGGATAGCATGTTAGACATAACACACATCACAATACTTGTATATATACAGAAACAAACATAACAAAGTGACCTGTATAAGATAACTGGATCCAAGCTATTTACAAAATCCTGACCTGTCTATCTGGCTAAACTTTATTTACCCCAACAGGTATGGAAGAGGCAATGAACAGGATTCTGTAGCATCAAATCAGGAAGAGAGAGGGCAAACCACATTGCTCAAGGGGAGACCTGGGCATCCCTGAGCTGCCTGAGAGCTCCCCCAGCTGTGAAGACTCCAAAGAAAAATGTTCAGGTGGCTGCTTGTCTTCCACTGTGGGAAGCTGTCTGCTTCATCAAGGATTCAAGATCCTTAGTAAACTTATAAACTTATTTGGGCAAGGCAGCTTGTTGGGGCTAGTGGAAGAAGGTTAGCTTTAGTGTTGACAGGAAGCCTTTTCCTCTCCCACCAGGCACGGTTAGGACGTTCTCATTGCCACTGGCCCTTTGGCTTATAGTAGGCACACTGATTCTGGCCCAAGGGCCAGCGAGTTGGTGGCTGTCATCTGGGCATCCCAGACACCGATTTTACAACACTGTCTCAGGATAGGTAATTCTGAGGTGGCAGAGGGCTTAAAGCAGCTATTACTAATTGCACTTTTTGCCTATTTCTTTTGTGTCTTTTCACATCTTTGGCCTTTTCCCAATTGTTGTAAACTTTAAAGGCCCTGTTGGCTCACAGGGATTTGAGGTCCATTGCTGCTTTTTGTAGCTTTCTCCTAATGTCAGGCACAGCAGACTGAGTAACGAAATGCGTAACCAGGAAAGCTTGCCCTTCCGGGGAATCGAGGTCTGCATTAGTCTATTCCCTGAGTGCCTCAACCAAACGGCCCAGAAACGGGTGGGATTTTTGTCTTTTCCCTAAGTTAAAATATCTCTAACCTTGTCATAAATAACTGGCTTAACCACACTGTTTTTCTGCTGCTTTTTTCCTGTGGCACTGCAAGCAGACACCAATACTTGCAAGTCATGACAATTTAAATTAAAGAGCATGGACAGCTTAGTCAACTCCTCTGTAAACTTTTCTGGATCCTCTGAGAACTGGCTGAATTTTTCCTTGTATAAAACCAAATCCCACATAGAAAATGGGACATATACTCTAACTGTCCCCTCATTTCCATCAACTACTTCCCACAGTGGACATAGGTTTGACTGTAGGGGCTGATATGGGACCCCGCTTCTGTTGGTACTAGTTGGACTTACTTTCTCATGCAGCAGGGGTATAGGCTAGTTGGATAGTGAGGAGGGGAACCTTATGACCTTGCAGTGGAATTCTGTGTTAGAGGACTGGCAGGACCTCAGAACTGAAGATCTGAGGAGACTCCAAGGAGGGCGTTGGCCTTCTAGGGGGAGCAGCTGGAAGGGAGCCCCTAGGTGCTCCTTCCTGGTGCCTGGAAGTAACATGAGCCAGGAAGGGGCCATAAAAGCCTGTACGGAAGGGACCTCCTCCCATTTTAATAAGATATATCTAATTATAAAATAGCATTATAATGTACATAACCATGTTTAGGCCAAATCTCTTGGTTTTCTAATTTATGTTGGACCCAAATGGTATTGCAACAGAAAAATCAAGTCAAATTTGAATTTGCTCCAATAGACTAAAAGGCACCCTAGTGGCACATCCCCTGGATGCTTGTCACTGTCTTCATGTCCAACAAGGATTTCTACTAGGCCCATGAGTTTGTCTAAGTCTAGCGAGAGGGTAGGAAATTGGGCCCTTGTTTTTTCCATCTTAGATTCTTACTTTCTGCAAAGAAAGTGTAAATATAGGTAGAAAGGCATAAGAAAGTGGGTTATAATCATTTGTCAGTGAATGAACTATGACAAAAGAAGTGTTTTTTTAAGTAATGTGAGGAAAGAAAAGTGTGATAAAGTGACAATAAAAAAAGAAAATCCTGTTATGGAAAATAATAACTTTAGGGCAGAAAACAGAAAAGGCAAGACCAAGATTCCCCTAGGGTGGACCTTCAACCCACAATCCTAGCAGGAATGCCAGTGTAAAAATCCTCAGGGCATCCAGGGGGTGGCCAAAAATAACAAATGTGGAAAACCTGAGTTCCTGTGTATCGGCCTTTGAGAGTCTCCACACCAAATGTCAAGAAACCTGGAGCATCCGGGAGCTACCAACAGTGAAACCCAAAAGCCTGACTGGGGCCACAGAGCAACATGACTCTGGCATCCCAGAGTCAACACAACAGGGGATCTCTCACAGCTAAGTGTCCTGCCTTAAACAATTGCCCAAATGTAGTTAGTGGGGAGCCAAAGGAAACACCGTAAACAAAACATAAATTTCAGGGTGGAAAATAAAATAAAATAGCAGACAGAAACATAAAATGGTATTAGTGGGGAAAGGACTGAGAGAAGGGGTGACAAGGAGGTAATTGGTTAGGACTTTGAATTGACTATCTAGCCAAAGGCTGGTTCACCCAATATTGGCAGGGAGGCCGGAGGGGACATTTTTCTGCCCACTGGAGCCAAAATGGCACCAACCAGTCTCCAACTTAGGGCTGGGGTGAAGGTCTGCTCCCCAGGTTTCCCCAGCTTGGGCAGACTCAGCTGCTATGGAAGGAAGGGGAGGTGTCAGTGCAGATCAGTGACCCACCAGCTGCAGTGGCAGGTCCCACATGAGGTGGGGGTGCTGTGGATGCTCACTCATTCACTGGGCTCCACCACCTGCCGGGAAAGATGATGGTTCGTAAAAGAGCCCTCGGCGGCCGGGCTCGGTGGCTCAAGCCTGTAATCCCAGCACTTTGGGAGGCCGAGACGGGCGGATCACAAGGTCAAGAGATCGAGACCATCCTGGCTAACACGGTGAAACCCCATCTCTACTAAAAAAATACAAAAAACTAGCCGGGCGAGGTGGTGGGCGCCTGTAGTCCCAGCTACTCGGGAGGCTGAGACAGGAGAATGGCATAAACCCGGGAGGCGGGGCTTGCAGTGAGCTGAGATCCGGCCACTGCACTCCAGCCTGGGCGACAGGCGAGATTCCGTCTCAAAAAAAAAAAAAAAAAAAAAAAAAAGAGCCCTTGGCTAGTGTTACAACTCTGCAGCTTTGATCACCATAGCACTCATCACCATCTTACCATCTCTCTGTCTCCCTGATCACCATCCCCCAATCCTGCCATTCCACTGACCACCAATTGCTGCCTCTCACTATCTCACTGTACCAACAACTGTCAATCGCCAATCACTGCCTTTCCGTCTCTCTCCAGTTATTGCCTCTCACTGTCTCACTGACTGCCAATTACTGTTTCTTGCCACCTCGCTACTCACCATCTTGCCATCTCTCACTGTTTCTCATCATCTTGCCTTTCCACTGATCACCACTGTCTGTTCTCTCACCATCTCTCTGCTGATTGCCACTGTTTTCCTGTCTCACTACTGATTGCTGCTGTCTCACTGCTGTGTTGGTCACTGCCTCTTACTCACCATCTTTGTCTCTTCATGGTCGTCAGATGTTACAGGACAGGTGAGCCACAGAATGGGTGCTTAGCGTGGGAGGGCTCTTGTCTTTGCCCAGGAAAGAATTCCAGGCTGAGCTAGTGGTGGCAGGCAGCAATCTTTTGTTGAACGGTACTGTTCCTTGTGGAGCAGGGCTGACTTATAGGCAGTGTGCCCAGAGTCAGCAACATATGGGCTCTTGGCAACAATACTTATACTCACATAAACCTACTTTCAGCTACATGCAAATTAGGGGGCAGGTCAATACAAATTAAGGGGCAGGTTACTTAGAACTTTCTAGAAAAGGGGCAGTAACTTCCAGGTCATTGCCTTGGCATTTGTAAACTGTTATGGCGCTGGTGGGAGTATCTTATGCCAATGAGCAATAAGGTCAGCTGGGGATTACTTTAATCGTCATCTGCTGGTTCCTGCTGATCTTTTTTTTTTATTTTATCCTATCTGGACCAGATCCTGTTTTGGTCAGCAGAACTGTGACCAAAAGACAAGTCCTTCCAATCTCCTACCTCAACATTAATTAGATCATAGTTTTCTAATTAATTAATTATGACTTGTCAGCATTCTTGTTACATATTTAGCCATAATTTCAATTTAGGGGGAATTGGCCTGCACCACCCACTCCTCAGCTGAGAATCGATATCTAAAAATCACTGCATGAATTTGTTTTGTCATCTTCTCTGGTGGAGGTGGGACGGTGTCTTAGTCCACTCTTGCACACCTATATAGACATACCTGAGACTAGGTAATTTATAAAGAAAGGAGGCTTAATTGACTCACAGTTTTGCATGGCTGGGGAGTCTTCAGGAAACTTACAATCATGGCAAAAGGCAAAAGAGAAGCAAGTACCTTCTTACAAGCGAGCAGAAGAGAGAGTGAGCAAGAGGAAGTGCCACACTCTCAAACTGTCAGATCTAAGAACTTACTATTATGAAAACAGCACTGGGGAAACCACCACTGTGATCCAATTACCTCCCACCTAGACCCTCCCTCAACATACGGGGATTACAATTTGAGATGAGATTTGGGTGGGGACACAGAGCCAAACAATATCAGATGAAGGAAGGAAGGAAGGGATGAAGGAAGGAAGGAAGGAAGGAAGGGATGAAGGAAGGAAGGAAGGAAGGAAGGAAGGAAGGAAGGAAGGAAGGAAGGGAGGGAGGGAGGGAGGGAGGGAGGGAGGAAGGAAGGATTAGGCATCTTTTATAACAAGAAAATTGTCATATTTTTTCAGCAATACAGGTTCCATTGGTGAATATCAGTTCATCTCTCCTGTACCCCTGATTTTATTTGATTCTCTAAATGCCCCTCAGTAAGAAGGAAATGTGCACTAATTGGTTGAAGCTCAAGGTGATTATTCATTATGAAAACAATCCTACATATCAATTCCCTTTGAAGGATGTTTAGAAGAACTGCTGTTAGTTTTCTTTCATCTTGGAAAAGAAAAGGCAAAACCAAGCCAGCCAGGGTTTATTCTGCTTCATTACAGCTCTAAAGCACATTTACTGAACAGTCATTTTTCAATATAGTAAATCTCTCTGGGAGTAGTTTATTCGGTGGGATGCAGAGATATCTTAGTTGGATAATTCATGCTCTTTGATTTACCTTGGATGTGTAATTGAGGCCAGCTGCTGAAATGGTACCAACAGCAATAACAACATCAAGAAGCAATGACAAGTTCCAAGGGTTATGGCACTAAAAGAAGAGTGCAGGGCTACAGCTGTGACTGTGTTTCAGATCTCCAAGTGCCCATGTGAGTTCCTGGCTCAACACCATGAATACGCCAGGAGAGAGCCCTTGCCTGGTAAGCAACACAGACAGCAGAACAAGGGAAGTGTCAATGGGATCTGGCCAATAATTCCTATTAGAATATCTGGTGAATTATGACTTTTGAGAAGCAGTAATAATCTTCACATAAAGGTATTCCTATGTTGATTGTAATAAAAAGGAATCCAGTCCCCACCAGCCTCCCTCATTTAGATTCCCAAATTTCTCCCAAGTGGCTTCCCAGCCCTCAGCTCCACTCTCTCTGATTTCATTCTTCACCTTCTATCCAGAGCTATTTTCTCAAAAGAAAGTCTAGTCATGTTGTTTTCCTGTCTATATTCAGCCAGTGCTTACCCAATCTCAGAAAATGAAGTGTGAATATTTACTGATGACAGAGACTATAAGGCTTTCACTCCTCTTCAAGTTTTCCTCTTGCTAGGTCACTTTCTAGTTGCTCTGATATTTTTTTCCATTTCACACTCTCCCCAAGCTTTTGTTAGCTTGTGACTTCTGCGCATGTTGTTCTCTTTACCTGAAATACTTTCCCTCCATTCTGCACTCTCCTTGGGTCCAAAATTCAAACATCTTTCCTTTAGGCTGGGAGTGAATAAGTCACCACCTTTAGCAGAAGACTAGGCTGTGCTCTTACATATCATAAATCCTTGTAGCACACCTTAAATAACAGTCTTCATACTTTAGGGTTATCACATGTTTAATATCTGTCTTGTTCACAACACTACAAGATCTCTGAAGGCAGGTGTCTTATCCGCTACATTACAAGACCTCTTAAGGTAGAGTTCACACTTGTCTCATTTATTACTGTGTTACATTACCTTGGACAGTTTCTAAAACATAGGGTCAATTAAGATTTGTTGAATGCACAGATCACCAGATGAGGTGCTCACAGGTCTCCCATCTTCCTCTGACTGAGGGCCTTACCAGTGAACCCATTTTCACAGTGAAATCCCTTTCTCTCTCTCTTATTTCATTCCTTTAAAAACAGAAAGTAATGACCTGACTTGTTGCTGATCCTTGAGTATGAACTTATTCAGTTAATGCCAAGTTCTTTACACACTCCATCTTTGGCTGGTTTAGAGCAATGGTTTGGGGATTGGAGAGCTTCCCCCTGGAGGGCTTAACACACAGTGTCCTGGACCCCACTCCAGAGTTTCTGGTGCAGGGATCTGTAGTGAAGCCTGAGTGTCTTCATTTTTAACAAATTCCCAGGTGCTGCTGACACTGCTGGTCTGGAGACTACAGGTTGTGAGCCACTGATCTGAACATTCTGTTTAAAGTCACTTCATTTCTACGGTCTCACTGTCCTATCTTATCTCAGTATGTGGACCCCCCCCCCCCCCCCGCATCTAATTAACCTACGGTTCATCTACCTTTCATAAGATTAACACTTGGCCAGATCCTGCTGTGGCAGATACTCAGTGCAACATGTTATGTTTTGACCTTGCGTAGAGTTAATTAAGCAGGGCCTTTCTATGCCTGGTAAGGCCCAAAAATAAGCCAAAAATATATGGAACATGACCACGTAAAGAAAACCTGCTAGCGATTTTTGCACACTGATTTTATATCCTAAGGCTTTGCTGAAGTTGCTTATCAGCTTAAGAAGCCTTTGAGCTGAGGCAATGGGCTTTTCTAGATACGGGATCACGTCATCTGCAAATAAGGACAGTTTGACTTCCTCTCTTTCAGTTTGAATACCCTTTATTTTGTTCTCTTGCCTGATTACCCTGGCCAGAACTTCCAATACTCTGTTGAATAGGAATGGTAAGAGAAGGCATCCTTCTCTTGTGCCGGTTTTCAAGAGGAATGCTTCCAGCTTTTGCCCATTTAGGATGATATTGGTTGTGGGTTTGTAATAGATGGCTCTTGTTATTTTGAGGTATGTCTCTTCAATACCTAATTTATTAAGAGTTGTTAACATGAAGAGATGTTGAATTTTATCGAAGGCCTTTTCTGCATCTATTGCGATAATCATGTGGTTTTTGCCTTTGGTTTCGTTTATGTAATGAATTGCGTTTATTGATTTGTGTATGTTGAACCAAACTTGCATCCTGGGGATGAAGCCAACTTGATAGTGGTGGAGAAGCTTTTTGATGCATTCCTATATTCCAACAACAGGCAAGAAGAGAGCCAGATCATGAATGAACTCCCATTCACAATTGCTACAAAAATATTAAAAGACCCAGGAAAACAGCTAACAAAGGAAGTGAAGGAACTCTTCAAGGAAATCTACAAACCACTATTCAAAGAAATCAGAAAGGACACAAACAAATGGAGAAACATTCCATGCTCACAGATAGGAAGAATTAATATCGTGAAAATGGTCATATTTCCCAAAGTGATTTATATATTTAATGCTATTTCCATTAAACTATTGATATTCTTCACAGAATTAGAAAAGGCTATTTTAAAATTTGTGTGGAATCAAAAAAGAGCCCATATAGCCAAGACAATCCTAAACAAAGAGAACAAAGTCGTAGGCATCATGCTACCCAACTTCAAACTATACTACAAGGCTACATTAACCAAAACAGTATGATACTGGTACAATGGAACAGAATAGAGAATTCAGAAATAAGACCGCACACTTACAACCATCTGATCTCTAACAAACCTGACAAAAACAGCAATGGGAGAAGGCCTTCCTATTTAATAAATGGTACTGGGAAAACTGGTTAGCCATATGCAGAAAATTGAAACTGGACCACTTCCTTACATCTTAAACAAAAATTAACTCAAGATGGATTAAAGACTTAAATGTAAACCCCAAAACTATAAAAACCCTAGAAGAAAATCTAAGCAATGCCATTCAGGACATAGGCATGGGCAAAGATTTCATGACAAAAATGTCAAAAGCAATTGCAACAAAAGCAAAAATTGAAATATGATTAATTAAACTAAAGAACTTCTGAACTTCTGCACAGCAAAAGAAACTATCATCAGAGTGAATAGACAAAATACAGAATGGGAGAAAATTTTTGCAATTTATTCATCTGACAAACATCTAATATCTAGAGTCTACAAGGAACTTAAATTTACAAGAAAAAAAACCCCATTAAAAAGTGGGAAGAGGACATGAACAGATACTTCTTAAAAGATGGAACACATGCAGCCAACAACCATATGAAAAAAAGGTCAACATCACTGATCATTAGAGAAATGCAAATCAAAACCACAATGAGATACCATCTCAAACCAGTCAGAATGGCCGTTATTAAAAAGTAAAAACACAACAGACACTGGCAAGATTGTGGAGAAAAAGGAAACAATTATACACTGTTTGTGGGAGTATAAATTAGTTCAATCATTGTAGAAGACAGGGTGGTGATTCTTCAAAGACCTAGAGGCAGAAACACCACTTGACCCAGCAATCCCATTACCAGGCATATACCCAAAGGAATAGAAATCATTCTATTATAAAGACCTATGCATGTGTATGTTCATTGCAGTACTAGTCACAATAGCAAACACATGGAATCAACCTAAATACCCATAAATGATAGACTGGATAAAGAAAATTTGGTACATATGCACCATGGAGTACTATGCAGCCATAAAAAGGAAAGAGATCATGTCCTTTGCAGGGACATAGATGGAGTTGGAAGTCATTATCCTCAGCAAACTAATGCAGGAACAGAAAACCAAATACCACATATTTTCACTTATAAGTAGGAGCTGAATGATGAGAACACATGGACACAGTGGGGGAAACAACACACACTGGGGCCTGTTGCGTGAGGAGTGAGGGAGAGCATCAAGAAGAATAGCTAATGGATGCTGGGCTTGATACTTAGGTGATGGGATGATCTGTGCAGCAAACCACCAGGGCACACATTTACCTATGAACAATCCTGCACATCTGCACATGTACCCCTGAACTTAAAATAAAAGTTGAAGAAAAAAAAAACAAACAAAAACTGCATAGCTATTGACTCTGTTTCACAGCATTAGGGAGAGTTGATGATAGTTTATATTGTAATTGAATCTTTTCTGGATCAATAACTGTGAATGACATTTTTATCCTGTATTTTCATAGTCATCTTTTTCTCTAAGGCCAAAGTACCCAGTAAACAGGGTTTTGTTTTATTTATTTATTTATTTATTTATTTATTTATTTATTTATTTGGAGTGCTCTCCACATCTCTTACAGTATTTACTTTCCAAAATTACCTTATAGGCATGATTCAATATGCTCAGATACAAAGAATCAGTTACTTTCTTTGGTTCAGGTTTTCACTTCCATTTAGATCATAGGCCCCTAAATTTTGACTACAGTTTATGAAGTAAACACAAAGCATGACGTTTTTACCCAATATCAAATATTGGGTCTAGAAAAATTCCAGGACATTTTGCTCATGTCATCACTATCTCATGCTTAATCTGCAAGATTCCCAAGGGATTTCAGCTTCCCTGTTGTTACAGAACCGAGCTTGTGTCCACTTACCCAGCGCAGCAAACACTGGCATGGGGATTAGCAGCTAGAGAAAGTGAGAAGTTTATTGCGGGGAAGCTAATGTTTAAGAAACGCACTCCCTGATGGCTCACAGGTATGAGTTTTTAAAGGTGAGAAGGTAGACGTTTCAGGTAAAGTCATAATCAGTACATGGAGGCCATACACTGGTTTGACCTAAAAAAGTGGGGTATCTCAGAGCGGCGGCCACAGGTCAGAGGTGGATTCAAAGATTTTCTGATTAAGGAAGGGAAGCTTTGTCTAAAGACTTGAGTGTCAGCATAAAAGAGTGTTAAATCCGGCCTGTTGGTGTGGCTTCCTTCAGGCCCCTTAGGAAGATATTTAGAACAAATAATGGTGGTCAGGGCTCAGTCCTCAGATCCCTCTTGTCCAGGTGCCAGCAGATGTATCTGGTGGAGTCCAGGTTTCTGAAAAACAACTCAGGGATATACATTAAGATGTAATGTTTAGTTTCTATGGGAAACCCAACATCTCATAACTAACTTCCTTGGCTATAGTGTTTAGCTACAGTTACCTTCTTGCTTAGTAAGTTACTCGTTTACTTCTCAGGGCTGGCTGGATGCCTGGAATGTCTTTTAAAGGAGCTTAAAGTTGTCCTTTATTTCCATGCTTAAGGGGTGCAGCAGGCACCTAAGACAGGTCCCAGCTCTGTCTCACTATAACATGTTGAGGGGCTCCGAAGTGTTGAGAACCTACATGCTGACTTACCAATTTGATGTTGATTAGAATTGGTTCGCCCTCCATCCAGTCACTCAATAAAGCACAAAAACAACAAAACTCATTGTATGAGGTGCTGTGGGAATCAAAGACTTATAAACCAGGGGTGTCTTACCTTGAGGATCTTATCATGTGATAGGAAAAGATACACAGACAAGTGATTGCATAACACCAAAAAGAGATATAATGAGAAAGTTAAGTCTACCCAGAAGAGGAAGTATGGTAAAAGAGCTTAGACTTTAAAGGAAGGAAGATTTAAATATCACATCCAGTCCTTGTTAAGCAGGGGGGCACTTACCCACTGCAAACTTTTGGTTTTTTCATCTGTAAAAGTGAGTAGTATATAGAATTATATTTTTAAGAGTTTGCAATATTGTATGACACTGTTTAGTAAGGGTTGTACTCTCAAAAAGATGCTGTGGCTAATGTTAGGCATGGTATTCAGATTAAAACTGAGTGTTTCTTTCACAACCATTTTCCTGTCTCCTGGGGTCAGATAACATCCCTTTCCAAACTGCCCTCACACTGACTGCCTCCCAACTAGTGCTTGTTCTCACTTTTCTGCCCTCTGCAGCCTTTGCTGTCTGTAGCCTTAGCAACCCATTCATGTGCGGAAGATCATGAGGAAGAGCACCAGGCAGCCACTCCAGAGGCAAGGTCAGGAACCCAGGTGCCCTGGAGCTCACTCTGGACTCTCTGTGCTGCTTCCGGTCTGAATTTAGAGACAGGATCAAAGTACGTAAGAGTGGATTAAGCCACCACATGAACTACACACACACTCACTCACACGCACGCACACACTCTCACACACTCACACACACTCACTCTCACACACTCACGCACACTCACTCATACACTCACACACACTCTCACACACTCACACACACACAAACTCACACACACACACTCACTCACACATGTGTGCACTCCATGAAGAATGGAACTGAGTGCAGCCTGGCAGCTTTCCCTGCTGGAAGCAAATCTGGGCTTGTTAGATGCTGAGTACTGTCTGTTTCAGGCTAACACAGATGTGTGGAGGCCTCTGTCAAGTGCACCCAGTTGAGCCAACAGACCATCCAATCCCAACCTGAGCTATGTCTTTTGACTTCATCTAAGAAAGGCACAAAGCACAGCTGGAAATAAATGTGGTACAGGAGGCGGAACTAACTGGGCAGCAGGCTTCTCCTAGGCATGTTCGTTTTATAGTAGGGACAGAGGTGATCCGGATATTCCTCTCCCAGTCTTCCTTCATACAAAAGCACATATGCCCATTCCTATCCCGAAAGGCATGAGCATTCAGGAAACACACCATCTACTTCTAAGGGAAAAACACATTTTGATGGATTTAAGGTAGAGTAGGAGGTACACAAATGAGTAACAGCGCCTATGCACTTTCTATCTCCATAACTGTACACATCCACAGAAATATCCAATTTCATATTCCTCATTTCATTATGAAGTGACAAGAGTTTCATTTTCAATGCCAAAGAAATCTATTGCTGACTTCAATCACAGCCGGTCATGTGGTAATGTGACTGCTGTACTCCAGCATGGTGCTGGACAGTTTATGCATACAGCATGATGATAAATTAATCCACCAAGAAATACAAATGTGTACAGTTATGTGTAACATACTCATGTGGTGTCTGTCATATATTAGGGAGAGGAATAGACTCTGATGACCTCACTGCTTTCAGCCAACAGAGGGTGAACAAGAGCTTAGTGCAAAGCACTCAGCAAATGGAGGAAGGTGGGGACCCCCTTTCCAGGACAGTAGTACTCAGGGGCCACCATCCCTGAATCCAACCCTGTCATCTGTCATGCCACAGAGTCTGTAGCTCTATGACTGGGTTTGTCTCTCTTCTCTTTCCTCTGTAGTTATGTGGGGCTTGGTTTTTTAAAATTTTTTTTAAGATCATTTTAGATTTGGGGGTACTTACACAGGCTCGTTGCATGGAAACATTGCATAATGCTGAGGTTTGGGCTTCTATTGAACCCATCACCCACATAGTGAATGCAGTACCCAATAGGCATTTTTCCAACCTTTGTCCACCTCCCTTCCTGCCTCCTTTAGGAGTCCCCAGTATCTATTGTTTCTATCTCCATGTTCATGAGTACCCAGTGTTCCGGTCCCACTTACACGTGAGAACATGCGGTATTTGATTTTCCATTTCTGCATTAATTCACTCAGGATAACAGCCTCCAGTGGCATCCATGTTTCTGCAAAGAACATGATTTTGTTCTTTTTTATGGCTTCATTGTATCTCACAGTGTACATGCACCACATTTTTTTTATCCAAGACACCAATCAGTCACCTAGATCGGTTCCATGTCTGAATGTATATTCCTTTGGGTACATAGTCAGTAATGCGATTATTGGATTGGATGATAGTTCTGTTTTAAGTTCTTGGACAAATCTCCAAACTGCTTTCCACAGTGGCTGAACTGATTCACATTCCCACTGACAGCGTGTAAGTGTTCCCTTTACTCCAAAAACTCACCAGCATTTGTTTCTTTACTTTTTTTTTTAAGAGACTTGCTCTCACTCTGTCACCCCAGCTGAAGAGCAGTGGTGTGATCATGGCATTACTAGACTTTTTAATATTAGCCATTCTGACTAGTGTGAGATGGTATATCACTGTGGTTTTGATTTGCATTTATCTGATGACTGGCGATGTGGAGCCCTTTTCCTTGTTTGTTGGCCATGTGTATGTCTTCATTTGAGACATGTCTGTTGTTTTAACCAGCGTTTATTTAAAATGCATATTGATTTCATTAATCTATTTGAAGAAATTTAATAGAATGAATTCAAACTGAAGCTTTTTCAGAGAATTCTAGAGGCCCATGCCCATGCCACTTTATGCAGACATGCTCAGGTCCAAAGTTTTTCATTCAGCTTTCATCACTAGCATCCTAATTGGACCTGTATTCTTAGAGAAGATTTACCAGGTGCATCAAAAAATAGATGATACTTCCCACTTGCAGGGCAGAGCATGGAATTTGCCATCTCATGGTCCAAGCACTCTGCTCCGTAAGTTTTAGTGTTCTGGCTTATAGGTAAATAAAATGCTCTCAGATGCTTTGAAAATAGTGGTGCTTATTAAAATGATGATGCACTGTTTTTCTTCCCCTGCCTGTGTAAATCAGGCCTCCTTTTGCAAATCCCAGCCTTTCGGTGTGCCTACCTGGGAGTGGGCACTAATGAGCTATTCTCATGATGTGAACTCTGTGTTCTCGGTACACATCTCATTCCAACCAACCCACAGGGGAAGAAATGAGAGCTTATCATTCACTATGTTCAAAGTGAACTGGAGGAGAAGTTGGAATTGATGCAGGAGAAAACCATCTAGATGGCTCAGGGGGCAAAGTCATGAGATTCACAGGTTCAGAAATTATTTCTTTAGCTTTCCCAAGAAGAGTCAACCATTCAAAGCACTATGACTGCTTGCCCACAAGTGCCTTCTACAGGGCACTCCAGGGTCTTAAGAGAGTTCACTTCATTACTTCACAGTGTTTCTGAATCATTTTCATGTGCAACAGTTGGAGTGTCAGGCGGTGGGTTGGGGGATGCCTAATAAGTTCTAAGAACTTTTAAAATGGTTAAAGCCTGCATGAGAAAACATAGGATTCTATGGCTGCTCCCCTAGGTTGCCAGGGACTTCCTTAGTCCCCAAAGGTAAATGACAGCTATTTATTGGGTGGGAATCACCACTGCACAGAGAGATAAGTCAGGAGAGGTGTGGCAGAACAAGCATCAACATGAGGAGAGCAAACCTGGGCTTGTATCTTTTGGCTGAGATCTGAGTAGCCTTGGGGAAGCTATCTGATCATCAGTGATCTCCAGTATGTCAGCTATAGAATCACTTATAGAGACTTCCATGGAACCACCGAGTGCCATGTGCTCCCCTATGTGTCTCATTTAATCTTCACTACACCTTGGGAGACAGATATTAGTATCCCAGTGTTTACAGTCCTTGAAAGCCATTAAGTGTATTCAGTGAGTTCATTAGTCAATATTATATAGATATATTATATATGTGTGTATGTGTTTTGATATAGGTAATGTCACCTGCCTAGTGGCTAATGCTAGGACTGAAAGAGCAGACGGAGGCTTTAGTAATAAGATAAGAAATTAGAAGCTTGGAAAATATTATAATTCTGAGAACAGCACTGTATTTAATTTGGAAAATGGGATTCATAATTCATTAATAGAAGATTTACAAATTAAAGCCATTAAAGTATAAAATAAACATCATTAATAGATGATTCTTCACTAAAAAGAGTTGAAGGAGGTGGTATGACAAATGCTTGTTTCTAGTGTAAACATATGGAAGTCAATACAATTAATACATCTGAGCCCTATGCATGAAACAGAAATGATCAAGGCCTTTCTGGTATTTCAGTTGAAACATTAAGCTCCACTGTGAAGCTTGAAAATAGTTCCTATGCCTGTTTTCTTGAAAATGATGGCAATGTGAATACAAATGCAAACCCACTGAACAGTCAAGGATTAATGTCACTGTCTACTTCAGGTCACACTTATCTGTGCGCAAAGACACATCCATGGCATATGTCCACATACGTCAATTTCTGGGTGAATGTCATATGTAGGCAAAGAAGCTTTTATTAAAAATGGGGGATTGCAAAGATTATACATTCCTCCTGTTTTTCATCCCAATCCCCTGATCCTTGAGTCTGCTCCTTACACCTATATCTTCACCAAAAGGGACCACAGCACAATGAAATAAACATAAACTCCTTCTTGCTAGAAGCTCAGGCAAATGGACCAGCAAAAGAGGATTCCCACACCGTGTGAGCTAAAACCCACGATATGCTTATATGTGGGAATCACTTACCTTTGCTTTCCCAGTCTCTATAGACAATCACAATGTGACTCTGGTGTCAGGACTTACTCACAGTCACTCTGAATATGTGATTCCAGAAATGTATTGGACACACATGCATTGTATTTACAAATCCAGGAAAGGTTGGTGTAACTGAAAAACTGAGGGAGGATCACATTTGAAAAGACAGACCACATCTTCATCAGACTTTGAAGGTCCTTTTGAAGAGCAGCTGAAGTCAGTGAGGCCAAAACCAGCCCTGGCACTGAGTGTCAGCATGGGCTAGGCTGGACTGGCCAGTGCCAGACCTGGGCCCTAAGCACCATTTGCCAGCTGAAGGAGACCAGTCATGAGGGGTCAAGACAGCCAGTTGGCTCAAGTGTCACCTGAACAAAGAGATTCTGCTCCACAATATCTTTACTGTGCTGATTCACCCCAGCAGAATCTCAGGCTTAACGACCCTGCCTCTCCTCTATTCCTCTTCACTGTCTTCTTTTGTAACTCCTCACTCTCACTCCCAGATCCATGAAACGTCAGTATTTTTCTGTTACCTAGATAGATCATCTCTGTCCTTTCGCTTAACTTCTTTTCAGAGTAACCACTATGGTTAAGGTTGCAAATTGTTTAAGAAAAGAAAAAAGGTAGTCATTTTTAGACACTACTATGACACTTTTAATAGACTCTTTTCTTCAGATCTTTACAGGGCTAAACAGTTTCCTACAGCTTCCCAGATTGTCATTTTGAAAACTGCCTTTTTATTGAATCTCTTCCACTCACATAAACTATGACTCATTTCACCAATCACAAACAACACTTACCCCTGAAAATTGGCAAAAGTCTAAATCAATCTCAGGAAAAGAAGTCACACAACATGAGCAATTAGTAGAATATGGTAATTATGCACTTCCTTGGTCTCATTTTAAAACCATTTTATTGAGTGTTTTAAAAATAGATTACAAAATCTATCACAATCTGTAAGGGAGGGTCTTGGTTCTGTTCATCAAACTGAAATGTTCATGGTTCCAGTGGTTCCAGGAGGATGGTGCAGAGTCTTAGGGCCAAAGATTAGACCCCTGGTCTTGATAAGTGCAGGAGACATACCCACTTGAGGATGCCTGCCATGACCCTCTCCACAGTGAGCAAGCCCCTGTGGCCAACACTAGCATCATCCATAATCTTTCACATTTGAACACACAGAAAACCCATAAGCATATCAATTTCTAGACTTTGACACGGCTCCATTCCACCTCATCCTGGAAATACTTATCTAAGTATTTCCCAGTCTGCATTTATCTAATGTAGTGACTATGACATCGTCTAGTACTTTTTTAAGATTGACATTCAAGAAGGATTTGAGAGCTGAAGACTGCCATGACTGTGTATTTGTTAATAATCTCCATGGGGGCACTTTCCTAAAGCAGCAATTTGCCTCATTGTCCTATGAAGACCTAAGTCCACCTGTCCAGGATGAAATACTCCGCTTACATCCCTAACTTGATGTTGTCCATTCTAGGCACTGTGTTAAGCTGCTGCGAACTGGAAGGTTCTATGTAGCTATGGCATGGGAGCATTTTGTTTTGTTTTGTCTTGTATACAGGATAATGTCTACCATGGAGCTCTCATGGGGTCAACATCCTTAGTAAAGCACACTTAGACGCCAGTAATAATACCAGCCAATAAAAATGCAACTCTCGGAGAGGAGCACTGCAGCACTCTACAATGTTGGCATTACTCACTGTCATCAAATGATTCTTAATTCAGTAGCTAAAACGCCCATGTAGATCATGTGAAGTTGCCATTTCACAAAACTAGTTGGTAGTGTTACAAACACTAACTTAGAATCCCCTATGATTGTAATAAATTAAACACACTGTCCCAACTTAATCATACCCTCTTCTTCACCTCTTTACTCTACCAAGGCTAACATTTGACCACCCCTTTGTAGGTGCTGCTGTGCATGTCCCAGAATCTCATGGAATTTTATGGAGAAGGACATGTCAGGCACAGAAGAATGGTCATCATGGTAGAACAGTGGCTCCAGCATCTTCCTCCATGCCTGGGCACCCTGGACTTGTTGGGGGTGCACACTTGCTGATCGTATATGCCACCTGCCCTCTGGGCTTCCCATGGGCCCACGTGAAATATCTTCAGAGCGCGTTTCCTCACATGCTCCAGTGGAGCAGAAGTCTCTGTGCTCACAGACCTTTGTATGAAACCAACAAGAGAGGCTGCTGCGATTTCTGTCATGTAGGCAAGGCGACTATCACAACAAAAAGCAATCAGGCCCTTAAATCTGAGCCTCTTCCAGCCAGACAGTGCCTTTTCCTTGAATGGAACATTGGTTTACCTAATCATATGAACTCTGTGCTTCAAGTTTTCTCCACGCTGTCTCCTGCTGCCCAGTGTTTCTAGAAGTCTTGATCCATGCCACGGTTGTTTGGTCTCTGCTCTTTTCCAACAGATACTGGTTGCCATGGAAATATGGAGGGCATTCAGTTTGGACAAGACTCATCGAATCTCTTTATGAAATGAAATTACCATTAGTCATTTCTCTTGGCTCTTTGCAGCAGCAGCTGACATACATCCCACAGCTAAATAAATGGCTCTGGGTAATTAACCTAAGAGTCTCTGTGCTGATGTGGCATAAACATAAGGAGATAAACCTCTGGTTTTAGACGGGCTTATCCAGTTCCTGCACACCCTTAAACCTTATGAGAAAAAAGACCCTAGGCAGAGACTATTAGAAGCATGAGAGGACTTTGACTCCTGAAAGTGATCTGCAAACTTGAAGGGGAAATTGCATTCACTTGAGGAAATTTCAGTAAGTGGAATGCAGTTCATCTGCAATTGCTCCTGACCCGGACTGACAAAGTGCAGCCCAGCACATGATAGGGCCGGGGTGAATCAGGGAAGAAACCTGGGAACCCATTATGTCCCAGCAAAAACTACTCCCCTTTATCCTGCAAAAGCTACTGACCTGTGAACAGTGTGAGGAAAGAGTCTCTTTGGAAATGTCCGTGTGTGTGTGTGTGTGTGTGTGTGTATTTGATGAAATAATACTTTCATATACACATAAATGCTAATAACCATATTTTAAATAATAACAATACCCATTTAATTTTCTTTTCCAAGAACTGCAGGTGAGTTCAGGTCTAGAAACAAGTCTGTAGCAAGTCAAATTTTATACTTCTAAGATGTGCTGCAGGGGGACTTCCTGGCTTGAGGTGTTTTACTTGGCTCCCAGCACCCCTGCATAAAGTCAGGGTCCCAAGAGCCTGAAGGAGTCAGACCAGAGACCTGACATAGCCCACGCCCACCCAGGCGTGGGAACCATTGTGAGGGGTGGGAATGAGGGCCAAGAGGGGTGTCTGGTGCTCACTCTGCTACTGGCCAGCTTTGCAACATGAATTATGAAGTCTCATGTCTGTTGGCTTCAGTGCAGAGCAGTGAGAGCTCTGAATTAAAAGAACATCAAGGCTGTTTCAGACCTGAAACTCTAATCTGAGGCCTATGTGGAGACCCTCGATTGGGCAGGTCAGTTCAAATTGTGCTGTGTAGGTGTGCTCTTCTCACCAGGGCTAATGCTGGTAGACAGGAAGAGACATCTAGGGAGTCCAGCAAAGTTTCCGAACCTGCCACAGGCTGCTGCCACCTTGCACCATTCATCCGTCAGTCTCATTTGGGGGAAAGAATGGCAGTGCATGGGACAATCAAACCGTAATTAATTGCTGAACCTCACAATGCTGACTTGAAATACCATGGCCTGACTAGACAAATTACCATGACAAATGGATATGACCACATTTTTTTTTTTTCCAGATTCAGATGCTCTCACTGGGAAGAGGCAGCAGATGGCTCAGCACAGTTCAGCTTTCTCTATAGTGCCTCTGTCCTGGTGAATGGGGGTGATGGTGACTGACATCTCCCACTGCCATGAAAAGTTGTTATAATTATGATAGGGGCCTCTTAATAAAACAGGTATATATTGAATTTAAGACATTAAAGCTATTATTGTTATGTTACTATCTCCTCTCTTTTTTCAATATTTTTTTGTTGACATGTAATTCAAATACCATACATCACCCATTTAAAGTGCATATAATGGCATTTGTATTATACTTAGAGTTGTGCAATTACCACCAGATTCAAGTTTAGAACATGTTCATCACTGCAAAAAGAACCCCATACCCAGTAGCAATCACTCCCAATTAGTCCCAGTTCTCCCACAACCTAGACACCATCACTCTTCTTTCTACTTCTACAGATTTGCCTATGCTGCACATTTCATTGATATAGAATTATATGGTATGTTGTCTTTTGTGACTGGCTACTGGCTTCTATCATTTAGCATAATGTTTTCAAGTTACTCATGTTGTAGCATGTGTCAGCACTTCATTTCATTGAATTGCTGAAAAATATTTGATTGTATACATATACCACATTTCGTGGATTATCAGTTGATAGACGTGTAGGTATTTTTCACTTTTTGACTACTATTAATAATGTTGCTATGAACACTCATGTACACGCTTTTGTGTTGGCAAATATTTTTATTTCTCTTGGGCATATACCTAAAAGTAGGTCATAGGATGGGTCATAGGAGACCTCTACGTTTAACCTTTTAAAGAATGGCTGGACTTTTTGCAAAGCAGCTGCGCCATTTTACATTCCCACTGGCAGCCTATGAGGGCTCCAGGGTATCCACATCCACTCCAGTACTTGTGTGTTCATTTTTGTAAAGCCACCATGGTAGTTATGCAGTGGGATCTCACTGTGGTTTTGATTCACATTGCCTCTATGGAGACTGTCGTCCATCTTTCTATGTCCTTTTTGGCCGTCTGTATATTCTTTGCAGACTGTTCAAATCTTTGCCCATTTTTAATTTGGTTATTTCTCTTTTTACCATTGAGTTGGAAGAGTTCTTTATATACTCTTGACACAAGTCTCTTATTATATATATATATATATTATTTTAAAATAGATATGTTTAAAGTTTTGTCTATTGTCTTTTTAATTTCTTGGGTGTATAACAGATTTTTTTAATTTTGATAATATTGTATTCATTGTTTTTCTTTTATTGCTTTTGATTTTTGTGTCATATCCAAGAAGACCTTGCCTATCTCAAGATAACAAAGATTTACACCTCTATTTTCTTCTAAGAGTGTTAGAATTTTAGCTCTTAAATTTCAATTTGTAATTCCTTTTGAGTTAATTTTTGTAATAACTGCTTTAAATTCTGTGTTTTCTAAATATTATATTTGTGCCCTCTCAAAGGCAGTTTTTATTCTCTGTTTTGCTTTTTCCATGTATAGGTCAGACTTTCTTCTTTTTTTGCGTCTTGCACTTTTTTTGTAGAAAAATTATGAATTTAACATGATATATTGTAACATCCATGAATACTGACTCCTCCCCCACTCTCCAGTGTTTGTTGTTGTTGTTTGTTTATTGATGTGTTTGATAACATGGTTAAACTATTTTAATGAGGTCTGTTTCTACTGTACGTAGCCTCTACTGTCAGTCTTCAAGGGGCTCAGCCATGGGCATGCATAAAGCCACCATGAAATGTTGGAGGTTTTCTTTCAGGGTCCTTTTGGTGTCTTTTTCTTGTCTTTCTGCTAAGCTAATTGCTTCTCTGGGTATCACACCCTGTTGTAAGGCTCCACTAATTGTGAACTGATTGCTCTATTGTTTTCAACGGTGACCAGGCACATAAATTGCCCTACATACTCCTTCGTTCAAATTTGGGCTCCTTTGCAAAAGTAGTTTTTGAGGCTAGTCTTTGAGGTTTGTTCCCAACCCTAGAGAATTCTCCTCGGTTGTCTGTTTCCCTGGTTCTCTTTGGGAAACTTCTAGCTGGTCTATGCTTTAATACGTTTCTGTCCTCAATCTATTAGAGTCTTCTTAATAGCTTACCATGAAATCTCTAGTGTTTTCTACAGTGCCCTTGGACTTGAACTTCCCCATATACTCTCTTCCAAATAAAGCCAGTTACTTTCAGAACATTCTTACGGCTTGCCTTCCCCCCACTAATAAAAGCCTATAAGCCACTTTTCCACAACTGAGAACAGAGACAGTGGGCCCTTTCTTTCAGAGAGACACCTCTGCTTTATGAACGGTACTAGGTGAGGGTCAGAAGCCTCAAGTCTTCTTGGCTTGCCTCTCCTGGTGGGGAACCTCTACCCTACAAGTGAGCTAGGGCAATTGGAACTACACTAATTCTGGCCTCCATCAGTGGGGGATACCTGGAGGAAAAGAGGCCCCAGCTTCTCAGCCGTTCTTGCCTAGGATAGAGACTCTGTAAACAGATCTGGAGTGATGAGAAATGCTGATGTCCTGGTTGTTCTGGGAAGATAGCCCTAGACTGGGAGCTAGTAGGGGAGGGACTCCTGTACTCCTAGCTGCACCCACCTCGAGTAGAACATTCATGATTATTGAGCTGGAAGAAGGAGGAGGGGCATAGCTAATGGCTTAAATGTGATTTAATAGAATTTTCTTGAATAAACATTTCTTTCTTTGCCATATGCACTAAGAACAGTTTCCAAACACTTTAAATGTTTTTGTACACATAATTTTCATCAGTTATGATTATTTTACTTAAGAAGGGGTCCATGGAACTTCTCATACACCAGTCTAAAGGTCATCTCTCTCATTTCTTTTCAAAAAAGATAATTACAATTTTAGGCAGTTGAATCTTAAATTCATTTGGAGCTGAACTGGTTTGGAGCTAATTTATAATTAAGGCCTCAGTCACTTTTTCTCCAGTAATGATAATATTGAGCAATACAGTGAATACACTTGAGCACAATGTCTAGGTCTACTTGTAATTAGCTCTGTAAATCTCCACAGGGTGTTTGTCTTTTTATTACTAGCCACCAATATATTGAGTTGGAATATCACCAAGTTTTCTAGGAATCTATGAAAAGCGATTCCATTATGTTTGAGTGATTTTATGATTTAAAGAAGATCCTTCTCATATGTTGTGTCATTCACATGTGATACACACCAAGACCCTGTGGCCTGGAGCCATGTCTACTTATTTTCTGATGTTTGGCCTATGGGGTGCAACACGCTTTACTGCATGCTGAGCTGCCTGGTGTTTGCTCAGTTCACAAAGTCTTGATCAGCCTGTGATAGACGTGTTGCAAGTATGATTCAGGCTGACCCATTCCAAATGACGCACCCTCGGGTCCTGGTGTCTGATGTTAGTGCACTTGCAAGTCCTGATGCTCCCAAAGTGCCAGCCAGACAATCTGCCTGACCTGCATGTGTTCAGAAGAGCTGGACTCCCACAGCTCAAAAGAGAGGACATCGAGCTAGGAAGAGGAAGCAACTAATTCTGCCGTTTAAGTTCATGGTTTTCTTTCAATCATTTCATGGCTCTGGGCCTCAGTTTCTCAACTGTAAAATGGTAACATTTGTCAATATATATGTCACCTGTGTTTACAGATGAATTATTTACTTTCACTGGATGACTGCGGGTTCCTGGTGGTGAGGTGGCTAAGGCAGTTGTTTAGGCTAGGAATGCCCAGTTGTCAATTCGAAGTTGATTACTTTTCTGAAATATAAACTCTCTGATTGCTCCTACTCTCACTGGGACATTGAGTCTGAGTACGTGCATGTCAGAAATCGGTTTTGTCATTTTCTGTTTGTTTTTGTGGCAAACCGGAAGGCACTGAGAATCAACTCTAGGTTCCCTACCATCTAGGGAAAAAAAGTGTGTTGCGAGTAGGAGCCTCAAAACAGAAACTGTGCTCCTTATCCCAAAATCCCACAAGACTTGAAGAGGGCTTTGAAGTTCTTCAGATAATGAAATAGGTTCCGAAGCCTTTTCAAGAAGAGTCAGAGGACGCCGAGGCCACAGCTCCATGCCTGTTTTCCACACAGGAGAGGCCAGTCGTCATTTGATTCAGAAGTTCTATATCACCAGAGACTAAGAAAACTTCCAGATAACTGCAGAACCTCCAAAATACGGTTTTAAATAAATGAATATATATCCTTAACAGAGCTTCCTTCTTCTGCATGTAAAGTGAATAATTTAATAAAGCTGCTGATAGTGTGTGTAACCTCAGCCCCAGCTCCCAGGAGTGGCACCTCCATCCTTTTCCCATGCTGGTAGTGCAGTGAACTGAGCTGAATCGGGGAGATCATTAACAGGAACTGGTAGCAATTCAGGAGGTGAAGGGTCCCTTGGGCAAGGGGAGAAGAGATTGGCGAAGAAACTTCATATCCAAACAAAACCATAAGAGAAGCCAGCCCAGCGTCAACAGGGCTGGAGAAGAGGGGTGCCCCCACAAGGGGTGTCCCCAGGCTGTAGGATAAAGTAGGAAGGCAAGGAGGGCAAGGAATGGCTTTGCATGAGAATGACACCTGGCACCTAGAGAGGCTGTTCTGGCAATGACATCTGAACACAAGGAAATGTGTCGCTGCATCCACTGCAGACCCTACTCCTCCCCAGCAGGAGGGGAAGCGGGCAGTTGATGGTATCTCTGTCTGTCATGGCATAAAATTACTCACGAAACCTGCTTTAGTAAAGGCAGCCATTTAAAAATAGATATTGATGCATAATAGACATGTTTATAAGGTCCATGTGATATTTTTATACGAGCATACAAGGTGTGATGATCAAATCTGGGTAACTGGAATATCCATCGCCTCAAGCACATATCATTTACCATATTCCAGGTGGTGTACTAAGCACTTTATGTGAAACACACCTTTTAATACTCTTCAGAGCCACAGGAAGGTGGCATTCTTATCCCCATTTTAAAGACAAAAAATATTGAGGCTTCAAAGATATGTAACTTGGCCAAGTGCTGAGCAGCAGTGGAATCTGAACCCATGTCTTTCTAAGTAGAGCTCATGCTCTAACTCACGTGCCTTCCTGCCTTCTCCAGATCAAAAGTTACCTGCTGGCCATCAGCTCACTGCTGCGGGCAGTGGGTGCAGAGCGGGCGCTCCGTGTGGCATGGGGACTCCACCTTCAGAGCAGGCAGTCACCTGCCATGTGGCTGCGTGCCTTTGAAGAGGCTGCTTAACTTCCAGGAGCATTGGCTACTTCTGTCAAAGAAGGATAACACTAAGACATCCAGCCTCACGGTGTCACTGTGGGGATTCGCAGATAATTACGTGAAGGAAAGTTGCTGTCTGCACAAAGCAAAAACTCCATAAATGTAGATGCTATTATTTGCAGTCTTACTGACAGTGTTGTTAATATTACATTTGCAAATCATCATTAGGGCCAGGTCTGAGCTGAGCTGAGGGCTGATTTTGTGTCTGTGTGCTGAGATCTATAGATTCACTATATTAAATATGCTTTATTGCTGCTTAGAGGGAGGAGTTGGTTTCAACAGAGGATGAGATTCCTTTCTCTAGATCCTCATGAAGAGGAGTGCGTGGCCAGGAGTGAGTGGAATTTGTCCCTGTGTTCTGCAAACGTGCTGTGCTTCAGAGGAGATGTCTTCCTGTCCTCACCAAGGGAGTGGTGAATTCTGCCTCCTTCTTCCTGTCCATAAGGGGGTCATGCCTTCCAGTGAACTTCATGTCATCTAAATTCCTTTGTCCTTTAATAAGGTCGGACCATCCTCTATGACCTTCTTTCTTCCTGATGTCCAGTTGCTCAACTTGTTACGACAAGAACTGAATTTCTCCTAGAGATTTGGTATACAGTGAACACTACATCTACGGAAGAGAAGTAAAAGGAGGAGGAGGGCAAGATGGACTCTGAGTGTGGCTGGGAGAGATGCCGGGAACCAGCTGCATAGGCAGAGTGCTTTGAAATATCTTTTCCACTCCATGCTAAAATTCAGTTTCCACGATTTTACAATAAAGGAGCTTGGCTGCATGAACAACCAGCTTTACATATCAATATAGGCTCACAAATTTAGGGACTAAAATTGAGGTAGAGAGAGAGACAGAGAGAAAGAGAGAGCGAGAGAAACAGTTGATCCTGACTGCACCCTGCGGCTCACCATCCTCATGAGTGATGTCTCCATGGAAGTAAGCCTAGGAACCCAGTGAGGCAATGTCTGGGCTGGATTTCTGGAGCCCTTGCTGACTTAGGATGAATGTGCTCATCAGATGCATTGCCAACATGGGGTCCGTACCTGGGACTCAGGCCACCATGCAGGACAAAAGGCAAATCACACCAGGAGCCCACACTCGACCAGTGCCCATCCTACCCTGTAAAGGATCTGGAGAATGTTGCTGTTCTCAGCCATAGGACCAACAACACCTACGTGAACATCATGTTCAAATCCATCCAGGACCTGGCTGGTTCCAGGTAAGACATGCAAAATTGAGATTAGTTTTAATTAATGTTTTTAAAATGATTTTATCCCACATTTTCAATGAGCATTGTGAATTGTTAATGATCCTGGTCTTTACTTGAAGAAAGCCAAAGCCTAAATTTAATTTTGATTTAGAAAACTTGACTCTTCAACCCCTACTCCAGTGGCTTCTCATCACTGGTGGAATACAGTCCAATACTACACCATGCCTGGACTACGCTTTGTGAGCCCGGCTCTGGCTACTTGGCCAACTCCACTCCTTCCCTCCCTCTCCTCTCTGTTAGTGTGTTCTGGCTGTGTGGAGTGACTGGGGATTCTGTCTTCCAGCCTTGCCTCAAATACAAATATTTCATCTCACTTCAGGGGATTTGTGATGGTTATCCCCTTTGCCTTGGGAGGCTCCTTGGAGAGCCTCAGCTGTGCATATTTCACTTAGGTATCTTCTCAGACATTCTTCTGCAGATGGGCCCCTTGACTACTCCACCAAAATCCCACCATGTAGCCCTCGCCTCAGTTCTCCCTGGCTCTAGTTCTCGTTATCTGGGGGTATTGTCTGTCTCCTTGTTTGGCCCTTGTGTTGCATGAGCTGGACCCAATAAGGTCCAGATACCAAACACATTCACTGAGTTCTCCATTAGCCCCCAGTCCCATCAAGGCCCTCAGTTTCAGACTTCCTTCTGCTCCCAGGCTGGCCTTAACATTGAATGCCCAGAGTATAGAAGCTGGCATTGTTAGCTTCTCTGATTTCTTAGCTCCACCTCCTGTGCTAGCAGATATTCACAGCCCTCAGGGTTGAAGGAGGAGGAGGAAGGAAAACCCCTACATGGCTGGTAGAGTGGCTGGCTTCTTCCCTCAAGGACAGCATTGTGGGTCCTATTGAGCCTTCACACGGGGACCTCGACTAGATTTCCAAATCGCCATCGTTCCTTTTCTCTCCACCCATCTTTCTTTCCTTCCTTCCCTTCCTTCCTTCCTTCCTTCCTTCCTTCCTTCCTTCCTTCCTTCCTTCCTCCTCCTCCTTCTTCTTTCTCCTCCTTCCGTCCCTCCTTCCTTCCTTTCTTTCGTTTCCTTTCATGTATTGTATCATTTGTCATCTTCTGCATTCCATCCTGGGATTCTCCCAATCTTCTGAAGAACAGTGCTTTTGCTATTGTTGTTGATTTAATCTGCATATATATTAAGTTTCACTTTTTGTATTGTAAAGATCAATGATTCTGACAAATACACATATCATGTGTCCGCCATGATACCATCATACAGAATAGTTTCAGCACCCTAAAATTCCCCCGTGCTTCACCCGTTTAACCCTATCTCCCTCCCTCTGAATCCCTGGAAATCACTGATCTTTCCACTGTCTCTGTAGTTTTGCCTTTCCAAAAAGTCATATAATTGGAATCATAAAGCATATACCCTTTTCAAACTGGCTTCCTTCACTTAGCAATATCCAATTAAGGTTCACATATGTCTTTTCATGGCTTGACAGCTCACGTATTTTTATTACTAAATAATATTTCATTGTATGAATACGCCACTTTGTTTATTCATTAATTTACCTTTGGAAGAACATCTTGGTTACTTCTCCCTTTTGGTGACTATGAATAAAGTTGCTAAAACATTCACATTCAGATTTTTGCGTGGACATGATTTTCAAATAATCTGGGTAAATACATAGAACTATAATTGCTGAATCATACAGTAAGACAATCCAGCTTTGTAAGAAACTGACAAGCTTTCTGTGTTCCCACCAACAATGAATGAGAGTTCTTGTTGCTCCACATTCTCATCACCAATTGGTTTTATCAGTTTTTTTAGATCTTAGCATTCCAGTAATAATAGGTATATTAGTATCTCACTGTTGTTTTCATCTGTAATTCCCCAGTGACAAATAATGCTGGGCATCTTTCCATGTGCTTATTTGTCATCTGTATATCATGTTTGATAAGGTACCCTTCAGGTCTTTTGCCAAGTTTTAAAAATTGGAGTCTCATTGATGAATTTTACAGGTTCTTTGTATAATTGGATACAAATCCCTTATCAGATGTGTGTTTTGCAAATATTTTCTCCCAGTCTGTGGCTTGTATTTTCATTCTCTTAATTGTGTCTTTCACAGAGCAGAGAGTTTTAAATTTTAATCAAGTCCAATTTATCAATTTTTCTTTCATGCATTATGTTTTGGTTTTGTATCTAAAAATTCATCATCCAGTATATCACATAGATTTTCTGCTATGGTTTCTTCTGGAAGTTTTATATCTTTGCATTTTACATTTAGGTCTATAGTTGATTTTGAGTTAATATTTGTGAAAAGTGCAAGGTCTGTGTATAGGCTTAATTATTTTTTAATATGGATATTCAAATTTTCCAGCACTATTTTTTTTAAAAAATCTTCTTTCTTCATTGAATTGCCTTTGTTCCTTTGCTAAAGATCAGTTGAAAGTATTTGTGTGGATCTATTTCTGGGCTGTCTACTCTGTTCCATTAATCTACATGTGTATACTTCCACCAACACCACGCTATCTTGAGTACTGTAGCTCTATAGTAAGTCTTGGAATTGGGTAATGTGACTGCCTTATTTTGTTATTCTTCTTCAATATGGCCATTCTGAGTCTTTTCACTTTCCATATACACTTTAGAATCAATTTGTCAATATCTATACAATAGCTTTCTGATATTTTGATTGGGGTTATGTTGAATCTATAGATTAAGTTGGAAAGAATTGGCATCTTGACAATTTCGAGTCTTCCAACCTATTAATGTTGAATAACTCTCCATATATTTAGATCTTCTTTAACTTCTATCCCTGGAATTTTGCAGCTTTTCCCATATAGATCTTGTGACTGGGCCACTTTTGACTCCTTTGCCATTCCTCAGGCTTCTGCAGGTCATCTCTCTTTCCTCTTTCCCTGAAGGCCTACACCATCTCTCTTAATTCTTAGGAAATAGTTCCCTTCCCCTGCCATGGTGGAAGTCCAGTTGTCTCCCACAGAGCCACCTTTCTTGACTCAAAAGTAGGGCCATCTCCATACCCCCTCAATTTAGATTCCTCCTGTGACAGTTAGAGCTGGTCTCTGCACCCTGCACACTCTGGAGGATACCCATCAGATTCCTGGGTGGTCCGATTGATAACACAGATGGGAAACTAACTCTCCTTCTTCTTCTTCTTCTTCTTCATCGCCTGCATCTGGATGCTGGGCTTAAACTGACAAAACCAATTTCACAATCTCTTAGGAGGTTCGCAATACACAATGCTTTAAGACACAGCATCCTTAAAATCTCTTGTACTGAAGAGTAAGGATGTGGAGGCCTCAGATGAGACTACAACAGAGTTTCAACATCCTGTTAACCTTGTGTAGTGCCTCTGTCACTAAAGGATGGGTGATCTGTCACTAAAGAATGGATACTTGAGGAAAATAAAATAAAGAATGTGAATTATTGTCATAATATGACACAGAGGAGAGGCAAGTCAACTTGAAAAATTAGGGAGGAGTAGGATAGGAAACAAACTGTAATCACAATCTTTTTGAAAAGACAAACAGTAATATATAATGAAATAATAATGACACACTCTGATAGCTTCTAAAAGGGAGGTCCCCATAGAACTGTGAATTTCAGTCAGCATAATGCTTGAGAATGCCTGATGGGAGAAATGGGTCATGGAAAGCTTGCTCGAAAAAGTGACACCTGAACTATGTCTTAAAGAATAAGTAGAATTTCAACAGAGGAAGGAGTAAGTGACTTGGAAGCAGAAAAGAGGCACAGGAAATAGCAAGAGGAAAACCAGTAAAAGAGACATAAAAAATAGTGGTTCTGTCAGAAGCATTTGAACCAGAGAAACTCCATCTTGAATAGGGGTTAGGTAAATAAGGCTGGTCAAAATAGGCATTCTGAGTCACAGGATGAGACAGCAAGTCGGCACAAGATACAGGTCACAAAGCACTTGCTGGTAAAACAGGCTGCAGTAAACAAGCCTGGCTAAAATCCACCAAAACCAAGATGGTGAAAAAGGTGACCTTTGGTCGATCTCACTATTCATTATACATTAGTCATAATGCATTAGCATGCTAAGAAACACTTCCATCAGTTACAATTTACAGATGCCATGGCAACATAAAGAGGGTTACCCTGTATGGTCCAAAAAGGGGAGGAATCCTCAGTTCCTGGAATTGCTCACCCCCTGTCCCAGAAAGCTCATCAATAATCCACCCCTTGTTAAGGATATAATCAAGAAATAACCATAAAAATGGGCAACTGACAGGCCTTGGGGCTGCTCTGCCTATGAGGTAGCCATTCTTTATTCCTTTACATTCTTAATAAACTTGCTTTCACTTTACTCTATGGATTCACCTTGAATTCTTTCTTGTGCAAGATCCAAGAAATCTCTCTTGAGGTCTAGATCAAGACTTCTTTCTGGTAATAGTTCTCTCCTTCGGTTTAGGGAAGAACAAGAAATTACCAGTATTTGGAATGGAGAATTTACGTATGAAAGTGATAGAAGATGAAAATTAATATTACAATGTAAAATTAATCCATGGCCTAATGGTTGCAATTCTTGTATATCCATGTTAGGGAGTGTGGGCTTTAGCCTGTAGGTGATGGGGAGTCATTAAGGATGTGGAACAGAGCAGTGAGGGGATGGACCCAGAAAAAGGAAGACTTATAATTCAGTCAAATGATACACCTGGAGCAGTCACTCTGTTCCAAGCAGTGGGATGAAAACCAGAGATACATCAGAGGTGAGACAGAGGGTGTTTCTGGCTTGCAGAACTCTCAGGGTCAAGTTGGGATCTTTTGCTGTCAAGGGAGTAAGTGATCATGAGAGTCTAGCAAAAGTATGGAGAAAAAGGAACATAGCCTGGGAATGGTTGGGGAATAGGGTGAGTGACAGGACATGAAACGAATCACAGACCAAGGATGACTAAAGTTTCTAGCATGAGCCAGACAGATGTCAAGATACAAGCTGCAGGATAAATGATGGAAAGAATTAAGCAGGAAAAAGGAGCAGGTGGTGGATCTGTGGTAACTAGATAAGAAGTCAACCGCAGAGTGGTGAGTCAGCCACAGAAGAATTCATGATATATTGAACTATAGAGAGAAGGAACAGACATTATTTATATCTAAAGTATATGCAAGGAGCAACAGAAATAAATTTTAAAAAACTTAGGGGGAAAGGCAATGAGTGATTGTCACAAAGCTCAGACTTGCACAAATGTTCCCCAGAAGCCACAGCTCACCTGGCAAATTGTCCTGCTGAAATTTCCTCCACTTATCCTCACCAGCCCATCCCCCAGCCAGTCAAAATATGATGGGCAGTTTTTTAGTTTAGTCTGCAAATTCAAGGAAGGAAACAAATGATTCCAAAACCCATTTTCCACATAAGCTAAATACAAAGTACAAGAGGCAAATATAAGTTAAGGACTTAGCCCTCAAGCAGTAATGTCTGCCTCTGCTGGGCCAACCATCTGCAGTGCCTTGAGAGTGAATGATGGCTCAGCACACCACCCCTCAAGCCAGAAAAGGCCCAAGTCTGCACAGCTGAACTCCTCATTTCTAAAGCTCTTGAAATTTCTCTTCTGATTTGGGCTTCTGCGTCCTTGTCCCACCTCATATCATCTAATGAGGGGTGTGGCTGGATCCACTGAGGTATGGAGGTCAGACATCTGGGTAAAGTTGGTTTAAGGAGGGAAAAGGAAAATTACAGAGGAAGCAGCAGGAGTGTGGGGGCATCTCCTCTCCCCCTTTCCTCAGTTGCCCCTCAGGTAGGGTGTTCCGCGGAACAAGGAACAAGAAGAATAAGTTTCTACATTAACACAAAATCAGAATGAATATTGAATACAACAAGACGGAGTAGACAGGGTCCAAATTCCAAAGCCACTATACCTCAGCATCTAGCCAGATGGCATGGCCATTTCGTTCATTCATCAACCATTTATGCTATAACTATGCATTACAAGCTCAATAAAAGTCTCAAGAGATGCTAAAATTTATTAATTCCTTAAATGTTTAGTTACTGAGCTTCCACTATAGGCCAGATGTTGTGCTAATTTTGGGGATAACATAGTAAGGAATGACTCAAATCAACAAACACCACCAAGACAAGACTCCTGCCCTCTTGAGTCTACAGAAAGTGAAGGAAGCAAAACACACACGCAAATAAGTGTAAAAACGCACAGCTGTAGTTTAAGTGTCACAAAGCAGAGGTACATGAACATTTATTCTAAGAGCAATGGGGAGCCCTATCTGTGTCCAATGCATGGGGACACAAGAAGGTATAGCATATGGGGACATTGCAGGAATGCCTGTATGGCTGGAAGTCAGAGAGTGCTGGGGGCAGAGAGATGCTGACCATGGAAGACTTCTAAGCTAAGCTAATGCATTTTTGCTTCATACCCAGGAAATTAGGAGGCATCGATTTTAAACAAGGAATGAATATAACCATATTTGTATAACATAAAATTCATCCTGGTTGCTGAATGAAGGAGGGATTACGATCCCATAAGAAAAGAAGTAGGAGCCCAGTTGGGAGAAAATGCAGTAGCTGAAACTGTGAATGAGGATCCTGCTAAAGCTATGTCAGTGAGAATAGAGAAGTGGATATGCCAGAAAGACAGTGAGGAAGAGAAGGGGAGGGGAGGGGAGGGGAGGGGAGGGGAGGGGAAGTGGGGCCGTGAGATTAGAGAGGAGGTGGTGATGGGTGACGACATCCCTACTTCTGGCATGGTGTCTTATGAGATGGTGAGCTTCTTTTTTAACAAGAGAGGTGATTATGAGAGAGAGAGAGAGAGAATGAAGCAAAGCTGGGGGCTTCTCAGGTCTACGTATTCTTAGACCTGTATCCTAATGAAAGAAAAATTGTGTATAGTCAAAATTAGCCTACATCCCGCAAACCTCCATTAACTCATCAGAAAACTCAAAAGCCAAGATAAACTTCTGCTCCTCTCTGTAATTTGGCTGTGAGATCCCTCTTCTGGGTCATTCATATATGAGTCCATCGGTATTTTAGACATGAGAAGGCCTAAGGGATAAACCTTTATTTCCGTTTTTAGTAGGACTATATTGATTTCAGGTAAGTTAAATGCGATGTCATCTTCTTGTGTGCATCTTGCAGGATGCCCATGGTTGATGGCTGGAGGAAATGATGGGTGTTGGTTGGTAATCATGGAAGCTACACTGTGTAGTGATAGGGATGAGGACAGGAACCAAGGGTGGCATACTGCTGCTTTTAGCTTCTTGGGACATTTGTCAGTATTTAGAGAGGCTGAAAAATTTGAAACTTCCCTTTGTTATTTTTTTCAGGAAAACAAAAACAAAATAAGCTCCAATGCCACATTCAACTCTCAAATGCCAGAGTCAGGTTGGACTTGTTTGGAGTCACCTATTTTCAGGCATGCTGACATCTTTGGGATGAACTCAGCTCAGAAAACACCTTAGAAAACTCCTTTCCTCTTCTCTGGTGATTAATCAAGGGTTTTCCTTTCCAGACACTGTGTGGCTTCAGTCTCCTCCTTCCAAGTGCATAGGAATCCCGAATGCCCTCTGAAGCTTAATGCATCTTAATCAGTAAAAAGAATGATCATTAGGAATCATAGCCATAAAACTGAAGCCACTTAATCAGCACCCTGATACAGTGTGCACACTTAATTACGATGATTGCCAAGACTGGATTCATTGTCATGCATGTTAACGACTTGCCTTGGTAGCTAACTGATGTCTGAGATGACTCTGGTGTAAAATGGAGCTCCAGCTAGCCAGCTTCCATGGAAGGCTCCAGGTGCCAATGGACGGTCCCCTTCCTCAAGAGGACGCTTGGGCATTTCTCAGAGATACTCGGGCAGCCCTGCTATGGAAGAACAAGGATGGCCATCAGACTTTCAGAGGAGAAATTCAAACCCCACACCATACGAGCTGTCAGAATGGAATATAGATTTCTTATTTAGAGACTTGCTTTCCTCCTCTGCAAGATGACTTCACAAGGACAACTTTTCCTGCACTTTGTGGAGTTTTCCACCAGGATTGATCTATAGCCATCAAAAAACAGAAATGTGAACTCTAAACAAAGATACCAAGCCTCTGCGGTAAACTTTACTCATAGTGAAGGGCAAGATGGGTCCAAGACTTCAGACTAAAGAGAAGAGTTCCAGAGTTTCAGCAGGAGGCATTATTTGGCTTCTGTCAAGACTCACATTTTGAATTCTGATTAGTAGAAAATTACAAAGTCTTGCTCAAGTCTTGTCTTCATTAAATGGTAAGAGCTCTTCTCATAGAATTTTCTCCTAGCTTTCTATATCAAATCTGCAAAGCTTCAAGGCCGGGAAGACTATGTTACAGGTATTCTCACTATCTTTACACAAAGTTATGAACAAACATATTTGTTGGTTTGACTTTTTATGTTTCAATCCCCCGGGTGATTTTGAGGCAGATGTTGGATGTCTGGACTTCGATAAACCTACTGGTAATGCACCGGGCTGTGACTCCAGAAAGGAATTTTCTGAACCCCAGAAGTAAACAGTGTGGGACAGCAGGCTGCTCTGCCCTCATGGAGCTCTGCAGGAGGCTAGCTTCTGAGTCAGCCCTCACTGCAAAACCTGGGAGCTGCCCTTCTTGTCCTGTCCGTCTCAGACAAATGTGGGACAAAGACTTGCCTAATTAAGTTCTGGTGGCAGACAGGAACCCCTGGCCTCTCCACTGCCATTTTCTTCTCTTCTTCTTTGATGTGGTTTGATAAGTCCCACTCCTTTCTTCTCCCTACCTCTCCCCAAAATCTGCAGTTTCCAAAAATCAGTGTGGGCTGTGCTCACAGGGAAGCCACAGCACACATACTCTGGTGTCTTCAGAGGAAATTGCTTTTCTGGCTCTGTGTCTAGAAGGTTTTTTTTTGGTCAATATTGCAGGGATCTTTAGGGTTTGCTCTCCAGATACTAGACTTAGTGTACATCCCGGTTGTGTGTGTCCAAATCATAAATGGCAGATTAACTCAGGTACAAACCCCAAAGATGGGACTAAATGGATAGTTGGAACCAAACCTAGAGACACAAACAAGACATTTCTGCTGAACTTATGAAATGTAGCCTCAGGTGTGTAACACTTAGGTTATTTCAGTTTCTCACTTGAAAATTAGATACAGTCCCTAAGTGCTACTGCTTCTAGCATCTGAGTTTGATGGTGCTAAAACCACCTTGATCTGGGTTGAGATGTTATAGGTACTTGCTGTCATTAAGAGAAACTTGATTTCTTCCCTTAATCCAGCATCAAGTCCCCTGGCACAGTTTCCTTGGGCGCTTGCTTCATTGAGACAGAGGGAATCCATTAGAGCAAGCACCTCCTGCATGCCACAGGAGCCAGCGAGGCCCAGAGGGGACAGTGCTGACAAACGCTGGAGAGAGTTCACCCAAGGGCATTCCATGTCCTGCTCTAAAGGCAGGTGGGGCAGCGATTACCAGGGGATTTCTTAGGCAGGAATCAGCCAGACTAATAACACAAATGTATACGCCTGTAAGCCCAGAGAGCAGTCTGTTGACAAGCAAAGATGCAAATGCGCTGAAACACTACTTCTGACGTGCGATCCTCAGGCTGTGAGTGGACAGCTATAAAATGCAATAATCCTGACATCACAGTATTGAGTAGGGAGCCCACTAAATGCAGCAAAGAACACCTACTAAGCATTCAGACGATCTAGCCTCAAACCCTGTTTCTCCCAGGAAAGACAGTGAGGAAGAGAAGGGGAGGAGGAGGGGAGGGGAGCGGCAAGTCTTCATTAAAAATGCTCATGAGCAACTCCAGTGGATAAACAATCAGTCATCGTGTTTTCCATGCAGAGCTCTGCCTGTGATGGTCACCTTGGTCACCTGCCAGGGGTTGGTCCACTTGGCTCTCAGGACCTCTCGGGGACCTGAAGCAAGTCCTGGGCAAGTCTGTCATTTTTTGCCGCCCCCAGTTCCTTTATCAATGCCATGAAGAAAGTCCCCATCCGGGGGTTCACATACTGTATTTACGTGACCCTCAGGAAGGCTTACCTGGTTCCAGGCACAGTTGTGAGAACTTTACAAGGGTTCACTGGTTTAGCCTCCGTAACAGCCCAGCAAGGTAGGTCCTATTATCCCCAATGTGCAGAGGAGAAAATGGAGGTACAGAGAGGTTAGGTAACTTTCTATATAAGACTTACAAGGATGAAAATATAATAGCACTTACTTTAGGCTAAACCAGTAGTTTGTACACTTTTGTTTAAGTGTACACAGTAAAGAATACTTTTACGGCCGGGCACGGTGACTTACACCTGGAATCCTAGCACTTTGGGAGGTGATAGTGGGAGTATCTCTTAAGACCAGGAGTTCAAGACCACCCTGGCAACATAGCAAGACCCCGTCTTTACAAAAAATAAATAAAAGAATACTTTTACTTTGTAACCCAATATGCATACTGAAATAAAAATCCCACTAGCTTGTGTCACATCATACTGGCTTGGTTGTTACTGTGTAAAAAGCTACCCCAAAATGTAGACTTACAATAGTTATTAGCATATTATACTAACGAATTCTTCAGGTGAGGACTCAAGCAGCATTTAGCTAAGCAGTCATTTTGCTCCTTGTGGAATCAACTGAGGCCATTCAATGGTAATCTGCTGGTGGACTGGTTAATCGGGAAGGTTTGTGGATGGCTTCACTCACATGTCCAGTGCTTGGGCTGGGCTGGCTCAGTGCCTGGGACCAACTGGATCACCAATATGTGGTGTCTCCATGTGGCCTGGGCTTCCTCACAGCATGGCTGCCTCAGAGTAGTCTCACTTGTAACATAGCTGTTCAGGGATCCAAGCCCAGGCTCTTGTTGACAAGGCAGATGCTGCATTGTTTTTATAACCCAGCCTTAGAAATCACAGCATCATTTCTGGCATTTTCTATTGCTCAAAGTAATCACAGTTCTGCCCAGATTCAAGGAGAGGGGAAATAGACCTTACATCTTGCTGGCAGAACAGGGAAGTACCATTCTAGAATAGCATATGGGCTGTAAGAGATTATTGCAGCTATTTTCGAAAATAGAACATACTACAAATACTTAGCCTCATTATATTCAAAACACAGATGCTCCTTGACTTATGATGGGGTAAATCCCAATAAACCCATCATAAATTGAACACATCATAAGCCAAAAATGCATTTAATATACTTATCTACCAAACATCAGAGCTTAGCCTAGCCTAACTTAAACGTGCTGAGACCACTTACATTAGCCTACATTTGGGCAAAATCATCTAACATAAAGTTTATTTCTCATGTAGTTTATTGAACACTCTACATTATGCCCTAATTGTAACAGTTTTACACCATCATAAAATCAAAAAATTGCAAGTCAAATCATTGTAGGTTGCAGACCGTATGAGTACTCTGATACTTTTTGTTTTATTCTGTCACTTTTTGAAAATGTTTGCCACAATACACTTAATTAATTTCGTGACCCACTCATGTGTTATGTCCAGTATAAAAATGAAGAAGGCAAACCCAGCACTTTGGGAGGCCGAGGCGGGCAGATCATGAGGTCAGGAGATTGAGACCGTCCTGGCTAACATGGAGAAACCCCATCTCTACTAAAAATACAAAAAAAAAAAAAAAAAATTAGCCTGGCATGGTGGCGGGTGCCTGTAGTTGCAGCTACTCGGGAGGCTGAGGTGGGAGAATAGTGTGAACCCGGGAGGCGGAGCTTGCAGTGACCCGAGATCACGCCACTGCACTCCAGCCTGGGCGACAGAGTGAGACTCCGTTTCAAAAAAAAAAAAAAGAAAAAAAGTGAACAAGGCAGTGTGCTATGCTCTTCCTTTATTTTTAATTTTAAAATACTTAATGCATAAGGATAGTGTATATTCAAGGTGTGTAATGTGATTCGATGTACATATATATTGTGTAATGATTATCACAATCACCACCCATGTTGTATATTAAATCCTCAGAGCTTTTTCTTCTTTTAGCTGAAAGTTTGTGTTATTTGATAAACATCTTCTTATTTCCAGCCCAGGCAACAAGTACTTAGATACTCCAAATTATACAGAAAATCCAGTGTGACTTAAAGAGGCCACATAACATGACAGATCCAATATTGATCTTAGCTCAAGCTAATTCCAAAGCAGATGTTCTCCGCAACCCTTCATTCATACTCCCATGTGCAACATGTGATGGTTGCTACCTTGCACCAACGACCCAGGTGTCACCACGTGGCCCCACCGTGGACTGCAGGAAGGGCATGGTGATGTTGCCTGTGAAGTTGTGCGTGCTGTGTGAGCGCGTGGGAGTGAGGGTGTGTGTCTCAGCTCCAGGACGTGTGGATGTGCTCCTCCTGGTGTGCACCCTGAGCTCTGACTGCTGGGTGACGCAGACATGTGCTTATGGCTGATCAAGCATCAGGGTTTCCCTGTGGCAGGGGGTGTGGGCATCTTACTCCCCACTAAAGTTCACCAAAATGCTTCAGGTCCCTGAGAGGCCCTCACAGCAAGCGGACCAACTCCTGGCAGGTCACCAAGGTGACCATCACAGGCAGAGCTCTGCATGGAAAACGCGATGACTGATTGTTTATCCACCTGAGTTGCTCATGAGCATTTTTAATGAAGGCTAAGAGAAACCACCAAACACATAAATCATATTAGATGCAAACTGACATTTCCTAATGGCTGAGTTTGGGCAAATGTCAGCTCTTAAGACATCAGTGTATTATTAGATTGGAGACACAATGGTGAGGCCGGCAGCTGTTTCAGGAGGGAAAGCGTCTGCAGTCCAGTAAATGTGAGTTCCCAGCTGACCACCCATGCTTCATCTTCATCCTGCAGAGCCTCCACTCTCCTGAGGAAGGTCACTTGTCACCTGGAAAGATGTAAAACCCACACTAATTATCATGGAGAACAAACATGACTGCCAGCCTGTGAGGGTGAACATGGGCTGCTGCTTCTCCTTCTTCTTCAACATAATAAAGGCTTGAGCACCCTCTAGGTCCCCCAGTGGTTTTCAAGCACTTGTGCAGTGAGACCTGTCCTCGAGCTGCCCAGAGCAGGAGAAGGTGTCAATGGTCTGGACCTCAGGACAGTGCCAGAGCTCCTGTGCCTTTCTGCCTTCCGCACCTCCTTCGTCTCTCGCTTTCAGTTTGCTTTTGTTCCAAGTGTGCAAGCATCTCTGGTCATCTCCTTCCTCCTCTGCCTTGCTCCCTGCCCTTTGCGCTGGATGGGCTGTTTGTGTTTCTGTGAGGAAAGGAGCTGCTTTTCTTGGCTCCATGTGTTCTTCTACAAGGGTCACGTGTTGCTGTGGGACATCACTTCTCCAGGTTCTACCTGAGCTCTTCCTCCTTCCCCCTCACAGGCACGTGCTTCAGTGCCTCTGCTCAGAATTCACTCAGTCTCCCTCAAAATGCCCCTTCAGATGGTAACAGACAGTTGTGTCAGGGTCACCTGCTGTACTTTCTAACTCCACCCCACCCGCTTCCTCCAGGACCAGGAAAACACACTTCAGCATGGTGTTGTCAGATACTGCCCTTTCTGGCAACAGGTAGAGGTGCCTTCACTTAAAAGCTCTGGCCCATCCAGCCCCTAACACCATCAAGCCCCCAGGCACCAGCAAAGGGAGAGCTCTCACCCAGCAGGGGTGGCCGGATTCCATCCTGCTGCCCAGCATCCAGCCATCTGTGTCCCTGGACATCCTATTGCTCCACAAGTTTTCCTCTTCCACAAGACCCCCCAAGTGGCCCCAGTTCAGACTCCCATTGTAGACCGGGTTTCGGGTCCCCTCCCCCAGGTTCTGGAACACCATGCTAATCTCAGCCCCTTGGCCAAGACTACAGCCAGCCTGCCCTTGACAAGAGCTCAGCCCTGCTCCCCACCCCGGCTCCACCTAGAGAACCACTTCAGTAAGAAAGCACCCTGGAGTCTGGGCATGGTGGCTCACACCTGTAATCTCAGCACTTTGGGAAGTCATACCTGTAATCTCAGCACTTTGGGAGGTCACACCTGTAATCTCAGCACTTTGGGAGGTCACACCTGTAATCTCAGCAAGAAGATTGTTTGAACCCAGAAGTTCAAAACCAACCTGGGCAACATGGTGAGACCCCACCTCTACAGAAAAAAAAAGAAAGAAGAAAAATTAGGCCGGGCGCGGTGGCTCAAGCCTGTAATCCCAGCACTTTGGGAGGCCGAGACGGGCGGATCACGAGGTCAGGAGATCGAGACCATCCTGGCTAACACGGTGAAACCCCGTCTCTATTAAGAAATACAAAAAACTAGCCGGGCGAGGTGGCAGGCGCCTGTAGTCCCAGCTACTCGGGAGGCTGAGGCCGGAGAATGGCGTGAACCCGGGAGGCGGAGCTTGCAGTGAGCTGAGATCCGGCCACTGCACTCCAGCCTGGGAGACAGAGCGAGACTCCGTCTCAAAAAAAAAAAAAAAAAAAAAAAAAAAAAAAAAAAAAGAAAAATTAGCTGGGCTTCGTAGCACATTCCTGTGTTCCCAGCTACTTGGAGGCTGAGGTGGAAGGATGCTTGAGCCCAGGAGGTCAAGGCTCCAGGGAGCCATGAAGGTGCCACTGTCCCCCAGCCTGGCCAACAGAATAAGACCCTGTCTCAAAAACAAAAGACAACCCCCCACCCCCAGAAAGCCAGTATCATCACTCCAACCTGGCCCTGTTGGCCACCATGCCTGACACTAGAGAAGCACTGACTTCATTAGGGTTCCCCAGAAACAGAAACAGACTCAAGACAAGGATTGGAGCACACACGGGTTATTTCAGAGGTGCTCTCGGGAAACTGTAGCAGGACTGTGAGGAAGTAAGGGCAGAACAGGCAGTCGGTGATGGGCATGTGACCAAGTGGCTTCCTGTTGCCAGCAGCCTTAACAGTGCTGGGATTCTTAAGGAAACCCTGTGCCTCTTGGTTTTCCCACCCGAGGGACGGGGGCTGGATATTGGCTCCTGGATTCCTGCCAGTCATTGTTTGAAGGTTGCCCCTGGAGGATCTTGGCTCCCTGGCACTTCCCACTGCCATCCTGAAAGGCCCCCGGGCAAAGACATGCACATGTGAGCAACTGGGGGCCCGGTCCAGGATCCAGGGTAGGGTGTGGGCAGGATGCTGCCTGGGCGAATGAGGCAGGTCCAGGATGGCCGAAGCTGGACCAGCCTGGGACCCCGCGGGCCTCTGACTCAGGCCTCCCTGATGGGTTTGTTCACCCCGGGGCACTTCTGCAGCGTCATCTTTCCTCAGCTATATTCCCCTCGACAGCCTCCAATTTTCACACTTTCTTCACAGTTAAATCCTTTGGAAAACTGATGAAAACAGTTCATCTGTGGAAACAGTTTTAGCAGCTAGGCTTTCTTTTGTTTAACTGCTTTGAATTCTCCAAGGCAGATGTTATTAACGTGAGGATTTACAGAGTCCATGGATAGACTCCAAGCAGATCAGAAACCCTGAAATTACACTGTTGATCCATTTGTTTAAGCATGTGCACTTTTCTGGGGAGAATTTGTCTAAAATTCTAAAAGGAAAGCCTGAGTCAGAAAGAAAATTAAGAAAAATGTAAGACCCACTGTTTTAAGGTAAAACTGTAAATCAAAGCACGCTATTCAGATTCTCTGAATGCACACTGACAAAACAGGAAGAACAGACTGAACGCACGGGTCAAAGGGTGATTCTCTAACTCCAACAGGCAGCACAGTGCCCAGCACCAAGCAGGCTCCTATGTGTTGATTAAATGGATGGTCTGGGCCTGATCTCACATCAGGAAGACATTTATCTTTTCCATTACTTATCTGCAAACTCTTAATGCCAGAGAGACAACAAAAAGTAATATATACTGGGTCAGAGAGGTTGATAGCACATCAGGAGGACTATGATCGAGGCTGGAATATCCAGAGTTGAGAGTAGAAAGTCTTTGTCTGCATTGGTCAGCTTTTGCTGCATAACAAACCATCCAAACTGTAGTGACTCAAAACAAAAGCCATCTATTTTACTCATTATTATTTAAGGTGGCAGGCTGGGCTGGGCAGCCAGTGGTTCTTCCAGGCTGGGGCGAGCTCAGTAGATCTCTGCCGGGCTTGCCTATGCATCTGGAGTCAGCAGGGCAGTTGGCTAGGGCTCATGATTTAGGATGACCTGGGCTGGGATGGCCGGGATCACTGAGGCTTCTGTCCATGGGATCGCTCATTCTCCAGCAGGTGAGTTCAGATATGTTCAGATATTGATAAGATTCTAAGAGTACAGCGTGGAAACTGCAAGTGCCCTTAGGCCTTAGCTTGAAACTTGTTCCGTCACATCCTGTTGACCAAAGCAAGTCACAAGGCTAGCCCAAATTCAAGGGGAGCAATAAAGAACATTCTACTTGTTAATAGGAAGAGCTGCAAAGTAACATAGACATTTTTACAGTCCGCCACAGTCTACCAAACTGGAATAACCTTCCCACTAAGCTCAGCAGAAATCACCACACTGCAGAATCATAAGCTCAGTAAATGATGGTTGTTTTGAGCCACTATGTTTTGGGGTAGTCTGTTATGTGGCAAAAAATAATTGATACTTTGTCTTAGGTTGGATTCTCTTGGAATGGATGTTGAGATAAAATGAGAAGCTGATCGATTAGGAGGAGTTCCCAGGGAAAGCCAGTAGTAAGTGGGGAATGGAAGGAAGTCTAGCATGAGTGAGATGTCAATCAAAGCCCAGAAAGGGAGAATGAGTTGGCTTAACCTTGCAGGGAACCTCTAGGGACAATGTAGGTTACACCCCAGAGTTGTCCCAGTCAGGAGTGAGGGAACTGTAGCATTTATGTCCCTACACCCATCCGTCATTGGTTAAATTCTAGGAGTGTACATTTCCAGGCACTTCTGGCTCACTGTGGCACAAGCAAAGTGGGTCTTCCTCAAAACATGGTGCAGCCTCTGAGTAGGAGACCAAGTGCTGGCTGATGGGAGTTCAGTGTGCCTGGAGGGGATGTGCACAAAGTGGCAAAGGCTTCCAGGAGCTGTGGCCTGAGGATCCACATTGTTTGCTCCAGGATCCAGAATGGGTTCTTTTCTCTCCAAGTTTTGGAGCCTTCTCTGTGGGGCCTATTGAATGATCAAAGAGCTTTTACAGTCAAGAAGCTCATTCTCATTTTTCTAGCTGAACATTTCTGGTGTGATTGTGACAATGTTAGTCCATTTCTCCCTGTTTATTCCTCTAGGGAGGAAGCAAATCACTGTGAAGTGTCCTCATCATAACCTTTCATACCCTTAAAGACCGTTACTCATCTGCCTTCTGGGCACTTTCTGCTGGAGAAGTGGCCTCAACTCCATTAACCTTTCCCCATAAGTGCCAGACTGTCTCCTTTCAATCAGTCAGCATTTTCCTCTCTTAATCCCCTCTCCAATCTTCCCCATCCCAATTTCTTTTAAAAAGGCAAAGACCCAAACCAGACACTGACTGCTCACAATTTTTTTTCTCAGCAATAGGAGTTGGACAAAGCCTTTGCATTCCAACTGGTGTTCCTTACTGTAGATGTAACCTCAGCTGGTTGAAGGTTTGTTTTAACAATAGACTCTTTCTTCTACATGCAATAGTAATAGGTATTATTGTTTTCTATGAGGAACATTCTGAGAGAAAAAGTCAAAATGTAAAATAAATTTTGCGTCAATGGCTCCTTCCTATCAGCAGGAGACTTCACTTGCCTGTCCTAGGAAATGTCTTTCTTGTAACCATGTTGAGGAGTTTAGGGATTTCCCAGGTGTGGTGGCATCATGGGCATCTTGTCATGCACTCCTTTGTGTTATCTCTAAACTGTGATTCCAAATACCTCATGCATGAGAGGAAATCATGGGCCTTCCCTGGAAAGGAAGTACATCTAAGCTTCTTCTAAAGTGTGGCATTTCTGACCTTGAGGACTGGTGTCTCTAGCCTGCAGAAGATGACATTGGCAGTAGGAAGAACCCACGAACCACCTTGAAATACGTGAAGGTCTGTCATATGGAATTAACATGCTCCCTTGATCCAAGGGTTGATCTAGGATCAGTCAATGAGGTTTTTAGAGGAGCACAAGGCAACGGAAAATGTGGAACAATATTCTTGCATTCAGAGATATTCACAGACAGGGAAGAATGCATCATCAGAAAGGCCAGTGAATTCAGTAAGAAGGTCTCAGTCTCTTGAGTTTATTACAAATACAGGTTCTGGAAACACCCAGTATGTGTTACGGATATGACATCATCAGCTGACCATGGGTAGATGTGGCTGCTTCCCCTTCAGGTAGCAGTGAGCACAGCAGTGTGAGGTGAGTTACAGGAGGAGGTCCAGACCCTGAGCTTGGATCTCTTTGTAATTAACTTAATGACCATGACCCCTCACCCCTCGTACAGCCTCCAGCTTCCTCATCTGTAGAGTGATGGGAGTGGACATACTCAGCTCTTGCCTCTCTTTGTTCTGCCAAGGTAACTATGCAGCTGGTTCCTCAGTCCCAAAGTGCAGATATCTGAATAAGGGGCAGATTCTTCGTTGCACACAAAATGTGACAGAGTTGCCCATCAGATGAGCCAGTTACTCAATTTGCAGAGGACATTTGTGAATTATCATTCGAACAACAAAACATCCAACAATGAAGTCTGTTCATTTTTACTACCATTATCTTAATTTGTGTTGTTTGATCATAATACTGGTAAGTTTGTCTGATAAACAAGATGGCATTAAGCCAAGAGTGATACCTAGTCAGGCTGCATTTTTTACAGGATACACTCAACCGCGATTCCTTTTGCTAGAGTCCCTTTTGCAGGCAGTTCTTTCACAGACTCATCAGAAGCCCCTCGCTCCAGGGCCGTTAACCAAGTGGCTGTTATTGCAAAAATCTAAGGAGACCAAAGATCTCTGAAGCAGGTCCGGATGTGAGGTGTGGGGTGGAGGAGAGAGACGCAGGCCAGGGTTCAGGGAACCTGCACGCCAGCCCCAGCAACTGTTGACAGCATGTGTGGTTCAGGGGAATGATTTCACACCTTGCACTTAAGTTTTACCCAGTATAGGAAAAACAATGATCTGCCTGACGACCCGGACAGGGGTATAAATGTAATTCATTTATTTCCTCCGTTGCTTGGGGCCCCACTGTCCTCAGGAAGATCAAGTTCTTTATGTCTTTCCTTCCAACACTTCATCTTGCACCCACCTTCAGCGTAAGTAGAGAGTGTTATCATTTTCCTTTAAAACAGTGATGGAGAATCTCCAATTACAAAGCTTTGAAAAAGCAGACTTACCCACATTTCTCAGCAGTCAAAGCCAACATAAATTAAAAGTTGCTGAAAGAATTAGGGTGGGAATATTGACCTAGCTGAGATTAGAACAGATTTCCTTTTTCCAATATCCACAGTGAATTATGTCTTTAATTTATTTATCCATTTATTTATTTATTTATTTATTTATTTATTTATTTATTTATGACAGGTTCTCACTCTGTGGCCTAGGCTGCAGTGCAGAGGTGTGATAATATCTCACTTAAGCCTCAACCTCTTGGGCTCAAGTGATCTTCCTGTCTCAGCCTCCCAAGTAGCTAGGACTACAGGTCCTAATTTTAAAATTTTTTGTAGCAAAGATTTTTTTTCTATGTTGCCCAGGCTGGTCTCAAAATCGTGGCCTCAAGTGATCTTCCTGCTTTGGCCTCCAAATTTCTGGGATTACAGGTGTGAGCCACTCAGCTATGAATTATGTCTTTGAGAAACAACCTTAAAGGCATATTTGGGAGGGAGTATAATATGGGCTTAATGTAAGTTCTCACTGTTGTCTTGAGATACAGATACAGATCCTGCCATGCTCCTGTTCATACCTTAAGAACATTCTCAGAACTATAATTTAGACTGTGGGCTCAGAACTTCTTCATAGTCCAAGTCCAAGAGTCAGAAAGGGATGGACCCCGTAGCAGAGAATGATGAAGATGTGGACGAGGAAGCCCCATAATTTCACCAAATCTTCCCACTGGGCATTTGTGCCTCAACCCAGATCCAAGGGAAACTGCAGGAAATCCTTTAGGAAAACAGGGACCAGCTCCCCAGACATGTCCACATGATTGATCCTCTTCTGCCCTGTTTTTATCCCTTCTTCCACACTAGGTTCCCTGAAACTCTGTTGCATTCTGCTGAGTTCCTTCTCTTTTTGAAGCCATTGGTGTATGCAACAGCAGCTCCTCCTACACAATGGAACCAGTACAAATCCCAGCAAAGATCAGACAGGATGTTCTAGCCCAGAAGAGCCAGGATCCTGAGCGACTGCTGAGGTAACACACAGTAAGAGACACTGCAAGACGACTCTAAGAGGGCAGCATCTGGCCTCTCCACCACAGTGCAGTGCATCGCAGCCCTTGGGCCAGTCGGCAAACATCGCAGCCCTGACAGTGTGTCCTCTAACAGGATGAGAATGCCTTTCTCTCTTCTGGACTCCTGCAAAGAGTTCAACAAGCCCAATAATCTGTGAGGTGGGTCTGGGTGCGAGGAGACCAGTGTGGCATGCAGGAAGGAGCAGCGGACGGGGAGCCTGGGCTGCCGTCTGTGCCTTCACCTGCGTCGACAACCCGTGTGGCTTCAGGGCAATCGCTTCACACTGTGGGCTTGAGAAAAGGCCCTCTGTGCAGAACCGTAAGCCGAGCGCCAGAGTAACTGAACTTCATTTTGCTTCCTGTTCCCCTCCCTTCACTAAGTGACCTCACACATTTCTTCCCTCAACAGTTTTCTGCCTCACTACACCATCTCTGAGGAATAACCTCTGAGTTTTTATTGAAGAATGGAGATTATATTAAGCATATATTTATGTATTTACCATAGAAAACCTATGAAAGACCAAAAAGGAGGTAAAAGTTACTGAAATCTCAGGTGCTAAGGGATTCCTGAGTTCCCTTTTATCAAAACTGTACCTACTCACATTGGTATTACTGGGTTTTTTTGGCAACCTATTTTATTTCCACTCAGCATGAGATGTTTATTTCCCCTGACCATTTATTGTTTTATATGATATTATTTTAATATTTATTTAGTATTCTGCCACTGAATTTAGCATAGTGTATTTATCCCATCACTAAATATACAGCATTTGGGTTGTATCCACTTTTTCCCATTATAAATTACGTTATAATTATTATCTTTGTGGATGGAGCTTTCTGCATATGACACCCACCATCAGTCATGGCTTTCAGGTCAGGAGCGAGCTCACCAAGCATCAGAACGGCAAGCATTCGTGTGTCTGCACCATCTCTCCGGGGCTGTGAAATGGGCTTTATTTTGTTCCCTACTGTGTCTCTGTCTCTCCTACACTAAGGCCTGACCACTTCCTGTTATCCCAGACTGGGCTAGGCAGGGGAGACTTCAAGAAGGAGGAAGGAATTTTACACAATCATTTGCATCTGAATCTCACTCCATCTATACAGCTTTTTAGCTAAGAACTTTAGTTTTTAACCTCTCTGAGAGGTGGTTTCCCAGACAGTGAAGGTTGCATTAAAATACTCACACCACTGCACTGTCATGGGAATTTAGGGTAGCAAGGCCTGATGGGCAGTAACCTCACACCAGTGCTATTATTATTACTGTCATGACTATTTTTATAATCAGGTGGGGCAGCAACGCAGGGACTGAGTGTGGCCACACCCCTGCTCTGTGGACCCCAGGCCCTCTTCATGACTATAATAAACACAAGAATCCTCCCTACTTACCTGGCCATGGCTGCCTGTCATCATGCAAGTTCCTCTGGAAGCAAACAGTTTATTCAAGAGTTAGAGGAAACACCAACAATGGAAACACAAGGAAGGAAAAGGAGATAGAGAAGAGAAGAAGCCAAGAAAGAGTGTGCAGCTAAGCCACCACTGCTGCTACACTGTGACAACTGTGAGTGACAAGGCGTAGATCCTGCTGGGTGCCCTGAGGACCAGTGTACAACACACATCTCAGAGCCACCCACCCAAGGGGATAGGGAACTGGGGTATTTATCCGCCAGCTGCCCTTGGCCATTGGTTGTGGGTTGTTATAGGGAGGAGATTCCCTGTATTTCAGAGAATGCCACCAGCACAGGGATGGGGAATCAGAGCTGGGCCAGTGCTCCGGGAAATGAGGCAAGCCAGAGAGGAGCTCTGGTTGGCTCTGACGCCAGGTGCTACACTGCCAGGGCACACCCTGGTCAGCTTCCTGTGGCTCGTCCCACTCCCTGGGCACCTCGTCTATGCTATGAGACCAGAGAGAGCATCCAGTGTTGAGGTGGGAGGCAGGCCCAGGAGGAGCCCTCAGCAGCCTCCCGTGAAGCTTGTTAACTGACGGCAGACCACCCCGGCAGCTTGGCCCATCAGCAAGCATGACACAACAGGTAAGGGTTCCTTCCAGTAGCACAGGCTTCCAGTCCATGATGAGCCAGCCCAGTGTGCCCCTTGCACTGATGAAATGTGAGACCAGTCTTGCCTAGGTATTTCTGCTCCTTTTCTCTGGGTGAGCCAGAGACACTTTGAGATGATCTCTCCCTTGCTGAAGGAGAAGCCAGAAAGGGCTCAAGTGAACTCAAATGGGAGGCAGATAGACAGACAGACATCAAGAGATTTATGGTAAGGAACTGGCTCACACAGTTATGGAACCTAAGATGTCCTAAGATCTATAATCAGTAAGCCAGAGACCAGGGAGAGCGGGAAGTGTAAGTTCCATCTGAGCCTGAGTCTGAGGGCAGGAGAAGACCCATGTCCCAGCTCAAAGACAGTCAGGCAGAAAAAGAGAGCCCATCTTTATGCAAACTTTGTTTTATTCAGGACTTCAACAGACTGGATGAGGCCCACCCCCACTGGAAGGGGAAACTGCTTTACTCAGTCTACTGATGTTAATCTCATCCAGAAACCCAGAAACACACTTGCAGACACACCCAGAATAATGCTCAACCAAATATTTGGGCACCCTGTGGCCCAGTCAAATTGACACAAAAAATTACCATCACCAGTCAACCCTTTGTCAACTTTGCACTCATATGCACCTCTTTAAACTCTACTTAGTGTCCAAATAAAGACAATAACAAGATCAAAATTCTGTCTAACATGATAAAACTTTCCTGTATACAACCATAGATGCACTAACACCTTCCCCAGAAGAGAAGGTAACATCCTTCCTTGATCCTTACACTCGTCCTTGTTATTTCTTAATATTAATGTTTACATAATAGATGTAAAGTTAGCAATTTTAAAATACTGTGATATAAAGTCAATACAAGCCAAGTGCAGTGGCTCACACCTGTAATCCCAGCACTCCATGAGGCCAAGGTGGATAGATTGTTTGAGCCCAGAAGTTCAAGACCAGCTGAGCAATATGAAAAAACCCCATCTCTACAAAAAATACAAAAATCAGCTGGGCATGGTGGTTCATACCTGTAATCCCGGCTACTTGGGAAACTGAGGAGGGAGGATCTCCTGAGCCTGGTGATCCGGTCAAGGCTGCAGTGAGTCGTGATTATGCCACTGGACTCCAGCCTGGGCAACAGAGCGAGACCCTCCCTGTCTCAGAAAAATCAATTAGTTAATTAAGTCAATACATGTTATGTACATGATAAGGGTATAAGAGAAGAAAGAAAAACAGACATTTGCTTAACAGGTATATATATATATTTGTTGGTAAACATATGTATGTACACACAGACATAGTCATAAAAATTAGGAGTTATACTCACAGTGATGACAGCCCTCACTTGTGTAACTGGCCACATGGTCCCAGCTGGTGTTTTGCTCACCTCTTCCATCTCTTCCTCTGCATTCCCTGCAACTTCAGCAAGCACCTCAGCTGGTCATGGCTATTTACCTGGTGGTGTGACCCGAATCTTGATTCCTGAAGGCTCTGAATCATTACCAGTCCTGCCTGAATCGGGCTGTAGTTATCCATTGACTTTAACAGGACGTGATAATACTAAGAGATGCACGTTGGGACCTCTTGTATTCCAGACATACTCCTCCTTAACCCCACTGTGGAGGAACAGTCCAATGTCCCCTCGGTATTCAGGGTCAACCACCCAGCCAGTATAGTAACACCGTTCTTTGCCTGTTGATTCAGAGACATGAGAAGTTCTAAGTGGCCAGGTGATTGTCTTAACAATTGTTGTTGGGTTTCCTGGTAAAAGCATTCTTCTTCGTGGAACTAAGATCTCTAGGCCAGTAAAGCATCAGGTCATGGAAACAGGAAGCAAAAATTTTGCTAGTGAGTCATTAGAGGTAATAGTGAGAGGTGCCACTCCCACTTCCACCTTTACTTTCTAGCCTCATGAATCTTGGCTATGGAAGAAACAACACCATACATTAGATGCTGATTCAGAGCATATACAGCCTCCTGGGTGACACTGTCCCAGTCCTGGAAGGTATGGCCACCCAACTGGTACTGTAACTGAGTCTTCAAAAGGGCATTCTGTTTTCGAACAAGCCAGCTTCTTCAGAAAGTTGCAGACATGGTAAGACCAACTAATTCCATGAGCATGGGCCAATTGCTGCACTTATTTTGCTGTGAAATGAGTTCCTTAATCAGAAGCCATACTGTGTGGACTATCATGATGGTGGAGAAGACATTCAGTAAGTCCACGGATGATAGTGTTGGTAGAAGCACTGCATGCACGGTAGGCAAATCCACGTCCAGAGTAAATGTCTATTCCACTAAGGCTAAACACAACCCCTTGTACGATGGAAGCTGTTCACTGTAATCAACCTGCCACAGGTAGCTGGCTGATCACCCCAGGGCATCGTATCATATTGAGGGCTCAGTGTAAGTCTCTGCTGTTGGCGAATTAGGTACTCAGCAGTGGCTGTAGTCAGCTTGGCCTTCGTGAGTAGAAGTCCACATTGCTGAACCCACGCATAATCTCCATCCCTGCCACCGTGGCCACCTTGTTCATGAGCCCATTTGGCAATTACAAAGATGGCTGGGGAAAGAGGCTGACCAATAGCTACAGACTGGGTCATCCTACCCACTTGATTATTAGATTTCTGCCCTGCTGAGGTCACCTATTGGAAATCATTCACACAGATCACAAATATCTTCACATCCTTTTTTACCTCCAAAGAGATCTATCCACATGCCTCTTCCCAACTTCCTTATCACCAATGTTCCAATCATGTTCCTTCTAAGTTCCTGACCATCAGCCAAACCAGTGACTACAGCCCATGAATAGGTTTGTTTCCCATGTCTGGCCATTTCTCCTTCTAAGCAAAGTGCACAACCAAGTATACTGCACAAAGTTCTACCCACTGGGAGGGTTTCCGTTCACCGCTGTCCTTCAGGGATGTCCCAGAAAGGGGCTGTGGTGCTGCAGCCTCCACTTTCTGGCAGTGCCTGAATATTGTGCAGAACCATCTGTTAACCAGGCCTGAGTCTTCTCTTCATCTATTAACTGATCCTAGGGAACTCTTCATGAGGCCACAGGTGCAGGCTGGGAGAGAGAAGGCAGCATAACAAGAGTGGGGACCATGGATATTTGGGGGACTTCTTCATGTAACTTACTTGTGCCTTCAGAGTGTACTTGGGCCCAATCACATATATACCACTTCCATTTGCTGATGGAGTACTGCTGTGCACACCCAACTTTATGGCTTGTTGGGTCAGATAACAATCAGCTCATGATGGACAACCCAGGTTGCATGGTAACTTTGTGACTCATGGCTAAGTGTTCAGTCTATACTAAGGCCCAATGACAGGCCAAAAGCTATTTCTCAAAAGGGGAGTAATTATTCACAGAGTACATCAGGGCTTTCCTCCAAAATCCTAAGGGCCTGCACTGAGATTCCCCTATAAGAGCATGCAAAAGATTCCTTGCAACATCCCCAACTGCCCCAACTGCAACAACTCAACTGACACTTTGAGTACCATTGGATCTTCTGGGTCACATGCACGGCAGCCTGGACCTGCTGCAAAGTGTCCTCTTGTTCTGCTCTTGTTCACTCAAAACTTGCAGCTTTTAGGGTCACGAGATAAATGGGATGAATAACCCAGATGAGGAATATGTTGCCTCCAAACTACAAAGAGGCCCACAAGGCAATGTGCCCTTTTTCTTGTTGTAGGAGGGGCCAGATGCAACAACTTACCCTTCACTTTAGAAGGGATAGTTCAACAGGCCCTACACCACAGAAACCTAGAAATGTCACTGAGGTAGAAGGCCTCTGAATTTTTGTTGGATTTGTTTCCCACCTTCTGATACACAAATATCTTACCAGTAAGTCTGGAGTCATTACTGCTCCTTGCTTACTATGTCCAGTAATCATAGTGTCATTACTGATGTTGATTAATGTGGTATCCTGTGGAAGGGAAGGGCAATTAAGATCCCTGCAAACAAGTGTGAAGTAGGGCTGGAGAGCTGATAGGCCCTGAGGCAGGACAGTGAAGGTGTGTTGCTGACCTTCACAACTGAAAGCAAACTGCTCCTCATGGGCTTGACAAACAGGTAAGAAGAAAGGGGAATTGGCCAGTCAACAGCTGCATGCCAGGACCCAGGGGATGTGTTACTTTGCTTAAAGATTCAGCTACATCTGATACAGCAGTTGCAACTGGAGTCATTGCCTGGTTAATCTTACGATAAGCCACCATCAGTCTCCAAGATGTGTCTGTCTTCGGCACAGCCCAAATCATCCAGTGAATACATGTGGCAGGAATCACTACCCGTGCATCCTTGAAGTCCTTGATGGTGGCACTAATCTCTGCCATCCATCCAAGAATATAGCATTACTTTTGGTTTATTATTTTCCCAGCTAGAGGCAGTTCTAGTGTCTTCCGCTTGGCTTTTCCTACTCCTCATTCCACAGGTTAGGGGACCAGTGTGGGTGAGGATTCTGAAAGCTACTGAGTATGCCTATTCAAACCATGCACTCCAGAACTCGGAAAATAACCACAGGATGGGCCATGGGACCCACTGGGCCCACTGTGAGATGGACCAGAGCTAAAACTTCATTATCATCTGAATCCCTCCACATATCCCCACCCCATCAAAAAAAGACCAGATCTGACTGATGGGCCACAGTGAAATTTTGGGTCTCCTGGAATTAGTGTTTGCTCAGAGTCAGTGTCTAGCAGTCTCTGAAAGGTCTACTTCCTTTTCCTCAATGCAGTTATCCTGATATAACATACATGTCTCCATTTTGGGAAGACTAGGAGAAGATTAACAGCACAGACTTTTGAGAGTGCCAGGATCCTTCTTCAAGGTGACCTGTCCTCCCCTTCATTCAAGGGGTTCTGGGTCTGTAAACTAGCTTAGGTCTGGGAATTGATTGAAGGACCTTGATTCTCTGTTTTTATCTTCCAGATTCGATTTTCATTCAGTTGACCTACAACTTTTCTGTTCATTAAAATCATGTAGGAATTTAGCAAGCTTCCTGTCTATCTCACTTCTAGGAACACCATGATCAACTAGCTGATACCACAGGTGCTCTGGAGTCAGTCTACGTGATTGCTGCTTTGGCCCTGCCCTCCACTGCAGTAACCATGCCTTCCTCGTCTTTGGTGGCTGAGTGCTGCCTCCTGGCCCCTGTCACCCCAGGATCTAATTACTCTCATTGCATTTAGGTTTCTTAATTGAGTGGCTGTCATTGCCAATGTAAGGTTCGGCCATCAGAGAAGAGTGATCACAGAGCTCTTCAAGGATGCTGAGGCTCCCCTCACAGACTTGTTTCTCACAGTAGTGATGAAAAGTATGGTTTCCGGGTTCTCCTATTGTGGGTGAGTAGCCCCTAAATGGCAAATCCAGCATAACACTTCCTTTGCTGAAGAGCGCACATTTGCAGATTAGTGCATTACCGGCTCAAACATAATCTCTCACCAGTCGAGAAATTGGGCCTTGGTAAATGCTCTAATTCCTATATTCAAAAACTCCTGTGGTTTGCTGCCAAAGCATCATATTAAATTAGAATGACATCAATCAAATTTTATGAAACTCAAATTTAGAAGATACACACTTAAGACTAATGCTGAGGATAAATTTTTTAAATGAAAATCTCATCTCAGATCCCAGTTGAGACTTAGATGACATTTTTAGACTCTCAGCTTACCTTTTAAAAAATCAAGCAATGTTTTGCATAGCAGACATCATTTACCCCTCATAAGACAGCCCCTCAGCCCAATCAACATCAATGCAACTGTGCAGGGTAGCTCCATGCACGTCGCCAGCTCCCACCACAAGGGCACACAGCGGCCTCCACCTCAAGGCTCTCTCCAAAGCCAACAGAACCCACTAGTGCAGCCTGGGAAAGTGGGAGGAGGATGGTGATGGGATAGTGCTGGTGTGTGTCCCAGGCACAACTACTGCCAATGAGAATCAGCAGCTAGTGCATAAATGTCCCATCTTTAAAGGGATGGCTTTTAGGTGAATTCTACAGGGCTTCACAGAGGATCATTAGTTAGACAAAGACGCCACTGCCCACAGCAACAACCAGCTCAATTATGTTCCTTCTATTGACTTCCTGTCTGTTCCTGTCTCCTTCCCCTCATTGATCCTTCTTGGGATCACCTCTCAAATAAAGTACCTGCACCCAAAACGACGTGTCAGGCTCTGCTTTTGGCAGAGCCCAGGAAAAGACACTGGCTTGCCTACAATCTATGAAAGTGCGGAAACCCATGTGTTTGGTTTTCCATGTTGGGAAGTGATGAATGTGTGTTACTTGAATAAGGCCAGAAGGCAGGTATTCTTAGGATAAGAGCACTCTTTTGATGGGGAATTGATTTCAATAGGTATCTTTCCATTCTCAATCCTCATAAATTTACTCACTACAAAGAAAATTTCATGACATGCACTGTGAAAGGTAGAGAGGAGAATAAATTGATTTAATCTCTTGTAGTTATTATATTTTAGGAGGTATAAGCATATGGAAATGTGACCAGTATGGTGGTATGGTATTTAAGATCCAAGTGTCAAGCACAAAAAGGCAACTCATTCAGAGTTCAGAGATTGAAAATATTAGTAGAAACTAGGGTAGTGAGGAAACACATCACGAGATACATAAACCTTGAAATTGGCTCTGAAAAATAACTAGGTTCCTTACCAGTACTAAGGACACTAATATCATAATTCTGAAAAATAATTCCCCATCTTTACCCAACATAAATGACTTGGCCATTCTATCTAGCAGTCATTGCCCCACGGTGGATAATGGGATAGACATGTGGGAACCAGGAGTAACCATACAAATGGTGAAGTATGAGGCAGAGAATGAGGATGTGGCAGACCTATAGCTGGAAGAGCAGTCATTCTTTGATTTGTTACATTAGAGCACACTTTTCTTTATCACTACCTTTTGAAGACCTGTGGCCTGCATATACTAAAAAGAATATGCCCTTGGGCTATGCTTGTGGTAACAGGACAGATAGGTACGTGAACACATTCTGTTAAGATTTACAAGGCAGGCATGCTTGAAGCACTAAGTGGAAACAGTGGGATTCACTTATAGAGAGCAGCAGTGAACACACAGGAGTCTATTTACCCTAGACTTAAAAATGAAGCAGTCTCATTCTTAGAACAGCATGAGTTCATTTAGCTTGGAAATGAAAAGAAGACAAAGACATTCAGGGAAAGGATTACATTCACAGCAGGCTTTAAAAGATGACTAGGAGTTCAGTGGACAGCCAAGATGATGCTGGGCGATCTGGGAAGTTATATTGCCTGGGCTGTTGGGTTATTTTTACAAATTACATGTCCCTACTCACAGGGACCCTTGGACTCTGACTTCTCATCCTAACCTTCTGTTTCAGTTCTTTCTATTCAAAGGGACTGAAAGTCCCAGAATTCAAATTATGACCCCCCCAGAAAAGTGTTATTACAAATGCATGAAATAATCTCACTGAAAGGTATGGAGGTGCAAGGTATTGACCTAAGTAATTTTGGAGAAGAATAGAACGTAGAAGCAAAGGAACTGCCCATCAGCACTGTGTTCTAGTTGATAAAGTTGTCTCTAATGGGGCACATGGGTAAATGATTCTGAAACCAGTGTAAGTGTAAACTTCAAAGGAACAAATGAGTAAACTGATGGCAGAAGGTGGAGCTAGGTTTCTCACTGTTGGAGCAGAATGTTGTAGAAAATCAAGGGCTTGAACTCATGTGATGCTGGATTAGAGTTGGAGATATCAGCATAAATTTATATTTAGCTTAATATACAGATCGAACAATAGATGTTAGTAAACACACATATATTTCCTTGCTGTATCTGCTGAGAGGGTCTAGAAATAATGATACCCCAAAAGCAATAAACACATCTAACACCCAGGTTTTGGGTTTTGTGGTAGGCAGATCAATTTTTTCCTCATCTTAATCTCATTTATCCTCATCTTAATCTCAGAAACCTATGAATATGATAGGCTACTGGCTAAGGGAAATTAAAGTTGCTGAAGAAATTAAATTTGCTAATTAGATGACCTTAAAATGAAGAAATTATTCAGGATTATCTGGCTGGACCCAAATTAATGACAAGGGTCCTTGTAAGTAGCAGAGAGAGGCAGAAGATGAGTCCATGTCAGAGTTATGCTCTGTGAGAAAGTCTCTATCAGCCACTGGGAGCTTTGAAGGTAAAAGGGGACCACAAGTCACGGAGTACAGGCAACCTCTAGAAACTGTAGCAGACAAGAAAAATGGATTTTCTATTATGACATGTACCCTTGATATAATGTAATTAGAATGACACTTCAGCCCTGTTGTTTTTCTTTCCAAAACCCATAACTCCATGACTTCTCTAATGGTAAGAAAAACGTACAAATCATCAATAGAAAGCATGCTAAAAAAAAATAGTAGTTTCAACAGAAAGCAAGAAAATTGACAATGTCATCAAAAGTAAGCAATTGTAAGAACTGTTACAGCCAAGATTTGCCTGAAGATACAAAATGCAATATAATATCCTGGATGGGATTCTGGAGCGCACACACACACACAGACACACACATATACACACATACACCACACACACACAAACACACACACACACCACACATACACAGACATACACACAACGACACACACACACGAACACACCTCACATACACACACACACACATGCACACACACATAAACACACACATAGGTAAAAACTAAGGTAATCTTAATAAAGTTAAGGACTTTAACTATAATTTAATTAAATTAATTTTAGTTATAATTACAGTAAGGATCTTAATAATAACATGTCAATATTATTTCACTAATTGCAATAAATATACTAATGTAAGTTGTTAATAATAGAGGAAACTGGGTGAGGGGTAAATGCGAACTCTGTACTATCTTTGAAACTTTTTTGCAAATTTGAAACTAGTCTAAAATAAAAAAATGTATTCTACTCTTTACTTGTACGAGATCAACTTTTTTAGATTTCACATATGAGTGAGATGATGGAGTATTTGTCTTTCTGTGCTGGTCTTATTCCACTTAACGTAATGTCTTCTAGGCTCATCCATATCGTCACACAAGATTGGATTTCACTCTTTTGAACATCTGAATACTATTCCATTGTGTATCTATACCACTTTTAAAATCCATCCATCTGTTGATGGACACATACACTGAGTCTATATCTTGGCTATTATGAATAGCACTGCAATAAACATGAGGTTCAGGTATCTCTTACATACTGCTTTCACTTTCATATACATTCCTAGTAGTAGGATTGTTGGGTCATATGGTAGTTCCATTTTTAATCTTTTCAGGAACCTCCATCCTGTTGTCCAGATGGCTGTACTAATTTACATTCCCACTAACAGTGTATGAGCTCCTATTTCTCCACATTCTCACCAGCATTTGTTAATTTGTGTCTTTTTAATAATAGCATTCTAACTCTGGCGAGGTGAGAACTCCTTGTGTTTTTTAAATGTATGCATAATAGATGTACATACTTTTGGTGTACATTTGATATTTTGGTACAATCCTATAAAGTGTAAAGATCAAATCAGGGTAATTGGGATATCCATCACCTTACACATTTATCTTTTCTTTATGCCGGAAACATTCAAATTCTTCTCTTCTAGCTATTTTGAATTGTACAATGGATCATTGTTAACTATAGTCACCTACTGATCTCCTGAACACTAGGTCTTATGTCTTCTACCTAACCGAATCTTTGTACCCATTAATGATCTAGAGCATTTTGTCATACACCTGTTGGCCATTTGTATGCCTTCTTTTGAGAAATGTCCATTCAGGTGTTTAAAATCAGATTATTTAAAAATACTTTTAAAATCAGAATTTTTTTTGCTGTTTGAGTTCCTTATATATTCCAGATATTAACCCCAGATATCAACTCCAGATATTATCAGATGTGAAATGTCAGTTTGCAAATATTTTCTCCCCTCTGTTGGTTGCTTCCCCAGAGGCTGGGGAGAGTAATGGGGAAGGGAGGATGCAGTGAGGCTGCTCAATGGGTACCAAGTTACAGTTAGATAAGGAGAATTAGCTCTTGTAGTCCCTTGCACACTAAGGTGATTATAGTTAAAAACAATGCATTGTATATTTCAAAAGAGTTAGAAGAGAGAATTTTGAATGCTCTCACTACAAAAATGATGAGTGTTCGAGGTGATAGATATACTCATTACCCTGATTTGATCATTACACAATGTATACATGTGCCAAAACATAACACTTCACCCCATAAATATGTACAATTATTACGTGTCAATTAGAAACAAAATAAAACTTTAAGAAGTGTACTAATTCAAAGAGGGGGCAGAGATAGCAGGGCTACACAGAGCAGGGGCTAATGGAACTTTGCAGAGATAAGGTGCCAAATCTTGCAAGGAGGAAAACCCAAACCCGAGAAGATTTTTGTAAGGTTAACTTAAAAGATCAGCGAATTATCATTTAAGTGAAAGCAGTCATGTAGCTGGTTTCTTTTTTCCCCTCTAAATCAGTTTAGAAGACTTGCTTCCAAGGGCACTCATGGGAGGGTTCTGAGTTCGGTCTGTGGCCTGTTGTAAAAAGTTTTAGTACCAAGCCCCTGGCTTCAAAGGGGTGATGAGATTGTTTCTGACCAGCATTTACTCTCTTAGTTGAAAGGAAGTGGTCCCTTCTGTTCAGTTTGTGTCTTGCAGGGAAAAGGAAGGTACGTGAGAAGGATGAAATGTTTTCAGCACGCCTCCCGGGCAGCCCTGTGACCGGGCAGGTTCCAGGAGACTTGAGTCAGTTTCAGCAGGAACTGAGGCTAAAGGATGTGGTTGAATAGGATGGCCGCAGGCTAGGGCTGCAGGAAGCCTCATTTCCATGAGCTGGATAGTCTTGAGACAGTTGGATGTCACAAAACACAGAAAAGGACTAATAGGAAAAAATAGCACCTGAAGAGAAAGTTTTAATGCGCAGGGAGATGCATTTAAAAAATAAAGCTACTGTTTCTGCTGGTGAACACTGAAAGAAAGTGCAAAAATAGACTCTTACTATTTCTACATTGGTGAAGCAAAACCCCACTCCTCTCCCAGCAATGAAGAACTCTGTCCCACAATGACACTGACTCTTTTCTTCCATCCCAAGATCACGTACTGCAGACTCGGTAGCACAAAAATCTTTCATGGATGGAACTGGAATCTTGGGTGACAGCCTCCTGCCCACTGAGGACAGCCTGACCCTGCAGCCCCGCCACCCGACTATGGCCTTGGCAGCCCCTCAGTGAGGTCAGAGGGGAGCAGGAGTGTGGAGACAGCCAGCCGATTCGGGTCCTGGCCGTCCTTCACTCAGGCAAGGCCCCTGCCCACACTACTGACGGTCTCTCACATGCAGATTCCTAGGCAGATAAACAACAACATTGATGATGTCCTTGAAGACCTTCATGAGGGTGAATTATCAGATGCTTAGCATGAATTCTGGCCCAGAGAAGTTGCTCAAAAATGCTTCCTCACACCTCCCTGCTCCGTTGTGTCTGTTAGTTGAGCATTTGAGGGCTTGATTATGTGTAAATTTCGTGATGTTTTCTCAGTATATTAAGTCCCAAATGAAACAACTTTCCCCATTTTATCTTTTTGGCTTTCATTCTCCTGCTGTTTTAGAGAGTGCTATGGATAGTTGATGCCACAGAGGTATTTTTGCTAATTTATAATTGTCAGCTGAGACCTAAAAACTGGCTTTATCAACAAACAAAATCCCCAAAATATTGCAAACCTACCCACCCAGAAGCATCACAAGAAGTCACATAATGAAACACTTTCTCAGTTTATGAAATTAGAGGAGGTGCTATCAGAAATAAAGGCACTCTATTAAAATAATAATAATAATAACCATCCCAAGCCTGGAGGAGTGGCTCACACCTGTAATCCCAGCATTTTGGGATGGCAAAGCTTGAAGACTGCTTGAGGCCGAAAGTTCAAGACCTGGCCCGAGCAATACAGTGAGACCCATCTTTACAAGAAATATTAAAACTTAGCCAGGCATGGTGGCAGCTCTCGGGTGGCTGAGCTAGGAAGATCACCTGAGCCCAGGTAGTAGAGGCTGCAGTGAGCTGTGACTACACCATTGCACTCCAGCCTGGGCCACAGTGAAACTGTCTCTTAAAACATATTAAAATAAAAAAGAACTCCTCCAATTCCCATTTATGAACCACTTGCTAAGTGGCAGACTCTGCTGTGCTCAGAAAACATCTCACCATTCCTCAAACAGTGCTGTGAGCTAAGGGTCATCACTATTCCCACTTTAAAGTGAGGACATGGTGGTGGCAAAGTGGCCAGTAACATCCTCAAGGTAAGACAGCTCTAAACGAGTGAAGGGGATACAAATACAGATTAGCCTGCCACAGTGACATCCAGCCTTGGCTAACCAGTGACTCCTCCAACCCGCACCTGGGAGGCTGTAACCAGGTGGAGGCCACAAGGCCAAACATACTTCAGGTATGCATCTTCACTGATTAAACTGAAGGTGCTCCACGTAATTTCCACAACACTGAATTCATTTGATGGACCCACTAGCCTGCTCCACCGTCTGGAGCCAGCCCCAGCTCTGCCCATTGTGCTAGTGCCATGGCAGGGGACAGGCTCCCAGTCGTCCAGAGCTGGACAGCCCAGAGTGGGGGTTCAACTGAACCTTTCTTTCTCAGCCTCTGTTTCAACTCTGAATAGGGAAGAGCAACATCTTTCTCTCTGATTCATCTAGTTATGTATTCAATGTCTGCTTTAAATGGCTCCATTCTGCAGGTCCAAACATGCACTTCTGAGCTCCCCAGGAAGCAGTTCCACACGCTGCCTCCCTCATCCAAAGTGAGGTCAACTCCATCTGTCCTGTTACACCACAAATCTTGGGGTCATCTTGATATATTTCCTTATCTCACACCCAACAGCTAATCCATTAGGAAAGCCTATGTGCTCCACCTTCAAAGAAAATCCGCATATGATCTCTCCGTCACCATGCTGTTCTCAGCCCCCACTCACTCTCTCCTTTTTTACCCTGGTAGGCTGATAACTAGTGCCTCTGCTTCTCTAAGCTCCCCAACACACATTCCATCTTGAATATTTACTAGCCAGAGTCACCTTCCAAAACGTAAATCAAGCCATACTATTCTTCACTCAAATCAGTCATCTGATCACCCATCCTTTATTCAGAGTGAAGGCCAAAGTCCTTGAAGCCCACAGGCCCTCATGCATTTGGCCCCGTTCCTCTCAGAAGCTTTCTCCCACATATTCCCTCTTTCTCCCACATCTGAGCCATGCTGGCCTTATTGCTTGTTTTCCAACAAGCCAATCTGGCTGAGGTCATGGCCAGACCCAGCTCGTCCCTGTGCTGGAGTGTTCTTGGCCCAGATTTCTACATGGCCAAGTCCCGCACCTATGGAATAATAGACACAGACCTGGAGCCCGTTCTCAGATTCTCTGCATTACTAGCAATGATCCCAGCTACAGCCACAGGCCCACATAACCTCATGCCCAACTCCTTGCTCAACCACCAGTCTGCTTCTGCACTCAGATGAGAGGCACATGCTGGCTGTGGGTCTGGACTCCTGAGTCATTACCAAGAAAGTCACAGGCTTTGGGTGCCATGCCAGTAGCTACCCTTAAGGTAAACATGGGCCACTGGGAGAAGAAAGACAATGGGAGTCAGGCAGCACCCTCTCCCCTCTCTATGGTGCCTCCCAAATGCAGTTGGTCCAGAGAACATGAGATTCCTGAGGGAGCACACTGCTGTGCCATCTGCCCTTCTCTGTGGCCATTGATAAAGTGGCTCCTTTTGGTAACCCAACTCTTTACATTGCTTTGCTCACGTCCTGAGCTCGTTTGCCCTGTTCTCCACCCCAATCCTGGGCTTCTACCTCCAAGTTGTTCTCCCTTTATCCTTGCCTCATGGTCTGCTGTCTAGAAAGCTTGGGCTCAGTCATGCTCTAGTGCCTTTGCTCATGTATCTCGAAGGCACATTCCGACCACCTGTGTGATTCTGAGATGTCCCTGGGACTCCTGGTCCCCTTGGTCTGCTGCATTATTTATTTTTTTGTATTGCATTTAACACCTTCTAAGCTGCTGTACCATAACTTACAAATGATATTTATTGTTCCTCTGCTGCAGTGGAAGCTCAGCAAGTGTGTGGATCTTTTCTTCATTGATGCATCCCAGGCATCTACAATCACACCTGGCATATGGTGGGGACTCAATAAATATTTAGGCAACAATGAATCAGGTCATTGTCAGGCTAAATGGGAAAACAGGAAAAATGCCAGGCATGTAGCAATTAGGACTGACTTCTGCACTTAGCTGCTCTCATGAGTAGCCTCTCTCCTAGCCACTACCTCTCAGGTAACGGTATGACAGTCAAGGTTTATAGCAGTTTGTGAAATATCAAGTGCTCTGGTTAGTACAGCTCTTAACGACCCACACTCGTGTCATAAAATGGCCACTGTATTATCCTTCTGTATTGTGTATCAAGTTCAGACCAGGCAAGGTGGGGTTCGCTTGTCTCTGCTCTGTGATGTCTGGAGCCTCAGCTGAACACTTGTTTCTGGGATAACTCAATGATTAGAGGCTGAAATTAATGGAAAACATCTTAAGTCTCATGTCTGGGAATTGCTGTGGGATATTGACCAGAACCACAGTTGAGTTGTCAGCAGAAATATCTACACACAGTTTCCCCATGTGGTGTCTCCAAGTGAGCCAGCTTAAGCTTCCTCACAGCATGACTGAGTTCCCAGAGCCAGTAACCTAAATGAAAAGGTAGAAGCCCTATACTTTTTCTGACCCGGTAACAGGAGTCGCATGGCATCACACGTGCTGTAGTCACTAGCCTGCCAGAGTTGGGGCAGAAAACAGGTCCCATCTCTCAATGAGAGAAGGGCCAAAGTGCAAGTGGAACATCCCAGCCCAGAAGAGCTGAGAAGTCATGACAGCAACACAGTATCCTGGATGGACTCCTGGAACAGAAAAGGGGCATACAATAAAAAGTAAGGAAATCTGAATGAAGCTGGGACTGTAGTTAACATCAATGCATCAATATTAGTTAATTAACTGTGCCAAATATACCATACTAATATCAGATGTTAATGATAAGGGAAATGGGTGTGGAGTACATGGAAACTCTCTCTACTATCTCCACAGTTTTCCTATCAACAGTCTAAAGCTATTTTCAAAAATAAAGCTTATTTTAAAGAGGAAAAAAGAGCATATGGGACATCGTAAAATGTTGAGACTCTTTTTGGAAAATACAATTATAATCTGCCACAACAAGGAGGAGGTGCTGATACCAACCTTGAAGGGAAAGGCAAGGGCACACAGGTTTAGTATGAAATGGCTATAAAGTCTCTAGATAAAAGCCATGTTTATTATCCAGAGGTATGAAGAAAGGAAGCAATGTCACTCAATAAAAAGAACAAATAGCCCAACAATGCTTTTAGCATTTGACTTTAAATGCATCATGGTCATATTTTGCAGCCAGTTCATCACTACGTGTGCTATCCACATACAGATGCTCCCTCAAGGTCAATTGGACAGTTTTCATTTAATTATTTAATCACAGATTGCATAAGCATCCAGTGATTCTATAAAATCCAATCATATTAAACTTCAAAGGGGATGAATATGCAGTGGCTTTTTATTCAAACTACATATATTTCTGAAAATGTAGTTTCATCTTAAAATTAAGCTTAATATTTTAAAAAATCATTGAATTAAAACAGTTCTAGCATATGAAAAGGTATGTAAGAAGGAGTGTGGTAAACACGGCCACTAATTTCTTTCTCTTCCCAATGAGAGGTGAGGTCTAATCCCCCTCCCCTGGTTATGGCCTTAGTGGCTCACTTGATCAGTAGAAAACAGCAGGAGTGACTTCCTGAGTTTTCCAAGGGCTACAGTATAAGAAGATGTGAAGCTTCTGCTCTTAGAACCTGTGAGAAGCCCGAGCCACCGGGAAGGGTCCTAGGCAGTGCATGTGTGAACAGCCCCTACTGCATTCCCAGCAGACAGCCAGCATTCCCGACCTGCCAGCCACCTTAGAAAGTCCAGCCCAGGTGGGGTGACTGCAGCCCTGGCACCATCTGACTATTACCAAATGAGGGATCCCATGCAACAATCACCCAGTCGAGCCCAGGCAACTCACAGATTTCTGAAAGTTAATACATTTTTAAGCCATTAAGCATTGGAATGATTATGCAGCAATAAGTAACCTGTACAAAGATTTATAGATATTTAATAGGTAAAGTTTTAAAATATTCAGGAAGTTTGAAATTGACTAAATGATGTATAAAACTTGCAGGAAATTATAAAAGAAATTCTAGGGAGAAATATTTGAGTGAGAAGAAAAGCATCCAGGTATCAGTTGAACAAATCAAATAGAAGGATAAGATGTGAACCGTCAATATGTTGTCATCAATGTGGAAAAGCACAACAAAATAGATGTGTCTTAACTGAGTACAGTGCAAGGAATTTGAATACAGGTTGTTTTGTTTTGTTTTGAGATGGGGTCTCCCTCTGTCACCCAGGATGGAGTGCAGTGGCGCCATCTCGGCTCACTGCAACCTTCACCTCCCAGATTCAAGCGATTCTCCTGCCTCAGCCTCCCTACTAGCTGGGATTACAGGAATGTGCCACCACGCCCGGCTAATTTTTGTATTTTTAGTAGAGATGGGATTTCACCACGTTGGCCAGGCTCATCTCAAACCTCTGACCTCAGGTGATCCACCCAACTCAGTCTCCCAAAGTGCTAGGTTCTTTTTATATTTCTTCTTTTATATTATTTATTCAATAATCTATTTGTTAGTTATTTTGAGTAATATCAACCCTGTGAACCTATTACTCAACATAAAAGCTAGAATCTTAGTTTATTGTATTAACTCTATGGTCCATCATATTCCATTTCCTTGTCTCTTATATTCAAAATAAAATGGTCTTCATATGCATCTTATCTTTCTTTCTTTCCTCTTCTTCTTTATCATTATTATTATTTTTTCTGAGACAGGATCTCCCTCTGTCACCCAGGGTGGAGTGCAGTGGTGTGATCATGGCTCACTGCAGCCTCAACCTCTCAGGCTCAATCGATCCCCCCACCTCAGCCTCCCAAATAGCTGAGACCGTAGGCATACATCCCCATGCCCAGCTAATTTTTTTTGGTAGAGATGGGGTTTCACCATGTTGCCCAGGCTGGTTTCTAACTCCTGGGCTCAAGCAATCTGCTCACCTCGGCCTCGCAAAGTGTTGGGATTACAGGAGTGAGCCACTGTGCCCAGCCGTCTTCTTTCTTGACAGAATCTGCTTACCCTTTTTGAAAGCTGCATTTAGTTTCAGACAAATCCATGTTGCTTCCTAGTTACCTGATCACTAAGCTCATTAGCAGGTATATCTACAAAGATTGAAAAGGATACCAAATTTAAAAATAAAGGTATATTAACTTCAACACTCTCTCATGTTAAAAACTCTCAATAAACTAAGTATTGAAGGAACATGCCTCGAAATAATAAGAGCCACATATGACAAACCCACAGTCAACATCATACTGAATGGGCAAAAACCGGAAGCATTCCTGTTGAAAACTGACAGAAGACGAGGATGCCCTCTCTTACCACTCCTATTCATTACAGTATTGAAAGTCCTGACCAGGGCGATCAGGCAAGAGAAAGAAATAAAGGCATTCAAATAGAAAGAGAGGAAGTCGAACTATCTGTTGGCAAACAGTAAGATTCTATATCAAGAAATCCCCATAGTCTCAGTACAAAAGCTCCTTAAGCTGATAAACAACTTCAGCAAAGTCTCAGGATACAAAATCAATGTGCAAAAATTACTAACATTCCTATATACCAACAGTAGCCAAACCAACCCAAATCAAGAATGCAATTCCATCTACAATTGCCACAAAAATAAAATAAAATAGCTAGGACTACATCTAACAAGGAAGGCCAAAGATCTCCACCAGGAGAACTAAAAACACTGCTTAAAGAAATCAGAGATAACACAAACAAATAGAAAAACATTCCATGGTCATGGATGGGGTGAATCAATACCATTAAAATGGCCACACTGCCCAAAACAATTTATGGATTCAATATTATTCCTATCAAACTACCAATGACATTCTTCACAGAACTTAAAAAAAAAAAAAAAAAAACAGTTTCAAAATTCATATGGATTAAAAAGAAAAGAAAAAAAAAAAAAAAAGCCCAAACAGCCAAGGCAATCCTAAGCAAAAAGAACAAAGCTGGAGTCATCACGTTACCTGACTTTAAACTATACTACAGGGCTATAGTAACCAAATCAGCATTGTCCTAGTTTAAAAACAGACAGGTAGACAAATGGAACAGAATACAGAACCCAGCAATAAGGTCACATATCTATGACTATCTGATCTTCAACAAACCTGACAAAAACAAACAATGGGGAACTTCCTATTCAAAAACAAGCAATGGGGACTTCCAATTTAATAAATGGTGCTGGGATAATTAGCTAGTCACATATGGAAGGTTGAAACTGGACTGCTTTCTTACATCATATGTAAAAATTAACTCAAGCTAGATTAGAGGCTTAAGTGTAAAATCCAAAACTCTAAAAACCCTAGAAGACAACCTTGACAGTACTATTCTGGACATAGGAATCGGCAAAGATTTCATGATGAAGACACTAAAAGCAAGTGTAACAAAAGCAAACATTGACAAATGGGACCTAATTAAACTAAAGAGCTTCTGCACAGCAAACGAAACTATCAACAGAGTGAACAGACCACCTACAGAATGGGAGAAAATTTTTGCAAACTATGTATCTAACAAAGGTCTAATATCCAGCATCTATAACTTAAACAAATTTACAAGAAAAAAAGAAAAAACCCCATTAAAAAGTGGGCAAAAGGCATGAACAAACACTTTGCAAAAGAAGACATACATGTGGCCAATAATCATATGAAAAGAAAGCTCAACATCACTGGTCATTAGGGAAATGAAAATCAAAACCACAATGAGACACAATCTCACACACATCAGAGCAGCTATTATTAAAAAGTCAAAAAAAAATACATATTGATGAGGTTGCAGAGAAAAAGGAACACTTATACCTGTAGGTGGGAGTGTAATTAGTTCAACAATTGTGGGAGACAGTGTGGTAGTTCCTCAAAGGCTTAAAAGCAGAAATGCCATTTGACCCGCCAATCCTATTACTAGGTATATACCCAAAGGAATATGCATTTTTCTATGAGAAAGACACATGCACACACATTTTCACTGCAGCACTATTCACAATAGCAAAGACATGGAATCAACCTAAATGCCTATCAATGGTAGACTGGATAAATAAAATGTGGTACATACACACCATGGAATACTGTGCAGCTGTAAGAAAGAATGAGATTATGTCCTTTGCAGGAACATGGATGAATCTAGAGACCATTATCCTTAACAGACTAATGCAGGAACAGAAAATCAAGTATCACAAGTTCTCATTATAAGTGGGAGCTAAATGATGAGAACACATGGACACATACAGGGGAACAAGACACACTGGTGCCTACCGGAGGGTGGAGAGTGGAGGAGGGAGAAGATCAGGAAAAAATAACTAATAGGTAATGGCTTAATACCTAGATGATGAAATAATCTGTACAACAACCCCCCCAAGACACAAGTTTACCTATATAACAAACCTCACATATGCTGTACTTAAAATACAAGTTAAAAGTTAAATTTTTAAAAAGGTAATATTAATAGTTACTATTAATTATTAATATTTATTAGTCTGGTTCTGTTACATTGCATGAAACCAATATCTGATTTGGCCTTTCCAGCACTCTTTGGAAACAGACTACATAAGAAGCAACGGGCAGCCCATAGAAACCTCCTTAGGCCTCAGTTTAAAATTAAGATTTAGAGCCATTTATTTATTACAGTACCTATGGTATGTTAGCATTTATATTCATTGTGGTAATAAGCATGATATACACAAGATACTCACAGTAGGGAAAAAACACGAAAACAAATAAATATAAATGATAAAATAAGTCAAGGGTACAAATAGAACACCAAATTAATTGTGTCTGGAAACTAGGGTATAAAACTCTTCCCCAGGCTATTGACACATGGTTGAGATTCTGAAGGAAGAACAAGGTTTGTCAGAGGGACAAGAGGTGGGGAGAGGGTGGTGGGCAGAATGATTCAGAAAGATGAAGCAGAAGTGCGAAGTCATGGAGACCTGTAGCATCTTTGGATCTAGGGAAGTCACTGGGAACACTCAACAAACTGAGAAGCGATGAGCGAAAGGGTCCTGGAGATTCTCTGAATCGTTTCTTGTAAGTTGCCACCATCCAACACAGCAGACACAAGCCTCGCATGATCGCTGAGTTTGTGGAACCTGGAGCATCCACAGTGAGAGGTGCTGTCGGTTACTGTAAAGTGCACCTTTGATTTTGAAGACTTAATATGAAAGAAGCTTGTATAACAGCTCATTAACCTTTTTATATTGATGACATCAAAATAACAAGATTTGGATATTCTACACTTAAATAAAACATGGTATTAAAATTAATTTCAGAGACAGGCATGGTGGCTCACGTCTGTAATACCAGCCCTTTGGGAGGCCAAAGCGGGCAGATCTCTTGAGTTCAGGTGTTCGAGACCAGACATGGGCAACACGCCAAAACCCCGTCTCTACAAAAAATACAAAAATTAGCCAGACCTGGTGGTGAGTGCCTGTAGTCTCAGCTACTTGGGAGGCTGAGCCCAGGAGGCGGGGGTTGCAGTGAGGCGAGATGGCACCACTGTAATCCAGTCTGGGTGACAAAGTGAGACCTCGTGTCAAAAAGAAAATAATAAAAATTTTAAAAATTTAAAATGAAATTAATTTCACTTGTTAAAACTTCTTTTAATGTAGTTACTACAAAAGTTAAAGTAACATATGCAGCTTGTGTTATATTTCTATTGGACAGTACTAATCTAGTATATTGGCCTCACTATAGTATCCTTTACTTCCCCCTGTAATATTAATCTGAAAAATCTGCAGTGGACTTTATAGTCTTTAAAAGCTATCATGCCATTAATCTGCATAAACCACTAAGGAAAGTCACAGAGTATAAATCAAGTGTGATGCAGCTTATAATTTGCTTTCAAGAACCAAGGAGGATATCTTATTTTCTAGAATCTTCATGTGTCATGCTTGAAGAAAAAATGAAATTACAATTTCTTGTTTCCAAATATTTATCAGCAACATTCTAAATACATAATCCAGACAGTTAACTGTTGGGGGAGACCAAATGCCATCTGGTCTCTGGTCTTGACAGCCCAGTTCCCCTAGTAGTCATCATATAAGCATGATGGATAATGTGCTCAGGTCACACTGCTCGAATGCAGGTTGTGTTTAGGCTGCAGTGTCTCTTACATAGATTTCCACATGAAGCACTTAGGATCAGACACAGAGGGTTATTCTTTTTTTTTTTCTTTTTTATTCTGAGACAGAGTCTCACTCTGTCACAGAGCTAAAGTGCAGTGGTGTGATCTTGGCTGACTGAAACCTCTGCCTCCTGGATTCAAGCCATTCTCCTGCCTCAGGGTCCCGAGTAGCTGGGAATACAAGTGCCCGCCACCACACCTGGCTAATTTTTGTATTTTTAGTAGACACAGGGTGTCGCCATGTTGGCCAGACTGGTCTCTAACTTCTGACCTCAAATGATTAGCCAGCCTCAGCCTCCCAAAGTGCTGGGATTCAGGTGTGAGCCACTGCGGCTGGCTCACAGGGTTATTCTATGGAACCAATGTTTTACTGCTACTAAGATACTCAGGTGCCCACCAATCACATCTCCTCATAGGACAGTTGTGGGAACCTACCCACAAGGCTGCACTCCCAATGCCACAGCAGGGACAGGAGACTTGTTGCCCAGAGCACCACTCTGTTCCATAGAGGTCACTCATGTGTAAAGACTACAGTTCCTGGGGCCTTCATGAGTAACACAACATCTCTTAGTGCCAGTAATCACCAAAACTAAGCTCTAAACATCACTTAAATCAAACAACAGGAGAGTAGGAGCTCTAAAAGCCCTCTGATTTTCATAAAATCCTTTTCATAAAATCCTCTTGTGCACTTTCTGTCTTCCTGAATAAAATTAATATTTCCAATATGTCCATGCTATCCATGCTGATAAAAACATAGTGAGTGAATTCTCATCACTGTGAGCTGAGGTTGCAATATATAGACAGAAATGGAAATAATGACCTTGATCATAATAAAGAATAATTAGGCCAGGTGCTATGGCTCACCCCTGTAGCCTGTAATCCCAGCACTTTGGGAGGCCAAGGCGGGTGGATCACCTGAGGTCAGGAGTTCGAGACCAGCCTGGCCAACATGGCAAAACCCAGTCTCTACTAAAAACACACACAAAAAATTAGCTGGGCGTGGTGCTGGGCGCCTGTAATCCCAGTTACTCAGGAGGCTGAGTCAGAAGAATCACTTAAACCTGGGAGGTAGAGGTTTCAGTGAGCTGAGATCATGCCACTTCACTCCAGGTTGGGCGAAAGAGTAAAATTCCATCTCAAAAACAAACAAACAAATAAATAAATAAATAAACAAATAAATAAATAATTTAGGGAGGTCTCCTGCCATGCTGGGCATTTATCCCTATTAGTTCATTTAATCCTGAAAATGTAGTTGCTATTATGTCCTACTTTTTAATGATGATCAGGCAAAGACAAAGAAGGGTTGAATAGCTTGCCCCCAGTCCCACAGTTAAAATATCATGAAGTCAATCACAAAAGTGAGTTGTCTTCCTTCAGAGTAAGCATGGCCAGTCATTATAGAATGCTATCTGCAAATAATTAGACTCTTAGCCTAAGTTTGGCATAAAGAGAGGTAAATTAATGGCGTAAGCAGAAAATCCAAAAGTCAGTGTCAATGAGAAGTAAGGTGAGTGGCCACCAGAAGCCTTGTACTCAACTGAGAAGTCAGCTTTTACGACAATCTTTATGACAGGAATAAAGAAGGGGACTCTCGAGCAGTGGTGATATTTATCCTAAGTGTCCAAAGAAGAATCTAGCAAAGAGAGAAAAAAGAAACACGACTATAGAAACTAAACTAAAGGGGTTGTATGTCATCTTGTTTCCAATGGAAACTAATGATTGTCTTCTGGATGCTAGAAGAGCAAGTCACATCTTTAAAAAAGATAAAAAAGGAACAGAGTCAAAAGGACTCCAAGTGGAAATGCAACAATTTTCCCATCTTTTGACTTGAACTTCAGGGATCTCCCACCTGGAGGGAAGATAGTCTTTTATCCTGTTCCTACTTATCTATGACATGGGGCCACCAGCAGCAGTCCATACTTTCATCGATTCCCATGAACACAGTATCTCTGCATGCTAGCCGGGATGATCCAGTGAGAAGGGATCATGCATAATTTCGAGAATTAAGTCTGAGAAGACAAGGGGATAGGAGATGACTAAAAAAAATGATTGCTGCTTCCTCATGCACATTTGGAGCTTGCACAGGGACAGGCACATGAGTGTATCTCACAGGTAAGCTGTGCTATCGTTTGAATGCTTGTCCCCCCAAACTCATACTGAAGTTTAATGGTCACTGTAACAGTATTAAGAGGTGGGAACTTTGAGAGGCGATTAGATTTTGTGGACTCTGTCATCATGAATGGATTAATGTCTTTATTGTGGGAAATGGACTCATTATCATGGTAGTGGGTTTCTTATAAAAAGACAAGTTTGCCGAGCCCCACCCTGCCTTCTCTTTGCCCTTGCACCGTTTGATGCCTTTTGCTAGGCTATGACGTAGCAAGAAGGCCCTTGCCTTCTGACTCCTCAATCTTAGACTTCTCCACCTCTAAAATTGTAAGAAATAAATTTCTCTTCTTTAGAAACCACTCATTCTCAGGTATTCTTTTACAACAGCACAAAACAGACTAAGATAGAAAATTGATACCAGGGAAGTGGGGTGTTGCTTCAACAAATCCCTTCGCCTTGTGTACATTGCAAACGTCCATCAAAACGTCACTGTGTCTTCTACACATGTTTTCTCTTATGATTTGTCAATTAAACGTAATATTAATTTTTAAAAAATAAAATTAGCAAGAATGTGCCTACGCTTTCCACAGTCTCCCCTATACAGTTTCTCCTGCCCAGATCCTATTACCCACACCCACCACACATCCTACCAAATGTAAGAGAAACAACGGTGTTTCATTGAGAAATAACAAACGCCAGTTAATGTAGAGTCTGGTCTAAAAAAAGTCTGTGTAATCTGAAATTCTGGTCAAAGAACAGACATACTTTTGGGATGAGACCAATTTGAGGACGAGGGCCAAGCAATTTAGATGAGCCAAGATAATCTTTAAACCAAAGACACAGAAGCGCTGTTCCAGGAAACCAACCCCACGGCCTCTGTCGGTCAGAACATCTTGGCCTCCCCAGTCACTGAGTGATTTCCAGCCCCGGCCCAGCAGACGCATCACTCACATCCGAGCTGGCAAGGACAGGAGGTGAAGCTCAGCCGATTTCTCAGGTGATGCAGGAAGGGGCGGCCCAGTCAATCACGTTCACGCCAGAATAACTGATTAAGGTAGCAGGCCTTCAAGCAGCCTTGCCTGTAGGACGTGACCTCCCAGACCCCCTCTGGCGCCCGCCATACTGATGCGGGTATTACTCGAAGGAAGCGGCTCCCTCTGGCTTCCTTATTCCTCCCTCCTCCTTATTCAGCCTCTCTTAGGTTTTCTGCAGTCGGAACAAAATGCACAGAAGGGATTGTTCACTCATAGTGAAAATTTATTCAGGATAGGTCATTTGTTTTAGTGAAAATAGAACGTTCTTGAAAATGTTGCCATTACTGGAAATTACATTCCTGTTCTGCAAGATAAGAGATGAAACAAAGCTGGTCTCCAGCTTTCTCATAAATGAAAAGTAAAAATCAAAACAAAGCAAAACAAAAGGCACAGAGAACAACCACAGTAGCAAAATGCTTCCAGCCCTGCAGAAGGAGGAAATATTCTGCATACACCATTCTCCATCTATTTAATATTTCTGGGTTTCTGTTTTTGTTTAGTAGAATCAGTGGTTTAGGAGTTGAGCGGGCTAGCTCAGCTGCCTTTGGGAGGAAAGAGTTCTTGATATGGGAGACCACAGAGAAGTCGAGGGCTTATTGTGCATCTCCCAGCTGAAGATCACATACCCCTTTATGGGAGTCTTTAACTGTGGTTGATGGCTGTCTCAGGAACAGGAAACAGAAAAGGCCCCCCCACCATGGGATTATTCCAGAGGTTTCCACACTTGTCTGCAAACCCCCTAAGACTGTGAATTAATTTATCTTAGGTTTAACTTGGTCTTCAGAATTATTTTAAATCTTCAGGTCATGTTAATATGCTAAGTTTGAGAATGACTGGATTCTAGGTTTATTAAGCAAACATAAGTCTTGCATTTCATGCTACTAAATGATGGGCACCGAATAAAGGAAACAAATAAAAAACAAAACGATGACAACAAAACAAGCCAGGTCATCGGAGAGCTTGCACATGACTGAAAGGGTTAAAGTATTTGTGCAAATGCTGAAGCCTGCGGTGGTGGCTGGGTCTCTGGAATATGTTCTGGGTTTAACCTCACTCGGTGACTGTCCGATGGTGATGGTCGCGCTCACCCAGAGGGAGCACCCAGTCCCCTGACCCTCTCCTGCAGCTCCTATGCGCTGCCCCTGGGTGCAGGCAGGACTCTCCCGGACATAGCACCTGCCTGACCCATCTCTTGGAGCCTTACACCCCCAACTGTGCCATTTTTGTATCAGATGCTGGTCTTTGTCTGAGAGGAACACTTAACATATTAGGGGAATGAGCTGTTTCTGTGACCTTGGTGGCGTATCCTAATCTCCCCCAACTTAAATTGATTGTCTTTTGATTTCACTGTATGGTTGATACAATGCCAAAATTTTTATTTTATATAGCTAAATTTATTAATCACCCTTTTCCTTCTTCTTGGCTTTGCTTCATAGTCACAAAAGCTTCCCATATTCCATATGTACAATTCATATATTTTATATGCAATATAAAATATTTTCCATACTACATATACACTATATATATGCCACTATTTTTTGTATATTAATTTTATTTCCAAATACCTGAATTGTGAAGTCCCTTATCATTGTCAAAATTTTTTGGTCGACTCTCTTAGTTTTTGATGACAAATGATAAACATTATCTAATATGGCAGCTATTTTGTATCTTTCATCCCACAATTGTATATCTTTAATTTTTTTAATTCATTTTTCTAAGTTTTGGTGGGTAGTGCAACATCAGTAATAACAAATAATATTGGAGATAAATATGAGCTTGCAGCTTTGTATTTTCTCAGACGTTAGTGAGAATGCTTCTAGTGTGTCCCTATAAAGCACGGTGCTTGCTTTGGTACATACATACACACGATGGTCACAAAGAAGTGACAGTGCATTCCTTTTAAGAGTAGTATTTTAAACACACACACACACACACAAGCATGGAAATTGGATTTGTTCATGTGCTTCATCAACATCTTTGGAAATAATCAAAATTTTTTTCTAATATTGAACCTCTTTGCATTCCTGAAATAAACCTTTGTATAATGCTTTCCCTTTTCTTTTCTTTGTTTTTGAGACAGTCTTGCTCTGTTGCCTAGGCTGCAGAGCAGCACTAACATGGCTCACTGTAGCCTCGACCTCCCAGCTCCTCCCACCTCAGCCTTCTGAGTAGCTGAGACCACAGGTGTGTGCCCCCATGCCTGGCTACTTAAAAAAAAAAAAAAAAATTGGAGAGGTGAGGTCTCACCATGTTGCCCAGGCTGGTTGCAAACTCCTGGCCTCAAGCTATCCTCCCACCTCAACCTGCAAAGTGCTGAGATTACGAGTGGGAGCCACGGTGCCTAGCACCCCCTGTACAATTCTATTAAAAAGTTTTAATTTTTCGGTTTACTGTTATTTATCTTAGGATTTTTTATTGAACGTTGGCTTGTAAAATTGGACTGTAATTTACCATTTCTTATGCAATCATTGTCACATTTTGGTGTAAATAGCATGCTTTTTACTTCAAAATATTATTTAAAAAACAATTATTTTTCTTTGGTCTGAAATATCTTCATATCTTAGGAATTATCAGCTCTTTAAATGACAGGATTCTTCACTATTTGCTGAAGGTTGAGTAGTCTTTTAATAAACCTCTTAATTTCTTCTGTAATCACTTGTGTTTTCTATCTCTTCTAGATTTTCTCTTCCTTGAGTCAGCTTTGACAAATTATATTTTGTTACAAAATCAGCATTTCCTCCTAGCTTTCAAATGTATTTGACAGAGTTAAGTAATGAGATGTTTTCTAATTTTTAATTATCTGTGATTGTTTTCTCATAATTTCTCATTTTGTGTGTTTGTGACTTTCTTATACTAAAAGCTGTGAATTTTTCTCTGAATCCTGCATTAGCTATATCCCAAATGTTTTGATATGTGAAATTGTTGTTGTTATTGTTTTTGTTATTTTTGTTGTTGTTTACGGTTATCACAACTTTTTTTTTTTGAGACAGGGCTTCACTCTGTTGCACAGTCTAGAGTGTAGTGGCAGGTGCAATCACAACTCTCTGCAGCCTCAACTTCCCTGGACCCAGGTAATCCTCCCACCTCATCCTCCCAAGTATCCACACTACAGGCGTGCGCCACTACATCTGGCTACTTTTTCGTACTTTTTATGGAGATGGGGCTTCACCATGTTGGCCGGGTTGGTCTTGAATGCCTGCTCTCAGGCTATCCGCCCACCTCAGCCTCCTAAAGTGCTGGAATTAAAGGCTTGAGATACCATGCCAGGCTCTGTTCTGACATTTTTATTTGATTTTATTTTTCAGCCAATTATTGCTTGAGAGCACCTTAAAGTCCAAGTGTTAAGGACTTTTTGTTCTGTCATTGTGCTATTAAATTCTAGCTTTATTATGTTAGATCAGATAATGGTTGTACTTTTGACTTTTAGCATTTACTGTCATTTTCTTTTTCTGTTTAGATTCCTTGTATAATCACATTTTGTGACTGTTCCATGGGCATTTGAGACGGTTTAGACTTTGTTTTCAGGGTGTATTATCTTAATCTGTTGAGTAAACATAACTTATTAATTATGATATTTAAGCCTTCCATGTCTTCCTTACATTGTAGAGGTACTTTGAAGACTCCCACTATTGGTGTCTAGTTCTCATTATACCTCTTGTAGTTTTCACGTTATTAACGTGGTTGCTATATTATTTCACAACTATCAAGCTGTGTTCTTCACCCCTTAGCATTTTAAGCGTCTTTCTTTGTTTTGATTAATGATGTTTGGCACGGATTCAATTTAATCTGATGTTAAGATAAATAACCTGCTTTCCTTCTGAAAACATAGGCTAGTTTATACTTTGCACATACTTCTATATTCAAATTTTAATCACTAATTTTATGACAGCTCTTGTCACAGAATAAAGCTGGGTTTTCATTTTAATAGATGATTTCAGCCCATTTTCTCTTATTGAAATGACTGAGGTTTAGTTTTAGTTCTGTCATTTTATGTTGTTTTCCTTTTTATAGCTTAAAATTGTTTCTATATGTTCTGTTTTTCTTGTACAATTTTCTCTAATTATAAAGAAGATTTGTATTTTTATTTCAGTGGATTGCATTTATAAACATGACTTTCCACAATATCTTTTATTTTTGGACAGTGTTGCTTAGTTGCCGATTATTAACAACGACTTAATTAATGTTCTTCTTCAACCCCCACTGTCATCTTTCTGGTCCTCCACCTGATTTTAATTGATTACCATCTCTTGTCTATTGCTAAATCACTTATATATGTGTTCTTTTATTTATAGTTTTAAATATCCTTGGAGCACCCCTCCTTTTTCTCCTTCCTCCTGACTTGTTAATTGTGCCATTGGTTCATTGTTAGACCCGATGACATCTCCATTCTAGTCTGTCATTCTTGTTTCATGGACATGTGGTCCCCCAAACTCACTGTGGTCTCTGCCTTTGCCTTGTCATTCATTAATTCTACATTCTACAAACAGCACTATGAAGTGTTGAAGGGAAGAGGTCCCTGTCATTTACATCGTATACAACGTGCCTTTATACATACGCTGTTTGGTTTCTTAAAGTGAAAGCTGTCTGATAGATGGAAACCATGCTCACATCTCACAGCCCATGTCCAGATGGCTGCTCCATCCTGGAGACCCACCTGCTTCTGGGGTCCTGCTCTCTAGTTCCTTCTTGCTGACTTCTCTTCTACTGACTCTAAGATTCCCTTACCCACCAGAGGAGATAAATCTTCAGTTTAAATACAAGATCGCCCGAGGAAAGTCCCCTTGACTAATTATGCAGGGCAATTCTGTTAGGCCCCAGGGACAAACGTGCTCATCAGACCAGGCCCTGAACCTGCCCTGCATAACCAAGGCCCCTAAGGTGGTTTCCAATGAGTAAAATCAAATCTTAAAATTCTTTCAGCCAAAATTTAATTTTCCACCTTGCCTTGTAATGAAATAAGTCTTTCAAGAAGCTTTTTGTAGAAACATGACATCACTTCTGCTGCAGAAAAAGGAGAGGAGAAAGAGGACAGAGGGGAGGGGGAGGCAGAGTGCGGAGGCCGGAGGCTTCCCAGGCTGTGCAGGCGCCACCCCTCAGGCCTGAGGCTCACCGCCAACTCAGCAACCGCACACGGCTTTGAAGGGGAAACCAAGGAAAAAGATGGCCCTCCGAAAAACACAGATCAGCCTTAAGACCTGTCCTAAAAGTAACACACAGAAAAGGAGGATCCTTTTGAATTGCGGATACATGCTTTTTCTATCTCTGAAAGTGATGTTTCCGGCAGATGGTGTGGGCTCTGTGATTATGTTGCTCCCATCCCTGTTTCTCAGCAAATAACTGATTTCCTTAGGACAGGAAGCTGACTTTTATTTTATGCTTTTCTGTCTAATTCTTGGGGTATATCATGTTAAAAGGAAGGATGTGGCATTGTTCACATCAGAGGCTGGAATGTCTGACAATCCCGTCATCCTGAGGGCGTGCCAGGGAAGGACTGGCAGGGGCTGCAGAGACTGAGCAATAAATGCAAAGCTTCCATTTCCAAACAAGCATTATGGCACGTATTTGTGATCGCTGTGATGAAACCAAACAGTACGGATATTTGAGGGGAGTCCGTTTTGTTTTGTTTTTGGCAGACCCATGTGCACTGTGCCTGGGCGGTGAGTCCCCGCATCTCAGGGCATTGGTGGTTCCCTGCCGTGGGATACAGGTGGTGTCCATGCAGTGCAGCCTCACAGACTTTGTCTGACCTCTCCAGTAGGAAGGTGTCCTTTCTCCTCTAAACTGTCATAAAGTCTTTGAGCTTACTGCCCATTCCTATATTTTCCTGATCTAGTCAGCTCATTCATCCATTCAGTTTATTTCATGCCTGATAGTCCAAGGACTCCTACACAGAGTTCCCTTGCAATGGCCCATATGTTGAGAAGCAGCCTTTTTCTACAGCTCCTACAGCACGAACCTGCCTGGATTCTGACTCCCAGCAGAGAGGGCTAGGCTTTGGGGTAAAGCTAAAGCCCACAAGGGCAGTTTTCCATGGATGGCGGCTCCTAAGGCACTTTCCCTGCAATGTGACTGCAAGGGAGGGCAGTAAAGACACATGCCGATAAGACCCCTCCCCTGTCCTTGCTGCACCACCTTTGTTACCACCCCGACCTGGGATCTGCCTGCCGGGTGCAGAAAGGCCAAATATCCACTCAGAGGTTTGCAGTGGGACAAGGACAGCATTTATTTGCAGGGCGACAAGAAAGGAGAATCAGGCAGCTCCTGCTTAGGATCTGACCTCACGAATGGCTTACAGCTGAGGGTTTTTAAAGGCAGGGAGGCAGAGGCAGAGTTCTAAATCAATACATGGAGGATCTACATTGTTTTGACCTGAAGAGGTGGGACAGCGTGAAGTGAGGATTCACAGGTCATAGTCATAGTAGGAGTCAGATTATGCTTTGTCTAAAATGTGGGGGTCAGCAGAAAAGAATTAGCTCTGGCCTGTGGCCACGACCTCCTCCAGGCTCCTCGGAAAGAAATTTAGGTCAAAGAACAGCAGAGTTCAGTCCTCAGCTTCCCCTTCCCTGAGGCCCAGGTGCCTGCAGACGACATTTTCATTTGGTGAGGCCCAGATTTGTGAGAAACAACTCAGGGTCATATGTTAAGAGGTTCTCTTTAGTTCCTGTGGGGAACTGAACATCTCGTGACAGGTGACTGTAACTTCCTTCACTACTGTTTTAAGCTACTCTTACCTTCTTGCTTGTTAAGTTGTTCATTTACTTCTCAAGGCTGGCTGGGTGCCTGGAATTGCCCTTGAAGAAACTTAAAATTTTCCTTTATTTCTATCCTTGGGGGATGGGTGCCCAGCAGGCCCCTCAGAGGGGTTCCTGCTCCAACTCACTCTCTTTTAGGGATGGTGAAAACAGCTAAATAAAATCAAGGTATTTTGGTTCAGCCAAACTCGGTGTGACTCCTTAACCTGCTTCCTATTCAGGTTATGATGCAGGACAGCCCATTCCTTAGCCTCAGATTCCGCTCCATAATCCACCTCATAAGCCGTCTATACAGGTGAATGACGGCCTACTGTCTGCTGGTACAATATATTTGGTCTCCCTGTCATCTTCCCCAAATTCCAAGTTCTCCAGAGCCCCACAAAGTCACAGGTAATTCAGCTAAATGCCTGCAAAACAGCAACCCTGGGGCATTTTTCTTTTAAATCAACTTTATTGAAGTATGATTCATGTACCCTCAAAAGCACCCATGCTAACGGTATAGCCTGGTGACTTCAGATGAGTGGTTGTCTAGGTACCCATCCCCACAGTCAAGCTATGGAGCATGTCACTGCCCTAAATGATCTCATGCCACTTTGCAGTCAGTCCTCTCCAGGTAACAAGGGATCAGGTTTCCTTCACTGCGGATTGGATTTGAGTTTTCCAGAATATCGTATCGTGGAGTCCTGTGACATGTGCACTTGGTGTTGCTTGTTCCTTTTACTGCTAAGTAGGATTCCGCTGTATGAATCAGCAGCAGTGTGTTCACCCATTCACCTGTTGGTGGACATTAGAGTTGTCTCCAGTATGGAGCTATTATAAAAACACTCCTATGAACATTTGTGTATGCTTTTTGTGGAACATGCTTTCATTTACCTTTAGTAAATACCCAGGAGTAGAATGGCTAAGTCACATGGTAGGTAGATGTTTAATTTTGTAAGAAATAGCCAAGCAGTTTTCCAAAGGAGCTGCACCATTCCCCGTTCCCCAGTCTCCTGGCAGCACGGAAGCGGCAGCGGGAGCTCTGCGGCCTCATCCGCATTTAGTTTTGTGGGCTTGGGCTTTCTAGTTTTTGCCCTTCCAGTGGGTGTGTAATGGATTCCTCTCTTTACCTTTAACTTTTTTTTTTTTTTTTTTTTTTTGAAATCTTACATCTTGCATTTTGTTAGGGAAAGTTGGCAAAGGGGCAAATGCAAAGCTGAGAAACATGCCTCTCTCTCTGAGAATCTGAAATCCAAATAAAAAAACTGACAACACACTGGGAAGGCCGCCGCGGCAGAGCAAGAAACATGCTGCAGAGCAGCTCCAATGCCTTTCCTGGAAGGAGACACGGGAGGGAGTTTTTAGTTCCCACAGGAAGCATTGAGAGAAGCTTCCCAGAGGAGAGGGCCTCTGGGCTGGGCCCTGAATGACACAGAGGTCTTAGCAGGCCAGAGAGGGGAATGGACTGGGCAGGGCATCCTATGCTGAGAGAATGCTGGAAGCAAAGGACCCGAGGACAAAGTGTCCTAAGTGTCTGGGGAGCCAAGGTATCCTTAAGCGGCTGGTGTGTAGAATGCTAACATTCCCACAGCCCATCCCTGGTGAATTTTAATATTTTTTGAAGTTATAACAAATGCCTGTTCCTTAAAATCTGCATGCCTTGAAAAGTCACTGCAGATGAAGTAGCTGGCACATGTGAAGCATTGAATAAGTGGATGCTGGATGAATGAGCGCGTGAATTAAAGGACCAGATGCCTGAACATAGAACAACGTAAGCAGAAAGTTTGGAGACGGTGCAGATGAAAAGCTCGAGGAAGCCCAGAGGAGAGGAGATACACTCCTACTAGAAAACTTAGAGCTTTTCAGAGAACGGGGCTTTCTACGTCTAGCTTTAGATCTAAATGTAAGGAAGGAAAAGCATGTCAAAGACAGAGAACAGCATAAACACAGTTTCATAGGTGGAAACAGGCACAGGATAGAGCATTATTTGGCGCAAATGAGGGGAAAGTTCTACTTTTAATGTTTTCTGTATCTACATGCCAACAACGATATATAATGAACTCTTCTGTGTGTCTTCACTGATACGGTTTTTAGTTTTTAATTCAACAGGCATTGAAGTCAGTGCCTGCTATGAGCTGACACTGGCAATATAATAGTTCACAAGGTATGAGACTTGCCTTCAGGGAACCTCCAGCCCTAGAGAAGCAGTGGAATAAAGTGGCTTATGAAAAAATAGGAAATCATGTCCTTTGCAGCAGCATGGATACTGCTGGGGGCCATTATCCTAAGTGAAATACACAGGAACAAAACCAAATACCACATGTTCTCACTTATAAGTGAGGGAGAGTGAAACATTCGATACTCATGGACATAAAGACAGAGATAATAGACACTGGGAACTACTAGAGGTGGGAGGGAGAGAAGAAGGCAAGGGTTGTGAAACTATCTGTTGAGTACTGTACTCACTACCTGATTCATTCATACCTGAAAAGTCAATGCCACATAGTATACCCAGATAACGAGCCTGCACAGGTGCCTCCTGAAACTAAAATACAAGTTGAAATTATATAAAAAAGAAAAAAGGAAAAGGAAGGGAAGGGAGGGGAAGGGAGGGGAAGGGAGGGGAAGGGAGGGGAAGGGAAGGGAAGGAAGGGGAGAGGAGGGGAGGGGAGGGGAGGGGAGGGGAAGGGAGGGAAAGGAAAGGGGGAGGCTTAAGCAATCAAACTTGATTGCATAGGAGCTGGCAGGGACCTACAAGCTAAGTTCATGCAGGGCCCTCCTTTAGGACGTGGAAGTGTCAGTGGTAGAGGAGCCAGAACCACCCAGCAGTGTTGGCTAAAGAGCCATTGGAGGAATGGGCTGCAGAGGGCCAGCATTGGGAAATTTAGCAAACAGAAAACAGTGGCCAAGAACCCACTGAGCACAGCCTATTCCCATTGAAGCTGGGGCAGAGCTAAGCATGAATGAATTGCAAAGGGCAGAGGGACGACACTTGGAAGGGAGGCCCATCTGCCCGTGCACCAAGAACAAGCTGGAAAAAGTCCAAACCCCAGCGTTAGAAAGAGCAAGTCACACGTGTCACGAAGGACGACACACATCTTATACTTTGCCTGTGTGTTTTGCCAGTGCTTCCATTATCTGTAGCTATATAACAATCCATTACAGAACTCGGCTTAGAACAGAAACAATTTACTACTTCTCATGATTCTGTGGGCCAGGAGTTCAGGAAAGGGTGACTAGGAAGTCCTTCCTCTCCGTGTGGCACCCACTGAGGTCATTCACTTGGTGGCATTCAGTTGGTGGCTGGGCTGGAAGTTTCCAGAAGGTTTCACTCAAAGTGTTTCATCCTTCAATAGTCTAACCAGAGCATCCTCACAGCAAGGTGTTTGGTTTCCCCACAGAGTGTGAGAGTGGTCACTGCCGGGCTTCCTAAGGCCTATGCCTGGAGGAGTCACAACCTCACTGGCACTATGCTCTATCTGCCAAGCAAGTCACAGAGCCAGTGCAGACTGAGGGACAGACTCCTCCAGGAGAAGGAAGGACCTGAGCCTGCATACATGGGTAGGGAGTAATAGTGGCTGACCCTGAGCAAATATATGAAAGGAATTATGAGAATTTTCTGGAAGAATCCACTTATCACTTACATGTTTCACAGCCAACTCCCAGGGGAATAAGTGGGTCTTGTCTAGGAAGAGAGAGGATCTGTGAGAGATTTGGGGCTGCAATCCCAGCTTCCTAACACCCAGGCCCATGTGCTTCCAGCTTACATCAGTTTTTTTGTTCATTTTTCTGCTCCATGCCCCACTGCAGCTGGCACTGTGCGGAGGAAGATGGAAAGGTCATGACCTTGCTACATAAATGCCTATGTTTGGTTTTTCTCTTGTTCTTCACTTTTTTGTCTTGCTAAATGCACAAATTAAGCAAATCAAAAAATAGACAAGATCCCTCCCATTTACTAACCCTCTTCCAAAAGTGATTCTGACTTCTATTTACATGGATTAGTATTTATGAACTTTCTCTAAGTTGAGTCATTTACTGTGTACTCTTTTGTGTCTATTTTTTTGTTTTGTTTGTTTGTTTGTTTGTTTGAACATATGTCTCTTCACTAATCCAGTTGGTGCACAGGGCAGGAGCTGACTTTGTTGTTGGTTTTGTTGTATGGAATTCCACGTAGGAGAATATGCCTTTGCCCTCTGAAAGGTGAAGCCCTGGATTCCTCCATTTTATACCCAACTGTGCTGCCCCTGAGAGTGTCCCCCGGGAGCTTCATCCAGTTTCCTGACTCCAGCAGTTGCAGTGTCAAAACCCACATTCCCACAGCCTGCACTGTCACAGAGATGGCAGCCAGGCCTCCACACCAAGAGGACTCTGCCTGGCATTGGAAGTTCTGCTCTGCTCATGACAAAAAGTGCCTGAGAATCAACACCTTCCCCTACCTGCCCTCAACTGCTGGCTGATGGGCATGGCCAAGAAGGCCCCAGCTCCCACGCCCCTCAGACATATAAGCCTGAGGTGTCTGTGCCACACTAATAAACCAAATTTTCTGGGGTATTAAGCTGCTGTGGCCCATGGCTGTAACTTTCTGGGTAGCATGCCTTTTATTGGCCAGCTTCTCTTTCCCTTATCACTTCCCCACTGCCCAGGGGAGCTTCCTGGGATCACCTCCCAGATAACCTACAGAAAAATCCTCACCTCAGGGTCTACCTCAGGAGGAGAACAAACTCACAGACTCTTAGACATGGCACATCACGTGTGTGTGTGGACAGAAGCACTGAAGCAGGAAAGCCACTTCTGAGTGTGGTCCACCTCCTCCCTCTCCTTTGTGTCACCAAAAAGAACAACAAACCTTAGTAGACAAAGGTGTGTGTGTGTGTGTATTTTTTCTTTTGAAAAGCATTTTTTCCACAAGTCTCAGAGCCTCCTGTCAGGGATGTGTTTGATTTTGAGAAGCGAAACTCAGCTTTTCTAGCATGAGGCATACTTTAGGTTGACAAGATTTTGGTTGCCTAGAGATTATCTTGGTGATATGCTGACTGTTTTTTCATTTCTAAAGGAACTTATTTCACTGCCCTGTTTTTGTGAAATACTGAGAGCTCCCTACTTCTTTGGTTTTTGAAACATGCCGGTGCAACCATGTATGGTGGCGGGGCTTGCCCTGCCGTCTCGCCGTCGGTCTCCAACATGCACTCGCAGCATAAACATTTCTTTTGATTTCTCTGCATTCTTGTGTTCCAGATATGTGCACATATTCACAGAAAGAAAAGAAGTACAATTTCCTCAAAACATAACTGAAAAATTAGAAGCTCCTAGAATACAATATAGGAGATATCTCTATCAATTTACAGTGAGGAGAGGCTCTCTTAAACATGAACAAAAACACGAACTGTAATAAAGGAAAAGACTGTTGGATTGGGCTGTGTTAGCATCTGTTCATCAGAGACACCATGAAATAAGTGAAAAACAAAGCATCAGGCCAGAGGATGCGGATGGCAAAGGCAGCTATTAAAAATTCCAAAAATTGCCGGGCACGGTGGCTCACGCCTGTAATCACAGCACTTTGGGAGGCCAAGGCAGGTGGATCAATTGAGGTGAGGAGTTCGAGTCCAGCCTGGCCAAAATGGTGAAACTCCATCTCTACTAAAAACACATTAAAAAAAAAAAAAAAAAAAAAGTTAGCCGGGCATGGTGGAGCACACCTGTAATCCCAGCTACTCAGAAGGCTGAGGCAAGAGAATTGCTTGAACCCAGGAGGCAGAGGTTGCAGTGAGCTGACATCATGACACTGCACTCCAGCCTAGGCAACAGGGAGAGACTCTGTCTCAAAAAAAAAAAAAAAAAAAAAAAAACTTCCAAAAATTAATTTAAAAAGACAACCTAATAGGAAAATGAGTTAAAGACCTGAACAAGCACTTGATAAAAGAGGTACTTATATGAAAGATTCCTAATATCATTAGTTTTCAGGGAAATGCAGACTAAAACAAAAATGAGAAGTCATTAGACGTATATCAGAATAGCCTAATCTAAGCTAAATGCAAATCCTGATAATGCCAAGCATTCGTGAGAACACGGACAACTCAGACTCTCAGTTGGCGTGACATTTTGGAAAAAAATGTTGAGCAGTATTTCTTAAATCCAAACATGCATAGGACTCATGACACAACAACTTATATTCAGGTATTTATGGCGTGTATAAGAATGTTCAGAGGAGCATGTTAGTAGCAAGGAAACTGAATAACCTACATAGACATCAATGCCAGAATAATTTTAAAAGTATGGCTTACTTATATAGTGAGATGCTTATACAAAAAATGAAAAGAATATTCTACTTCTATATAAACAATTAGATCAATGTCACAGATATAATGGAACCAGACTTAGAAGAACACACATCAAATGATTCCATTTATATGAAGTGTACAAACACCATTCTGTGGGGCAGGAAGTCAGAATATTGATTAGCTTTGTTGGGGGAGGGAGGGTGGATTGTGAGTGGATTCAGTTTCTTTGTTTGTTTAATCTAGAGATTTAGCAAACCAACAAGGAATTTAAATCAGGGAGGAAAAGCAAAGACAATAATCCAAAAAGACAAACGTTTATGTAGCAGCTGCCCTAGGCTGCAATGATGAGATCATCAGATAAGAACAGCTGAGGAAATTCAGTGTCAACATTCACAGTAAGCCTGAAGTCCCAGATTGCTTCAAACAGAAAAGATAACCTAGGAGGTTATAGCAAGACAGAACCTATTGCATTCATCCGCTCTGGCTAAATCACTCTCCACCCCATTTCTCTCTGTGCCACTGTCCTTCTCCATATACTGAACAGCACTTATCATGCTCCATGTTTAGATGATTTCTGTATTCGTTTGCACATGTCTGTTTAGCTCCTGACCCTTTATGGGTCTTTGGAAGAACAAATGTTCTTAATGTTAATGTAATGTAACTCATCAGTATTTTTCTATCATTTGCTTTTTTCTTTACATTTTATTGTATCTCAGAAACTTATCACAGTTTGATTTTAAGTTAAGTCTTCAATTCACCTTCTTGGCTAAGATGTGTCCTTTTCACTTGCTAGTAATCCATGACGCAGATATGTCTTCACTGCACTGCCCCACTGTATTGAATTGAAATGGGATGGTGACACAGAGATAGGGAAAACCTTTCTGAAGCAACCTGGGACTTCAGTGAAGCAGAGCCATGTGTGCGGAGACATGAAGGCATTTTGCCAGTAACATGGGTCAGACAGAGCCAACTAACTGCAGAAGGTGGAGGCCAAGTGAGGCTAACCTATTGGGGAGAACCGACCACATCCAGCAGCCTCCAGAGGCAGAAACACTGGGGATGTAAGGACCGCTGTTCCCAATGCTCATGATGCTCACCAGTCCATACGAAACAGATCTATTTGCCTCTACTTTTCATAACAAACGCAGGCATTCAAGTGTTAATAAAACTGCTGCATTTTTAATATATTGGAAACATACTTGGGAATTAAATCCTGATTTAAAAGACTTTTAAAAATAAAAAGAGCACAGTGCACTTTGAAGAACTACGTTGACTCGTGAAATGGGAAAGTGATTGGAGAATTTGCCATGGGTTCTTCATTGACCCAAATAGCCCAAACTTATAGATGGCAATGCACATATAGGTCACATTTTATCCATGCCTAAACATTTTCACCTACTTCATGGAAGCATGCCATCCAGAGATCCACAGTGTTGGTTATAAATGATTACCTGGAAGGGTAGCCCAGGCTAAATGGAAAACCAGTGGAAATACACAGACTACTTGCACCTGTAAGCTAGCACCTGGAAGGAGACTGTGGAAACCCCAGCCTCGGGACCTGGCTTCTCTCTTCACTGAACTTCCACAGATACCACGGAGCAGAGAACAATGGCGGATTGTAAGGTGCACCAGAATCTGAGGAGCTGTACAAAGAAATTATTTTAATTAATAACCATGTACTTTCACATGTATAAAATTGACACTTTGAGGGTTTCTTTGTATACTAGTCCTTTAGGGACTATTTAAAATCAAAGATGTAGTTTTTGTAATGCCTGAAAGTCTCACACCTATGCAACTGCGTGTCTAACACTAACTTAAATATAACTTATACACACAAAGCCTCAAAACTTTATTAGCAAAAACATCAACAATCATGTTGAAATTCATGGATTTTTATAGCCCTTTACAGTTTTCTTTTATTTTACATTTACATATTTTACTTGATGATGACAGAGTTTCAAAAACATGTTAAACATTTTTGCATGTTATATGTATTCCTTATTTATTGCTCCTACTACCCAAACCAACAATTTTGGTAAGTGTTGGATACCAACCTCTCATAAATGCAACACATTGACATCACTGCATTTTCTAGCCCTTTGTTTCTGACTCCTCGTGGGAGAATGTGTTCTAGTCCTCAGGTCAGCTCTGTTCCTGACTCGTATGGAAATATGGACTTCCAGACTAATGCTTTGACAGTGAGCGTTCCTCTCAACATCTGAAGCTCTGCTCTTTCTCCTACCATCTCATTTTTAAACAGCGGCAGCCTCAGTCACTATTCGCATTCCCTTCTCATTTTTAAGACACATTTCTTTCTTTACCGAATGAACACCCTCTGGCAGCCTTTAACAAAGGGCCGGTTCCATGCCTGGCATATATCCCCATTGTACAGTCTCTGCCGCATCATTTTCCCTGTCGGTGCCCGCGACTCTGCATGTCTCAGCAGCTCTGTGGGCTGCCCTGCCACTGCGTGGTCCTAACAAGAAGATCAGAGCAGGAGAACCCACCTGCTTTCCTTGGTCTCAATAAAAGTATATTTTCCTCCTTCCGAACGTGTTTTGTGAGCATGAGGCTTTGATTACCTGTATGCACTTGGATTTTGCCACGCATTTTCTCATGATCCCAGTTAATCTCATGGCAAACATTTTGAGCTTGACCTTCCTACTTTTCCCAGTTTTGCAGACGCACAGCTAAGGATGAGGTATCTCAGCAGGAGGAGAGACTGCTCCAGGGCCCCTCAGTTCTACAGTGATAAAACCAACACTGGAACCCAGGGCTTTGGATGGCACCGCCCATCAGCCTTGTCCAGTTCTCAGGCCTCTGCTTAGTCATACAGCTCATCCTCTACTGTTGGGCAAAAGGAATCCTATGAAAACTTCTGCAACCAGTGCTTCGGTGCATGGACTTTGAAAACGCTTTCTATCCATCAGTTAGATTTTACTGTGACAAAGGAGCTGTTCTGTTGCCCACAAAAACACTGATCCCCTTCATTTTTGTCAGGAGTCCTGGTGTACTTCCTTTTCTGTCTCTCCTTACAGTTCTGAATCTGTTCTGAGAATACTGTAACCTTTGTGGTCTCTGTTTTAAGGACTAATTTTTTTTTTTTTTTTTTGTAGAACATACTGCTTTGTTTTATAGTTGTCTAAACCTATCATCACATTTTTTTTTTCTGCAAAATTTTCTAAGCTATTCCTATAGTTCTGTTTGGCCTAGTTTTGTCCTCATATTTAACCTGTTCTTATATGATCTTCCATCTCTTTAAGTTTTTGTTGTTAATTCATTTTCTGGCCCTTAGTTTTTATGTTAATGCAAAGGATACACTATTCATGAAACTTTTAACACCTGTGTATCTTCCATCTGTTTTCTTTTCTAATGCATTGTGTAACCTCCACTATACCATGGGAGAGTTTCATTGCTTCAATATAAAGATAGATGCCAGTCAAAACAGTGGAATCATTAATCAGCTTTGGCTGTGAAATTGGATTTTTTGAAGTCTCTGTATATTGAGACCATAGAATTAAAGGCAAAAGTATGGAGAGAGAAAAGGATTTCTAAACCCCAGAAGCTCTCCTTGTATATCAGGAGCTAGAGTTTAGATGAGCCATAGGCAGGGAGAGCACGAGAGATGCTCCAGCAGTCTGAGTCGTAAGTAGAAGCTCCTTCCTGGTGAGCATGTGAGTATGGAAAAGAAAGGGTAGATTGCGAGAGAGAGGAGAATGGAAACCTGTTGGGATCCCCAAAAGGGCCAGCACCCTGTCTATCCACAGGCTGCCACTAGGAGAGGGAGGGTAAGGCCAATCAGAGGAAGAAAACCAGAGATTGAGAGGGAGCCAAGGATATCTGACAAGGCTCCACTTCCCCTCTAACCTTCCCTGCAGTGGTAGCACAGCACTGGTAGTCCAAGCATGATGACCATGCTGGTGGTGGTGCCTCATCCTTCGGTGGATGTGCACTTCACGTGGTTACAAAAAGACAAGAATCTTCCTTGAATGCAGGATGACCCTGTGCTAAGGCCACCACTTTCCTCTCACAGAGCTCATCATCCTTTGGGGACCTTCATCAGGTGCTGGCTTCCAGGAGAGCAGAAGCCATGACCATGTTCGTTTCATCCAAGGGTGGCCGCCAGCACTGCATAGACCACCCCGCCCATGTCTCACTCTTGGTGCACAGATTTCCTTTCTGAGTCATTGAAGTTTCCTTTTATTCACTGGTCAGGACCTCCAGGATGCTGGTTTTAGTGATCTCACTTTAATTTTGCATCTTCTCTGCCAGCCCCTTGGACAGTCAAGTGGTTGCTCTTTGCCTCACTGGAAACCTCAATTAAAGGTTAATTAATAGAGCAAATACATCAAAACTCTTGTTTGTATGAGCTATGCATGTTCATGCAAATGAATTTGCGTTACTTGGTGTGAGTCTGCCAGGGCCATGCGTGGAGGAATTCACAAATATGAGTGCATGTAGTGCTCACAGCAGCCCTGTGACCGAGGTCCTATTTAATCAAATCGTACATGAGGGCACCTTGATTTACTCTTCAAGCATTTGATATGCTGATGAAGTGTAGCGTGATGAAACGCAGATATTTCACTGTAAGCCTTGCTTCTCATCCCATCACAGTTTTGAAGCAAAAACTTGGTATTCCCAGCCAGTGTTGACTTTGTTATTCTATGTTATTCTATTTAGTAGAGGTTCCACATTCTTAAATAACTTTTCAATTTCATATTTCATTTCGTAAGGCACAAATCTAATCTCCCGCCCTCAGTTCACATCGCTAATCCTTCATCATTCATTCCTGATTATAAATCTTTTAAAATCAACCAATTGAAGTGTGTAATATAAAAATACTACCTGCAGTATGCTTAAGTTTCCAGAATAATTGAAATTGTGCTCTTTAATTAGAGCTCAGTTTTATATTATTTACTGAGTCCATATGTCTGTGTGTTGAAACATCATGATCTGCAGTATGGAGATAATTCAACATCTCTAGGTTAAAAGCTACAGAGATCTGGGAGATTCCTCCAATTATAAAATAGTGACTCTTTGTCACCTTTGCAGCAGGACAGCTGTGATTGGAATCTCAACCCCATCACTTGCAGTGAATGACTTTGAGCATTTGTTCTGCTGTCTGTGTCTCAGTTTCCTCTTCTGCTCAATGTTGTAATAGCCATTTCGTTGGTAAATAATATACAGAAACAGCAATCAATAATAATACCTCATAGCAACTCTACAGATAGGGAAGTGGCTCACAGACAGGCCCAGGTCAGGACCCTTTGCACCCTTCAAAATCACTGGGGTCCCCCAAGGGCTTTATATTGATCAAAATTCACCATATTCACAATGAAAACTAAGACCTGTTTTAAATATGTAGTAATCCACCTTGAAACAACAATAAGAAACCTGCTACCTGATAACATAAATACCATATTTTTATTCAAAATAACTGTATTTTCCAAAGTTCAAAAAAGTGAGAAGAGTGATGTTGGCTTTACATTTCCGCAAACCTCTTCATTGAATGTCTACCTTAATAAAAGAAGTTGGAATCTTGTATCCACTTTTTTACTCCATCTGTTGCAATGTGCTGCTTTGAATGGTCTGTGCACGAAACCCAGCCTCTCACTGGCATGTGGGTGGGAAAGGGAGGACCTCGTGGACACCTGAAAGGGTTTCAGGGACCCCCTGTGGTCCTCAAAACACCTTGAGAACTGCAAAAATCAGGGTCCATAAAACTTTCAAGAAATCACAGCTAATCATTACTACTATTGCTATTTTAAATTTATCCGTTAAATGTGAATGCCATGACACAGGGCTAGACCCAACGCATTCCAGAGGGTGTTTTGTCCAGTCCACGCCCGCTTTTGGTAACTAGGCTCTGCAAGGGCACCCTGCCACCCAGGGGGCACAGTTCTGGATTAATCCGAGAAGTTTGGTGCTTTAGTCACAGCAATTAGAACAACAGAGGCTAAGGTTGTACCTGCCGCTGGGTTGAAACAGGCTGTGGAGAGCAGCTTGGATGCCAGCTGGTCCAGCCAGGTGGGCAGCACACAGGTGTGAGCAACACAGCTGTGTCCCAGCATGCCAGAGCCCATGTGCAACACGAAGGTCCAAGGGTCATCCCCCTGGTGGGTGGAGCACAGCCACCAGTAGCCCTGGGCCTCCCACGGCAGAGGGAATCCCTGGTGGCTGTCCCCATTCTCTCAGAGGAAACCTCCACAAGCCAGATTTCATTGTGAAGTGGACAATGTCTTACCCAATTTGATTATTTTGGGTAAGTATTGGAAACTGCTGAAAGTCAGGCTCACAGCCTTTATTAGTAAGCAGACCTTGGGAGTCTCAGCTTCCAGTTTTTCCAGTGCTCAGAAAATATCTTGGATGAAAAGTTCACCTGAGACAAACACAGCCAGAGCCCAGCAGGAGGGTATGACACATTATCTACAGGAGACCAGGGGCCAAGAATCCCCCACCCAGCAGCTGACCCAGGGCAGTCCGGGATCCTCTGTGCAGTCCCAGGTCCCAGGCTTGCAGACCATGTTCACACAAAGGCAGGTGAGAGTCTCCACCAGACTGTAGGCCCGGCTGTCTTGAACTACCAAGTTCACAAGTGAGTGCTTCTTCCTACCATCCTTTGTACTAGTAGCAAAGCCCCGGGAGCCTCCTCTGAAGGGAGGATTCTGGTTCTATGCTGGGAGCATCCTCTGGAGCATGGATTCTGGTTCAATGTTGGCCGCTCACCGGGAGCAGGGCCCAGGCCAAGCCAAGTTATTGAGTTAAGCTACTCACTCCTCTGGCAGGAGTGGGAACAGGAGCACAGGTTCGCTTAGATCTCATTGCCTGAGTCAAGTGTTTAAAGTAATCTGTGGCCCTTATTTGGGTTCTTGAGGCCCTTCAGGGAGGCTGATGATGAATGAGGCTCTTGGCTAAAGTGAAATGGGGTTAGAGGCAGAGCTCAGTTCCATGCCCTGAGACTCCTGGAGATAAGCAGGGGCCCTCTTTGATCACTGAAGCACCTGCCAGAAAGGGAGAGCTGTTGCCCTTTGGGTTAAAATCCCCATGTTGGGCAGCAGCAGAGCCTCACGGTTGGGTCACTCTAACAGGGAGGGATGTGAGGCCAGTCCTGAGGAGGGGAGGTGCTCAGGCCATGTAGGTGTCTGGCCCTCAGGCCTGTCGGGTGCTGGGTGTGCAGCTGGGAGGCCATGGATAGGTCATCTGGGTGGCAGGCAGTGATGTCAGGGCCCACCTTCTGCCTCTTGGGCAATGGATGCTTGGGGGCAGGGTGGCTTTGGCCAGTCTGTGGAGATGTCATCTCTGTTTCAGGTTCCCCAGAAAAGCAAGGAGGAAATGAGGGCAGCATGTTTGTGTTTTCTTACATCTTTTATTAAGGTGCCCTTTTATCTCAGTAACAACTGTTTTTCCTATTTTTCGTGTTAAAATATTATTGTTTTATGAACTGAAAATGCAGATAGCTGGTAGGTCACTTTGGCTGAATCTGATTTGGTTTCTAATGTTATTGCTTAGCAAAATAACAAGCTGAAAACTACACATAGACCCAGATTTATGGGACTTGAAGTTTCTCCAACGTGGGTATCCTCTTAAGAAAGAGATTGTTTAGAATGAGAAGAGAAATCACAACTCATACATTTTAAAAGCCAGCAGATGCTACAAACATCACCAAGTCTGGGAAAATGCCACATTTCTATGAACCAGCTGCCTGACAGCCATTCTAATGTACTTTCTTTAATGCCTGCCCACTGGGGCCCTCTCCACTGCCAATGACTTCACAGCATCCTTCTCCATAGAGAAAATGGAAAGATGAGTCTGCTGTTTTCTTGACATGGTTGATGAAAAGTTTTTGCCTTATTAATTGGCTTAAACATTTCTTTTAGCTTTACAACTGATAATTGGCAATGTCATATACATTTTAATGTTGTTACCAAGTTTTAGGAGATGTCTGTCAAATTCCTTATATCTGAGCTGTACAATTTAGGATACTTTTATTTTTCTTATGCAGTAATTAATCTTAAGTAGTTAAGAGTCAGCTAAACTTTACCTAATTTACCTAAGTTAAATGCTGTTTACGCTGATGGCACTCAGCCAGTTTGTCATTAGTGACCCTCTGGGTATGGGTTCTTCTTTTACTTTGCTGTTTTTCACTCTGAAATTAGTGTTTCTGACAGTTGGAGTCCCAGATGATCCTGAGTGGCTGATGCATACAGGAGTGTTGTCTGGAATATGGAGTCATCTTTCCTATGGTGTCTCTCAAGACAGGCCGGGATTTAGGGCTTTCGACAGCATTCCTCTCTCTAGCCTCAAAGCAGCGGAACGTTGTAGGCAAAGGTGTTTTGAGTTTGTGAATAACTCTCAGAGCTGATATATGTCTTCATTTTCACAATGGAACATGAAGTGATGAATTCTAACTAGAGAACAAAGCCAAAAGATACATACCACTGAAACGTTTCTCACGAGTCCGTGGTCCTGCATCAGTGCTGCTGGGAGTCTGGCTTTCAAGACACTGCTGTGATCACTACAGGGGGAAGCCTGCAATGATTCAATCACACAGAGTAAAAGCACACTTCCAGTTGGTTTAACATTGCATTTGTTCTATTTCTACAGAGTCTCCTTAATCACTTGGATTTAAAACAAAGGTTACCAGAGGCCAACGTATGACAGGCCGCAGAAGACCGCTTGCATATCCCGGCTTCACTTACACAAATGGATGGATCATCTTGCCCTGCAGGGAAGATAGTTGGCACATCTCCACAGCACATCACATTTTCCATGTGGAAAACATTCAGGTGTACTTTGATCTAATGAAAATCAGAGTCAACATTCTGCTTCGCAGTGGCAGGTGGGAGAGCTACGCTGGGAACCAACCGCTGTTCTCCAAGGAACATGCTCCACTAACCCCTGGGGCCAAGAACAGCCGGCAGGGAGTGCCTGTGGCTCTGAAAAGGCTTCTCATCTAAAACTTCCGTAAGTGGAGTAGGGCCATTGCCCAGGGCACAGGGGAAGTCAATATGCTGAGACACCAGGCTGCAGCAGCGAAAGAGGTTTAATTATAGGGCTGCCGAATGAGGAGATGGGAGGAGACCTCAAATCCCTCTCCCTGAAGAGTTTGGGGCTAAGGCTTTTAAGGGTTTTAGATGGAGCCAAAGTGTGGAGGTGGTTGACTTGTTAAGAGTGCAGGGTGAAATCATGGGACAAAGAGAAAAAACTGTATTCTAATGCTGATCCCATTCCTTTGTAGGGGTCTTCAAACTGGTTGGTGTCGACTGAAATTCAGGATCTGAAAAACATTTCATGCATTTCGTAAACAAAAGTCTCATGATTCTAGCATCAGAGATTCTACCTACAGGAACAATGGGGATGCAGATGGTCAGAGTCTAATGTTGCCTGACTTTCAGTTACAGGGAACTGGGCCAAAGTACAGCCTGATTAGTGCTTAATTCTAACTCTATTGCTGTCCAGAACTCTAGTTAACCCTGTACAGATGGTTTCACATCCACTCAGTGTTCTGTATCCAGTTAACATATGTTGAATAAAATATTAGGACTGAAATCATGAACATATAACAGAATACAACTCAGCAATAAAAAGGAATGAATGGTGAACATGCACAACAAACTTCTCAGGTAAATCTCAGAAGCCAGAGCTTGGGCTGCACCCCCAGAATGGAGGTCCTCTGCCTCCAGAGGTGAGGGGCTGAAGAAGAGGAACCAGTAATATCTCAAGTGCCACAGACTCACTGTTCTTATCCCATTTTAGAAGATTTTCCTGAATAAAGGTGTCTTGGCTGTATGCCCTTGGGACAATCACCAGAGACTTTAAATAGTAATTTATTAGATGATCTTTACTAGCTGTGGTTGTTTCACAGGGAAGCAGTTCCATAGGACTGGTTATGCTGCCATTCTGAAAGCACCTCTTCTTTGCTAGCATTTACCTGTTTCTCCCCAAAGATCCATGCATCTGTGTCTAGAGCAATGACTATGTTTCCCTCAGTGTTGCATGGTAAGATGTGTCTGTGTTGCTGTGTGCCACTGTAGCTCATCCTTATTGACATCCCAATGTGTGAACACCCCACAGTCTACTCACCAGCTCTCCAGAGAGCGGGGATTTTCTAGTCTCCTGGCTCCTGCTCCAGTCAACAGTGCTTCTTTATAATTCTTATACATGGGCATCCTTATCTTGACCCTGATGTGCAAGTGTATTCCTTTCACATTCCCCCACTTAGAATGATAATGTTCACGCTAGTTTTTTTCTTCTAATAGATACTTAATAGATCAAAATTTTACACTCTATTTCTACTTTTGTTTTTTTATTGTGAGTAGATATTGAAATGATCATTTAAAAACAACTTTTAACATGCTAAACTACTTTGTACAAGTTTTCTAATATTAAATCTTCCTTTCATACCTGGGATTAAACTCAATTTCTTCTTCATAAACTGTTAGGCCCTATTTGCTGATATTATGTTTTGAATTTTTGCCTCCGTATTCATGAAAAAAGGTCTACCTCATAAAGACATAAAAGAATTGAAAGGAAATGTGAAATTTTACCTACGTCAGGGACGGTAGGTCAAGGTAGCTAATGTGTTGTTCGAGTTCTATATTCTTGCTAATTAGGTTGTCTGCTTGACCTAGAATTAATGTAAAGAGATTCATTGAAATCTCACAGAATAATGGTGGATTTATCCTTGAAGTTCTACAATTTTTTATACATCTTAAGGCTACTCTATTAAGCATGTACATATTTAAAATTATTAAGCCTTTCTGATGAATTAAATTATTTGCATTGGGTTTTGACTCTCTCTATCTTTAAAAGGGTGTTACATTTGATTTTGAGGTAGTTATTCCAGTTATTCTTGGTTAGTAACAGCTTGCTATGACTTATCCCATTTTCTTGCTTTCAATTTTCTTTCCAAAATTGTGTTCTAAGTGTGCCACTTGCAAACCAAAATTATACTTTATTGTCTAATTTGAAAATTGTTGTCATGTTCACTGGTGAGTTTGGTCAAATTATGTTTATTGTAAGCATTGCTTCATTTGTACCCATTTTTTCAAACTTAGAAGGGAAGATTTGACACAGGATAACGCTAGGGGTAAAGCACGGGACAGAGGCATTCTTAAGACACCTCAATTTATTTGGAATATAGATGATAGTTAACATTATTTTTATTTTCCAGTCGACATTGTTTTAAAAATTCCAAATGCGTAGGAAATGAATCATTTTTGTTGCCCATGCTAGAGCTGGGTACAGGTGAAGGGAAGTCACAGGTCAGGAATGCTGTGGGTCAATGGTTGAAGCAAAGTGAGATGTATTCAGACTCTGTGCTTGGAAAACAGGGTCTACGAGGCAAGCATGATTTTAAAAAGTCTGGAGTTGTTTACCCACATGCCTTAACAATTTTCTTTTTCACTTAGAATTGAATTAGAAAAGAAAAATGAGATACACTCAGGACTTTTCCACCTGGAGATTCTGGGTGCCCTCAAATGGAGTGAAGATACTGTGAGTTATTTAAATACACAATGCATTCACCACCATCATGCAGTACAGACTAACCAAGATGCCTGGTTTTGTAGCTTTTTGCTAGAATTATGTCAACTCAACTCAGACTTGTAGCAATGGTTATGTCTTTCTGATCATAAACTGGTAATATAGATGCTATGATTTTTTTTAAATACGAAACAAATTTGAATCTAAATGGGAAAAAAATATAATGAGAAACAGGATATTTGCATATTCTCAGTGTATCACTCTAGAAGATGTATATTAATTACAATGGAGAAAATAATATCTTGACAGTAAAAAACCTGGAAGGCACCACTGAACCAAGTGATCCAGGTGAACACGGGGCATTAACATGGTGTTGGCATATCTACATCCATCCAGACATGAAGTGGGAAGGCCACCACAGCATTTCTGTGGGATTCTTGACAAAAGCACATAACCTAATCAGAATATTTTGCATAAAAGTAAATCCATCAATTCTTTTGTTTTATTTTTAAGTAAACTTTGTATCAAATTATATCATAAAAGAGGAAGCATAATGCACGCAGTTGGATAAAGTTCTAAGTGGTATAATCTTACCCAGATGAATATGTGGAACATTTACAGCATCCCACAGCCCTCCTCCAGTGCCCCTCCGACCAATCATTCCCCTTTCCAAGTTTAGCCACTACCCTGATTTCTCTCGTCAGAGGTTCATTTTGTACCTCTTTGGCTTCATACAATGGAATCATACACAGCCCACTTTTTGTGCCTTTTCATTAATTGTTTATTGTCACATTCGTTCATATTGTCGCATTTGGCAGAAATGTGTTTTGTTAGTGTTATGTAGTATTTCCCTGTAAAAATATGCCAAATTGTATCTATTCTCTTATTGATAGCCATTTGAGTTGTTTCCAATTTCTTGTTGTTATAAAAATGCCACTATAAACATCCTTGTACACGTCTCTGGTGAAAACATGTACGTATTTCTGGAATGGAACTGCTGAGTCTTAGACTATGTGTGTGTTCTCTTTCCATAGACACTCTCGAGCATACTTCCAAGTGGTTTCACAAACTTAAATTTACATTAGGAGTGTAGCAGAACACATGATTCTGAGGCCTCCCCAGCCATGTGGAACTATAAGTCCAATTAAACCTCTTTTTCTTCCCAGTCTCAGGTATATCTTTATCAGCAGCATGAAAACAGACTAATATATTCTGTGTATATAATGTGTGTGTGTGTGTGTGTATATTTGTGTGTATATATATGTGTGGATGTGTGTATATATATAGTGTGTATATTTGTGTGGACATATATACTTGTGTATGTATATTAATGTATTTGTGTGCATACATATTTGTATGTATATATGTGTATGCATATATATGCATGTATATATATTTGTTTGTACATATATATTTGTGTATATATATGTGTGGGTGTGTGTATACATGTGTGTATATGTATAGTGTGTGTATTTATGTGTGTGTATATTTGTGTGTATATATATTTGTGTGCATATAAGTGGGGGGGTGTGTATATACAGTGTGTATATTTGTACATATATATTTGTATGTGTATATGTGGGTGTATATATGTGTGTATATATATGTGTGGGTGTGCATATATATATCATATATATTTGTTTGTGTAGATATCTGTGTATGTGTAGTATATTTGTGTGTGTATGTGTGTTGTGTGTGTGTGTACATGTGTGCGCATGTGCATTTGAACTGACAACTCCCCAGCCCAGCAGCAAGGCCCCTATGCAGACCTCCCCACCTCACACGTGGTCCTGTGTTTGCAGATTCCCCCCCGTTGCCCTGAGCTCTGAGCTCCATGTGCCGCCAGCTGCTCAGAGGCAGACAGCTAAATGATGAGACTGGAGTCCCATCCCAACTCTGGTGCCATCTGATCCCACATCATTATTCTAATTCTGGGTTAATTCTGGTGCCTGACTTTTAAAATTATTATTATTGTCCTAATTATTTCCTTGAGAGTTCAACTCCTTACTGCTTGACTTTTATAAAGAAATTATATTCATCCTCAAATTATAGCATTTGTAAATAAATGAATTTTAACTTAATATATGTGAGTTACAATTAGTCACATTTTCCAGAGGAACCTATGCCAAATGTCTGTTTTATAGGAATATTGCGTCACGAATTTCTCTCCTAATTATGTTTCTGTCTCTCTCTTAACCATTTCCCACCCCACTTTCTAGCTGTCTTCCTACCACCTTCCTCCCCTTCTTTTCTTCACAGCCTGTAATCTCACTTCAAGATCTGTCACTTCTCCCTTCTCAGAAGCCTCTCTGAGTTTTACAGTCTCCCTTTACCTCCCTGCCTCTCCCTGGACCTCTCCCTCTGTCCAACACCATTCTCCTGGACTCAGTTGCTTCCCTTCTTACCTCTTGCCAAACTCTCTCCTATTTTTCTTTTGCCAACATATTCTTAGCCTATTTTCTGCCACCAAATTATACATTCTCTCTCATTCCCTCTTGATATCTTGACCTGAGTTTAACTCCCATTTTATGGGTGATAAAAGTGAGAACTGAATGTTGTAGTTTTGAACGGAGTGTTTTAGAGGTGACTCATTGTTTTGACTGAAACAGCTTTTGGTCCAGACATTAACATGTATGATAAAGACTTTCTGGGGATTCATGCCAACATTCCCACTCACCAGAAAAGCTGGGCTGTGGGATGCTGGGGACAAGCCCCAGCTCAGCAGAAGACAAAGACAAGGCTCCCAGGCTATGGACTCCATGCCCTGGGAGTGGCTGCTGAGCAGGCTTCAGTGCAGCTCTTGTGAAACAGCACATGGAGACTGTGTGGCTCCAGCTCCCCTCACTCACCTGAGGATGCACTGACCTGCTGCAAATAAAATGACATCCTTCAAGCCCAACTTAAGGTAACAGCTTCCAAATTGACCCTGAAATTTCTCCAGATGTCTTTCTTATTCATTTGCCCTCCTGCTCCAGGGAACATCATTTTGGTTCCAGGACTTGAACTATTCATTGAACACAGGCAACCAAAGCAAACATGGACAAATGGGGTCACATCAAGTTACAAAGCTTCTGCACAGCAAAGGAAGCAATCAACAAAGTGAAGAGACAACCCACAAAATGGAAGAACAAATTTTGCAGACTACCCATCTGACAAGGGATTAATAAACAGAATATAGAAGGAGCTCAAACAACTCCACAGGAAAAAACCTAATAATCTGATCATAAAATGTCAAAAGATCTGAATAGATATTTCTCAGAAGAAGACATACAAATAGCAAACAGGCATTTGAAAAGGCACTCAACATCATTGATTAACAGAGAAATGCAAATCAAAACTACAATGAGGTATTATCTCCCTACAGTTAAAACGGCCTCTATCCAAAAGACAGACAAAAACAAATGCTGATGAGGCTGTGAAGAAAAGTGAACGCTTGAATGCTATTGGTGGGAATGTAAATTAGTACAATCACTATGGAGGACAGTTTGGAGACTCCTCAAAAAACTGCAAATAGAGCCACCATATGATCCAGCAATCCCACTGGTAGGTATATGCCCAAAAGAAATTGAAGGTGTAAGCTTGGACCATGCACTTGACTTAGACCTTAGCATCAGCCTTCATCATTCTTTGTTTTCTGCCCCAGATTCATTCTTCAACCTTTTCTGCCATGCTGTGTGCCCAAGGAGGATACATGTAGACCGTAAGGCTAACTCCAGACTTGCATGTTTCTGGTTAAGTCTGACCAACAGAAGGCACCAGAAGGGCATTGGAGAGCCAGTGTAGAGAGAAACCGGGTGTTTCTTTCTGAATACCTCCCCGCCCCAGCACCTCGTCCTGATGGTGACTGTGTCATCTGCACATGCAGCTCCCACTGGATGACCTTTTTCACAGCTCACAGCTCACCAGGCTACAGTAACCCTCTCTCACTTTCTGTTCACGAGGCCTTAAGGACAGTAACACAACCTCCTGTGACTGCTGGCTGCAGGTGCTTAACCACACCTGATTTTCTTCCATAGCGCTGTTCCTCACCTCTAAATGATCATTTCACTAAAGTCTCTTCATTTAAACCAACTGGGCGACCTCTGATATAGTATTGTTCCCTAAACCTTTCCAGCTTCCTGGTCCCATCGCAACTAACTTTCTATGGGAGGAAGCCCACCGTGCATTAGGCTGTAGCCCTTGGAGCCACTGGCATCAGGGCCCTTTGCATTAATTCCTCTCCATCTAGCAGAGAAAGAAGTGAGAAAGAGGTGCTCTCTTCTTGACCTAAGAAACATGGACTCTTGGGCACTTCAGGTAAGGGTAGCTCTGTATCTGCAACTTCCAGCTCAATCTGGACTTTAAATCCCATCTCACTGGGTTGGCTGGAAATGCATCTCATTAAGTCTTAGAGTGCCACCAATAGGAACACATCGTGTTTCCAAGCTCATGAGCTACAAAGTAGCAGGAAGGGGTGTGTGGGGTAGGAAACTCAGGCATCCTTATCTACCCGCTCAGGTTTCCATGGAAGGCCGCTGTGCCTGCCTTTGGGATCCATTTATATCCATGGCCACAGCAGAGTAAGGGAATCTGTGAGGTACCCCATGTCCCAGATACATCTTTCTGGGGCCAAGCTGTCTCCTAGCTTGCTACAGAGAACCTGGCAATCTTCTCCACTGCACTAAGTTGTAGAGACCTCCCTCAACTCCTGGACAGCTCTCGCTCCCCTTCTAGCCTAGGAAAATCTCTCTCTGTCTCTGGTATAGGAGAAGTTCCTTGCACCCTTGTTTCTCCCGGGACGCTTGGCTTCTGCCACAAAATTTCTGTCTGTCTCCCTCCTTCACATGTCTTGTGAAATCCTGCAGGAGCTCAGGGTGTAGACACAAAAGCCAGGACGTCTCTCAAGCTTTTCTCTTTCTGCCCCACCACCTTCATCCTCTGATGCACCGCATATTTGATTGGGTGGAAGGAGGAGGATACATTTCGGAGGAAATTCTGGAAATAAAGCACCTCCAGAGATTACCAAGCCCCACGACATAGAAACCAAAGCTGCCAGGTGGTTCCCAGTGCCTGGAAAATGAAGAAATGGAGGCTCCACGCTGGGTCATGACTCCTGTTTCAGCTGTTCCCTGCTTCTGATTTTCACGGGGGCTGATTGCCTGCTTTCCCTAAGCTGTTTCAAACTTCTTCAGATTACCAGGATTTTCTGAGCGTATGGCTTACCAAGACCAGCGTCTGGTTGAGCAAAGAATCACACAGTATGTCATCCTCTGCACCTTCTTTTAAAAATATTTTCAGTCACTTGCCTGAGAGTTTTTCTTAAAAATAATTGGATCCATCTTTATTCCCAATCTCCCTATTCTCCACATTGGCTTCCTACTCCACCTCCACTGGGGACAGAACCCACTGACACCCCCTAATGAATAAACATGGTTTGCACTCTGAGATCCTATAAACCCACCGGCTGGGGCTAGGGGAGGCAGTCGCAGAGCCACAGTGGTGGCCCGCATGCTGGCTCAAGCATGTGGGTGACGCAGTGGCTGTGCGGTGCTGCCATAAATTTGTATCTGACAGCACTGGATGCAGGCAGGCAGTAATAGCTCCATGCTACCTCCAAAAGAACAATTTATGTTTTCAGTTTCAGTTCCGGTATACTCTACCCCGCCAGGTCTACATGTGATTTATAGATGGAGAGCTTCATACTTGTTTTTCTTAAGCAAGATTATTTTGTTGTTTGCTTGCAGATGCTGTGGCATTCCATTAGGGCTGGGACAAGATGGACTGCATATGTCAGTCTCATTAACATGCAGAAATGAAGGATGTGCACCCTGTAGGACAAAACAAAGTGAGAATCATTTGTTGTGGATTTTTGATGATGGCTCCCCAGCATTGTTTGAGCATCTGTGAGCAGCCTCTATCCTGACCTGTGGTTTGAAGGAAAGTGGGGCCAATCTGTTTTTCCCCGCTGGGCAGACTGCCAAAAAGTCTGTCAAATGACATTTCACTGTGCCTGTGCTCAACAGCTTTATAGGCTCAAGGATCTAATCTTATCAACTCTCAGAGTGTAAACCTGCCACTCAGGTACAGATGCACACTTGCAGAACTCACAAGATCCAGATGTATAAACAAGGAGGCTATTGAGGAACCTGTAGCAAAAACTATAATCCTCAGGTTAACCAGACAGCTCATCTGGAAATCTTTAGCAAATGATTTCCGTATGCACAAAAAGCATCAAAATCATCATGTGAAGGCTGCTCAGGAGGGCATGAAAGCGCTGGATCATTCAAGAAGCGTCAATAGCTAGAGATCTCCCATCCAGACCCTGGGCAGTTCATAGATGGATGCTTTCAACATTTGCTTCAATGACACTTGATCTAATATTTACACACTGTCTGCTGACCAACACTTCTCTCTCTTAACCGATTATAGCATTTTATTTAAAGCTAAGTCAAATTGTTACCTGACTTGGGGTCAGTCTATATTGTCTCTTTAGATGATGTCACATGAGTCTTTCTAATGTCATTTTTTTAATAGAGTTCTCTTTCCACAACGCCAGTCATCATTTCTTCCTTCATAGGGATTTCATTATGTTGCCCAGGCTGGTGTCACACTCTTGACCTCAAGCAATCCTCTCACCTTGACCTCCTAAAATGTTGGGATTACAGGAGTGCACCACGGCACCTGGCCCAATGCCATCCATTTTGTGCTAGTTTATTCACTGACTATGAGAGGGCATTCTTCCTTATCTACAGCATGTGGGAAGTTGAATCAATATCACCCAAGAGACGAGTACTTAGCTGATGGAATCCAAGGTCAGCATTGCTCTCTACTCTACTCTAACTGTTGCTCAGGCTCTCCATTTACACTGGTGCATCAACCAGGCCCTCGCTGTCCTGCCCACCAGGCACCCTCCTCCCCTGCTTTTTAGACAACAGCGCTTTGTTCACCCTGCCAAGGAGTGTTGACAGGGAGGGTCCTGCAGGGGTTGATCCCACAAAGACTCAGGCTCACTGTATTCAGGAAAACGGAGCAGGGCACTTGTGAATCCACCGGTCACTTCCTTTTTCAGCCACAAGACTTGAGGATTAGTAGGCAGGTACTTCTACTTCATTCCAGGCGTTCTGCTAAATACTTTCACATATTGTTTAACCTCAGCCTTACAACATTGCACAGTAGCAAAAGGTCCCAAAATGAGCCCTGTTACTCGCCACAACTTAAGCCTCAATGGGACCCGCCCACTTGCCCAAATTCAAACAGTATATCGAGTAACAAAATCCGACATGGCTCAGTCGGGTGCAGTGCCCGAACTGTTTGTCACTTGGCAGCGACATCTTTGGTTGGCACCTTTCTATTGATCTTAAGGCTCTTGCTGTTGCCTCAACTAAATTGGTGTAGAACTGGCTTGTTTATCTCTCAACAGTAACAAGGAAAGCCCGGTCTTCAGATGTAAAAATGTAAATAATGTGAGATCTCCAAAGCCCAAAGCAAACATACGAGAAACTCATACTGAATATTAGACAGTATGTAGTCCACAGAGCAAGTTAGACAGGGGATCTCCCCTCAGGGGCCTTTTCTGCTGGGTTGGTGTTAGGGAGGGGAGGAAGGATGTAGGGGAGTTGGTGACATTGGTGCTGATAGAAGGTCATTTCTGATTTCTGTGAGCCAGAGTTCTACTGTTCTGTCACATCCCCAAGGAAACAATGCCGAATGCAGTCTTATCTCCTAATGTCATGGGGTCAGTTGATGTCTCTCCTTTATATTATCTTGATAGTTCAAAGGCCTAAGGCCATTGAGGGATGGGCTGAGAATATGGAAGAGATGTACATGCAGTGACTACCATCACAATATCCAAAATATCGGGGGTAGGATGGAAGTTATTAGGACGGAAATCATTGTTAGTGTTGTAGGGATGAACAGGTTCTCCCAGGGAGAGTGTGGCTGGAGGAGAAACCAGGCCTGACCTGTCAGGATCTGCAAACTTTAATGGCACTATAGAAAAGGAAGCTGTGAATAGGACTCTGAGAAGGAAGGCCAGCCAGGGTGAGCAATGCCAGAGGCTTCCTTATGGAATGATAGTGGGAGGAGGTGGTGAGAAGTTGAACACAGCAGAGGATTGGGCAGAGACTGGAATTATGTCTAACGGATTCAGCAACATTGAAATCGTCAATGATCTTAAAGCGGTTTCAGAGAAACCATAATACTGGAAGACTGATTTCAGTGGTTTCAAGGGAGAATGGAAAGGGAGAATATGGAAACAATATTTGGAGTGGGAGATGCTAGAACTTGTTTGCATGATGATGCAAGTGACACTCTGGAAATGCAGCATGTGTGATTTACTCCACAGGACAACAGCATAGACTGTGTGTGTGTGTGTGTGTGTGTGTGTGTGTGTGTTTTGTGGGGGGGTGGTGAGTGTCTGTGTGCATCTGTTTTAATCTGCACACGGGTGGTCTATGATCCACTTGTACTCTCTGTAGGTAGCCAGTTTGCATCTGAAAAAACCCAGAAAGGAGGGAGCTCACTTTTCAGGGCTTCCCATCTTAGTCTATGTGCACAGGAAGGATCGTTAGTCAACACGAAGGAGTGAGAAATCATATTTTATTTGAAGCAAGATTGGTTGGAAATGCTGCACAGAGGCTGCTGCCACTGGGCACTGCACCATCTCTGCCTTGCAGGAGTTCATGCAAGACAGCATGCAGGTCACATGGGCATCTTATGCTTGACTGCCCAGATATGTTTGCCTGTGCGGGAGAATTTGATTTGCAAGTTGACTTCATTGTGAGAGGTTGTGGTGGAAACTGAGCTCTTGCCTTCCTATTTTTGAGGTTACTGAAATATTCTCAGAAGGAACTTGGAAAGTTCCAATGGTTACGCTGCACAAGGCTTGTGTGGAAGGGGATGGAGAGGACCCTGCAAAGCAAATCATAGTGAATGGGTCAGAGGGAGTGGGGCACAGCGTATACAGTCCTGGGGGCTCACAGGCTTTTTCCTACAACCTCATGTTTCTGCTGCAGCCACATTCCTAGGAATACGGCCCCAGGGAGAGCTCACACTTCTTCCTGATGCTGCACCAGTACCAGGGCATCCCAGAGCCTTCCTGGTCCACTTCTGAATCTAAGCATTTCTGTCTGTGGCCTGCCCTACCTACTGCAGACGTAGGAAAGGCCCTCTCAGCCAGTCATACACAGCGTTTCTGTTCTTCAGTAAGACACCTATGTGATTCTAGCCTGACTTCCATGTTAACCAATTCAATAACCTTTTGCTCATGTTAGAGTGCAAGCCGGTTTTATAAGACTTCTCCACTGCAATGAGTAATTTTTTTATTAACAATCCACAAATGCTTTTAGGAAATGGAATTGCTCAATTTGTCTGCTATGGTTTGAATGTGTTCCCCAAAAAGCATGTATTAGAAACTTAGTCCCCAGTGTAACAGGATTGAGTGGTGGGACTTTTAAGAGGTGATTAGGCCATGAGGACTCCACCCTCATGAATGAGTTAATGTTGTGGTCTTGAGAGTAGGTTCTCTATAACAGACTAAGTTCAGCCTCTCTCTCTCTCTCTCGCTCTCTGTCTGTCTGTCTTTCTACCTTCCACCATGTGAGGACACAGTGAGAAGGCCCTCAGAAGATGCTAGCAACTTGATCTTGAACTTCTCAGCCACCAGAACTGTGAGGAAATGAATTTATTTTCTTTGTAAATTACCCAGTCTCAGGTATTCTGTTATATTAGCACAAAACGGATTGAAGACATTGTCCTTTAAACAGAATTCTCTAGACTCTCCTGACATTAGATTTAGCCTCTTGATCTCAAAATGAAAAAGATATTCTTGGTTCAAAGGGAATCCCAGCATGGGAGGGGTGTTTGATGGTGCACATTTTCAAACCACAACTGTTGATGGACAAATCCATTGAAGTAGCAACTTCCCTCATTGTCAGGGACGACTCACTACTCCACTTCGACAATTGTTGGAAGCAGCTCTGAGCTGCAAAGGTCAGAGCAAGCACCTCCTTTCCTGTAGGATCCAGAGAAGATGAGGGCTTTCCCAGACTCATTGAATTTCATAGCGGATGACACAGGACTGCACTCACGGCTCCTGACTGAATTTTTGAAATTGTATTGTTTGAATTGTAAGCAAACATGATTCTTCGAATAGCTCAAAGGATGCATCACTTGGCTTAAGTTCTGAAATAAATCTCATATAATCAATCTCATATAATCAATGACTTCACTGAAGTAAACTTCAGTGAAGATTTTGCTCACAAATATTCTCTAATCTACTAGCTTCAATGTTCCATGTTTAGGAAAATGTAAGGAGGGGCTGCTTGTTAAAAATACAGATTCCTGAGCCCCCCTAGACTTACTGACTATGAAACCAGATTGGGGCCCAGGAATCATCATGTTTATGAAATAAACACTTAAGCTGGTTGACGCGTGCCCAGGGGACACACTTTGGGAAATTCACAATCTGCCGCTCCAGGTCCACAGGACGCCTGCAACATTTCGAGTATTGATGTGCACTAAAGAGGCCCCCTGAGCCTGAGAAACGTGGCTGCAAATCTGACTCACATACTTGTTCTGCTAATTTTGTGAGCCTCAGTTTTCTTTTCAATTAAATGGGGACAATTGTACTTAAGTTACAACATTGTAGTGCCAGTTAAATTAAGCCCTAGATGCTGCTTAGCATGCATGGAGTAGGTGATCAGTAAATGTTGGTTGGTTCCTTCTATTCAGATCCTCTGAAACATGCCTCTAGGAGAAAGCTATGTAGATTCTGACCAGGGCACCTGAAACCTCTCTAATTCCACTGTGAATTTTAAACAGATTTAAGGGGCTGTGAAACTGTGAAGGGAAACATCCCCACACCGTGGTGAGGGAAGAGCAGTTAATAAATAAGATAAAAGAAAAGAAAAGAACAAATCATTACTGCTGCGAGTCAAAGCTGCTCAGTTAAAGGGCCGAGAATCGAATGTAAACAGCTTAGACAGTTTCCTATTTCTGTCATGCCAGGTGCCCAGGAAAACAAATGCCAGTCCCTGGTGCCTGCTCCAGACATTCTCCAACCCTGACTTCCCAGGACCTCCAACCAACTATGTATAAAGACCAGAACTGTGTTCCCCTGAGTTGCCTTCAGGTAGAAGATGACCTCACATTCCTCTGGGCACGAACCATTCACATTCAGGAGGGTCTGAGAGCTGAAGACCCAGCAACCTGGAGATGCTGTTTAGCAGCTCGATGGTGCAGTGGGGTGAGGTGTGGAGTTGATACCAAGTGCAGTAAAGTGAGTGTGAATAATCTTCATTGCTGCACAGATGGGAGGCAGAACCGTCCTGGACTCCTGAGCTTCACCAGGTGACAGAGACGGTGAATGCTGCAGATGGAGGCAGGTGTGAGATGGGTCCCCTGCATTAGTGGATAAGCACACGGGCAGGGAGGAGGGTTCTGCACAGAGCTCCTGAGCAGGTGTCAGTTTCTCCTGGGACCTCTGCGAGCTCGCCGTGAGGGCTGTGTGGGGCTGAGGCCAGAGCCCTGGAGAGTCAGGCAGCAAGCTCCTCTCCTTCAGGTATTCGGCAGATGTGAAATGAGTGCTTTGTGCATCAGCGTGGCTCATTTCTAAATCAACTCTTATTGTGATATGATTTCATTTCTGAAAGCCTCAGGGGCCCATGATTCAGGTGTTTACAGCCTGACTGGAAGATGAGACCTGTGTGTAGCCAACCACGATAGAAGGGAAGCACGGACAACAGAGGTACAGGGAATGGCAGTGCTGTTGACTGTTGACCCAGGCGTACCTAAGCATCACCTGGGAAGCAGTAGGCATACCATGGCCCTGGGCCCAGAGACCAGTTAAATCAGGACCCACAGGAGTGTGGTGTAGGATTGGAACTGTCTTAAGCTCCCAGAGATGTCACCATGCAACTGAGTACTGTTATATGGTCTCGCTGCACGCGAGAACCACCCAGGGGAACTTTGTAAAACGCTTGAGTCAGGCCACACCCCACACCAGCTAAATCTCTGTGGTGAGTCTCAGGAGCAGTGTGCCGGTGCTTGGTGAGAGCCAGCTGTTCAATTTGCCAGAACTCTAAACCCATTGTTAAACTGTTGGTAGCTTAAAATTGGCCACGGTGAGAGGGCGGAAATCGCCAAGTGCTACAAGTTGGTCTTTCCACCAGCACCTCCCACCCTGTCTGGAGAGCTGGTTGTCAAACATCCACCACCCACCGCTCGTCCTAGACAATAGTACTTTCCTTGAGTCAAGAAGAATGGAGTTCGGCTGGAAGAAAAAAGGAGCGGCTTTGTCAGTAGGATGTGAACATGTGAAAGGAAGGAGAGGCATTCTGGAGAGCAGTCACTGAGGGGCCAAAGGCTGAGTGACAGGACATGCACAGTGCACAGAGAAAGCTGGGGTTGCATTATGGGAACTCACACTGGGAAGGCAGGATGGAAGGACGCCCTGAAGAGGCTTCAAAGCCTGATGAGCTCATTTGGGCTTTCTTCTCTGAGCAGACAGGGCCAATGAGGGTCTTAAACCAAGACAGTCACAGGGACCTGAATAACCTCCAAACTCTAGAAAGACCATGGCTCACTACAATGATGGGTGAAAGTCCTGATGCCTGGCCTTCTAGAGACTCATTCCAAACTCTCACAAGGGAGCAAGGGGATCTTCGGAACCCGACTGTGGCAAGGCAGTTCATGCAGAGCAACTTCTGCACCCAGCAGGGTTGCCAGCCCCTGAGTTGGAGTTGTCGGCTCACCCCACGCCCATCTTCTCTTGTACTGCAGTCACTCTGAGCACTTCCTCCAGCAGGGTTACCAGTCCCTGAAATGGAGTGCTCCCCTCACCCCATGGCCATCCTCCTTTGGTACAGCACTTACTCTGAGCGCTTCCTCCAGTAGGGTTGTCAGTCCCTGAAATGGAGTGCTCCCCTCACCCCACCCCCATCCTCTCTTGGTACTGCATTCTCACTGAGCCACTTCCTTAAAAGTTCAAATGGATTTTTCAACTTGAGGCTTTCATGGAGCCTTATTTTGTTCTTAACTAAAATATTGCTCCTGCATTTTCTGTACTAAGATGGCCAGGGGTCAAGGTGATTAAGAGCATTGATTTGGGATTCTACTGTACCTGAGTTTTAATGTTAATTCCAGCACTCTTTAGATCTTTGACCCTAGTAAGTTAATTTATCTAAACCTCAGCTTTCCCCCATGCAAAATGGAGAAAATAGTATCTAGTAGATTTTTGTGTTCTGGGAATGATGTAAACAATGTTGAGAAAGTTCTTGGCATGCAACAGGTGTTCCTAATCCCAATGAATGATGCCACCATTCATCCATAAAAGAAGCCAGAAAACTTGGGAGTTATCTGACACTTCCCTCCCTGAACTTATCACAATCATGTCCAGCAATCACTCTCATGGCTGTTTATCCTCCTAAACGTCTCTAAAGTTCCTTTTCTCCTCTCCGCCTTCACTATTGCTCCAACGGTTGAAACCCTCTTCCTCTCCATTACCAAGACCAGATTTGCAGCCCTCTGTGCAGAAATCTGCTAGACCTTTGCCATGTGCTTATGCCCAGGAGGCAAGCATGCATCATCGTTTGCCCTTTGGCCACTAGTTGGGTTTGGCCAATGGGGTCTTTCCTACTGGGACCTTGACTGGTTCATCTCCCACCTTCCCTCTGATTCTACTTTTATCCTCTTCCAACAGAACCTTCATGCTACAGCCAGAGGGATCTTTACAAAATTAAAAACCTATCGTGCCACCTCATGACCCTATAGTAACTTTCAGCATCTACCAGCTAGAGACCCAAGTCCTCTAGAAGAGCTGAGATTCTGACCCAGTCTCATTCTCTTACCATTCCATGCTCCTCAGATGAAATGGAAGCTTCAGTTCCTTAAAAGTTACTAATCAAATTGTATTAGTGGCTTTAGGTACCCATATTGGTGGGTATCTATTAATTATTATTAATAGGTTTTATAATTATTAATTATTAAATTATATAATGTAATCATGGATAATTTGAATCAAGTTCAAATCCCAAATGAAATTGTTACTCTTTACTTTTATTAAATTAGAAGACACTTCGATGTAACTGAAAATGTCTGATTCTGCCATAAGTACTGATCTTTCACTAAAAATATAGACCAAAAATTTGGAAAGATTTCTACTGAGTCTACTTTGAGTGCTCAGCTAGACTGGAAGATGAAAAGCATTTCATCGTTAAAGTTGGACCCAGCGGTCCACTTTGGAAGAGAGCAACACATGGGGTCTCATCTGCTCTTTGATCGTATTTAGCTTGGGGAAGGGTTTCTTCACGTGCCCTCACAGTGTTTCTGTACTTCATCAATTTATTTCTCCAGTAAATAGAGACATTTCCCAAGTCGGAAAAGAGTTAAATTCTTGGTGATTAAACCAGGCAATTTTAAGTAATCCTTATCCTTAACACTAAAATTCTGTGTAATTCAGCCCTAAAGCATTAGTTTCCAACTACCCAGGCATTGAATTTATAGCTAGAGCCGCACTACTCAAGCAAGGCCCTTGAGATATAAGATCTCCTCTATTGGCATTACCTGGGTTAGGAAGAAAGGTTTTTGACTTTCATCATCTCAAAAACCCATGTGAATACCTTACCTTGAGAGAACACTGACTTTAGAGTGGAAAGCAGAGACCCGTTGCCATGTCAGTCAGGGGCACCCACGAAACCAGCAGCTGCCTGGAGGTCAAAGCGGGAGGAATTGTTCACATTCACGTGGCAGAGCCAAGAAGCAGGTGTCAGACAGAGGAAACTCAGACAGTACCCGTCAAACAGCACGTCGCAAAGGGACTGGCTCGGGATTTGCAGTTTTGCTCCTGTTTCCTCCTGGAGGGGCTCCGCCCTGGAGGCTGTCCTGCTCCGATGGGAGGATGCTGGATGGAGAGGCATCTTTGTGACCACAGTTCTGCCCTTGTGATTTCAGAAGTGGGCTTGTGAACATCACAGGAAGTATTCCATTTTCTCCTGGAGTGTGCTCCAGGCACTGTAGGATCTTTCATCCACAAGAGGTGTTTTTATGTTTTCCCAGCCAGGCATATATGAACCTCTGAGCCACCTCAGTGTCTTAGGTCTCCTAAATGTCCTCTTTGGCATCCCAGCCCTAGCAGTAGGCAGACTCCTACTCCAGGCCTGTCCCACCTGAGCCTCGTATTAGCTGGGAACTCCAGTTGGTGCCTTAATGTCCCTGAGTCACCTTCTACTCATTTTAAAATGGAAATAACTACCTACCCAGTAAAAATACCTGTTCATGACATTTATTACCTCCCACTTAGGGACTCCCCACTGGTGTCACAATCCACCCTAGGTCCTCCAAAACTCCCCAGCCTCTCCAGTTCAAAAATGAGCCAACAATTTTACTCCTAGAAGGCAAATGGAAAAGCCCGGTTAGAAACAGAGTGCTAGGCTAGAGGTGGAAAGACCTGCTGGCCATGACAGCACAGCCTGGGTTTGCAGCATAAGACCAGGTTCAGACAGACGATGGAGTGTGGTCTGTGGTTCGTGAGAGATCCTGTCTGCTTCTGACACCCAGCATTGGTCTGCACCATTAACTACCACTTTCTCTTTCCAGGACTTGGAATGCATCAGAAGAGATGACCATGGAACCACACAGACACAATCCTGCTTTATGAGTTTTTGTTTTGTTTTATGTTTTAAACAACCTAACAGCCATGGGGAAACCAAGGTGTTCTGAAATACACCTTTCACCTCCCCTCTCTCTTTATGCTGATCAGGGAGCCTCTGGCCCTGCAGGGCTGTACACAACCCCACTACAGCTAAATGCCCAGCCATGCCCAGAAAGGGCAAGGCACTTGGGTCAGTCCCTAGAAGCCTGGATGCTGAGGCACGCTTTGGGGCAGATAGGCATCCCTGCCCTTCCAGAAGCTTCACCTTTGTCATCTAGACATTTAGATGGCAAATTCCCAACACAGTGTCAGTGACCATGCTAAGGTCCCTGGATGGCCATCAGGATCCCAAGAGGACAAGCTGTCATTCACTATTTTTCATTGTTTTATGTTGTCCCTGACTCTTCAGCTGTCTTGTGTATGGTGACATTATGGCCGAGAGACCCTCCAATGCCCCAGTTCCATCCTGAGCACAGTCCCTGATGACACCTCCTGGGAGAGGTAGAGGAGGATGTAGGCATGGAGCAATGTCATATGGAAATGGATGTCTCTTCCTTGTCTGGCTGAGTACATGCCCAGACTTGAAGCCTACCTAGTCTCATAGATGGGGCCAGGCACTGGGGTCAGGCACACAGACCAGCGGTCTCTCCAAGAGGTCTTCAACACCTGAGTCCAAACCTCACTCACATATGATCCTGTCCCCTTTTAGCAGCATAAGGGCTGAAGACCAAGGCACTCAAAACAGCCACTGGGCATGGTGTTGGGGAGAAGGCAGAGAAGAGGGAAGAACAAGAGGGAGAAGGAAGAAAGGGGAGGGAAAAGAGGGGGCAGATGAGAGAAGAAAGACCAGGAGAGGAGAGGCAAGAGCAGAAGGGAGGGAAGCTGTCAGCCACAGCTTTAAAGAATGGAAAGACAGCACCAAAGAGCCTTTTTTTCCTTTTTAAACTTTCCTTTGAAATTTAATTGTAAAGTATATTATGATGGGGAATTAAATGTAAAACTCATGTGCATGGATTAAAGGATGTAATGAAAAAGTGCACATGTGCCAGCAGCCCTGGGTAACAAATAGGGAGCTTATTTCATAATAGAGACAGGAGGTAAGAAGCAAGCATTCATTCCATCATGTCATGGTTCGCCTCCTGCAGCCCTGGTTGCTCCTGGGTAGGGGACTCTAGCCTAGCCTCATTCTCTCCACGACAACCCTCCAGGCTGCCCGACAGCGGTCCCTCTCTCAGTCCTGCTTTGGGTTTCCAATATTCATCACATAGGCACCCCAGGGTGAAAAATAGTGCCAGCGGTCTCCAGACATGGTATGGAGGAAGAGCCTGACCCCACAGCTCCCTCCTCCCTGGGATCAGGAAGCTGGCGATGCCTGGGCATAGCAGAGTCAGCCAGATCCTGTCTTTAAAAACTCCAGATTAGCAAGTCCAGTCCCCGAAATTCTCTTTTGGTTGTTGGGTATATGATGGACTCTTCTTTGGGTCCCATTTGACAATTTCAGAGCAGAAAAATGTCCCCTATGGCATTACCACCCAGCAGGAGTTTTCTCAGAGTAAAATGAGAAAAGATGTGTCAAGCGTTTACTACAGTTCCTGGGGTCCAGTCCCTTCTCCCGATGGTAGCAGGGGTTGATGCAGCAGCAATAGTAGCACGTGGCAAACAAGAAGTTACACCTGGCTCTTCTGATCCCTGAGCAGCACCTGCATTTTTGCTTTGGAGTTCTGTTTGAACTTTCCATGACACCTTGCTGTCTGTGAAATGTTAGATGGCTAGATCAGGGCATTGCCCCCATGCATGGAGGACAACATCCCCAGTCTTTGTAAAAAGCAATTCTTTACGAACAAAGGCATGTCTCTTTGGTGACAAACTACCTACACCCTAGACAGGATTTGCAGCTGTGGAAAGTAGCGCATGCTATCACCTCGAGGAAGGGAAGAAAAATTATCGTTTACTGCCTTTGGCTACTACTTAAGAACACAGAATAGAGAAAGTGGAGTTGCTGTCCATTAAGTCATTCCACAAATATCCACTCTACCCCCAACCCTTGGGGGCACAAACAAGAATAAGAAATCATGTGCATTGCACTGATTTTAGTTTCCCCAAAACAGAGCCTGAGACAAGACTAGGATGCAGATGATCTATACGGAGGATGATCCCAGGAAGCAGGAGTGGGACAGAGCATGGACCCAAACTGAAGCAAGGGAGCAGTCCCTGCGAGGGGCCCCAGGCTTGCTGCCTGGACCTCCAGGAAGCATGCAGCGCACACCTGAGGACCGCCCCGCAAAGGGACAGGGAGAGCTGAAGCTTTCTTCGTGGATACCAACTAGCTGGGTATCACCCCTGGGAACATTCAGTTCGAGGTGAGCAGACTTCCTCACAGCGAGAGGAAGCAAGGAGCCTCTGGTGCCTGCGGTGGGAAGCTGTTGGGTGCCTGAGATGTCCTTCCCGTTTCAGGGACACTGAGACCGGAGGTGGTGGGGTCAGGGGGCTGGGCCTTGCCAGCAGCTGCCACTGTAGGGCTTGGCCCTGGCTGGACTACAAACACAGACTCCACATTCAGCTGCCTGGCAGCCTCTCTAGAGACAGACAGCATGTGGAAGGCACAGGGAGATGCGCCCAGGTTTAATGTCTCCTCTTCTCCAGGTTCCCAATGTTTTTTTCAATCCTGCAGACCATGCAAGTACATGACAGTGCAAATGACATGGGAAGGGCCATGGAAGGTGATGAAGGCACGAGTTCCTGATTTGGTGGTTTCAAGGTTTGCAACACTAAACAGCTCCAAAGTTGTCCGCCTCTCAGGAGTGTATTGAGGGCCGGAGGTGATAGTGTGTGGCAAATGCCTGGTAAATTCTGCAGTGCTTTGCGAAGGCAGAGTGACTTCCCTAAATCTGAGACTGTTCCTACTGCTTCGTCTGGTTAATGTCCACATCCAAAAAGTAAATGCCTCACTGAAATCAGGAAGAATTTGTTCATTCAATTTGGGCCAAAGTGAGTGGTTCTTTTCTATGAATGAAGTCAGGAGCCTGGTGATGACGTTATTTCTGGTATCTGAGGAGGTGCTGCACTTGTTACAAGTCAGTGGGTCACACTAGATTTGCTGATTATATTCTCACGGGTCCTGGACCTGTGGAAAGAACAAGTTACTCATGAGGAGCTATTCTGTCCGCATGATGCCTATTCCTGGCGGGAGTGTACCCTGTTTCCCTGTGAGAAGAGGCCTGTGCAGCTCCTAAGGAGATGGGCTGGAGCCACGGGGATGTTGAGGTGAGTGCTGCAGATGCCGCCCCAGCCTTGGAAGGCAGTACTTCCATTTCTCACCATCTGAGCCAATTAAACACGTGCATCCTTTGAAATGGCTGATTTGATGATCACGGAAATTAAGGGTTTTGTTTTGTTTTGTTTTGTTTTGTTTTTGAGATGGAGTCTCGGTCTGTCGCCCGGGCTGGAGTGCAGTGGCCGGATCTCAGCTCACTGCAAGCTCCGCCTCCCAGGTTTACGCCATTCTCCTGCCTCAGCCTCCCGAGTAGCTGGGACTACAGGCGCCTGCCACCTCGCCTGGCTAGTTTTTTGTATTTTTTTTTTTTTAGTAGAGATGGGGTTTCACGGTGTTAGCCAGGATGGTCTCGATCTCCTGACCTCGTGATCTACCCGTCTCAGCCTCCCAAAGTGCAGGGATTACAGGCTTGAGCCACCGCGCCCGGCCGGAAATTAATGTTTGAGAAAAGTTTTCTTAGAGTAGCTTTTCACAATATTTCCCTCATGAAGGCAAAGTGAGTGTGGTGCCTGCCTTGAACAGGTGGGAAAACAGGTGTGGATCACTAAGGTTCCTCTCCCTCTCATCAGACGCAGTAATAAAACAGCACTTTTTCATTATTATTCTAGTTTAAGTTCTAGGGTACACGTGCACAACATGCAGGTTTGTTACATGTGCCACGTAGGTTTGCTTCACCTTTAACTCGTCATTTACATTAGGTATATCTCCTAACCCTATCCCTCCCCCCTCCCCCCACCCTGACAGGCCTTGGTGTGTGATGTTCCCCATCCTATGTCCAAGTGTACTCATTGTTCAATTCCCGCCTATGAGTGAGAACATGTGGTGTTTGGTTTTCTGTTCTTGTGATAGTTTGCTCAGAATGATGGTTTCCAGCTTCGTCCATGTCCCTAAAAAGGACATGAACTCATCCTTTTATATGGCTGCATAGTATTTCAGGGTGTATATGTGCCACATTTCTTAATCCAGTCTATCCTTGATGGACATTTGGGTTGGTTCCAAGTCTTTGCTATTGTCAATACTGCCACAATAAACACACGTGTGCATGTGTCTTTACAATAGCATGATTTATAATCCTTTGGGTATATACCCAGTAATGGGATCCCTGGGTCAAATGGTATTTCTAGTTCTAGATCCCTGAGGAATCCCCACACTGTCTTCCACAATGGTTGAACTAGTTTACACTCCCACAAACAGTGTAAAAGCATTCTTATTTCTCCATATCCTCTCCAGCATCTGTTGTTTCCTGACTTTTTAATGATCGCCATTCTAACTGGTGTGAGATGGTTTTGATTTGCATTTCTCTGATGACCAGTGATGATGAGCATTTTTTCATGTGTCTGTTGGATGCATAAATGTCATCTTTTGAGTGTCTGTTCATATCCTTTGCCCACTTTTTGATGGGGTTGTTTGATTTTTTCTTATAAATCTGTTTAAGTTTTTTGTAGATTCTTTGTCAGATGGGTAGATTGCAAAAATTGTCTCCCGTTCTGTAGGTTGACTGTTCACTCTGATGGTAGTTTCTTTTTTGCTGTGCAGAAGCTCTAGGGCTTAATTCGATCCCATTTGTCTATTTTGGCTTTTGTTGCCATTGCTTTTGGTGTTTTAATCATGAAGTCTTTCCCCATGCCTATGTCCTGACCCATATTGCCTAGGTTTTCTTCCAGGGTTTTTATGGTTTTAGATCTAACATTTAAGTCTTTAATCCACCTTGAATTAATTTTTGCATAAGGTGTAAGGAAGAGATCCAGTTTCAGCTTTCTGCATATGGCTAGCCAGTTTTCCCAGCATCATTTATTAAATAGGGAATCCTTTCCCCATTTCTTGTTTTTGTCAGGTTTGTCAAAGATCAGATGGTTATAGATATGTGGTGTTATTTCTGAGGGCTCTGTTCTATTCCATTGGTCTATATATCTGTTTTGGTACCAGTACCATGCTGTTTTGGTTACTGTAGCCTTGTAGAATAGTTTGAAGTCAGGTAGCGTGATGCCTCCAGCTTTATTCTTTTTGCTTAGGATTGTCTTGGCAATATGGGCTCTTTTGATTCCATATGAATTTTAAAGTAGTTTTTTCGAATTCTGTAAAGAAAGTCTTTGGTAGCTTAATGGGGATGGCATTGAATCTATAAATTACCTTGGGCAATATGGCCGTTTTCATGATATTGATTTTTCCTATCCATGAGCATGGAATGTTCTTCCATTTGTTTGTGTCCTCTTTTATTTCATTGAGGAGTGGTTTGTAGTTCTCCTTAAAGATGTCCTTCACATGCCTTGTAAGTTGTATTCCTAGGTATTTTATTCTCTTTGTAGCAACTGTGAATGGAAGTTCACTCATGATTTGGCTTTCTGTTTGTCCGTTATTGGTGTATAGGGTTGCTTGTGATTTTTGCACATTAATTTTGTATCCTGAGACTTTGCTAAAGTTGCTTATCAGCTTAAGGAGATTTTGGGCTGAGATGACAGGATTTTCTAAATACACCATTATGTCATCTGCAAACAGGGTCAACTTAACTTCCTCTTTTCCTAATTGAATACCCTTTATTTCTTTCTCTTGCCTGATTGCCCTGAACAGAACTTCTTCTAATACTACGTGGAATAGGAGTGGTAAGAGAGGGCATCCCTGTCTTTTGCCAGTTTTCAAAGGGAATGCTTCCAGTTTTTGCTCATTCAGTACGATATTGGCTGTGGGTTTGTCATAAATAGCTCTTATTATTTTGAGATATGTTCCATCAATACCTACTTTACTGAGAGTTTTTAGTATGAAGTGCTGTTGAATGTTGTTGAAAGCCTTTTTTGCATCTATTGAGATAATCATGTGGTTTTTGTCTTTGGTTCTGTTTATATGCTGGATTACATTTATTGATTTGCAAATGTTGAACCAGCCTTGCATCCCAGGGATGAAGACAACTTGATCTTGGTGGATAAGCTTTTTGATGTGCTGCTGGATTCGGTTTGCCAGTATTTTATTGAGGATTTTTGCATTGAATTTCATCAGGGATATTGGTCTAAAATTCTCTTTTTTTGTTGTGTCTCTGCCAGGCTTTGGTATCAGGATGATGCTGGGCCTCATAAAATGAGTTAGGGAGGATTCCTTCTTTTTCTGTTGATTGGAATAGTTTCAGAAGGAATGGTACCAGCTCCTCTTTGTACCTCTGGTATAATTTGGCTGTGAATCCGTCTGGTCCGGGACTTTTTTGGGTTGGTAGGCTATTAATTATTGCCTCAATTTCAGAGCCTGTTTTTGGTCTATTCATGGATTCAACTTCTTCCTGGTTTAGTCTTGGGAAGGTGTATATGCAGGAATTTATCTATTTCTTCTAGATTTTCTAGTTTATTTGCATCAAAATTTTTATAGTATTCTCTGATGGTGGTTTACATTTCTGTGATATCCCCTTTATCATTTTTTGAGTCTATTTGATTCTTCTCTCTTTTCTTCTTTATTAATCTGGCTAGAGGTATATCAATTTTGTTGATCTTTTCAAAAAAACCAGCTCCTGGATTCATTGATTTCTTGAAGGGTTTTTGTGTTTCTATCTCCTTCAGTTCTGCTCTGATCTTACTTATTTCTAGCCTTCTGCTAGCTTTTGAATTTGTTTGCTCTTGCTTCTCTAGTTCTTTTAATTGTGATGTTAGGGTGTCAATTTTAGATCTTTCCTGCTTTCTCTTGTGGGCATTTAGTGCTATACATTTCACTCTACACACTGCTTTAAATGTGTCCCAGAGATTCTGGTACGTTGTGTCTTTGTTCTCATAGGTTTCAAAGAACATCTTTATTTCTGCCTTCATTTCGTTATTTACCCAGTAGTCATTCAGGAGCAGGTTGTTCAGTTTCCATGTAGTTGTGTGGTTTTGAGTGAGTTTCTTAATCTTGAGTTCTAATTTGATGGCACTGTGTTCTGAGAGACAGTTTGTTGTGATTTCTGTTCTTTTTCATTTGCTGAGGAGTGCTTTACTTCCAACTACATGGTCAATTTTGGAATGAGTGTGATGTGGTGCTGAGAAGATTGTATATTCTGTCGATTTGGGGTTGAGAATTCTGTAGATGTCTATTAGGTCTGCTTGGTGCAGAGCTGAGGTCAAGTCCTGGATATCCTTGTTAACCTTCTGTCTCGTTGATCTGTCTAATATTGACTGTGGGGTGTTAAATTCTCCCATTATTATTGTGTGGGAGTCTAAGTCTCTTTGTAGATCTCTGAGGGCTTGCCTAATGAATCTGGGTGCTCTGGTATTGGGTGCGTATATATTTAGGATAGTTAGCTCTTCTTGTTGAATTGATCCCTTTACAATTACATAATGGCCTTCTTTGTGTCTTTTGATCTTTGTTGGTTTAAAGTCTGTTTTATCAGAGACTAGGATTGCAACGCCTGCTTTTTTTTTTTTTTTTTCCTTCCATTTGCTTGGTAGCTCTTCCTCCATCCCTTTATTTTGAGCCTATGTGTGTCTCTGCACATGAGATGGGTCTCCTGAATATAGCACACTGATGGGTCTTGACTCTTTATCCAATTTGCCAGTCTGCGTCTTTTAATTGGGGCATTTATCCCATTTACATTTAAGGTTAATATTGTTATGTATGAATTTGATCCTGTCATTATGATATTAGCTGGTTATCTTACCCATTATTGATGCAGTTTCTTCCTAGCATCAATGGTCTTTACAATTTGGCATGTTTTTGCAGTGGCTGGTACCAGTTGCTTCTTTCCATGTTTAGTGCTTCCTTCAGGAGCTCTTGTAAGGCAGGCCTGGTGGTGACAAAATTTATCAGCATTTGCTTGTCTGTAAAGGATTTTATTTCTCTTTTACTTATGAAGCTTAGTTTGGCTGGATATAAAATTCTGCGTTGAAAATTCTTTTCTTTAAGAATGTTGAATATTGGCTCCCACTCTCTTCTGGCTTGTAGAGTTTCTGCCAATAGATCCGAACAGCACTGTTTTCAACTTTGTCAAATTACGAAAGGGAAAACCAGGAATTCACTACTGCAACTGATTTGTTGACTATTCTCCTAGGCATTTTTCTATACCTTCACACATGTTCTTTTGCTTTTTTTTTTTTTCATTTCAGTAATTGGTATCACAAGCAACTTACTATTTTTCACTGTGTCTTTTTCATTTAACTCTTAATCCCTATATAAAGACCTACACACTCTTTTAAGCAACTGCCTATGCCTTCTCGGAATAGCTCTCCAGCAGTCCATGTGGACCCTCTCAGCTGACAGATTTGTTAGTTTCCCATTTTTGCTTCTTTGAATTGTTCATTATTATCTGCTCCAAGAGATTCTCTTCCTCAAATAAATTTACACGATTTCTTTCTACATTCTAGCCATTAATATTTTATGACATATGTCACAAGGATTTTTCTCCCTGCGTCTCATCTTTTAGGATTATTTCTAATATATATTTTAGTTCTAGAGAAAACATTAATTTTGATGCAATCAAATTTATTAATTTTCCTTTCATAGCAATTTTGTTAAGCGTACTTTAAAAAAAAAAAAACAGCTTTCTTTAGCCCCAGTGTTATAAATGTTCTGTCTCTTTACTGATTGGCATTTGTTTAGAGATGGGGTTAGATTTGTTTCATTTGTTTTTACTTACAGATTTTTAGTGCACCTGGTATTTGTTTTTACAAGTCATGTTAAATAGGACTGTAGCAAAACAGAAGCCAATTATCCCAACATTATTCTTATAAAGTTTAGTAGGTCAAGTCCACATTCATTGTGTATAATTTGAAAATTGTTTCGAACATTCTTGTGCCTTTTCTTTCCATATGAATTCTAGAATTAGCTTGCTAAGTTGATAGTTACTATTATGATTTTCATTGGGATTGCAATGAATTTATAAACTAATTTTGGAAGCCAGTTATGCTCACCATTATACCACCAATGCCACCACTAATTTTAGAAGAAATGACCTCATGAAAATATTGAGTCTTTTTATCCAAGCACGTAGTAAATGACTTCATCTTTTTTGAGGCCTTCTTGAATGTTGTCCAGCAAAGTTTAGTAGTTCTATACCTATAAGATTTATTCATTCTTTCTATCTGTAGTACTAACATTTTATAATTCTGTTACTCTCATGAATGCGGTATTTTTATTATATTGTCCTTTAATTTTTTCAATTAGATCGTTTTTAACAAAAAGTAATTCACAGTGCCAAAAAAACAAGTGCACCTCCTGTAATAAGTAGAGCAAACAAATACCACCAATGTGCCGGTGTTCAGGCCTCTAGATCAAGTCTTCAGACAGCCAGCATGCCTCTTGCATGCATAGCCTTCAACTCATAGAACGGGGTGCTTTTAGCAATTAGAATCCAGTACACCAACTAACCAGCCATGTTACGTTCTAATATATCTACTTGCACCCTGTCAGCCTTGGCACAGGGAGAATCCTGTTTTCACATCTGTTATGACAGCATAAACACAATTGTGTCAGCAGTCTGCACACTTGAAGTCCCAAGACCTGGGACTCCACATACGGTCCCAGCAGGTTTGCTTTGGCACAGGAACCAAGCCATGGATGGTGGCCGGTGCCAGCCACTTGCCCTTTGTGGGAACTGTGAGAGGAAGAGATGCCCAGGACAGCATTTCTACCAGGGGTCTTCTGCTGGCTGCTTCCCTCTGTAAAGCCCCCTCTTTTAATCATGTGTGACAGTGCGTGTAGGTCTGTGCATGTGCGTGTGTGTGTACGTGTGTGTGTCTTTAAACACACACCATCCCACTGACAGTGAATAAGGGCACCCACTTCTCAGAATCGACTCTCATTCATCTCATGTTTAGCCGGTCTCATGATACCTCATTCATTCATAATACCTCATTGCTGCTGTTATTTTCTGATTACCGCAAAGTTGAGGATATCCCCATATGTTTCTCAGCCATTTTATGTGTTTATCCTGTTGATATCATTTGCACATGTTTTTTTAGTAGGTTGATTTTCTTTCTTGCATCAATGTTTAGGTATTTAAATTTTAGGAATAATATTATCTGCTGTATGCGCTGCAAGTATTTTTTACAGGTACCACTTTTCTTTATTGTTAACACTTTTTGAGTTACAATTTATATACCATAAAATTCACCCCTAGTAAAAGTACAACTCAATGATTTTTAATAAATTTTCGAGTTTTGCAGTCATCACCGCAATCCAGTTTTTAGAACGTTTCCTCACCACCATCCATGAAAAGAATAGTCATGACCATTTTCAGTCATCCCCCAGTCCCAGGCAGTCACTAATCTGCCCTTTCTGGACATTTCACATAAATTAAATCCTACCATATGTAGTCATTCAGTTTGACTTCTTTCACTTAGAGTAATGTTTTCAAGGTGCATCCATCTGGAGCCTATATCAGTATTTCATTATTTTTTATTGCCCAGTAATATTCCCTTATATGGATAGACCACACTATTGTTCAACGATTCACCAGTTAATGGACATTTGGATCATTTCCAGTGTTTGTTTATTATGAATAATGCAGCTTAAACATTTGCATACATACCTTTGTGCAGATACATGTTTTCACTTCTCTTGAGTAGACACTTAGTGGTAGAATCACTGGGCCATATGGTAAATTTATGTTTAACTTCTTAAGAAACTGCCAAATTGCTTTCCATATTCTTATTGGCAATGGATGAGGCTTCCAGCACTCTAACATCCCTGTCAGGACTTGTTACTGTCAGTCTTTTTCGTTATAGCCAACCAACCACAGTTTCAATATGAGTTTCTGCATTGATTGATGATGGTAAGAATCTTTCCTTGTGCTTCTTTGCCATTCCCACATCTTCTCTGGTGAAGTTTGTTCAAATATTTTGTCCATTTTTATTGGATTGTTTGTTCTCTTAGAAATGAGTTGTAAGAGTTCTTTATATAACTGGATATAAAATCCTTCATAAGATATATGATTTTCCAAAAAGACAGTCTGGTCTTGTCTTTTCATTTTCCTAATGGTGTCTTTTGAAGGAAAATAGTTTTTAATTTGCAGAAGTCCAATTCATCAAACTTCTATTTCTGGATCACTCTTTTGGCATTATAGGTAAAAACTTTTTGCCAAACAAAATGTCATGAAGATTTTCTCCTCTGTTTTCTTCTAAAAGTTTTATACTTTTAACTCTTACATTTTGTCTATGACTCATTTTGAGTTGTTTTATTAATCCATATTGTGATGTAATGATCTAAACTCATTTTTTTAACATGTGGATTTTTAATTTTCCCAAAACAATTTGTTAAGAAGACCATTCTTTCCCCCATTGTCAAAAATCAGTAGACCATGAATGTAGGGCTTTAGTTTTGGACTGTCAAATCTGTTCCATTGATATATATGTCTATCCTCATATCAGTGTCACACTGTCTAGATTATCTTACCTTTATAATAAGTTTTGAAATGGAGGACTGTAAGTCCTCCAATTTTATTTATCTTTTAAAAATTGTTTTGGCTATGTTGGATCCTCTGCATTTCTTTATACATTTTAGGATCATCTTGTCAATTTCTGCAAAAACCTGCTGGGATTTTTAAAGTAATTGCATTGAATCTATTGCTCAATTAGAAAAAAATTGTCATCTTAACAATATTGAGTCATCCCACGCACAAACATGGAATGTATCTCAATTTATCTAGAGTTTTTTAATTTTTTCTTAATAATATTTTATAGTTTTCTATACAAATCCTGTACTTTTTTGTTAAGTATATTTCTACCTATTTTATTACTTTGTTGCAATTGTGAATAGAGTTGTTTACATAATTTCATTTTGGATTGTTCATGGCTAGTATACAGAAACACAATTGAATTGCATATATTTATCTTGTATCCTGAAAACTTGCTAAACTCATTTATTGGTTCTAGTCGGGTTTTTTAATGTGTGTGGATTCCTTAGAATTTTCTCTATGCATGTGATCATCTTAGCTGCAGATAAAGACAGTTTCACCTCTTTTCATTCTGTATCCCCTTTGTTTCTTTTTCTATTTTTTGTTTATCTTGCTTTTTTCTTCCCTGGTCGCACTGTCTTGGACCTCCAATATAATGTTGAAAAACGTGCTGAGAGTGGATATCTTTGTCTTGTCCCTGATCATAAGAGGAAAGTTAACAAGATTAAGTATCATGTTAATTGCAGGGTTTTTATAGATGTCCTCTATTCAATTGAGAAAAGTCCCTTCTGTGTTTTACTTGTTCATTTTAATCATAAAATTATTGTTTGCTTTTTTATCTTTTTATAACAAAATTTATATAAAGTATACCAAAAATTGCAGTGTCTATTTTTTTTTTCTTGTTTCTTTTTCTTGTTTTGAGACAGAGTCTTGCTCTGTTGCCTGGGCGATCTCGGCTCACTGCAACCTTCCCCTCCCCGGTTCAAATGATTCTCGTGTCTCAGCCATCTGAGTAGCTGGGATTATAGGTGCGCACCACCACACCTGGTTAATATTTTTGTATTTTTAGTAGAGATGGCATTTCACTGTATTGGCCAGGCTGGTCTCAAACTCCTGGCCTCAAGTGATCAGCCTGCCTCGGCCTCCCAAAGTGTGGGATTACAGGCGTGAGCCACTGCTCCAGGCCATGTCTATGTATTTATTCTTGTTCCTATGTCCCTTTTTAAGTATTGAGTTTGATTTTTCTCTTTCTAGAGGTCTTTTAGTGATTTTTTAAATTTTTTTTTCTTTTAAAGAGGACTTTTAAAACAGTCTTTCAAAGGGGTGATATATTCTCTGAGTTTTTTATTTAAAAAAAAAATATGTATTTAACCTTTCTATTAGAAAAAAGGCTTTATCTGGCTACAGAATTTCAGGTTAACAGTCTTCTCTTTTTTTCTACGACAGACAACATTTGAATATATGTTTCCATCGTTTCCTTGTCGATGAGAAGGATCCTGCTGTCAACTGGATTCTCATTCATTCGTCTCCTTACCACCAGCCCACCTGGAAACTCTTAGGATGTCACTCCCTTCTTAGTTTTCTAAAGTCCCTTCCACTGGATCTTATTTCATGTCCCACCACAGCAGTCAGTGGGCCTTTCTGATATAATGAGTCATACTTTGCTTAGCTCTGCAAGTGTGTATTTACTTTTTGAACATCCCCCTTCCTCTCTTTGTCCTCTCCCTGTGGTCTCCTATGTGATTATTTAATGTTCATTTGCTGCACGGTAACAGCATGAAGAACCTTTCAGAACCCTCGGCCACAAGAATGGACAAGAGGACTCCAAGTCTCCATCGATTCAATCCAATAGGCGTCAACTCTATTTTCACAGAAGAAAGTCACAAGATAATTACATTTTCCATTATAAATTGGCATGAAGATGATTAAACCTTGAGGAACAACATGAAATTAATAAATAATCGTCCTTGAGAAACATGAGATTTTTCTTCCTGATTTTTATCAACCCCACCATGCCTCCCTGGGTTGCTGTGCAGAGGAGCCAGCAACAGGGTGTGTGTGAGGTGCCTCCCAAGTCTTGCAAATGTCTGAGACTAGTGCCTCTTTCTATTTGTGGTGAGTTTGCTTTCTTTTCCTTTGTACGATATGTCCACTGATGTGTGGAAATATATTATGAATGTAATGCAATAACCAAGCTTTGGTGGCAAAAACCATTCATTCATTTTATGGGACATTTGAAGTTTCACACAAGAGGCAGCTGGAGGTTTATTAAGCACATCAATTATTAATTCATCACAGTCATGAGCCTGATTTGCTTATTTTCCATATTATCTCTGTCTAGTAGTTGAACTGAGTTGCTTTTTATTGCATTGGTTTTCACTGTGATAATAAAATGTAATAACAGTGAGAGTTTTCATTTCCCTCTCATCACTTCTCCCTGCAGATCAGCTGAGGACTGAAGCTTGGGTGGGGAAAGAGATTGACAGAGAGAAACAGAGACAGGAAGTGAGAGAGAAAAAGAGAGCAAGAGGCTGAGATTTCTGAACTCCTCGGAGGTGAGTCATGAGTATGCGTGATGGGGTGAAAGCAGGGGACACTGTACCCTTGGATGGAGCCACATCCCTGCCACTCCACAGGACAGGTCTCGCCCCAAGTGGAGACCACCTTGCGGTCTGCAGAACACATGATCTCCCTCAGACGTCTGCCTGCCAGTCCTGTCCAGCCCAGTCTCTCTACCCATCTGGATCTGACTCCTCTTCTAAAGAACCTCAGGTCCCTGTTGGTCAAGAACTCTTCCCTGGAGCTTATTTCTCTGACATTTCTCTTATCTGAACTTGTATTACAGGCTGTAAACAATTTTTAAAGAAGATTTTACAATATACTATATCCTTCCTGTTCACAGATCTCTATCTAGAGATCCTTGCAAAGAGGTAAACAATCTATTGTGTGCCCTCTACGCAAAACATGTTGGACAGCTTACCCATCCAGCGTGTTTATGTTGGAGGGCACACAAAACAAGCTGTCCAACAGCTGACTTTTTGCTTGTTTTTAATGGAAAGAAGTTTGAATCTTTGCTTGTACAGCATGAGTCCCCATCCTCTTCCACCCCTTACTAGCTGGGGCTTTTCTGAACATCAGTTTTCTCATCAGTTTAATGAGAAAATAATCACAACAACCTCACAGACCGAAGAAGGCAATGCCTCTAAGCTTCATAGGTTACGTTGTGTAACGTAAATACGGTAGCCATGAAATATTCTAATTACATTGCAAAGAAAGGGTAGAATCTGGTGGCCTTACATAACATCTGTAGAACATCTCCTAATCTCATTTGTAGCAGGTTCGCTGAGTGATGAATTTATGTCTTTCTCCACACAGCAATGGAGAGCTGAGAGGAGGGGAAAAGGAGGGAGTGTGGAAGGTAAATGCATCATGATAACCACTCAGGGCTGGGGTCACACAGAACATGGTTCATATCCTAAATCTGCCACTTCTCTTTGTGTGATCTTGCACAAATCATTTGACTTATCTGACCCTCAGTTTATTCATCTATGAAACAGATGTGGCCGTGGTAGTGCCACAATTCAGAGCCCAGTTCCACCTTCCTCATAGGCTCATGATAAAGCTCCGTTTCCTACCCTTCCTCGCAGTTGTGTTGGAGCCACAGCAGGTGATACAGGACACTTCCAGCCCTGACCATAGGATACTTCTGGGAGGTGATATAGGATACTTTCAGCCTTGGCCATATGGTACTTCTGGGAGGTGACATAGGGTACTTCCAGCCCTGGTCATCTCCTCTCCTTTAAGATATCTACACTTGTTCTTTCCCACCCACAACCGTATCAGTCAGTTTTTACGGAATAACAAAGCACCCCTAACCTCAGTGCTGCAAAGCAGCACACATTCATGTTTGCTTATGTGTCCATGGGTCCACTGGCGTTTTTGCTGATGTGGGCCAAGTTTCTGGAGTCAGCTAGTGACCAGCCAAGGGCTGGCTGGTCTAGGATGGTGTCATTTTCATGACTGGTGGCTGTCTTGCTGCCAGCTGAGGTGACAGAGGTGATCGGCCAGGTGTCACTGACCATTCAGCAGGTGAGCCTGTGCCCTTTCACACAGCAGTGACAGGGCTTGCAGAGTGGTAGCAGAAATTTCCAAGGTCCTCTAAGGCTCCATCTCAGAATTCCCTAAGGCTCCATGTCAGAATTCCAGCAACATTCCTTCCACACCGTGTGCTGGCCAAAGCAAGTACCAAGCCCAGCCCACATTCCAGAGGTGGAGAAATCATTTCTATCTGCCAATGGAACAGGTTGCAAAGAATTGTGTCTGTTTTTGCATTCTAGCACAACTTTGTGAACCATAGATTGAGAGAGACAGTGTTGCAAGACAGCAGTGTCACAAGCCTCCCTACGAATGCCATTGCATTCAAATGTGACCTGTGTGGCAGCAAACACCCCTCGAGCTCTGTCCCTGAGGGGGACTGTCTGTCACAGCAGTCTGCATGTCATGGCTAATAAAATGCGGGTAAGAACTCTGCTCAGGGAACTCTTATGACGATTGATAAGGCGAGCTATGGAAAGTTCTTAGCACAGTATCTCACATGTGCTCAATGCACAATTGCCATTTTAGTACTTTGTGTATTACTATTATCATTCTGCTTGTTATTAGTATTTGCATTGCTGTTGAAGATTTATGATGAACAGGTTCCTAACAGCACCGTAATGGTCACGTGATTCTGGAGTCCTGCAGCCAGCAGTTCACACAAGAAGTACTTGGTAAATGCTCACTGAGGACCTGCTGGCCCGAACATCCCAGCAAGAAACATGGAGTCTGTGAAGCAACCCCCCAAACCTGCATCAGGCGTCCCTCCTTTCCTGCTAATAGAAACAGTCAGTCCAGACCTTCACAGGGAGCTTCCTTGATGCTGCCTACCTAAAGAGGAAGGCCCAGTTTACCCTCCTTCACCCTGTGATTCCAGGGTGTGGAGAAGAGAGCCCCGCCCAACTTGTTAAGAATCAATAGGATTTGGGGGCAGTAAATGCATTTTCTAAACCAGAAAATACTGAACACTCAGTAAAATAAGCTAAATAAAAATGAGTACACATTGTAAGATTGTCAAGTACATACTGTATGATTCCATTTATATAAAAATGAATTTGCGCTAAGTCAGGAGACTGGCCGGGAGCAGGGAAGAGTCTGGGAGAGGAGACAAAGGGGGCTCCTGGGTCCTGTTTCTCGATTGGAGTGCTCATCACACAGCTGTGTTCTCTTCGTGAAAATTCATCAGGCCATCCATTCATGATCTGTTCATTCTCTGCATATATTTGAATGTATATATAACATATAGCACATCAATAAAAAGTTTTAAAAAAACATGTGTTTGGGTCAAATTAGTAGAGATATTAGTAAATATGTGGATATTATATTAGTAATGTATGAAATGCATGCATTAGTAAAACAATTGTGATGTTATATCAGTTAAATCACATTTAACCATGATTTTAATAATCAATTTTGTAACTGAGAGATCTGCGACCTGTCCCAGAAATCCAGACAGAGTGTGTTCTGCACAGGACACAACGTGCGGTCTTCTACTTTGCCAGAAGTGGGCTCCCGGAGTCCTCACTCTGTTCTTGCCCAGGATGAACCATTGGCGCACACAGACGGACACCTCCTTTTTGGCATAGACAGACACCATGCTTAATTCTCCTGAGCTTTACAGATTACAGTGAGTTTAAAGATCACAAATGCTCCCAAATTGGCCAGGCGCGGTGGCTCATGCCTGTAATCCCAGCACTTTGGGAGGCCAAGGCAGGCGAATCATGAGGTCAAGAGATCGAGACCATCTTGGTCAACATGATGAAACCCCGTCTCTACTAAAAATACAAAAATTAGCTGGGTGTGGTGGTGTGTGCCTGTAGTCCCAGCTACTCAGGAGGCTGAGGCAGGAGAATCTGAGGCAGGGGAATTGCTTGAACCCAGGAGGTGGAGGTTGCAGTGAGCCGAGATCACGCCACTGCACTCCAGCCTGGCAACAAAGACAGACTCCGTCTCAAAAAATAAAAAAAAGAAAAAGAAAAAAAAAGCTCCCAAATCCCAGCTCTTGCTCTTTGCCTGGACTTCACTGACTTTTCCTAAGGAGGATCTCTCTTTCTTTCCTTGGTCCATTTCATAATATTAGCATTGCCATTAAAGATCTATAACGAACAGGATCCTAACAGCACTGTGATGGTCACATGGTTCTGGAGTCCTGCAGCCAGCAGTTTACACATGAAGCACTTGATAAATGCATCTAAGGAGCAGATCTCTCCCTTTCCTCAGTCCATTTCATAACGTGAGAAAAGTCATCCGAAAGGCCAGCAGTGTCTGAGATGTGACAGCATCAATGTTCCGTACCCAGTGACTGCAGGAGAAGATCAGGTGCACTCCTCGGAGGGAGCTTCCTGAAGAATTACAGGCATTAAATACATCCAATACCTTGGAACCAGTCCTCTAGAACACATGTGCAGGTTTCAGAATAAATCATGAACTGATGTTAAACCTGAAAACTTTTCTTTTTAGCAACAAGTGGGGGTCCTGCAGCCCACTCCCCAGCGCCGCCTGTGAGAGAGGCAGTGCGTGAAAATGACTTTGCGGCACTAGCCCTTTCTAGACCACATCATGCCTTGCTTTTTGCCTGTGAGGTTCAGCTCCATTGAGTCTTTCACAAAAACTGAGAATCCCTGATTCATCTTTTAATCAACCACAAGGAGAGAGCAGTTCTTACTTCTTCGCTGTTGGTTCTTTACTAGAAACGAGGGGGATTTAACCAATTTTCTCCACTTTCAATAATAAGGCAGTTGGATCATAAATTCCATTCTGAGGGTGGCCTTCAAATACCCAGCTTTCCAACTGGCCCTCACATAACAGTTACCCAGTTTTCTCGTTTTTTCCGCAGTTCCAGGTCAAGCTCATTCTTAGTTGAAGGCTCCCTTCAAAAGCAGATGCTGCATAGTTTATTTGGGAAGGGATCCCAGACAGTCCGACAAGCGGGGAGGCAAAGCGAGGGAGGAGGAAGGTTTGAAAGCTGATGAAGGGGCTAATACAAGTTACAGTGCAGGCAACTGAGGCTCCGTCCTGCCGGGTGCCCTGGATAAAATCCTCAGAATTGCCTTTCTGGGGGAAGGGGTGCCTGGGGTATTTATGAAATGCCTCTGTCCTTCATTAGTTAGGAGGGCCCCTGGGTTATTAAATCCTTGGCATTTCTAGGATGTCCTACCAGTGGCTGAGCAAGCTGCCACGATGCTGCAGAAATCCCTCATGCGGAGAGTGCAGACGACGGAACATGAAGTTAGCTACTCAGCCATACCTGTGTACATCAGACCATTTAAATATGGTTTCGTTTGTTTTCTCAGAAAGATATTATATTCATGAAACTTGGAAACATAATTCCAAGTGAAAGAAGCCAGTCAGAGAAGATCACATATAGTACAATCCTATTTATATGAAATATCCAGTACCGGCAAATCCATAGAGACAGAAAATAGATTAGAGGTTTTCTGGGTCTGAGGGAAGGGGCAATGGAGGTGACTCCTTAGTAGGCACAGGGTTTCCTCTGGGGATGACGAAAATGTTCTAGAATTAGATGGTGGTGGTGATTGCAAAGCATTGTGAATGTACTTAAAGCTGCTTAATGGTGTACCTTAAAAAGCCTAAAATGATATATCATTTTAATACATTTTAATAAATAAAATGATATATCATTTGTATATATACCTACAAAATATATTATACCCCCACCCCACTGCAAAAAAGAAATTCCTCAGGCAGGGATGCAGGCAAAGGTGACGTGCTGTCCACCTCTGCAGCTACAGGTAGACTCAGAGATGAGACAATGGACATGGGACCGGCTCACTGCGTCTACCACCAGCCTCTCACCTGAAAACCGCCAGTGCTAACAGGCACACACATTCCCACCCAAAGCACACACACAGCTTGGACTGGAAACGCCCATTGATGCTGCTGAAGCCATACGGTGAAGAAAATGCACCCACGCTCGCGCGTCCCACCGCATGGACCAAATCACTCCGGAACAAATAAAGCAAGCTGGCACCGCGCTTCCTGAGCCTTTACTCAGCGTGTATATATTTGTTCAGAAAGCATCTGTAGCCCCAGACAGCACCCAAGTCTACTCCTCACTTTAGTTACCAACATTAAATATCACACCAGAAAAAATACCAGCTTGCAACTCTGTGCCAGGAAGCGAGAGCCTTCCTCACGTTTACATGTGACAGGTGACAGAAGAGTTCTGCCCTGAGCTATACTCTCCAAGCTGAAAAATAATTTTTATGCCAAAAAATTAAATTTGAGTCCCTCTGCTGTGCATGCAGTAAGGGATTTTCCTGCTAGTCTTCAAACCAGAATATTCATTATTTTTGGCAACTCTACTTGGCTGTTCTAATTTTTAAAACTGAAACGTTAACTATCTATTTTGGGGAATAGGCTCATGTACAAGGAACTCAAGCTCTTTCTGTTGAAATATACTTCTTCAGACATGGTTGACCAAAACTGACCTTTGAGTCAAAAGTGACAGGCAAAACTAAAATTGTATGCAGCAATGGAGGAATAAACAGCACTCGGGGACTCCAAGACCCCTGGCCAGGTTCCCAGCTACCAGGATACCTGTGGAGGTTTTGGGTCAACAGAGCAGGGAGACCACGGCGGGCCTGGGTGCGAGCTCAACCCCAGGACTCCCTGAAAGGTTAGAGGCTCCATCAGATGAGATGTCTCAAGGCGGGCAGGCCGGACAGCTGGGAGCTACACCCAACAGTGCAGCTCGGTTTCTCCTGCTCATGTCAAGGAACTGCCCTCGACACATCTGGGCTTCAGGATCTGGCCCTAAACCCCTGCATGAGTTCCCTGGGCCCTGCTCTGAATGCACTGACCTGGACCTGCATTGGCCCGTGTGTGTTCCTCTCGCACAACGGTCTCACTTTGGCCAAAAATGTCACCCTGCCATACTGCTTGTCTTTTTGCCTGAACCCTACCCTCCAGTCTAGCTTGGCTGACATTCTCGTGCCCTGCCAATGCCTAGACAGGATAAAAAGGCCACCCAGAGTCTGCAGTATAGCACCAAAGTGGGCATCCATCTCCCGTCACACTGACATCACAACATTGAGATGGAATGGAAAGGCGAATCCTGCAAGGGCTGGTGATTTCAGCCCTAGTGGCCGATTGGAACCACCTGGAGAGCTTTAAAAACTCCCGATGCCTGGACCTCACTGCCAGAGATCCTCAGGTCATGGTCCTGGGGAGTGGTCTGGGTTTGGGAGTTTAAAAACTCCCCAGCTGATTTTAATATGGTGTCAAGGTTGAGAATCATGGCCCAAGGGAAACGTAAGACTCAAGATGTGGGGACATCTCCCTCTTTTTCCTCCATTTTCTCATTTTGAAGCACATCAAGTTCACATTCCAGGATGCAGTGCGATGACCTCATGTGCTTCCAAGGGCACTTCTTACTAACACCAGTAGCACCACAGCCTAGGGCTGAGTCCATAGGGTCGTCTTTTAGGGACTACTTGATGCCCTGGGAGGCTCATGGGGTTAGGAGTCAGAAGACCTGAGTTCAAGTCCAGCTCTGCCACTGGAAAGCTTGGGTCTTAGGTGTGTTCTCACCACTGTGCCCTCTCTACACTCACCTCCAAAATGCAAGGATTAGCACAAGCCCCTTCTGCCTCTGCCTCTGCCACTGGCTCCCACCCAAGGATGAGCTGCTTGTGACTCCTGTGGAGCGGGGACATATGAACCTATCTCCAGCTGGAGCAGGGGCTCCTGAGGGACCCCAAAACTCAGGCTGAGCTCTGCACCAGCATTGCTGCTTGTGGTGAACAGTTCTCAAAATTCTGTCTTTTACCTAATCACAAGTTCCTTGGGGATTTTGGAGGGTTCTCCACAGCCTGACTCAGGCTGGTTGCCAAGCCCGCCCTGTGGTCATTACTGGTCCAGGTCCACCCACACCCTGCCCAGAGGACATCATCTCTTCTCACTGTTGAGTTCCCTCCTGGGGATGATGATGGGGCTTGATTCTGAGGTTCCTTCATCATCTGCCTCAAACCAATGCAAGTCTCTGGAATTTCTCCAACTCAGAATCTATTCATAGTGCAGGAACAGAGTACCCCTGCAACACCCCTGCCCCATAAATGCCTATTTCACATTCTAGGTATTTAAGCTGAGCATAGTGATTCACATCAGTAGTTCCAGCCACTTGGGAGGCTGGGGCAAGAGGACTATTTGAACCCAGGAGTTGGAGGCTACAGTGAACTCTGATCACTCCACTGCACTCCAACCTGGGCAGCAGAGTGAGACTCCATGTCTGAAAAAGTATAACAATTTAAAGCTTTTTTAATTTAAAGAAAATAAGATTCAGGTCTTTGAACGTGCCTAGATCTAAATCATCCAGAAGCTGGTTTTGAGCCTGGGCTCTGAAGTCAGACTTAAGTTTGAAGTTGCCTCTGGCTTGCATGGGCTGTACAACCCTGGGCAGGTGACCTACCCTCTCCAAGCAGCGGTGTCTTCATTGGTAAGTGGAGAGCATGACAGAGTTTATCTGCAGTGGTTGTGATTATTAAATCAGAAGCATCCTGTAATGCCCATGGCAGAGTGTCAGGCACCTCTGAAATGTAATTCTGTGATTCACGGAGCACCCGTCGCACTCAGGATCAGCTTCTCGTCTTCACCACAGTGAAGAGCTCCCCGCTGGGATGCTGCACACCAACTAACCAATGGGGAAGGGCTGGGCTTGCTTCCTCATGTCTTTTAGCTGAAGTCCAGCTCTATTCTAGGTGAGGCTGACCTCAGGAGGACAAAGCCAAGTTCAGCAGTTTTCTTGGTAGCTCCAAAGACCAATTCTGATGAAGATGGTCTCCATGAAGTCTGGCTTTATGTCCAGCCTGCTAGCACTGCTATCAACACTGAGGACTGAATAGCAGTTATAGGGTGCTCTGACAATTCTAGAGAAATAAAACCAATCCTACTGGCACTCAGTGTCCTACTGAGATTCTGCAGGGGCCTCTCCATGTCCCTGTGAAACAAGAGGGGATGTGCTCCTACCAAAGCATCTCTACTTTCATCTACCCTACATATTCACCTTGCACTCTGAGGTTCTATTTGAAGAAAATGCTGTGTGGCCAAATATATTCATCAGTAAAGAAAATGGAAAACCTCTGACACAGGGCAGAGCTTCTAAAGGTGGATGAGCACGTGACTCTCCTAGGCGTCTGGCCCAAGGGCAGGTTGAGATGCAGGTCTGGGTGGAGCTGAGATTCTGTGTTCTTGGAGAGCTTCTGGATGTTGCTGATGTTACAAGGCTTAACAGGGAGGCTCCAGGGGCCCCAGAATCCAATGCTGGTGAGCGCTTATCATGGATGCAGACCTATTTGGGAGCTTTACAGAAGAAAGGTCCTCAAATGACCATACAAATGGAAGAGCAATTAGGGTATCTTAAAAATCTTAACTGAATTTGGGCATTGACTAATAAAGATTGGTTGGAACTGCATCCAGCCCTTGGCAACACCTGCGTTCCTTAGGATTTACTGCACTTCTGCCAACTCTGATGTCAGGGTCATGCTGGGTCCTGGGCACTGGGACTCTCATGGCAAAGATTGTGGGACCAGGCTTGGGAGGGGAGCTTTCATTCCTTGAATTTCTCTACCATATCTCTGGACGGCATCAGTCTGCTCGGCTGAGGATGCAGAGCCAACAAAGACCTGCCACCTTGCATCCGCAGTTTATTTTTAAAAGCTGGGCAAGACAGAGAGTTCATGGCCAAATACAGTGGACCACTCCAGGCTACAGCTGTGCACAGAGACTCGGGTGAGATGGCAAAACTCAGCTGGGGCCACTGAAAAGACCTTATAAGTGAGGTGACAAAAGTCAGGCCTTGAAGGATGGGGACAGTCTGGCCAAGGAGCCAGAAAAGAGACTCAGGGAATCATAACCCCTTCATCTTTCCAGTTTGAGTTCCTTCCCTTCAGCCTTCCTCAGGTTCACAGTTCTCAGAAAAAAAATTGTATGATGTGCTATGCTTTGCTGTCCTAATAAATGAGCTTTAAAAAGTACTTCATCAACTTTGAAGCATGACACAAATGCAAGAGGACTATTTTTATTCACCTGCAGGTAACTTAAGCTGTTTGTATTCATCAGCAGGTAACTCAAATTGAAATGCATTTGGAAAAATTTGCTAATACCATTCTCGCTAATATGCTAACTTAGGACCTGCGATCATCTCAGCCTCCTGGCTCAACCATTCCTTGGTGGTGTTGTTCCCATTTTTAATCTCATGGTTGTTAAACCCTGCCTTTATACCACTGACCGTGTTAGCAGATGTCACTGGGAAACTTTTACTGGGCTCAAGCACCCCTGTCGAGCTGTTGCAGAGTAGGCAAACTTCCCTGCAGGTCTGCCCTTGCTAACCTGAACCACTTCTCCTAGAGATGCAGGAAAGTTATCCTCCCCAGGAGGGACCCATAGCCAACAACAGACTGACACAAGGGTTGATAACTCAGCCCCCTTTGCTTCTGGATGGACAACTACTGTGGGATCATTCACAGTCCGGAGCACCCATGGACATGGGATGAAACTGACATTCCACATCTTCACTCCACTGCTCCCCTTCCCTGGCATGTGTCCCTCACTCGCCTGTGGCTCTCTCCTGAGAGCTCTGCCTCCATAAATCATGACTCAGGCTCTGCTTTCAGGGAACCCGACCTAGAACGATTGTTAAACACTTCACTGAAATGCCTCATTTTATCATCGCAATGAGATGGATGCATAGACATATGGTGCTAATTATTATCATTATAACAGATTAGGCAACTTGCCCTAATTCCTACAGTGAGGACTTGAATTCAGCTCACCACATGATGCCTTGTCTCCCAGTTTGAACTGTTAGGTCTTTGGAAGGAAGCTGGTTATGCATCAGAGTGGATCGTGTTTTAAAGTCTCCGTTGCTCACAACTCCTTTTGATATTAACAGAAGTACAAAAATCATACTTCTGCATATTAAATATTAGAGTAACAAGCTCTCACTAAAATAATTCAAGTGTCCCGGGGCAGAGAGAGAAACATTGAGACTTCTATAACGCCCTGGGGGTCAGATGAACAGAGAAGGTGGTCACTCAGCAAGCAAGACTGCAAATGTGGACTCCGAAGACACAGGTGCAGGGCGTGAATTTTTTTCTATGTGTGAAACACTGATGTGTAGCATGCTCTGAGAACTATCAGGAACCGAGCTCTGAGGGCTTCCATCCTTTATTGTCTGTCCCAGGCATCAGAACCCAAGCACATTTATCTCCAGAGCCAGGGACATTCACGTTCAGTGTTTCTGGAGTGGCACTCCATGCTGATTTATGTGTTCGGGCGACAGAGGAGCAGCGCACCATCAGCGTCTAATGGAAACTCACTCAGTTCATCATAAATATCTCATCTGCATGCAGGCCCAACACCAACCAGTTTCTGAGATGAGGCTTAGGAAGTTGCATTGCTACCCAGCTCTTTGGGGCCCCTTGTCCACCCTAAATTAGAGCATCACTTTTCTAGAGGAGAGTTAATTGATACCTAAAATAGGATAGAATTTTTTAAGACCATTGAAAAAAATATTTTAAGAGCAAGAGAATGAGTGAGAAGAAGAGTAGAATTCATTCCACAAAACTATATAAAGAATAATTTTTGCTGTCTATTTTTGAAAAGCATTTAAGGGTATTGGAAAATGCTTGCTCTAAACCAAATATTGACAAAGTTTATTTAAAGGGCCCAGTAGTCAATATTTGAGGCTTTAGAGTGCTACAGTCTCTGCCACAGCTACTCAGTTCTGCCACTATGGCACAAAACCAGCCGTAGACAATACGTAAGGGAATGCATATGACTGTGTTCCAACAAAACTTTATTTAGGAACAGTGATTTGAATCTTATGTAATTTTCACATATCATGAAATGTTATCTTTTTGATTTTTCAACCATTTAAAAATGTAAAACCATTCTTAGCTTGCAGGCAATACAGGCGCACAGGATGTGGCCTGGATTTGCCCTACAAGCCGTATTTTGCCAACCTCTACTCAATACTATCTGAAAACCCTTACTTTATTACAAATACGATGGCAAAGTATAGATTTAACTTCCCTCCACCAAGTACTGGGAGGAGTTAAACCAAACTGTGAATAATGGTTATCTATTATATGAATAATGAGTGGGGTTATAGGTGATTTTTATTTTCTTCATTAAATTTTTTCAGCATTTATCAAAAATTTTACAATAAGCATATTTTCTGGTTAATAAATAAATTTTTAAAAATGATAGAAATGGGCCGGGCGCGGTGGCTCAAGCCTGTAATCCCAGCACTTTGGGAGGCCGAGACGGGCGGATCACGAGTTCAGGAGATCGAGACCATCCTGGCTAACACGGTGAAACCCCGTCTCTACTAAAATACAAAAAAAAAAATTAGCCGGGCGAGGTGGCGGGCGCCTGTAGTCCCAGCTACTCGGGAGGCTGAGGCAGGAGAATGGCGTGAACCCGGGAGGCGGGGCTTGCAGTGAGCTGAGATCCGGCCACTGCACTCCAGCCTGGGCAACAGAGCCAGACTCCGTCTCAAAAAAAAAAAAAAAAAATGATAGAAATGGTGCCTGATAGAGATTAAAATCTCGCAATTTAGACTTAAAAAATACCATCTCCTCTCTTTCATGTGCAACATGGGGTATTGCCTGAAAATTGTCTGACAGACATAAGCAATGTGCACAGAGACAGGGGCCTGGGCCTTCACGACCTCCTCCTTTGACTGTGTTATTTTAGGAAACTCCTTAACCTTCTCAGCCTCCATTGGGCTGTTAGTCACATGAATATCATGATGCCTGACTGGGGGAGAATCAAATCAGATAAAGCACATTCTTTCAAAGTTCTGAAACCCTTTGTTTTAGGCTTTGCAAGAGTGAAAAATATTGTTCTATCTGTCAGGGAATTAGAATTCTGTAATCTCCATTTAAGTGAATTTTTTTATGGAGTCACCATTTGCTTTTTTGGGGGGGTTCCTGAACTAAGACCCAATCTGGGATTCAGTTAGCAGTTTTCTTCCTCTCTTTCCTGAATTCCTGGGCCAGAGCATCAAGCTTTGCCCTCAATTTTCCTGTCCTCACTCATCAGAGTGTCCCTAGATACTCCGAAAGTGATTCCAGGGATTGGATGGAGCTGCACTTTGTCAGTGGGACGGGGGCAGCAGGAGCAGGGCCAGGCTGACATCAAGGCTACTGCCCCAGGGCCCCAGCAACCTCCCCTGTTCCCTCCCACCTGGAGAAACCAGAGCCCCACATTATGGGGCCTCAATCCAAGTGTGGTTCTCTTGTGAGTTTAAGGCTGTCCTCCAGGCACAGATTCTAACCTGGCTCGGAAGTTGGTCTGTGCCTGTTATAATGCCATGGAGGGTGGCCGCAAGTGACCATCACAGTGCCCTGGTGAGGACTCTGCCCTAAAAGAAGGAACCTGGGAACTAGGGTACCCAGTTTACATTCAGTCCTCAGAATCGACAGCTGTGTGGATCTTTCATTTGCTATGGATTAATTAAGCCTCTTCAGCGGGTTGTGACTCTGCCAGGTACTGGGATGCAGGGTGAAGACAAACATGGCCCTGGCCTCATGGAGTTTATAATCCAGTGGGAAGCTAGACACTAATCAAGAAGCCAGAGAAATTTTATGATGACTGCCAAGCAAAAACACATGTGAAGGGTAAGACATATGAGCCAGACCTAGTTGAAGGAGGCAGGGATAGAGACAGAGGAACCTTCCTGTGGGATCCTGTCTGTGACATGGAACTCAGCAAAAGGTTCCAAGTGAGGTGGGGGAGAGGAAGAGCAGGGATGATGGTGCATACAAAGGTCCTGAGGCAGGACAGAGAGAGGGACCACCCAGAGTGTGGGCAAAGGCCTGTCCTGTGACAGCAGGGGACAGGCAGGGTAGGCAGGTCCAGGTCTAGGCCCCATTGGCCATTTGGCCCATAATTGATCTACTTCAGGGAGCCCCTGAGCAACTGCAGATAGAAGGTAACAGGACCTGCATGTAAGCCAGGACTCCTGTGCCATTGCCAGCTCTGCTCCAGGGACTCGCAGATGAAGGCCAAGGAAGCATGTGACAGAATCTGCATTCAACAGCAGCTGAACTGTGCTGCCAGTGACAGGATCCTCTGGATTTTGGGGGTCAGGAGTGGCAGAGAGGGCCAGACAGTTATCTGAGTCACATCTCAGGTATGTTATTGGCCCAGTAATGCCCAGCAGGCTAGGGGCAGGATGTCCCCAAGGGCAATTTGGGGAAGACACTTTCTGATAGTGTCACAGGGCCACACTTCCTCCCCTCACACCCAGTGGTGGACAGAAGCTTTGGCAGAGGAGGTCATGCCTGCAGGCAAACCTCCTGCCCGTCCAGAGTCACTGAGCCCCGGAGTCTCACACTTTGACTTCTCTTCTCAGGTGGGCTCCCAGTACCTAGCAGACCCATGGAGTCCTGGCTTCCAGCAGCATTCAATCCCATCGTGCAGGGTGCTGACAATGGCTTCACAAACTTCATGAAGGGAAGGCCCCCTCAGCAGCGGTACTATTCTGAGAGAGCAGAAGCGTTGCTAGGCAGGCCCCAGCCCATGCACCTGGGCCACAATGGAGATGCCAACTGCAGAAACGCAGCACAGGCCCAGGCCAGGACTGGCCACAAATTCAAACTGGCCTGTGCCCGGATGTTGGCTCCATGCCCAATCATCCCAGCTCTCCAACTCAATTAGGACAGAACTGAGCAGGGAAGAGCTGTGGGGAAGTCGGGCCATCATCCAGCAAAAAACCAGATCTGGTGGGCTGGGTTTGGGGGACATGTCTAAGACCCCTTCTGTGCATGCGGGGTCTCCACTGATTTTCCTGGAAGTGGCTTTTAAACAAGGGGAAAGCCCACATCCTATTGATGACAGCCTCTCTAGGGATTCTGCGTGTGTTTACAGGAGTCACCGACGTCAGGTGGGCAGCTCTGCCTGGCTTCCATCGTCAGAGGACAGTCAGCACATCTTCCCTAAGCAGGGAACCTCAGTCTCTGCTGAGACCAGACCAAGGAGGCAGTCAAGCTGGTAAATGATCCTGCTTAGGAGGGAAGCTGTGTCCTCATCTAGTATTGCACCTGACCCCACAGAGTGGCAGATTCTTCATTGTTTGTCACTGTGACGCATGGGAGGCTGGCTTGCAAGGAACACTCTCCTTCACCACGGGACACTGCCCTGAGCCTGGGCCGTGAAGAGGGGAGCCTCCCCTAGCGCTGGCAGGTGGGGCAGGAACCGGGCTCTGCTGCCCAAGGCAGGATGCAGCTTCTGCCCTACTGGACCTTTACTTTTCTGCCTCAAAATATAAATTAATTAATAAAAATTATATTTCTGACATAAAGTTTTAAAGTAGATGGGGCCGTAAGTGTGACTAAAGTGTGGAATGCAGGCATCACATAAATTGAAGATATATTTTCCTCCTTGGGAACTTTAGCTTTCCTTCCTTCCTTCCTTCCTTCCTTCCTTCCTTCCTTCCTTCCTTCCCTTCCTTTTTTTCTTTATTTCATCCCTTTTTCCTCCATTTTGTCTTTCCTTCCTCATTCCTTTTCCTCCTTTTTTCTTAATTTTTTTTTCTTTTTGCAAAATAAAAAAATTAAGAATTTTGGCTTCCACCTGCAGAGGATGACACAAGCATTTCATCAGCGTACCTGCTGTGGGCTCTCATCGTGTTGGGCTCTGGAGATGCAGCATTAAAACAAAACTCAGAAGTTCGTCTTCTGTTGTGCTTAGGGACTCCCAGACACAGTAGAAAGAAAGGAATCAGGATTAGAAACTGGGGCTCAAGATGGGATGGTCATTGGTGATTCTTCAGGGATCCCCTCAGTTTTTTTTGCTTGAATTAATTTTTATTGTTATTTTTCATAAACATCACATTTACAGACAGGCTGGGATGGTGGAGGAGGGACTGGGGAGAGGCTACAGGAAGGAAGAGATGGAGAGGAGGGATGTTTATATACTTAGCATTTGCTGTGTGTCTTAAATACACTCTCGGATTTGGAACAAAAGTTCTGACAGAAAGTCAGTGCAGTGAATTCTTACAGTTGTGCGTTGCCTCAGCATCCATTTTGAATCTAATTTGGACCTTCTCCTACCAGAAGCAGGGCTTAGTCACCCTTGACACGGTGTCCAGGGCTCCACCCACTCCCAGTTCCTCACTGTGGCTGACCCAGATATCTGCCTTGTACACCCGCCTCCTGGTGACCACCTCCCTGTGGGACAGGCAGATACAGCCCACTCGATGACCACACTGACTCCGCACCCCACAGGGACTTCCCAGACATGCCGCCATGCCCACCTCTCAGCCACAGGGACCCCATGGAGTCCGTGTCTGGTTGCTCTAAACCCACCAGAAGTCCCCGTGGGAAACCCATTTGGGAAACGCCCTGGACCCCAAAAAGGGCTTAGGCCTCAGGTCCCTCTCTTTCCCTTCACCCCCTCCAGGTGAGCATTCATGACCCAGATGGCTCCCCGCTTTCTGCTGGCACCATGGGGCGTGCTGCCCTCTCCCTGGGATCTGTAAGTGACACGGTGCTTCTGTTGCTTCCTGTGTCTTCTTGTGCTGCCTCCTGTGTCTCCCCCAACCCACACCCCAACCCAACTCTCCTCCTGTTTGGGCCCTCCTAGGGAGTGGCTGTCTGGGTAGGAATAAACTGGACATGTGTCAGACAAGAGCCACAAGGGTGTCTGCCAGTTTAAACACATTTCCTTATGAGAAGGACACTTGGTGACAGGTCCTTCACTTGGGCGTTAGGCAGTTTACCAGGATAACAAGTATCCCACGCAAGGCAAATGCTGCAAATGTCCACACTCACATCCCTTGGGTTCCCATCAGGGCAGGGTTAGAATTTATAGACATTCTCCAGAAAAACACCTCAAGACCAAATCAAAGGAAAAGCACAACAGTCAGGAATCAAAATAAATCAATCTAATTGATAAAGATTATTTTCCACAATATGACATGCATGGGTGGCTGGGCATGATGGCTTTGGGAGGCCGAGGTGGGAGTCTTGCTTGAGGCTAGAAGTCCCAGACCAGCCTGGACAACATAGGAAGACCCTGTCCCTACAAAATGTTTTTAAAAAAATTTCCTAGAGAATTGTGGCATGCATCTGTAGTCCCAGCTGCTTTGGAGGCTAAGGTAGGAGAATCACTTGAGCTCAAGGGCTGGAGGCTGCAGTGAGCTATGATCACACCACTGTACTTCAGCCTGGGCAAGAAAAAAGACATACATGATGACTGCAGAATCTCAAAAGCAGCTCCTTACCAATGTCGTTCTGCAGTTGCAGCCTGAGCTGAGAGGTTGGTGAAGGGACAGAGGAAACCACAGGCTTGAGCACCAGTGAGTGCCTGGCACTGGGCATTTCCCTCTGATGTTCGGATTTTAAACACTCCTGCAATGCCTCCACCTCACAAGTGCTGTGACTGCTCTTGAGGAAATGCATCCTGATGTTCCTAGAGAAAGAAGCTGTCACTCTAAGGCCCTCCCAGAGGCCCTGCAGACACCGTTCATTATTTAGGCTTTGTCAGCAGGGGAGAAAAGCTGTGCGTATATGAAGCCCTTAGACCAGACTGCACTTTCCTTTGCTTTGCTTTGCAATGCTTTCTCCCACTCCCTCATGTTCACATCCTTACAGCACTGTGCGTTTTTGCTATGCAAATTTAAATCATGCAACCCTGAAATAATATGGAAATCACTCATGTTTTTGTGCAAAATGTAAAAGAATGTAAATGATGGAAATTAACATTTCATTCAGGATCACCAGATTTCAAGGCTGGCCAATTGCAGGCTGTATTTTCATTGGGGATCCCCCAAAAAGTCCCATTAGCTTTAAATCAAAGCCCTGCTGTTCATGTCAGGAATGGTCTTAGGTCAGGTGAGGGCAAAGGCTGCAAGACCCCTCCCAAGACAGCCCTAGCATGGAATTTGCATGCAACATGCTCCTTCAGTCTGACCTGAATCTCAAGGTAAGTGGGCAGAGTTGCAAAGGTCTCTTGACTGAGTCTCTTACTCCCATAGTTAAAATTCAAACTCAGATTCACTGGGTGTGGTGGCGTATGCCTGTAGTTCCAGCTACTCAGGATGCTGAGGTGGTGAGGTGGGAGGATAGTATGAGCCAGGAAAGTCAAGGCTGTAGTGAACTGTGATTGTGCCAATGCACTTCAATCTGGGCAACAGAGCAAGACCCTGCCTCAAAAATCACAACCAAAAACAAAGACAAAAACAAACTCACCTTAGGGAATGAATGGAACCATCCTTTGTAAGAGTCTTTGTTATTATTTTGAATTTTTAAATTGACAAATAACAATTGTAGGTATTTATCATGTATCCCATGATGTTCTGAAGAGCTTATTGATAGGACATTTTGGACTCGCTAAATTGAGCTAATTAACATACGTATTACCTCACATACTTAGCATGTTTTGTAGTGAGAACACTTAAGATCTCCTGCAGCAATTTTCAAGAATACAATACCTTGCTATTAACTATAGTCATTGTGCTGTACAATAGATCTCTTGAACTTATTCTATCTAACTGAAATGTTGGAAGATTCCTGAAGGAAGGTTAATAGGTAAATGGCACATGCCCTTCTTCCCCACAACAAATGTGTTTTCCAGGCAAGGTCAGGCAAAGCCTATGAAAACTGTCAATACTCTAGGGAGTTATAAAGAGTTATAATCAAAATCACAATGCTTTATGATGAATTTTTGGTTGTGCTTTGAAATATTTATAGATATTCATGACACTGAGTATCTAGGTAGCAACAACCAATTGTGCTTTCAATGAAAAGTTCCCATGGGACATCTTTTACCTATGCTGTGCTAAGCTGGATTTTCCAAATCAAAGGGAATGCCCTCCATGGGAATATAAATTAATGTAAATATATTGATTTTATCACTTTATTTTTTAACAGTGCTGGACAGTTTCTAAATGGCTTTCAAATGCATTGTTTCTTTTAATTCTCAGAATAACTTATAAGATCATTACATTAAGGCAGGGTAGGATAGGCTTTACTGTGGGAACCAGTAAACACCGGTCTTTCAATGGTTTAGCCATATTGCAGTCTGGTGCGGGCTGTGTTGTCAAGTCCATCTGGTAGCTACACAATCCAGAGACTGTGACCCCAAGGACAGCACAGTAAGGGAGAAGCTGGAGGATCACAGTGGAGATGGCTTTAGGGGCCAGTTCTAGAAGGTTTTCTTTGCTGTTGCTCACACCCTCTGGGTCAGAAGTCAGTCACATGTCCTCTACCCAAACAACCTGATGATAAAAAGGCACCAAAGCTTAGCATATACCTCACCAAAGAAGATATATAGATGGCACAAAGCATATGAAAAGATGGTCCACATCATATATCTTCAGGGAAATGTGAAGTAAAACAGAACTGAGATACCACAACATAATGAATAACCAAAATATAGCACACTAACAAACTAAGTTCTGACCAAGAGGAGGCAACAAGGCAAAGCCCTCCTCTGTACCCAGAAAGAGAAAATGTGTGCAGGTAAAATAGCATTGCTATCGTTTATATACAGTTTGTTTGTCCCCACCAAATCTCATGTTGAAATTGGATCCCCTGTGGGTCAGTGTTGTGGGGGTGGGGCCTGGTGGGGTGTTTGGGTCATTGGTGGATCCCTCATGAATAGATGAATGCCCTCCCTTGGGGTGAGTGAGTACTTGCTCTGTTAGTTCCCTCAATACCTGGTTGTTAGAAAAAGCCTGGCTCTCTGTCTTGCTTCCTCTCTCTTTCCTCTCTCTCACCACGTGTTCTCTATAAACTAACTCTCCTTCACTCTCTGCCATGAGTGGAAGCAGCCTGAAACCCTAAACAAATGCAGATGCGATGGAAATAGGGAACTTTTCCAGAGATAAGAATGATGAGCCAGATAAATCCCTTTTCTTTATGAATTACCCAGCCTCAGGCATTTCTTTAAAATAGACTAAGACAAGCATTGAGTGTGTCTTAATCAATATTTACTTCAGCAAACTTTTATTGAGCACCTGCTATGTTCCAGGCCACATGCTGGGTCTTAAAGGTATTATTCTTGTTCTTTTTAAACACTTAGAAAAGTGAGGCTCAAAATTGTTAAATGACTCTCCAAAACTGCACTATTAATACATTCGAGATTTGTACCTCAAATTAAGTTTTTTTTTGTTCTCCAATTAACCATCCTCTTTTAGTTTCACTTGGTATCTTGACATAGGTAAATAGATTTTCTGAAAAGTTATTCTGATCAAAGAGTTTTTAATCCTATGATGAAAAGTATTCATGATAAATAGTTCCCTTTGTTTTCATGCCAACTACTGCTGACAGCAAAGGGACTTCTAAATGTGGTGTTGGCCTCTCTAGAAATCAGGTGACAGAGAGAGTATTAATTTGATTTCTTCATTTGTGATGCGACTCTAATATATAGAATAAATGCCATGCCATTGAATAATTCTGTGGGATTCCTTCTTGTAAAGTGATGCCTTTTCAGTCCATGATCTTTCTAGCCATCAAGATTCCTCCTTAACATGAGCTAGAAGATTCAATTTGATTTGTAGATATTGCCCCTTCTAGTATATTGGCAGCATTTGCAGGTTCAATTTTCTGCATTTCTGTTGCTTTCATCTGCAGACTTTAAGACAAGTATATTGACTTTTCATTTGAAAATATTATTTAATTTCTTACTGGTTGTCTGGCATCGAGTTCCTTGGGATACTTTTTAAGCTAAAACCAAATATTTTAATTTATTGAAAAGAAAATCATTTTCATTTGAAAACCATCAGGAATTTATGATATTGCATGTAGCATACTTAGTAAAAGAATATAACACATTAAATAGTGTAATTATTACATAGAATTAACTATACAATTTTCATGTGTTTTTAGATTATATTCACATAGTTAAAACATACCCAAAAAGTAATAAATTAAAAATAACCTCTCAAGCTAGCACCCACAGCCAGTCCAAATGTTTGTCTTTGGTAAAAATTAATTTAGGTCAAAATCTAGAAAAGACATTCCTTATTAATAGAACCATGTCCCAGATAAAGGTTCATGCTCTAAGTCTGAGGAAAATACTGAACAGAGAGGACAAAAAACACTAAAACCAAGGTCAACAGATTCCATAGGCTATGTCAATAATTTAACTCCTTGTCAGAACAAAGCCCAGCATCTTTCAAAGTAAGAGCTATAACCCAGATTCCCTGTAATATATAATCCACAATATCTACAATGTGATTAAAAATTACTAGACATATAAAAAACCAGAAAGTTATTACATATAATCTAGGGAAAAGAACATAGGCAAGAAAAAAACTAAAAAACACTTGTAAAGTTCACAGTCCAGGGGCACAGGCTCCCAGAAAGGATGATGCCTGATTATGTGGCTACAGAGTACTTCCCCTCCCAGATGCCCTACCACTATGGTACCAAAGGCCTAGTTACAGCAGTTCCTTTTACCCAGTACATCATATCCATCTTTTTGAAATAACAAAAAATTTACAAGGCATACTGAAAGGCAAAAAAAAAAGTACAGTTTGAAGTGACAGAACAAGAATCAGACATGGCAGGGATATTGAGATTATCTGACAGGGAATTAAAACAACTATGATCAATATGCTTAGAGCTCTAATGGATAAAATAGATAGAAGAGAAATGTAAACAGAGAGATGGAAAATCTGCACAGATCATTATAGCAGCTTTGTTCAAAATTGCCAAAACTCAGAAGCAATCAAGATGTTCTTCAGTAGATAAGCAGATAAATAAGTTGTGATACATCCAGCCAATATTATTCAGCACTAAAAAGAAATAAGCTACCAAGCCATTAAAAGACATGAAGGAAACTTAAGTACATATTACTAAGCGAAAGAAGCCAATCTGAAAAAGACTACATTCTGTATGTAGCTTTTATTCCAAATATATGACATTCTGGAAAAGGCTAGGGATTAAGAAGGTACCATGGGCTAGGGGTCAGGGAGGGATGAATAGGCAGAGCACTATATACTATAATGGTAGATATATCTCCACATATGTTTGTCCAAACTCAGAATATACAATATTAAGACTGAACCCTAACATAAACTATGGGCTTTAGGTGGCAATGATATGTCAGTGTAGGCTCATTGATTGTAAAAATCCACCACCGTGGTGTGGGGTATTAACAATGGGGAAAGCTGGGCATGTGTGAGTCATGGATTATATGGGTACTCCTGTACTTTTCTCTCAACTTTGCCATGAACCTAAAACTGCCCTAAAACAATACAGTGTTTTTTTGTTTGTTTGTTTGTTTTTTAAGTAGTCAATAGAAACATACCCAAAGCTGATTCAGATATAGAAATTAGCATTTACGTGGCACGTATAATTGTGTTCAAAGACTTAAAGGAAAAGTTGAATGTAATGAATGAATAGATGGAGAAACTCGGGAGGAAAAAAAATGAAAATTACGAAAGAACCAAATGAGAAATCTAGAACCGAAAATTACAGTACATAAAAAGTCCCTCTCAATCACAGACCAATAGAAATTATGCAGCCTGGAGGTTAGAGAAAAAAAAAAAGTTTGGAAAATGTAAAAAGAGCATAAATCACCCATGGCATAATGTCATCTGGGTAACTGGAATTTCAGTAGACAAGGATAATGAGAATTGGGTAACAAAATATGTGAAGAAATAATGTCTGAATTTTTTTTCATAAATGGAGAAAAACATCAACTTACAGATAAAGGAATATTAACAAATCTCAATCAGAATAAACACGATGAAATCACCAGACTCAGACACATTGTGAAAGTATCTAGAGGAAAAAAGATGCGTGGTCTCTGGGGAGAAACCATACAAATAACAGTGTACTTCTCGTAAGCAATGGATCAAAAGACAGGCAGATGGCAGCTTCTAGGTGTTAGAAGGAAAAAGGTGTTATTCCATAGCCTATGTATTGCAAAAATATCCTTATAATATGAGGATGAAATAAAAACATTTACAGATCAATGAAAGTTGAGAAAAGTTGCCACCCACAGACCTCCATAACAATAAATGCTAAAAGAATTCCTTCAGGCTGAAGGGAACTGATAGCCAGATGGATAAATGAATCTACAGGAAGGAAAAGAAGCACAGGAAATGTCAAGTGAGTGGGTAAAGATAAAAGATTATATTTATTTTTCTTATAGCATCCTTAAAAGATAGCTTAATGTTTAAAAAATGTATAATAGCATGATGTTGAGGTTATATCATATTTACAAGAATATATATTGTAAAAGTATGAATTATGTGAGATAAGAGAAATTCTCTTGTAATGTTTGAACATTTTATATGAAGTGATACAGTGTTCATTATTCGTAAACTATAGGAAATTAAAATGCATACTGAAATTCCTAGAACAACCACAAAAAAATAAAATGACAGTAGACAACACTAATTGCTTCAAAAGAAGCTGACTAGGAAAAAAGAAAGAGAAATAAAAAATATAGAAGCCAATAATAAAAAGAACAAATTAGTATAATTGGTTATGATAGATAAGTATAATATAGTAATATATTTAAAGCCATATATACTTATATATTTATATTTATAAATATAAGTTATAAATTCCTATAAACATAATAGTACATACCATATAGTTATATATGCATATATACATATATGTAATTATAATCTGTATTATACATAAGAGAATGTATGAAACATAAGACCTAGTTTCTCAAAGAGAGGAATCAACCTGAAGCAAACAGACCCACTGAAATTACGTTAAATGTAGGGACAGGTCAGCTTAATTCATCTGTTCTGGAGGTTGCACATTTTTTCTGTGAAAAATCAGACCTTGGCAATGACCTTGAGCAGTAGCATATAAATAACTCCCATAAGCTTACTGTTCCAATAAGGGAACACCAGGCATAAATGGGTTAAAACACATCTCATTGGTAATTAGCAGTGAGAATAATAAAGACATCGCATCCATGAAACAAGAACAGGCTGATAAGGAAAGAAAGCATCCAGAGAACAAGAAAGAGGATGGGAGAACCTAAAACATCATTGCTGCGGTTATACACATACATGTGCATGCTCTTGCATGCCTGGAAGAGCAGAATGCATAGAGATTGAGCCACGCAGACACAAACAGGAAGCTCTTCTGGAAAGAAGAGCGAAATGAGAGATGTGTTTCCATGGTCAATAGATGAGTGTGTCTGATTCAGACCACAGATCTTGCCCCGTATGTATATCCAGGTAGCTCCTGAGAAAGTCTTTCTTACTCCTTCCTCTCAAGGCCATTTGGCTGACTTTTCTTCTCTACAGGTTTGCTGAGTGCAAACATCACAATGCTGACCACTTGACCCTAAGACACGTAACAGCACCATGGTTTACATGATGGATACAGGGAGGTCACCACATGGGGACATACAGATGAACTTGGAATACATGGGTTCTTGGTATGATGTTACAATACACAGTACAATAACGGTCTTCATATTTTTCATAGTTATCCAGGAAGAGGGAGGAGAGCACAAAGATGTGGAAAGACAATGAGAGGAGAACCGCACCCTGTGAGGGTGGATATACTCCAAGCACCCCAAGCTGGGACAAATGTTCTAGGCTCCTAAGAAGAGGACGAGGACACCTGGGGAGACAACAACTGTGGACAAATCGTCCCACAGAAGGGCTCTTTCCTGGAATGTCCCCTTAGAAGTCCCTGAGTAACAGGAGCATCCAATGCCTAGTAGCACCAGCACTTGCTCAAGCTCATTGTGGGCTTCCAGCCCAAACTCTCCCACAGCCTTCCAGCCCAAACTCCCAGACAGCCTTCCAGACAAACCCCCAGACAGCCTTCCAGACAAGCTCCCACACGGCCTTCCAGACAAACTCCCCCTACAACCTTCCAGCCCAAACTCCCCCCACAGTCTTCCAGCCCAAACTCCCCCGACAGCCTCCCAGACAAACTCCCCCAGAGCCTTCCAGTCCAAACTCCCCCACAACCTCCCAGACAAACTCCCCCACAGCCTCCCAGACCAAACTCCTCCACAGCCTTCCAGTCAAATTTCCCCCATAACTTTCTAACCCAAACTGCCCCCACAATGTCCCAGATAAATTTCCTCCACAGCTGCCAGACAAACTCCCCCACAGCCTCCCAAACTCCCCCACAGCCTCCCAGATAAATTTCCTCCACAGCCTTCCAAACACCCCCACAGCCTCCCAGATAGAACTCCCCTCACAGCCTCCCAGACAAACTCCCCAACAGCCAGCCAGACAAAATCCCCCAACAACCTTCCAGCCCAAACTCCCCACAACCTCCCAGACCAAACTCCATCAACTTTCCAGTCCAAACTCCCCAACAACCTTCCAGACAAAATCCCCCAACCAGCCTTCCAGTCCAAATTCCCCCAACAGCCTTCCAGCCCAAACTCCCCCACAGCGTCCCAGACAAATTCCCTCCACAGCCTTCCAGACAAACTCCTGGCCTTGCAGAGCAGACTCTTCCACAGCCCGGCAGGAAGCCATTTTGGTCGGGCCGGCCTACATTTCCCGGATGAGACTCCCCACAGCCTTCCAGACAAACTCGTCCCCAGCCCACAGCCTCCAAGACAAACTCCCCCAACAGCCTTCCAGACAAACTCCCCTGGCCTCCCAAACTCTCCACGGCCTTCAGACAGCTCCCCTGGCCTCCCAAGCTCCCCACGGCTACAGATAAAACTTCCCCTGGCCTTCCAGGTCAAGAAGGCTCCCCAACAGCTTCCCAGACAAAACTCCCCCCACAACCTTCCAGACAAACTCCCCCGACAGCCTCCCAGACAAACTCCCCAGCAGCTTTCCAGGCTTCCATCCCGGCCTTCCAGAGCTCCCCTACAGACTCCCAGACAAAACTCCCCTGGCCTCTAGGCTCCCCACAGCCTCCCCGAGACCAAAACTTCCCCTGGCCTTCGGATAGAGCTCACCCCTGGCTTCCAGCCAAAGGCTCCCCTGACCTTCCAGACCAAGATTCCCCACAGCCCTCCCCGAGACGGAACTCCCCCCAGCAGCCTTCCGGACCATGCTCCCCTGAGCTTCCGGATCCCAACAGCCTCCCAACCTGTTATCCCAGCCTTCCTTCCCCAGCCTTCCAGCCAAAACTATCACACAACTTTCCAAACCAAACTACCCCCTCAGCCTCCCAGACCAAACTCCCCACAGCCTCCCAAACTCCTCCCAACAACCATCCAGGTTGCCAAACTAAACTCCCCCCACAGGCTCCCAGGCAAACTCCCCAGACAGCCTTCTAGCCCAAACTCCCCCACAGCCTTCCAATCCAAAGTCCCTTCCCAGCCTGCCAGCTAAAACTCCCCAACAGCCTTCCAGTCAAAACTCCCCCTACAACCTTCCAGACCAAACTCCCTCCACAGCCTTCCAGACAAAAGTACCCCCACAGCCTTCCAGACAAACTACAGCCTCCCAGTCCAAAGTCCCCTTCCCAGCCGCCTGCCAGCCAAACTCTGCACCCTTTCTTGTTTCATTTTTTTGATAAATTGGCAACAGGATAAACACACATTCCTTCAACAAAATTATTTAACTTTGCTTTTCCAACTCACTGTGAAAGAGCCTTAGGAAAAAACTGTTTAATGGAAAGGAAATGATTAACAACCTTAACTTGTGTTTCTGAAATTCTAACTCCAAATATGTATCTACTTAAAAACTCCAGTAGAATCAACCAACCAAGTACTAGAACTAATAAGGGAATGGAGCAGGGCGCTTGATAACAACTCAGTCTGTAAGAATTGGTCGTTCTTCTATTCACCAGCAATGATCAGGAAAAAGGAAATCTCAGTCAAAGAGTAACAACGTGATGAAATGAACACCCAGGAACAAATAAATTAGGAAACGCACAGCCTGAAGGTTTAGACATCCATACCCACACAGAGCTATTACACAAACGCCTTTACAGAATGCCCTAGAACAAACGAAGAGATACGGAATGTGTCTTGTTACCAAAAGGGAGGTCCTGGTACTAGAAAAATGTAAATGCTCATGAATTAATTCATACATGCAAATAATCTATAACATAATCCTGTGATAATTTGTGATAAACTTCAGCAAGGTATCTATAAAGTTGATACGGGAGATAAAATGTAAACTAATAGTAAGGAGTTTTTTAAAAACATAGTAGTACTAATGAGATACTTGCCCTACCAGATATGAAAGCAAACTATGAAAATATAGTAATTAAATCTGTATGGTATCAATATAAAGTGAGGCAGACTCCTGGGAGAGAACAGACAGTTCAGGAACAGATTCACATGTAATGACACGTGATATTTGGAAACAGTGAGGGAAAGATGCATTATTCAACAAGTTTATTCAGAAAATCCCACTCTATTTTGTGGTATGCACCTTAGTAGACTCCAAAGATGTGCACACTCAATCCCTATAATATATTCCTTTAAATGGCAAAAGGTACTTTGCAGATGCGATTAAGGTTATGGATCTTCATATAGTGAGATTATTCCAGAAGACCAGGTGGGCCCAAACTAATCACAGGAGTTCTTAAAAGCAGAGAGGCTTTCCTGGCCATAGTCAGTGATAGGGACTTTGAGGAAGGGTCAGTGGAAGATGTGTTGCTGGCATTGAGGGTGGACAGCGAGACAGGGAACACAGGAGGCCTCCAGAAATCAGGAAACACAAAAATACAGACCCTTGCCTAATAGCCTCCAACACCTCAAGCTTAGTCCGGTGAGACCTTGTTGGATTTGTGATGCACAGAACTGTGATAGAATAACTTTGCAGTGATTTAAGCTACAAAGTTTTTGGTAATTGGTGACAGCAGCAATAGGAAAGTGATACAACTCTGAAGAAGAAAAAGTAGGATTTTACCTTAAAGATACCTTTAAATACCTTTAAAATACCTTTAAAAATATATTTTTAAATTTCAGATTATTCAGCCAAATACAATGAAACACTGGGTTAGACAGCAACACACACACACACACACACATACACACACACCATTTGTAAGAGGGGTAGGGGAGACAGAAGAAGCTTGAGTAGAATGGACATATACATTTAAAGTGCAGAAAGCCCTGTAGGCAACACATACAACCCAGAAACAATGAAAAAAAAAGGTGCATAAATGTGACCTCCAAAATATTAACATTTTCTGAAGGACAATAAAAGCATAAACAAAATAAAAACTAAAAACAGACTGAGAATATTTTGAACATATGTAATTGACACAATGATACTATTGTTACCATATAAAACAGGTACTAAAACAAGCAAGAAAAATAACAATAACTGGAGAGAAAAAAGGTATACAGCATAAGGGCAGGAAATTTCCAGAATAAGCAATTCGAATGGCTGGGAAACACGTGGAAAAAAAAGAAATCTGGGCAGTGGCAGTGAAGCTAATATGAGGCTTCTCTCATCAGACAGGCAAACCTTTCAAATATTGACAACAGTCATTGACTGAACATAACATACAGACTTTTCTCTTTTCATACATGGTATGCAAATTTATGAAAATCAAATAAAATAAAGCAAAACCTTCTTGTATGTAACTTACACCACGATTGGCTCCACCCTAACATTTTTTTTTTTTTCTTTTATTACACAAGATAAACATGCACACACACACGCGTATGTATCAGAACAACTGAGCTGAGGGCCGGAGAAACTCAAACCCAGAGACAGGAAGTCAGGTGTCCCTTGCTTCATTCTGCTATTTCTGGAAATCAGTGCCAACCTGCCCACCTTTACAGACTCAAGCCCATCTGAGAGGCGAGATCTTCGCATTCTCACCAAAGCCTTCCTGCCTTGGCCTCCATCACTGGCGAATCCTCCCTGCTGCTGGTGGTAACACTCTGCTTTTGCCCTTTTTCTTTCTTTGGGGAGATCTGAAGGGACTTTAAGGGTGGGAGAAAATCACGCCTAAATTTTATTAATTTGAGGCATTGCTTATGATATTCTTTTTCCAGGAGTGCAGAGTCTTAGTCCTATAAAAGAACGCAAGTAAACATTGGAGCTGAGCCTGTCTTCTACCATCTACACCCTCAATAAAGAGAAACATTCTCCCAAGCAGTATAAATGGGGCTGACATTTTGGAGGGTGCTTGGGCCTAGGCACTCCACAAGGAAAGAAAGATATATGCACAAGAATGTTACTGCAGCTTGGTTTATAACAAAAACTCAGAAATTGGAAATGATTAAATGATCACTGACACGGTGCTGGCTGAATACATTATTACTCAGTCCATCTCATTAGATGTGAATGGTATATGTGTGTGTGTGTGTGTGTGTGTGCTTCCTGTGGGCACCATGCATTATTACTCAGCCCATCCCATCAGATACTATGGTGTGTGTGTGGGGGGGGGTTGGTGTGTATATGTGTGTGTGTGGGTGTGCATGCTTCCTGTGGGCACCATGCATTATTACTCAGCCCATCCCATTAGACACTATGGGGTGTGTGTGTGTGTGTGTGTGTGTGTGTGTGCATGCTTCCTGTGGGCATGATGCATTATTACTTTCAACCCATCCCATTAGATACTATGGGGTGTATGTATGTGTGTGTGTGCATGCTTCCTGTGGGCACCATGAATTATTACCCAGCCCATCCCATTAGATACTGTGGCGTGTACGTGTGTGTGCACATGTGCTTGTGCATGCTTTCTTTGGGCAACCATGCAGGGGCTGATGGAGAATGCCTCCACTATGCCTTGAACCACACTCAGGTGCAAAATTGCAGGTGCTTATAGCAGATGCTAGGTGTGCAGTTCCCTACACCCACTTACAAGTATTCCTTCCTGCATAGCACAAAAGAACTCCCTTCAAACCAAGCAATTGTTTTAGCAGGTATGTGGGAGGAAGACAAACATCAAAGTCCATCTTAAAATAAATTATGAAGTATAATAGTTTTTAGGTTTCTGCCCTAAATATTTTATTGGTCGTATTTTATCACTTCTGGAGTTGAGGAGGGAGTACATGGATTCTCCAAAATGAGCACAAAATGTGCTGTATATATAGCTTTGGGTTTGAATTGTAGCTCTGCTGTTGCTAAGCAAGTAGCCTTGGACAGTTTGTTTAATTCCTTGAACCTTGGTTATCTATTTCTTGGAGTTGCTGGGATGACTAAGAGAAATATATGTAAAACTTTATATGATGCCTAACCCTTGACAAAGGTCTGTTGTCTTCTCTTTCCTAGAATCTATCTCTGAAATTAGCAAACTACAGCCTGAGGGTTAAATTCAGCACACCACCTGTTTTTGTAAATAAAATGTCATTGGAACACAGCCAGACTAACTTGTTTATGTATTGTCTGTGGCTGTTTTTCTCCTCAATGGCAGCAGAGCTGAATATTTGTAACAAAGACCGTCCAGCCCACAAAAGCCTGAAATCTTTTCTCTCTGGTCCTTTACGGAAAAAATTCCTGGACTATGTAGTGGGTTACCATCTCTACCGCCTGCTCTCCTGTGAGCGTTGCAAAATGATTAGACATGTAAAGAAGGAATATTGTTACTAATTACACATGTTCATTTGTGAAGAAGGACCTTCTTTATACTTCTGTTACTAATTATACTTTTAACTTCATTTAAATCTTTTTCCATAAGAGCTTATCCATATGTGATAATAAGCTGAATTTCCATATGTTTTATATTTCATGCATCTTTTATTAGAAGACCCAGATTCTTTTAACATAGTCTTAAAAGGGAAGTTTTAGTTAAGGCATATCCTATCAAATGGGATTTGTTGGTTGCAAGGAATAGAATTCATAACTAAACGTGGTTCAAATGGCACCTTCATGATTTACCTCACTTTATAAGACATCAGGTGGCTCGGTTGTCTGATGGTTATATGGTGTCACCAATGATCCTAGTTCTTTTCATCCTTCTGCTAAGCCATCCTTGGGTCTGGGATGTCATTCCAATACCTTTTTGTCTCCTGGTCAGCTCCAGACAGCCATGTCCGGGGACAGGACTTGTATTAGAGGTGTTGGGAGGGGAGTGGTGGCAAGAAAAATAAATGCTCCTCATCCTGAACTCTCTCCATTTACTGGGGAGGATTATTTTTTCCCCAGAAATTCCACAGCTGACTTTCACATTACCTTTTCTTGGCCCAAATTGACTCATGGCGATGCCTCTGAGCTGCCATAGATGCTGGGAAATGAGTCTAGGTTGTTTGCTGGCTTGCTTGCTTGTTTTCAGTCTCATGGCAGATAAGAAAGCTGAGAAGGGGTTTGGGAGGCCAACCAGTGCTCTCCACCAGATTGACCGACCTGGGTCTAGACGTCACCATCCAGGTGGAAACAGGGCCCCCGATAAGGAACCTGGGAATCCTCCTTCTAAGTTGGGTCTTTGATGTCTGCCTTTGTGGTGTCATTGACACGGAAACTCTGTTCAGAGTGTTTTCAAGGTGGTTTTCTAGTTGCTGGGGTGCAGACAAATGCAGTGATCATAGGAAGTGGCCAATCACATCCTTGCAGGCGGAGCCCATGGAGCCTCTTCAGTGTGTTTTGTGTCATCTCTGTCCATTTCCCTGAAAGGACAGGGCTCCTTGCCAGATGATGGGGTCCCAAGTCCAGGCTCCCACCCTGCATGGATGCACTGATGCTCTGTCCCATCCTCGCCCAAGCCTCACTTATTCCTTTTCATCCAACTTCTTCTAATGATTGTAGTAAAAATAAGGATCCCCTTCCCTCTGAATGTTGGTTACTTTTTTATGTGAGACTTTTATTGCTTTTGGCCAAAGTCCTGCTGCAAGATTTACAAATCAACTGCTGATTATGTGAGTTACGTATAATCTCCAGAGCTAGAGGGAATTTCAGACCCTGGAAGTGGCTCTTGTTGCAGAGGTGAGCTCATTTCATAAGAAGAGACCATGAGGTCACAAGACAAGCACTTCACCATGGAAGCCTCGTGGAGTCATCTCTCACTCCTCCAGTCCTGCTGTTTGAAGCAGTCACTGTTAGGCTGAGAGTAACATGTTCTCTAGCAATGAAGAAATGTCTGTGACATATCCAGACATCAAGAGCTAAGGCAAAACCAGCACAGGCGATTGTGGGATGTAGCCATTCCCCAGTATAAGTTTAAGAGTGTATGCAGCCTGATGTAAGATGAGAGAAATCTGACTTCTGCTCAGATAAGGAAAGCAACAACAAACATGACAACACGCAAACAAAGTAAGAAAATAGATTTAGCCGCCAGTGTCTCACGATCCAAAACAACCAGTTACATGCTGATCCACTTTCAATCTTCCTGTTACTTTCCTGGCCATTTGTTTTCTTCCAGGCATCATTTGCATATATATTGCATATGTCTTTTGTACTCCTTTTCACTCAACATTTGAACCAAAGGACTTTTCCATCATATATAAGAGGAGTTTTGACTCAAATTGCTACAGAGGTCATTTGGTGTTGCACATCGTAAGTTGCCAATTCCCAAATCTCTTCTCTATTTGGCATTGAGGCCACTGATTTGGCATAGTCTCAGAGGAGAGTCAGTCCTTGGCATGAATGCACAAGTCTTAGTCCATCAGCTGAGGCTTTCAACATTCTGAGACAGGATGTACTCACTATCACCACACCTTGAAAACCAACCATCCAAGATTATTCAGTTGGCCATTTTTCCTGTTTGTTTTTTATTTTCAAAACAACTCTTTACTTTGAATACATAATAATGATATTTGATAAAGCAATGCCAGCAGAATATATCAACAAGAGACTCTTTAGCAACCCCAAGTTAGACAGGAGCGAGCAGGTCAGAACTTATAAATAAGTATTGCCCACATGCAGGAAGAAAATGCTGTTTGGGAGCCAATTAGTGGACAGAAAGATTCTGACCCACACACATTTGGGATGAAATCACCATAAGAACAGAGAGCACTGATTTACCCCCATGATCCAACAGAAACAATTTCTGTCAGACAGCAGAAAGCCTCTGGTGCTCCTTGGGCAATGGTATCACAAGAGAACTGCTGAGGTGAAAATGCTGTCTCTATCTGTCCTTATTATCATCAAGAATGTGAGCTACAGTCAGTTCTCACTGAAAACACCTATACTACAAAAAATAGTCTCTACCATTTGCTGAGAATTTACCTTAAGCCAGAGCTATGCTCAAACCTTCACCCACATCCCTCTGTGTTTTATAGAGAAGGAGGCTAGAAGGACAGAGGTGAAGCAGCTGACCACCAGCTTGTGATTTCACTCCCTCTCTAGTTACTCCCAAAACCCACATTTTTTTCTGCAAACCTACAAAGTGTGTCTTTAAAAAGCAGCACAGTAATGTCTTCTAAGGTGTCACAGTTTTTAGGTTAGATAACAATGTGTTTAGTAATAGTCCATCATTATTCTTTGCCCTGTAAGCCAACTTACTTGGAATAGCTACTCCCTGTCCTCTCTGAACCACAGCCATTGCTACAAGCTGGGGGAAGTCTGGGAGACAGGATGTGATAAGTATGTGTGTGCATGTGGCTAGGATGGGCAGCTGCCATGCATAAGTTTATTTGTCCATTCATTCAACAAATAGTGAGTGGGCATCTTCTGCATACCTAGCGTGTCCTCCAAAGATCAGTGAAGGCTGATGTCTGTGTGGTTCATAATTGGCAGTACCTTATCAAGGGCAGGTATCCCAGCCGTGTTGCTGAAGAACACACCTCCTCAAAACTTAGCAGAGGTTCACACATTCATGTTGTTCATCAATCTGCAACTTGCACAGGGTGTGATGAGTCTGTTTGCTTCCACACCATATCAGCCAAGACAGCTTGAAGGTTGGGGATGAAATCACCTGACAGCTGGGCCCCTCACCCGATGGCTGGCCCCCTCACCCATCTGGTGGTTGAAGCAAGCTGGACACTGGCTGAGGCTGTGGCTGGAGCACCTGCACGTGACCTCTCCATGTGGCTGCTCGGCCTCCTCAATGCACGGTGGCTGCTCCATGATTGAGTATGCAAGTGTCCAGGCAGATGCTGCACCACCTCTTAGGATTTTGCCTTCGGTTCCACAGTCTCACCTCCTGGGAGTCATGGTCCCACCCAGATTCAAAGGGAGGAGTGTGAGCCTCATGCTGTGCACAGAGCAGGGCGTGGGATAAAAGCTGGTGCAGCCAGCTTAGGAGAATCCAATCTGCCACAGCAGCTCAGAGGCTTTCCTGCAGGCCCCATGGTACAGAGTTGGCTGCTCCTCAGCTGTGCAGTTGAAAGATGTCAGAGTAGTTTAATAAGAGGAGAGCTGATAAGTGGTTCTGGTCTTAGCTGGGGAGACAAGGAATGCTGGTGTCACATAACAGTTAGGGCAGCTTGTCCTTTGTGCCTGGGGTATGTGTGGCTGTTGGGGACCAAGAGGCTTCACACCCCTTTCTCTCAAGCCTTTAAGCAGCTCAGGTGGGAGGCTAGGACCTCAGACTCTGGAGAAAGACCAGGCCATTTGCTGGTTAGTGGGTGTGGGTCCCTGACCTTAGCCCCAAAAAACATCTGCAGAGGCTGAACCTCTTCACTGATGCTTTAGACACAATGTCATTAATTAAAACTGATTCATGGTGATTTTTGTTTCTCTACTCAACCAAAAAGAGTGTAGTGTGACCATAAAGTCTGAAAACAGAGATACTATTATTTCATCACCTACTATAGTATAGTACCAGTAAACCATGCGTTGTGTAGTTCCAGGCTTGGTGGCTACCCTGATTATTCTCATAACAACCTTTAAATTAGTGCCCCTGCTTTGTGGATGTAGAAACTAAGACAGGAAAAGATTAGTCATTGCCCAGGGTCATGTACAGACCACCAGGATTCAACCTCACTTCCGTTAAGTGTTAAACTTGTAGTCTGTTCAATGAGCTAGCTGACAACAGAAAGAACGTTACAAAAAAAGAAAATGCATTGTCTCTCCCCATCAGGAAAGGCTCCCATGTCCCCATTGCGGGAACTATTTGGCCGGTGTGGTGCTCACTACTGAGGAATTGTTTAAATTGCTCAAAGTTTCCACACTTCACTGGGGAGGGACTCGGTGAAGGCTTTGATATCACTTATGCTGTATGGGGTCCCCAGAGATGAATTTAACTGTGAATCCTAGAAGATATCTCACCAATCTCTTCCTATTGCACCTGCTATTGGCATTCTTCTCCCCAGACTGCATAGTATCCCTCACTGGAAACACTCAGGGCTCCTCATCTAATAGAAGACCCACTATGCCACCCACCTATTTCCAAACTGGGACCAAAGTGTCGCCCTGAAAATTCACAGGTGCTAGTAACGTGGTCATTGAAAGCTGTTTTCTATGAAAGTTTAGAGACATGGTAAACAGCATTCATTTTGAAGGCAAGGACTCAATAGTTGAAAATTCCCATCTGGGTAGCAAAAGCTCTGCTTTTAAGATACCCAATCACGAGTATTCTGAAGCTCATTACCATCCATGAAGGAAAAGGGTATGGAAAATAACTAAGTTCTAAATGTCTATTCTTCCTGTTGTCACTCTAGCATTGCAAACACCCTCTCATTGGCTGCCTATCCCCTCCACCCACGCCCATATTTTAGGTCAAAGAGTCCCTTCTGTGAATCAGAGCAGTATCTTTCTCATCTTTTCTCTTTTTCATGCCGATCTTGAGCAAGTCACAGAGCTGACTTTGTGAGACCAGGTGGCAATTGTTCGCCACGAAAACCAATCATACACTAACACTGAGTGCCTCAATCGCAGTGAACGTGGCAGGGCGCCCTCATAATCAGGCCCTGCATCAATGCGCCTGGTGCCTGTGGGCAGCTCTTGCTCTGTGTGGGAAGGCGGGGGCCTCTTCCATCTGCTAGGAGCTAAAGCAATGACTGTGTGCACTGACACAGCCTCGACTGCCTCTGTGTCCATATGCTGTGTATTCATGGCACGTTAATGAAGAAATCTTCTGTCTTGCCTGGACTAATGGGGGCTGGTGAGAGCGTGGAACACCAAGGGAGCTGGGGAAGGTATTCTATCCAAGAGGTACTGGCTGACCAAAGAAGAGAGCATTAGGGGGTGATGCCAGGGTCGCTACACTTGAATCCATTTCTCTACCAGAGCAGCTGTGCAATCTTGGGTGAGTGAATTGAGCTGATCCTCCAGTCCACAACTACAAATGCGGTTTTCAATAGTCACTTCCTCTCAAGGAATTTATAAACATGAAAGGGACCACACGTATGTGGGATGGTTTGGGAAAGCAGTTGTAATTAGAAGTGTGATGCAAACATAATGTCAATAACGGCTGGCTTACCGTTTTGCCAACCAGGTACATTTGGGAGCCATTTTTACTGCTATATGGCAGGTGAACTGCTTCTTTACTTGGAAGAGCAAAGCTATACTTGCTCAACGTAGAGCAATCTTTCTAGAGCATGAGTCCCGGATGTGATAGAACTTCCTAGAAAGTTCCATCTGTTTCCTTTGTCACATACTGAAGTCTATGCTTGTAAGAAGAGCAAGTGCATGAACCTAAATTCCACACTGCAGTATGGGTGCTACACTGGGCAGCTAAGTGCTGTATTAAGCTGCCAAAATGTTCATCAGTGGCCTTGGCTGTTTCCTTTTGATTCCGTTTTCTAAGCACCTAATTCACTCCTCAATCCTGTTGCTCTGTCTCTGTTACAGCAATTTCCACAAAACCTTGAAATCATTTTTTGCTGGTCTCTCTTTTCCCCTAGACTTTCCAGGCCTTTCAGGTAGAATAAACTGTTGATTGCCAGTGGGTCAGAACCCTGTGAGTGACACTTGCAACCGTTTACCTTTGCTGCATAACAAACTACCACAAATCAAGTAACTAAAAACAGCATGCATTTTATAGTTCCTATTTCTGTTGATCAGAGGTTGGGCAGGTGGCTGGATTTTTCTGCTTGGGGTCTTGCAAGGCTGAAAACAAGGTGTCAGTCAGCCTATCTGGGAGGAATCTGCCTCCAGGGTCATTAGGTTCTTGGCTGAATTCAGCCTTGCAGCTCCAGTCCTGTTTTCCAGCTGATCCCAGTGACCACTCCTGGCCTCTGGAGGCCACACCCTAGCTTCCTGCCATGTGTTCCATCCATCTCCAGTGGAGAACCCCACCCCTGCTGAATTCACTTCAAGCTGTGACCTGACCTTCCTGGCTGTGACTTGCAGACAGATTGAAAGGGCTCCTGTGGCTGAGTCAGGCCTGCTGGATAATCTCCCCATCTTACAACCAACTCACCTGAGAACTTCATTACTTCTGCAGAATTCCTTGATGGCCCAACCTCAATTCATGTTTCATTGAGTGACTGAGGGAAGATGAGCAGGCCTCTTGGTGCCAACTTAGAATTCCATCAGTCACAGCACACAAAGTCACTTCAAGAAGTATTTGTAAAGTGAAGGAAAGGCATCAAGTCACATTTTTCCCTATGAGCAGCTTAGATTGTAAGGTACATCTTTGCAGTAGCCCAGGATTTCCAAATGCACCCCAGCCTAAGCCTGCCTCCAATGAAACCAGAGTTCCCCTTTCAAATGCAGATTCCTAGACCCAGGGGATTCTAGTGGCAAGCAGGCTATCTGCCTTCTAGCAGGATACTCCTTGGGGGCGTGTTTCCCTCTACACCTCTTCTGGAAACGACTGGAAGCAGCCTTTGCACCTGGAGACCTTGCTAGATGGGCAGTGAAAAGCAGCACTCAGCAAGGAGGCTCTCAGGAGGGATCTTCGAGCCCCCATCAGGCAGCCTGGGCCTGGGGCTACCACGGATTAAGGATGCTGCCCAAGGAAACAAAGGATCTAGGGAGAGAAATGTAGAAATTAGTACTCACCTAGAAAATGAGTAACAACAGCTGATACTTACATAATACCTTGCTAATAAGCATGAGCAGCTACTCATAGAAATAGCAGCACGTTCCATCTGTATCACAGCCTTGGCAGTTAATGGAAGGGGGTCCTAGAGTTACCTGTGGACACAGAATTTAGCCAGTCAGCAAACATTGCTGAGCCATGTTCGGAGAGATGCCCCTGCCCTCAATAGCCCACGACTTCCCACAGAGACAGGCGGATACACAAATGACAGGGGCTAAGAGTCCATACATCCTGTTACCAAACCGAACTCAGGTCCTCCTGCCCTATGCAGCAAAACCAAACACTGACATCAGGACTGCAGCAACAGAAAGCCAGGCATTTATGGCAGAACACTATGCAAGGAGAATCAGGCAGCTCAGGCTTGAGACCAAAGCTGCCCTTGCCGGTAAGGGTTTTTAAAGGCGGGGAGGCAGACGTCACAGGCCAAGTCATCAATCAATGACCCAAAAAAGGCAGAACATCTCCAAGTGGGGATCCACAGGTCGTAGGTGGAGTCAAAGATGTTCTGATTTGCAATAGGTTAAGGAAGGAAAGTTTGTCTAGACTGGGGGTCAGCAGAAAAGAATGTTAACTCTGGCCTGTGGGCATGACCTCCAGGCTCCTCAAGAAGAAACTGAGAGCAAGGGAAGGCAGGCAGAGCTCACTCCTCAGTCCTCCTTATCTGGGGTCCATGTGCCAGCAGGTCCATTTGTTGGGAGGTGTGGGTTCCTGAAAAACAACTCAGGGTCATATGTTAGCATGGTATCTTTAGTTTCTATACGGAAGCAAACACCCTGTGACTTTAACTTCCTTGGCTACTGTTTTAAGTTACTATTACCTTCTTGCTTATCAAGTTGCTCATTTACTTCTCAGAGCTAGCTGGGTGTTTGGAATTTTCCTTGAAGGCACTCAAGATTTTCCTTTATTTCCACACTTAGGAGCTGGGGGATGGCCCCCCGCTAAGAGCGGTCCCTGCTGTGTCTCCGCACTAATGGCAATACATACAAAGCAACAAGTGGTTCTGCTGCATCCAAAGGAAACCTAGAAAAGTGTAAAGGCCAGGTTACATTTGAGCCCAGGTTTTCCATTTCTTTAGCCATGTTGGCCACATCTTCATTGGGTGGCCAGCGTTTCAACAGCCAAAGTGGACACCACTGCCCACATCTGAGACCACTGCCCCCAGAGGGCCTGGTCCGTACTCAGCTACCTAACAGGACTGGAGGCTGGGCTTCCTGGGGCCGAGTGACATAAGGTTATTATTAATAATTCTACCCACTCAAAGGACTTGATATACACCTAGTGAGCTAAAACGTTACTGACACAAACTCATATCTTGCTCTGATTGCTAGTAGCCCCCTTCCCTCTTCCTACCCGCTCCCAAGAAGGTAGCCAGACTGGGTGTTCCTCATCTGGGCTGGGTGTGAAAGGGGGAAGATTTCTGCTACTGAGCTGAAACAGCAGTTTCTAGGCACCCAAAAGACAACCACCCCTTCTTTTTGTTTTCTAGAAGGCCAGTGCAGTGTAGACCAGACAGGAGGGAAGTTTAGAGCTTCCCAAGACTGGAAAGGTGGCTGTGGCGTGTGGGGCTCAGATTGGGCACCTGCTACCCAGGGCTGCTTCCAGCACTGACAAAGTGGATAGTAGAGCTATCAAGGACCCCGGCATTGACTTTAACTCCATGGTCTGCATGCTCTAGTGCAGTCTTACCAAGCAAGTTCAAGAGCTCCTTCAAACGGAGGGCAGGAAGCCTGTGATCAAGGACCTGTCTCCGTCGTCTGTGAGCAGCCCCCCTCCCAATGCCCCTCCCCCGCCCGCAGCATGCAACGGTGATGTGCAGCGGAGACCACCAGAGCTGTCAGTGCCTTAGAGAAGCTGGGCTCCCTTAAATGGTGGAGCCGCAGGGTCAGTGTGTTTGCCACTTCTTTGAAGTCTGTGTTTGTCATGGGAGTCAGGAATGAGAGCAGAGCTGCCCCCAGACTCAGCAACACCTCCTGCACCATGAGTCACTTGTCCCCTCTGTGCTCGAGCAACTTTAGCAATGTTGGCATCACGAAGAGGCTTGGGACCACAGTCTACACCATCCTGCCCTCCAGAAGACTCTGTGGCTAACTGTGGCAAGGTGGACATGGAGCTGCTCAAATGCCAAGGCAGCAGGCAAGGCCATGCCTGAACTGAATGGGATGCTCACTGGCACAGCCTTCTGTGCCTCCATACCCACTGTGCCTGCCACTGAGCTGACCCACTTGTCTGGAGAAATGTACCAAACACAATGACACCCACAGTGACTCAGTGGGTGCCAGAGACCCCTACTGAGACTCTTGCTTCCCTAAGAACAGGTTGTCTTCTGGGACTTGAACAGTAGCACACACCCACTCCCCCAGCCTTGGTCTTGGGCTGGCACTGCTCTCAGTGATCCCTTTATCCAGCCCATTCCCTGGCATGATAATGCATTTGGCCACAGCAGCCTCTTTGTGGACCTCACAGTCCTCATGGCCTCTAGGACACAAGAGCCCTGGACCACCAGCCCCAGGAGTGACATGAGAGGAAGAGAGAGGCCCTCAGCCAATGAGAGTCCTGGCCTCTAGCGACTCCACCTCCCAACAACTGATGGTCTCCTATTCTGCAGTAGGCCTCGCATCAGGCTCTTGAGGCAGCGGTAGGGCTTCCAGAGCCCTGCTGTGCCCTGCACTGTTGGTGCTGTCTGTGCTGACCTCTCTAGCCTGCGCAGCGGGAAGCAGTGCAGCAGCATGCTCTGATGGCGAGGAGGGAGTGGGCACATACTTGAGAGTAACTGTGAGCTGTCCCTGGCGTCACATCACATTGTCAAGTTCAGGTTTTCAGCTGCAGTGAAAAAGAAGGAACTTCTTGTAGGGAACTCAACTAAATTGTCTTTAAATGACTAAACCCTAGGGACGACAAATGCTATTTGGTCATGCATTTTCCATGTGGATTCCCATATACTGCTGCTCCCAAGAGGGGATTTTCTGCCACATGTATTGATGGTCTTTTTATTTTGGGTTTTGCTCTATCTGGAAGGATTAACAAGAACGACATTTAATCCCACACGAATCCCTTTGCCCTTGTAGCGAGAATGACCTTGAGAAGGCCAGCCCTTCCTAGCTCAGGGAGCAGCTTTGTGGGAGATGAGTCTCAATTGCCAGGACTCCCCAGGGCCAGGCGTCCTCCACTCAGGCAGGCTGCTTCCCCTCCTTGTCCCAGCAGCCCTCACATTCACTTCCTGTCTTTCTATCCAAGTTGCTGCCCTTGACTTCAGCCCTCCTTTCATCTGTTACCCTAAACCTCTCAGCTCCACTCTTCTCAATCAAGTCAAATATTACCTAATTAACATCACTCTCTTCAGAAACTTGGCTCCTTCTTGCCTGGAAGGTACAGTTTAGGGGACAACCCACCTTGGGCTGTGTGAACACACTCCTTCCCCACTGACCTCAACCTGTGTCTGACACAGCAAAGGTTACACCACTGCCCTACCCACAGTGCTCCTTCCTTTCTGCAAGGTGAACTCAACAGGAACTTCAGAGCTGGAAGTTGCTCCCTAAATAGTGGGCCACCTCCACCTGCCATGAGGTGGGAGACTCCGGGCTGGCTTCTGTGATGAGGCTGGAAGGTGTCATGCACCCTGCACCCAGCAGCAGAGCCCCTTGGGCTGCCTGTTCGCCCTGAGCCCCCTGCCTTCGCAGGCACACACTCCGATGTGGATCACTGTTGCAATGGGGAAAATGAGTTGTTTTCCACCTGGGTGGGTCTAAAGGGAGGAGAGGAGTCGTCCTTGTCTCCAAGTTCTCCTGTCACTCATGCTGCCTCAGAAGCCTATTAGGGTCACCATACCTGGAGTAGTGGATTGCAAGGAGCTTGGACTGAATGCAGGGCCTGCTGCTCACTGCTTGTAGAGTCCAATTAACAAGAGGTCAGATAGAGAGAAGGTGACCATTCCAGAGCTTGGCTAAGGGGAAGAAGATACAGGCTTCTGCCTTAAGGGAACAGCTTCACCTGTACAAGCAGAAAGCAGGAGCTTTAAAGGGGAACTTGGCATGAAAGGCATGCAGGGGACTGGGGAGGAGATGGTGGGGTCTGCATGACTTATTTCAATATCTTATCCACTGGGTGGTCCTGGCTGGTGCTATCGTGGGCAGAGCTAGGTCGTAAGTTGGCCATTGTCTCGAGGCAATCTCCTGGTGGGGCTGAAACCCACAGGGTGCCTGGTTTGGTTCAACATTTGGTCCTCTGAATTTCCAAGCAAACATACAGTGAGATAAGCTTGCAGTGCAGGGAGTGCCTGGTGGAGAGAAAGGAATGGTTATGGTTGCATTCCTAAAGAGCTAAGTAAAAAGTGAACACACAGGGAAAAAGAGAAAAGGTAAAGATGATTTTTAGGAAAATGGGGTACTTGGTTACAGTCTGAGGCCTTAGGCTGTGGCATCAGGTCTGATGAGGCGTAAGCTTTAGTAAACATAGAAGCAGTGGGCACAGAGCAGAGTCAAAGCCTGGAGAGAGGGTGACTGCTGGAACTGCCCCGCCTCAAGATGGGAGTAGAGATAAGACTGTGGGCTGGAGGCTGCACCTGAGCTCATAGGGCAGGTATCAGGGGTTGCGCAGAGGGTAATAAAACAAAGGTAAAAGCTAGAGGTGTCTCCAGAGCAAGAGGCCACTCCTGGGGCCGAGAGGCTTCCAGCTGGCACCCAGAACATGCCTCCAGCCTCTGGCCTCTGACAGCACCGTGGGGCCGAGGGGCAGTTCCTGTCAGTGACCACTCATAGTCAGCAAGGGAGTCTTCCCCCAGCTTGTTCATTTTCATTTTTATTTGTGCTAATTTAAAACATAACTGCCCCAGGGAAGGGCTGCACATGGAGTCAGTCATGATTCAGTGTGGACTGGCAGCTGGGACCCTGAGCACCCAGGAAAACGGGATGGCGTGGGGACTTGTTCATCTCCCAGCTGAGACTGCAACTTCAAAAGGGAAAACACATCACATTCACAAGGAAAAGAACCTCATCTACATCACATTTTTTCACACATTTGAAGTTCTGCAGCTTCTATGCTATTTTTTATTGTGGTGAAATACACATAACATAAACTTTACCATTCTAATCACTTTTAAGTGCACAGCTGAGTGACATTAAGTACATTCACATTATTGTTCAGCCATCACCAATGTCCATCTCAAGAACCTTTTCAGTTTCCCAAACTGAAGCTTCACACCCATTAAACAGTCACTCCCTATCTCCATGCTCCCCTGAGCTCCTGCACTCACCCTTCTGCTTTCTCTCTCCATGAATTTGAAAACTCCAGGGACCTCACATAAGTGGAACCACACAGTATTTGACCTTTTTTGTCTCGCTTATTTCACTTAGCATAATGTCTTCCCAGTTCACCATGCGTCCTAGCATGTCAGTACTTTATCCGTTTGTAAAGTGGAATATATTCTATTTGATGTATTCACCACATTTTGCGTATCTATTCAGCTGCTGATGGGCAGTTGGTTTGCTCTTACCTTTTGCTACTGTGAATAATGCTGCTGTGATTACGGGTGTGCAAATATCTGTTAAAGTCTCAGATTTCAGTTATTTGGGGGAGATAACCAGGAGCGGAATTGCTGGATCATATGGTGATTCTATTTTCAATTTTTTGAGGGATGGCCATACCATTTACCACAGCAGTTTGACATACCCTCCAGCACTGCACAAGGGTTCCAGTTTCAACTTCACATCCTCAGTCACACGTGTGATTTTCTGCTTTGTTTTGTTTGTAATAGCCATCCTAGTGACTGTGAATTGGTATCTCATTGTGGTTTGGGTTTGCATTTTCCTGATTATTAATGATGTTGAGCACACAAGCTTATTGGCCATTTGGTTATCATCAATGACGAAATGTCTATATTTGCCATTTTTAAATCAGGTTGTTCGTTGTCTTGTTGTTGAGTCATAAGAGCCCTTTATATATTTTAAATGTGTATACATATATATATATATATATATATATACACACACACACACACACACACACATATATATATATTTTAGGCAGAGTCTTGCTCTGTTGCCCAGGCTGGAGAGCAGTGGTGCAATCTCAGCTCACTGCAAACTCCACCTCCAGGGTTCAAGCAATTCTCCTGCCTCAGCCTCCTGAGTAGCTGGGATTACAGGCACACACCACGATGCCTGGCTAATTTTTGTATTTTTAGTAGAGACAGGATTTCACCATGTTGGTCAGGCTGGTCTCAAGTGCTTGACCTCAGGTGATCCACCTGCCTCGGCCTCCCAAAGTGCTGGGATTACAGGCATGAGCCACTGCACTTGGCCTATTTTAAATATTAACCCTTTATCAGATACATAATTTGCAAATATTGTTTCCCATTTCATGGCTTGGCTGCCTTGTCACTTTGTCAATAGTGTCCTTTGAGGCACAAAAGTATTTAATTCTGGTGAAGTTTTATTTCCCTGGTTTTTCTCTTGTTGCCTGCACTTTTCGGTGTCCTATTATTCCCTATGCTTTTGAGACCTTTGAAATCTAGTACATTCCCATACCTGCTACCGGGCTTAGGAAAGCCCTGCCCGTTCGCTGTTTCTGCAGCACACACACTTGGGCCTTTGGAATTCCATAACCACCTTGTTTAGTGACATGTTAGCATTTCTTAGTCATCTGGTATTCCTCTTATTACCCATCTTACTTGCCCTTCCAACACTGGGGTGTGTCGGATAGGAAGTAGTAAGCTTTCATCTTTCTATGACATTTCCTGGGAGATACCCCAGATCTCAGTATGTTTTTAATTGGACAAATCAGACTTTTTATTTATTTTCATTGTGGTTTGTGATGCTTTTAATGGGAATTAACTAGACAGAAATCACAGTTGCACTGTCATGAGGCTGATATTCCTCAGAGGAAGGTAGGCAGCAGTCCAGCTCGTCAGCTGCTGAAAATGTCCCCCTTGAGCTCCCGGTGGTGCTCTAAGGCCATGTAGCTTCTGCTGCAGCAAAAGTAATGAGATCCTTGGCAGAATGCACTTGAACATGCTGTAGAGAGCTTTCTGTATGCATTAGGCACTGCCAACGACATGCATGTCCAACACAAAGGGGCACGGTGGACGTAGAGCATGGCAGGTCCCAGTCTCTGAGCGGAAAGGGCCCAAGTGCAGATGGTAACCCACTCAGCACCAGGGCAGCTGCTCTGGCTGCTGAGGACTGGTCCCGCAGCCTTTCTGGGCACTGATGGGGCTTCCCCGGGAGCTCTGGGCTCTTCCCCACTGACACCAGCAGTTCCGTTTCCACCAGGGGCTCCTGGGACTTATCTGCACCCGGAATGCTCGCATGTGTGAATGCCTACTCCTGCTTTCCTTACTGCCTCCCTATTTGGGGCTGAACCTCCAGGTCGTGCTCCACTCCCCACAGTACACAGCCAGGCATCCTTCCTGTGTCCACTGTCCTCTTCACAGGGGCTCTCCTTTTCATGTCCCTTTCAAAAGAGCAGCCAGGCTTCTCCTGGTCAATTTCTTCTTCTCAATTTGGTGCTGACTCCTGGCTTCTCAATAGCATTTTTATTTTTGCAAGTTTATAGTAAAAATCAGCAATGCATTCTGGTTCCTCCATGCCAAGAATTTGTGCTTGTGCCTAAATATGAGAATCTTGACTCATGTCAGTAAAAATGATGGCCTCGGTAGACCCATGGCAGAGCCTGCAGCCTGGTGCCAAAGAGCACCTTCCTGCCAGCTCAGCCATTCACCACTGCCACTGCCGGCACACACAGACACACACACATACATGTACACACTCCTGCATGCACTGACAGGCACTCACATGCTTGTATGCACTTACATGCATACACTCACACATACACACTCTCACACACTAGCACACACACGCTTGCATGCACTCACATACACTCTCTCACACACTCACATACTTACATACACTCACATGCATACACTCACACATACACACTCACTCTGTCACTCATACACACTCCCACCCCTCCTGACGGGCAGCAAGCACTGCTCCGCAGGCACTCCCTTGGGCCCCTCACTCATGTTCTCATTCTCAACTTTCTCTGCTACCTGCCCTTTATCCGCTGATGCAAATCCTCTCTGCCAAGCCTCACTCCTGATTTACCTTGAAAAGAGTCCAATGCCTAACCCACTTTCCAAGGGCAGTCGAGGTGGGAATCATTGCTTTTATATAGGGCATGGCTCTGGCTACACTTGGGAGATGCCCTCGTTTCGTTTCAGAGAGAGGCTGTTCTCGGCTCACTCACTCCACTTGTCCTCCAGCCATACCCCTGCACAGAACCCGCTGTAGCCCAGGCCCCCAGTGACTTCTTCGAAGCCCTCAGGGTGGCTCTGTCACTAGGGAGATATGACCTTGAGATGTGATGGCAGCTGGTGGGACTGGGTGAGGCCGGAGCTGGCTGCATCCCTGTAGTGCAGGGCCTCCTGTCTGCCTTAGGGTATTCAGGTGTCCCACATGTCTGGCCCCTGGTTGTGAGGATGGCACCCCCTCCATATCTGCTCCATGGCCACTGGCTTTGCGGATCTCTACTTCGCTGTCTCCCAAGGGACATGTGGCTGTGTTCCAGCACCTGGCCAGGCCCTTTTCTGTTCTCTCATTACCCCTAACCCAAGCAATGTCATCACGCTGTACATCTGTCAGTGGGTCCAAATGTCAAAGACTTGCAGACCGCCCAGATCCCAATCTCTGGCTCCAACTCCTGCCTCATTCTCCTGCCATGGAACAGCCACTGGAACTCCTGCTCCACCTCCAGTGATCTCCACCCACCATACCACAGTTCCCTCTGCCCCAGGGCTGATGGCCATGGCCACAGGTGGAACCAGGCAGCTTCTGCCACACACCAAGGAGCCACTCTTGGTGGCCCCCTTTCCCTCCAGCCCTTCTTCACCCACCAGAAAGTTCTCCTGGCTCTGCCTCTGACCCGTGTCAGATGTGTCCTGTTCCCCCCGCCCTCAGTCTGTTACCATCACCTCACTCTTGGACTGTGCAGTCATCTCTGGACTGCTTGCCCAGGTCCTGCCCTGCTCCCTGCAGGACATTGTCTCAGCAGCAGCACAGCCCAAGGTGGTATTGTTGGATAGGTAAGATCAGCCTGCCTTCCCTGTTGAGGGCCCTCCCTGAGCCTGCACTCCAGCCAAGGCTCCTTGTGTGCTTGCAGGAGCATCCAAATGCTAATCATGTCCTGCAAAGCTCAACACCAGCCGCCAGCACTCACTCTCCAGCTGCATTTGAGGCCACTCTCCTCTGGTCCCAATGCAGTCTGGCTGCACTTACCTGCTTTCTGTTCTTCAAATAATCCCAGGCCACTCAGACTTAGGGCCTGAGCCCCTGCCCTTCCCTCTACCTGGTGTGTTCTCTCCAGGACGCTCCCACGGCTACTCCTCCCCATCCTGGGGTCTCAGGTGGCGGGTCCCCCATGCAGTGGGACACTCCCCCACACTCCTTCCCATCCTGGGGTCTCAGGTGGCAGGTCCCCCATGCAGTGGGACACTCCCCCACACTCCTCCCCATCCTGGGGTCTCAGGTGGCAGGTCCCCCATGCAGTGGGGCACTGCCCCACACTCCTTCCCATCCTGGGGTCTCAGATGGCGGGTCCCCCATGCAGTGGGACACTGCCCCACACTCTTTCCCATCCTGGGGTCTCAGATGGCAGGTCCCCCATGCAGTGGGGCACTCCCCCACACTCCTCCCCATCCTGGGGTCTCAGATGGCAGGTCCCCCATGCAGTGGGGCACTGCCCCACACTCCTTCCCATCCTGGGGTCTCAGATGGCAGGTCCCCCATGCAGTGGGGCACTCCCCCACACTCCCAAGAGCTGCACCTCCCCATCACCCTGTCTCTATTGTCTCACAACACTTGGCATCATCTCGGGATTCCTTTCTTTCTTCCCCCAATGGAACATGAGTTCCCCGAGTACAGGGACCAAGCCAGTCTCATACATATCTTACTTCCAGTGCCAAGAAGTGCCTGCCATGGATAAGGCAGTCAAAAAACATTTGTTAAAAGTGAGTGATTACATAACTGAGTGACAAAATGCCCACCTTCTCCATCTGTGGTTCTCAACCTTGGAGGCACATAAGATTCACAAATGAGCTTTAAAAATACGAATGCCAAGGTCCCCCTCAAACCTTGAATTTCTGACTTAATGGTTCTGGGGAAGAGCCTGGGTATCACGATTTGTTAAAACTACTAATGTGAATCAGATGTGGATCCAAGGCTGGGAATCAACTGGAATGTAGGTTTCAACCTGCAGAAAAGTTGTCATGATCCAGATACTGTCCACTCCCCTCCTTGAAAGGACCCCAGAAAAAGACCTACTGCAAAAAGAAAAACCTCCATCTTGATGGTATTAGTTCTCAAAAGGGCAAAGTCAGGGGACCCTATGCATTGGTTTCAGGGCCTGAGCTCAGTGATTGTTAAGACAAGTCCTGAAAAGTGAGGAATTGGTTAGAACTGGCAGAGTCTGACAACACAGTTTGGGATTAAAAGGCACAGCAAAGGGGGGTTCTTAAATGAGGTGTTGGTGAACAGACTCTTGAGTTGAGCCTTATGTTCCAAGAAGACGGATTCTGTGGAACAGTCTCCCAACTTCTTGCTATGTTTGCTTCTTTGGAGGTTTGTTTTTGCTTCGTCCCAATACTGTTTAACACATGAACAGGAATTCCTGTTGGTTTCTACTCTCAGTATTAATCAGAAGGAAAGCTTAGAAGCAAGTTTGAATCCACGCAAACGGAAGTATATTCAGAAAGAGTAAATGAAAATCCATATGGTCAAGAGGAAAGAAAAAAATCAAGCACTATGCCATTGCCTCCACAGTCAATGGGGAGGCAGAGTCTGAAAGTTTTCTGAATTAACTACTAATTTTTATTTTAACATAAAACTATTGCATGATTAATAATATAACCCAATCTATTAAGCACAGTTTAATAAATCAACCTAATATTTTTGCAAGGAGTGAAAGATTAAGAATATGAATGTATTAGTGAAACAAATGATTTATTCTTAAAAAATGCAACATAACGATGCTGCATCCAATTCGAAATTAAAATCAGGAACCTAATTAGAGACCATCACAAAAAATATATTGATTTTGTTAAACATGTAGAAGATGGTTGGCTAGGAAAGCACATAGCGAGTTGTTTAGATGACTGCTTCACCAAGATACAAAGAGAAGTGCACTTGAGGAGGGACCATCAGCAACCACCTGTGCTCCATCTACAAAGATCTGGCTGTGACGGCATGGCTCAGGAGCTGATCAGAAAATTTCTGGTAGACACTGTCTCCACTCCAAGCCACAAAGACAACTAACTAACCACTTCATTGGATCTAGATGCCAAAGCAAGCCATCTTGATTTAGATCCTTAATTTCCCTATTCACGAGGTAATAAAATAGAATTTTCTTTCTGAGAAGATGTTTTAAATCATGAAAATATTTAAACTGATCACAAAGCTAAGTGAAATACAATAAAACACAATGTCTGCAAGTATATATCATTTTAACGTTTTTTTAGACCAAATTCTTCATAACAAGATTCATGTTGGGAGACCAGTGGGATGACCCCAGGACCCCACCCCAGCTGGCTGGGCTGGAGGCTCAGCCACACGGGGTGGAGGCTGTGCCTGGCCCTGACCCTGGGCTCCAGACACAATTTCCCTTCTTTGACCCCCAGTCCCTCATTTTACATTCCTTTACAGCAGTTCCTCCCTTTGCTTTGGATATTCTTGGCTTCATCTTTTCCCCACTCCTAGACCACAAGCCCTTGTCAGGCAGAAGCTGTGTTTGAATCATCTTCTATCGTAACATCTAAGACGACACCCTGAAGTTACTGTTTGCTGAGTGAACTGTGTCTCTTGACTGCCTGCTTATCTGAAGGTGAGCTGTTCCCTGTAAACTCAGATCTCCCTTTTCCAGGACCTCTCAGGAGTGTCTGCTCATGAACAGCCAGGCTCAGCCAGCCCTGGAAAAGTATGGTCTGCATGCAGGCGAAGAAAGAAGAATATAGTAGAAAAAACAGCAGTTGTCCTCGGTCCATTGAAATTCAAAGGATTCCCTGGGGATTTATTTTCTAAATGGCTTCTTATTTCCCTAAGTGTTTTGTCCTTTTTCCTCTGATGTGTGGGCATCCAATAAGCAGGCACTGGCGCCATCAACTCCTTACGTTCCCTCCCTGGAAAAATCCTCTAATTATAAAGCATCACTTGCTGCATGAGCCAAAGGGAAGAGTAAATTATTCCACTTTTGTTTGTACCATTGACTCCAGAGACGAATGTCTTCTTGTCCCCTGGGAAGCCAAAGCCATCCACGTTGACCTTTTGCAGAGGTGGGTGCGGATTCTTGTGCTCACCACTCTGTGAACCCCACAGCCCGTGAATTCGGGTGCCTGCCTCCCTTCTCCTCAGAAGCAGTCTGTGTGTATTCCAGCTTCCACTGTCCTCTTTTCAGAATGTCAAGGACACTATCTCCTACTGTTTGAGTCCCTCTGCCTGTTCCCATCTCCCAAGCAACAGGAGAAGGGCCTCTTAAATCCCTGATTGGGATACAATTCTCCTAACAACATTCCCAATTGCCTTTAGGGCTACAGTGTACACAGAAAAAGCGTAGACAGCAGAGAGTATTTAACGCATGGTGACAATTAGTGTATACCGAATGCAAATGTCGCCTCCATACCAAGACATTATATGCATGGTGTCATGGAACCCCCCGCAGCTGATCCATGATGAAGAGATGCTGTTGATGACTCCATTTCAGTTTCAGACTAAGTGACCTGCCCAGGGTTCATCTCTCTCTCTCTCTCTCTCTCTCTCTCTCTCTCTCACACACACACACACACACACACACACAGAGTCACACACGCACACTCTTGTAAGTGTCAGAGCAACCTTTTGGCCCCAAGCACTCTGACCCCTCAGCAGGATGTCCTGCTGTCTCCCTAGAGCATCTTCCCTTTATGTGTCTTAGCTGTAGTCTCAGGAAGTTAGAACTGGCAGAGGCACTAGCTTAAGTGAGAAACCCAAGCACAAGGGTGGGTGAACAACAAGCTTGGGCCACAGGGAGATTATCCAGATAGCCTCTGAGACCTTGAGCAAGTCACGAGATCCAAGTGTCCTAGGCAGGTTCTTCCAGAATCAGACTTCTGACGAGAATCCACAGGCAAGTGACTGATGACGGGAGAGGCGCCAAGGGAGGTCAGGGAGGGAGCAGGAAAGGAGGGTGGGGAGGGGGGAAGTCAAGCCAGGCACAATCTCAAGAACAGTCTTGTAGGGGGATCTTCAGCCTGATCTTGAAGAGGCCTCTGGAGGGCAAGCAAGGCCTCTGAATTTGTCCTGCCTTGAAGCAGGGAAGCTGGACTTTCCCATTCCTGCCTGTCAGTCATGAGTTACTGACCACTAGGAAGGACATGCACCCACAGGCCCTTGTAGTTCTCTGAACAGCGAAGCTAAGCAGCTCCCGTGGCCCAAGTCCCCAAAGAAAGAGCATGGGCTGCAGTTAGAAGAAAAGCATGCAGAAACTGCAGAGTTGGCATACAGATCAGACACGGGCATCGCAGGGCATCTGAGTGGAGACCACCAGGATCCAGGATACTCGGCCCCAGTCACCAGTACAATGCCCCACGCGGGGCCAGAGCTGTGTCTGTGACTGGGGCCCCCATGACCTCATTAGAAGGTCTGGGGATTTGGGAGGTGAAATCGATTAAGGGGATTAGAAAGTAGGTTTTGAAGGAAAATTGACACAATTAGAGTATTTCACCTCCAGAGAAGACTAAATAGTAAGCCAGTAACTACACAAGTACATAAAGACTTCTTACCAAAAAATGATGGCTGATTCAAGGACTGCAGAAGTAGAATAATTGACATACTGCACATACAGAAGGGCTCCTACTGCACAAAGGAAACCCCAGCCTGACAAGGAAGGGAAGCCCCAGAAGACTGTAAGGAAGGGTACATGGTCCACGTGCCCAGCATCTGTCTTGTAGGATTACACAGGGTCCCTCTGAAATAATTTGCTCTGAACAGATAAAGCACGACAGCCAGGAACATTTCCTGCGTGTCTCTTATGGGGGAGGGTTTGGAAGCAGAAGTTCATAAAGTACATGAAAATGAGGATGAGAAGACCAGGATGAGCAGATCTTCAACACTGCCCTTGACCCTATGTTGGAGGAGTTGAGGCAGGTCAACCCTCAGAAGCCTGAACCTAGCATCAGAATGCTGCAGGGAGGGCCCTCTCCAGCCCAGAAGCTCCATACTGACTCCTAGGCAGTATGGAACCTCTTATAGAATCCATCCCTCATGTGAACAATGGCAGTGATACTGTCCCTGCCTCACTGGGCTGTGATCAATGGGTGCAGACACACTCAGAGCTCTTGCTACAGAGCTGGGAACAAAATAATGAAGTGTCAACTAGAATGGGTCTCCACATGTGAAATGTATGCCCAAGCCTGGTAGAAAGGTGGCATTCACTGCTGCTTCAAAGGATTCAAAACACTCCTCTGCTCAAGCAGAATGTGAGTCAACACAGAACCATCAAGGGACACCCAATGTGTCCCACATAGCCAGCTCATATTATTTCTGTTTCTTCCAGTTATTGACACAGAACCTTCCAGCACATGTACTCTGCAGAAACACAAGCTCATTCATTCTCCCCATGTCCTTCCGTGTTAGGTAAAATCTGGAAATTAGAATCCCCATTTTGCAAATACAAAATAACTGAGAAACAGATCAAGCTGCGACTCACTGAATCTGGAGCAAAAGCAGTTTCTATCTCCTGTCTGCTTCCTTGCAAGCTCAAGTTCCTGCTCCACTAGCCTAGATGTCAAGGTGCTTTATCCTTCTCCCTGCTCTGATATTTCTTTCTTTCCTTTTTGTAAAAAATGAGTGAATCTTTCTTTGATAGGAGTGACAAAGGAGCGTACAGAAGAGGTATGGAAATTTCAGAAGGGATGGGGTTCCTTCCCGCAGAATCTGACACTGGATGCCTGATTTACACAACCCGGGCACTGCCCCAGGAGCAGAGAAGGAAAAGCGCAAAGCAGGCTGTGCACATCCCCATCCATCTGATCGGCTCACTGGATCCAAGCCTGGGAGATGCCTGCCGGGGAATTGTCATCTGTTCACTCTTATGCACTGCCCACAGATGGAACCCTCCAAGGTCAGTGGATGAGGGACAGGCTGTGGACAGGAAGAAAACCGGGAGTCAGGGGGCCTGGATGCAGGGAGTATTTCTTCCAGTTTCCAAATGTGACTTTGGGTGCCTGGCTCTGGGTTCCAAAGGTCGTGGTGAGCCCTGAGTGCTGCCCCTCCTCTTGCTTATAGTGAACAGGGTCCTATTCTTAACTGAGAGGGGAGGCTGTCCAAAGCAGGACAGTGAAGATCATGCTCCAGACTGTTGTTGGGAGATGCTGTGTCTGACACAGGAGAATGATGTCAAGTCCAAAGACTAAGGAAGGGGAAGCAGAGGGCTAGATAGCAGCTGCGGAAGTCAATGCCAAAGGAAGTAGGGGCAACATCAGGTTTCAGACTGTGCTTCAGAGTGAGTCCCCGTCTGTGAGTGTGAGCTAGTGCCTCTCTGGAACACCAGCACCACTCCAGGAGCCTTGCGGCCTCATCTGCAAAAGGGGTCATCGTACCTGTGGAAGAGGCATCTCCTTAGGAGTAGAAGAGAATTTATGTGAAGGAGCCTCTGGTCAGTGCTGAGTCCAGATCACGGGTGGCTCCGTGATGACCTCAGGTGGATCCCAAATGTCAGACACTCCCCTACTCATTCCACAGTTAGCCGAGGGCCTCTTCCTCACCATCAACAGCAAATGGGCACACACTGAAAACCTTGGCTGTGCCACATTTCTTACCTATGTTGATTCTTTTACTCTTTGCAACAATGCCATGCCTGGGGCCCAAGAGGGAAGGGATCCACCCAGGGTCGCTCCACCGCAGACCTTGCAGCCAAAGGGAGCCGCAGCCTGGCCACACCCTCACTCTTGGTCTCCATGCTGCCACCTTGCCACCATCCTGGTCCTGTCCTGATCTAGGAGGAAAGTGAAGGCTGCCAAGGGATCTCCAGCAGAACCTTCTTTTACAATTACAGTAGAAATTGGATCCTTCTTATTTCACTGCTCTGGTTTTGTTAACAGGCTATTTCTGTGTCAGTAACTGCCCATGGGTGTCAACTCCCCAGTGGGCTAGAAAAAAGGGAAGATGTGACGTCCTTTCTTCTTCAGCAAAAAAGGATTGCCAGTATTGCTCCTTTAAACTTCCAGCCCACTCATCTGGGAGGTTCAGCCTGCCCTGTCACCTCAGAGCGCTCAAGCTGCTGGGCATGTCCTGACTTTTCCCTTTTCACGTTCCCTTTGACTCTGCAGGAGGGAAGCGGGTCCAGTTGATCTGGAGAGGCTGAAAGGAGAAAGAACTGAGACAGAAGTAATCAGTGGAAATTCCAGAGGGAGATAGATCAGAACCTACTGTCTAAGCACAAAGGGCTGCTGGCTTAGTAAAGTGAGGCTAAGGTGGGGAGGTCAGTGAGCCAGGGAGCCTGCCCACCTGCAGAGTGGCTCTGCAGCTTTGTCCCTGCAGGATGAGGCCCTGAACTCTGCACCCACCCTGGTGGGCTGCACATTATGTGCTGGGAGACCACTGCAGGTGCAGGCTCAAAGCCCTGTCCCTGCAACTCTCCCCACCAACGTGCCTCCCGAGAGGCAGGTAAGGAAGAGGTAGGCCTCACGGAGCCACCCCCACGAAGTTGAGGGCGCCTTGTTTACTTCTCTGGACTCTGCCTTTGCCTTGATAACTAGGGGACAGTTAGGTGGTTTGCAGGAAAAAGACATGTTGCTGTTGAAAATTCTGTTTTCAGGCTGGGCATGGTGGCTTATAACTATAATTCCAGCATTTTGAGAGACTGAGGTAAGAGGATTGCTTGAGGCCGGGATTTTGAGACCAGTCTGGGCAGCATAGCAAGACTTCTCTACAAAAATAAATAAAATTTTCAGTGCAGCATTTGAGTTTTTTTTTTTGTTTTTTTGTTTTGTTTTTGTTTTGTTTTGTTTTTTGAGATGAGATCTTGCTATGTAGTCCAGGCTGGACTTGAACTCTTGGGCTCAAGAGATTCTCCCACTTCAGCTTCCTGAGTAGCTGGGACTACAGGTGTGTGCCACAGCACATGGCTAGCAGTTGTTATTTGTTTACGCTGTGTTATGAACAGAATGTCTGTGTCTCCCCTCAAAATGTATACGCTGTAGCCCTAAACCCCAATGTGATGGTATTAGGAGTTGGGGCCTGTGGGAGGTCCTTAGGGCTAGAGGAGGTCATAAGGATGGGCGTCCATGATGACATTAGTGTGCTTGTAAGATGAGGAAGAGATTGACCTCTTCTGGCTCCGAGTGAGCGCAGTGACACGGCAGTCGTCCTCCACCAGGAGGAGAGTCCTCGCCTATCAGCATGCTGAGCATGGACTTCCCAGCCTCCAGAATTATGAGAAATAAATGTGTATTGTTTTTTAGGAGTGTATTTTTCTATTTATTTGCTTTTAGGGAGCCTAAACAGAGTTTCTTGACGGGACAAAGTACATTATTATTAGAGATAATGCAAATTATTAATTAGCAAATATATTTGTATAGAAAGGGAAAAAGCCACAAAATAGCTATGAATTGTAAGAAATAAGCACTGTTGCAGTGCAAATATCCCAAAACATTCATGTGGTGCCATGTTCAGCTCTCCGAAGCTCTTTAGCTCTTACCTGGAGCAGCCGTGCTCAGGTGATGCTGCTGGGAGTCTGGAGATAGATGAAGATACTCCCCCTACACCCGCCTTCATACTTACACATGCACCTGTACACTGGGACACACACTTGTGCAACACATATGCTAGAAAGGCCTCCAGTCCAGTAAGTGAAGCACAAAAGGTAAATAAATAACAAAGCTCCAGACAGGAGAGGGTGCGACCCACAGAGAGGGGGGCAGGCCCGCTGCCATGTTCCCAGGAAGTGGGATGTAGTCAATGGACCTTCCTTCCAGGGTGGGTTGGCCGTGCAGCCAGGAGAGGGGGATAGGAAATGGGAATTCAAGGGGCCACCCTAACAGGGAGTCATGGCACATGCCTTCAGGTGTTTGTCCGAGGAAAACGCATTGCAAAGAGTGTGAGAAACATCAGTGTGACTATTTCAAAGTGACGTGAAGAATCAAGGTTCATCAGCATTCTCTGCTGTCTGGGGAAGATCACTCACAGCTTACCTACACCAGTCCAATCCGATTTTATCACTCTGTTCAAAGGTTGCTCACAGCCCAGGATGAGGCCCAATCCCCTAAAACCTGGTATGAGGCCTTTAGTGATGAGACCACCACCCACCTTTCCGGTCTTATCTTACGCGTCCTACACTCGTGCTCCATGCTTCTTCAAACTCAAAAACCAGAAAGAGCAAAACTGCCCCAGGAGCACTGCCTTCCCCCACCCCCAGGGTCATAAGCACCCACACACAGGCAGGCCCTGCTCCTCGTCCAGGTCTCAGATCTCTTGATTACTCCCTGTCTTCATGGGCCCCCCTCCCACTCTGCTCCCCCAGGACCCCTTCCTCGCCCCTTTGGAGCAGTCATCACTCTGCACAGTCACTGCTGTTTACTTGTGCTTTTGGGCAGGGCCATACCTGCCAGGCTCACCTGCTCCTGTGCCCCCAACAGCTGCTCTGTACCTGTCCAGTAGCAGACACCAACCAACACTCACCAAGCCAATTGACAAACACACAGGCAAAGAAAGAATACACCTGGGGACTGGGCCTCCCCAAGCAGTGTGACTCTACCACTGTGGATACAACAGCTTCTTTGTTCTTGGTTAAATCACTTTGTTTTGCTATTTTTTCACCATGGCTGAGGGTGAGAAAAGCTTTACGTACATTCGGCAAGGTATTCTTAGCTGGTGAGTCCTCTTTCAATCAATTCTGTATTTTCAGGTAGCTCTTGAACAGAAGGAGCTCTTCTTTCTGCTGCTGGCCAGGGCAAACGTGTCCTGTACCCCCAAATTGGATAGATTCTGTGAGGCCATGCTTAATACGTGCTATGGCAGGAGACCCTTGTGGGACCCGGGTGCCTGATAGCAAGCAAACTGCATCAAAGGAATGCCCCTAAGGACCAGCTGCCAGGCCAGCTGTGCAGAAGCAGAGTAAGGGCTCTTTGTGGGCTGGTGCTGATCTGCATGACAACTGCCCAGGGAACACAAGCCAGGGTGCAGCAGAGAGCTGCCTTTGGTTCAGGCACTTGCCTGAGTGAGTTCCTTTGTTTAAAAGGCATTCTTTTCTTAAAATATGAGTGATAAACCGAGAATCACAAAAATGAAATTGCTTACCTTTGTGTTTCCTCCCTTCAGTTCCACACGCTGCAGAATTACAGAAGTGGTTATTTTTGCAAAAGAACTTTTTTTCGCTCACAGAAAAAAAGCAAATGCAGCAAGAAATATGTTTTCTTGAGCCAAAAACGAGTTCTTAGGCCTTTTAGAAAGTGCCAGCAACCATGCTAATAATTAATGACATGTTTAAATGCTTAGTGCTGCACCAGCAATGTTTTCAAGAATCCCAACCTCTTAGTTTTTCTTGACGTTAGAGTTACACTTGTACAGCAAGAAAAATATAGTCTTCCTTTATCTTAGTGAGGAGGTGCATTGCACTGTTCACTTGGTGCCTGGATTGAAGTCGATGTCTGTGTCCATTTTTGGAAGCTCGAGATTTTGAGCATATGCTACAAATTCTGGCCTCACAGGTCATCCTGTAGCAAAGCTTTGTAAAGCTTTTTCTTCTTCTTTTTTCTTTGTTTAATCTCTAATGGTCCTGAGAACAATCGTGTTTTCTAGCTTTCAGCTGAACTACAATTTTCTTAAAAATACTGAAGCTTCTGATACCACATTCAGTCATAATAATAGGTACGTATTATGGGACAATTAATTGGATCATAGAAATTAATAACTAGATAAAATTCAAAGAGAAGCCATCTGCTCAGGCAGGACAGGGGTGAGGCAGGTTTCTGGGGGACATGAGGACAGCCAAGTTGGTGACACAATGAGGATGCAGGCTCTGGTGTGGACAGGCTGGGTCATTACCCATGGTAGCCGGAAATGCCTGGGAGAATGTAAGGCCAAGTGTGTGTTCAGGTCAAGTGACAATCTAAGAACAAGAAGTGGAAGACAGAGGTCAGGAGAGAGCAGAACAACTGCAGGGCCAGCCATACAGGACAACAAAAGAAAGAGCCACCATGTCCTTATGGGCAAGTGGGGGGCTTGAACTTTGTTCTGTCTTACCTGATTTCTGGCTGTCTGGTGTGTGAAAGGGCTGCTCGCTGGTGATGGTTTACGATCTCTCCCAACTGGACAGCATAAACAAAACCTACCTGTGCGACTATCTGCTATAAGCAGCCTTATGGCCCAAGCTCCACACAGGCTCATATTTAGAAAAAAGATCAACTGGACACCTAAAGTCTTGAATTGAAATACAGATCTCTAATGTAGGCTTGGGTGATGCAGGAATTCCACATCTTAAACGACACAGCAAGATTTCCCAGGATCCTATTTTGACATCTCTTTTCTGTTAGAGGGAACCCACTTCACACACTCAGGTACCACTCAGCAATACGGGTGATGCCTCCTCCTCCCCGGAGGGCAGAGGCTGATGGAGGTGCATCTCCTCTTCATCCCCTGGCTGGGTGATTCTGAGAAACACTCTTTTCCTTCCAAAGGGATGGAGAGTGGCTGCTGCCTGCAGTGGTGACCAGCTCAGGGATTCCTCTGCCATCTGACTCCCCTTCCACCCTGCTGGCCACCCACTGGCCCCTTACCCCTTTTTCCTGGGATTATTTTCCAAATAAATGTCCTGACTGAGCTCTCCAGCCCTGGTTTTGGGAAGGGAGACACAGGCCAAACGTCACATTCTTTCTGGGTATTTTAGCACCTCTGGTTTACTGAGGTGTGACAAATCTTATCCAATTTATCCAATTAAGGTTTGCGAAATTGTGAACTTGACTGAGGGAAACTATTCCAGCAAAGGATGGGCATAAGAACACCAGATAATAGGTAGTAAAAGCTGCTATTTTGGCTTCCATGGGGTATTGAGGAAAGAAGACAGGTCTTAGAAGGGTCTGCTGACAAGCGCAGTGCTGCGCTGTGCCCATGGTGACCACCGTTCCTCTTCTGTGTGCCCACGGCTGTCAGTGTCCCGGACATGCCCATGGTGACCACAGTTCCTCTTCTGTGTGCCCACGGCTGTCAGTGCCCCGGACATGCCCATGGTGACCACAGTTCCTCTTCTGTGTGCTCATGGTTGTCAGTGCCCTGGACACGCCTTCCATGCTCAATGCCAGTATGCCCACTTTCTAGATGGAGAAACTGGCATTTCAAGAAGATGAGGAGTGGCCGGGCACGGTGGCTCAAGCCTATAGTCCCAGCACTTTGGGAGGCTGAGACGGGCGCATCACGAGGTCAGCAGATCGAGACCATCCTGACTAACACGGTGAAACCCTGTCTCTACTAAAAAATACAAAAAAACTAGCTGGGCGAGGTGGCGCCTGTAGTCCCAGCTACTCCGGAGGCTGAGGCAGGAGAATGGCATAAATCCAGGAGGCGGAGCTTGCAGTGAGCTGAGATCCGGCCACTGCACTCCAGCCTGAGTGACAGAGCCAGACTCCGTCTCAAAAAAAAAAAAAAAAAAAAGAAGAAGAAGATGAGGAGCTTGTTGAATGTAAGCAAGTAAAGGTCGGATGTGAGGGAGTGGAGTTAAACTCACCCGGCCTGCCTCTGAGGCTGGCATCCTCTCCACCATATCATGCTGCACTGCCCACCCTCCTAGATAGGCCTGGGTGGCTCTTCAGGAGCCCACATTTTCATACTCTCAGAAGAGAAACTAAAGCTGTCCAAGGACTAAGCATAATACTCAAGACATTTTTGGCGTGAGCCATTGAGCAACAGAGTCCACAGGAGCTAGGGGCAGCCAGATGGAATCAGCCACTGAGATCTGGGGTGTCTAATCCAGACACGACAGTGTCTGCTGCACTCAGCCTCTGCCCCCTTGAAACAAGAAGAAGATCCCCAGCTGAGGGAGAGACATCAGTCATGGTCCTATGTTCTGAGGGTCTTCACACCAGCATCAGCTTTGTGCCAAGGATCTAGACTTTGCCATTTCTCTCAACTTCTCAGAAAAAGCACCAGCAGCTCTTGTCTTGCCAACCATCTTTAAGAAAGGTGACTTGCAGGCCGGGCGCGGTGGCTCAAGCCTGTAATCCCAGCACTTTGGGAGGCCGAGACGGGCAGACCACGAGGTCAGGAGATCGAGACCATCCTGGCTAACACGGTGAAACCCCGTCTCTAAGGCGCTGCCAGCACTCTGAGCCTGCCCTTGCCTCCTACAATGCTAGGCAGCACATAGAATAAGCTCATTTCAGAGGTGAGGAAATCCAGGTGCTGTTAATCAGGATAGAGTGTGAGAGAGAGCAGCAGACACTTGCTCCAGCCCAGGCTTGGCTGGCTCTGAGATGTGAGCTTCTACTCTCGCAGGGAAGCATTCAGCTGATGCCTGACAGACAACCCCTATTAATGTTGGCTACTGGGGACCCCACCCCACTTCTCACAAGCAATGTGAAGACAGAAGAGCCACTCTGTTCTCAAAATTCAGCTTCTTCGTCTTCCTGGAATCATTCCAAATGGCCCCACGGAGCGTAAGATTCAATGAGGTTATATTTATAAAGAACTTATCTCATTTCTAGACATGGTAATTGAAAAAAAGGCCACAGATTCCTCCTGTCACTCACTGCAAGCCCACTTCCAATGTGACTTTATAGCCACAGTACAGGATATCTCCCCAACTCCTGAATCTGGCCTGGGCCACTTGATCTGCTTTGGTCAATGAGATGATGTGATGTCACCCTGAAGAGTCATGCACATTGAGGCTTGCCTTCCCTCATTGCTATCGGGCACCCCGAAGCCACCACTGGGTGAAGAACTCTGAGCCAGCCTACAGGAAAAGGAGAGACATGGCCCATAGCCAGCCTACTCCCAGAAATGTAAGGTCTTTGGCTGCCAGCTGACCGCAGATGCCTGAGTGAGCCCAGACAGCACTGTGTGAGGCAGAGGCAATCCATCCCAGATGGCTCAGCCCATATCATCAACCCACAGCACTGTGAGCAAATCAATGATTATCATTTTAAGCCACTGAGTTTCGGAGTAGTTTGTTCAGGAGCAACAGATAACTGATACACCAGCACTATAGAAGTTGCTTAAAACATAGTATCTTTCTCTCCTCCTTGTTTCTTTTCCAAAGTGCTGTAACGAATGCATGGGCAACACTGCTGATGCTGGAACTGAGCAGACCCAGACGTGCACTTGACCCTCTACTTTGGGAGGCTGAGGCAAGAGGATCATTGAGAAGTTTGAAACCAGCTTGGGTAACATGGCAAAACCCATGTCTCCACACAAAAAGAGAAAAAATACAAAAATTTTCCGGGCATGGTACTGTGTCTGTAGTCCCAACTACTCAGGAGGCTGAGGTGAAAGGATCACTTGAGTCCAGGAAGTTGAGGCTGCAGTGAGCCACGACTGTGCCAGTGCACTGCAGCCTGGGCCACAGCTCAACACTCTGTCTCAAAAAACACATTTACCTACATAACAAAACTGCGCATCCTGCACATGTACCCCTGAACTTAAAAGTTGAGAGTTAAAAAAAAAAATGTTAGCTGGAAGGTGTGGCAGCTTGCTCGGTGCCTGAGTGACAGTTCTTCCCAGCACAGGAGGTGGTCCACAGACCTCTCTTAACTCTGAAAGTTCTGTAACTTCCTCTGAGATAAGCATTGTTGAGGTTACCCCAATTTCCAAGAGAGTTGGTAATTTCTACTGTGTCCCATTGCCTAATATGTGACAGCTCCTCGCTGACTTTCTTGAAAGTCTCTATTTCAATGCTATATCATAGCATACTAGATAATATTTCAAGCCACAATAAGGGAATCACAGGTAAGAGAAACTGCCCATCGTGTGCTGGGCCACTGAGGTTCCCACCAGGAGCCCTTTGGAGCTGCTACATCTCCCAGGAGTGGGTGACATCCGTCTCTTTACATACACGTCCCGGCCCTGTGAGTTTCTTTTGCAACGAAGTGCAAGGCCCATTTGAATTGCATAAACACTAAGGGGTGTGTGTGTGTGTATGTGTGTTGGGGGGGGTGTCAAGAAAAGACAACAGACAAGACACTTGGGGATCTTGCAGCATGGGACAAATAAAAATAATAGTATATTTTTAAATCCTCTACATTGATTTCATGAATTTTCTTCCTTTTTCTCTCAAACTACTGTCTTTCTTCAACAGACATCAATTTCTTGACACCACAATCCAATGCGGTTTGTTTTCAGTAACTATCAGCTGCTAGGTATTTGTTCAGCACTTGGAATGTACCCAGGCAAAGAGATGTGCAAGTATAAAACAAGGGAGCCCACCCTGCAACTGGGAAAGAGGAGTTACATGTTCATTCCAAAACAGAGAAACAATGTAAAAACAGGAAAAAAAAAAAAAAAAAGAAAGAAAGAAAGAAAGTATCCATGCTCAACTCATCAGCTGGGAAAGCCTGTGTGTAAAGTTCTGAAGCCTGAAAACTTTCAAAGAATCAAGGGTATAAAGGGTCCAGAAGAACTCAATACAGGACACAATTGCAAAAGTATTTTCTTCCTTTAATTTCTGCAACCCTCACTTTTGGAGGGAACACAGCCAGCGGTGACCTGGGGCCCCACGGGTTAGGCTGCACTCAACAAGGTGCCTGCTTGCTATATTAGGAAGAGTCCACTTTCAAATTCAAACTGCACCCAGGAGACAAAGGCGAGTCCTGGCTGTAGCCCAGGCAGGTGTTCTCTTGTCAAAACAAAACCTGCCTCAAAAGTCAATTCAGAGACTGGGCAAGTGAAAGAGCAGTGACTTAGAGGTAGGGAACCGAGCTTGAGGCTACTCCTGCACATTGGGTCACTACGGAATCGTAATTACCCTTTTAAAACTTCAATTCCTTCGTCTGATAAATGGGATCAATGACGCTCCACCTCAAATGGGTCTAACAGTATCTGCTCAACCTAATGGCTTAGATGGGAAACTGCTTTATTCAGGAAAGGGCTCCGGAACAGTAAGCTGCTTTACTAAGGTGTGGTGGCATGTTCTTCCAAGTTGAGAAGTTCTGCTAGATGGGAGAAATGAACAGTGCCCGTTTCTGAGTGTTCCAGACTACAGCCTTGCAGCTCCGGAGACCTAAGGGAAGAAACATCAGGCATGTCTCGCGGGGCTGCAGACATGAAGATGGGGATGGAATTCAGGTGATGGTACTGGTTGCACTCACCTGCTCCTCCTTCAAATGCCTCCTTCTGGCACTCTGCATTTCAGCATTCTCTTTGGGCTGTGGAGGCTCCCCAGAAGCCACGTCCCCTGAAAGGAACATAGGAAGGACCTCTTGTTCCCGGCACCACCTTTAACTCCTGCCCCTGCCCACCAGGACACCTGGGCAAGACGCATCGCAATGGTGGGTTACCAGGCAGGACGGAGGGCTCTAGGAGGGTTGGGAGCTGTGGAACCCTGGAGCTTAACCTTTTCTGACCACCAGAGAAGGAGACTGCGGTGGCAGGACTGGGGCCTCTGCCTAGTGTTGAAACGGGAGCGCACAGATGCTTTTCTAAATAACTTTTGACCCCCTTTCTGGTAAATCTTTTTTTCATACTTGATTCTCTATGAAATCTAGACTGCAAACACCACCTCCTCCCCTCCTAGAACGCAGACTGGCTTACCACCGCCCTAGTTTCCTTCCAATTCCAACTGGAGCGGGCCCGCCATGGGCCAACAGCAGGCTAGCTCAGGGCTGAGGGGGTCTCTGGAGTCTGAACTCCGCGCCCGCTTGCTCCTCCACGGCTTAGCTGGTCAGGACTTGAACATTCGCCGGACCCATAAATTGGGTCATTTTGAACCTCAAAACCGAACCGGAGCCTGGGGAGGCCTTTAGGACCGAGGGGAGCCATCCCTCCCTCTAGTCGGGCAGCAAATTCCTGTCCTCCTAGTCCCCCGCAGTTATCCACCGCCCCCAGCCTCTGTGGCCCTCATTGTCAGACACCGGCCCCGGGCCACCCTCTGGACGGGATCCCCCGCTAGGGCCTCCCTGGCCTGGGGCAAAGTTGGTGGCCACCTTCGCGCGGGCTGCGCCTTCCTCCTCTTCCCTGCCCTCCTCCCCCGGAGCCCGCGCCCGCCTCCTCCAGCACGCGCGTTGCCAGGCTCCGCAAGCTAAGCTGAGCGGCTGGCCCCAGGGCGCCCCTAGCCCAGCCTGCCGGCCAGGCGCGTGCGACGATAGTCTCCCAGCACCCCTTCCTCTCCCGAGAGGACTGAGCTCCGCCCCGGCGCCGCAGCTCCCGACTCCCAGCCGCTCGGGCTGCAGCCGCTGCCCCGCGCCCGGCGCTCGGGGCAGCCGGGGGCGCTGGCGGCTAGCGCAGGGCGGGGAGCGGCGGGGGGAGCGGAGCGGCGCAGAAGGGAGGGCAGAGGAGGAGAGAGCCTGGGAGCGGAGGAGCAGAGGCGGGCGCCGCACCGCCCCGCATGCTCGCTCGCTGGATAGACCCGCGGGCGGCCGCTTGGGCGCACTTGCCGGGTCACCTTGTCCCGGAGGTAAGTCCCGACCTCCAGGCCGCGAGGGCGGGCGGAGGGGCCCGCAGTGGGCGGGGTCGCGGCGGGGGCAGCGAGCTGGCGGCGGGAGCGGGAGGCTGCCGGGCGCTGGCGGGTGTCCTAGTCCTGGCTCCGCCTCGGAGCGCGCAGACCCGGCGGCGGCGTGGCGCCCGCGGTAAGTCTGGGTGGTCGCCGGGACGAGACTTGGGAGACACGGGGTCGGCGGGCGGGAGGAAGAGCTGAGCCGGCGGAGAAGATGCTGAGGAAAGGGTCGGTGCTGGCCCGGGCTGCACCTTGGTGCCTTGCCACCCCGGGAGACGCGAAGGGGCTGCTGTGCGAAGTCGATGGGAGCTGCTGAGACCGAGAACTGGGAGCGTAGTGGAGCCAGGCTGCCCAGCAGGGCCATGGGGGCGCGCGGCGGGCCAAGGCTCTGCGGGTTCGCGCTACCCCTCGGAGTGACCCGAAGGAGACCAGCCGGGGCTGGTGAGCCGGGCGGCCGCGGAGCTGGGGACCTAGGTCTGTTTGGGAGTAGGAAGGGAAACGGACTAATCCTCCGAGCGGAGCGGCAGGCAAGGTGCAAGCGCGCTTGGGATGGGGAATCCCGACGGGCGACCGGGGCGGAAGCAGGGACTCCGGGAGCCTCCTTCCTCTAGCCAGGGCAAGACCTGCCTTCGAAAGCTGTCTGGCCCCTGGCAGCCGCGACAACCTGCAGCCCTGGGAGCCAAAGCCCCGGCGCCGAGATGGGAGCGAGCACATACGCTGTTTTGGTTCCAGTTTGAATCTCGCTTTTTCCTAGTCGTGATTTCTGCCTCTTCGTGTGCGCTCTCTGGGCAGTGGGGAGGAAGGAATGGCTCACTAGATGAGTTGGGCACTTTTCTTAGGGAAGGGGCTTTGGTCCCTTTGCGCTTTTTGCAAGACCCTAGTAGAGTGGCTCTGGCAGCCGAGCTTTGAGGCGGCGGCCAGAGGGGCCGTTTGGCATCTCTGAAAGACGAGAGGAAGGAGTCTTCTGGTAGTCCTGTTTTCCTTTGGGGGTTTCCTTGCACGCAGAGGTTTGGGCGCTTGGCACCCCGACTTCAGGTGCGCACAGTCCTCCTGCGACATCAGATGCGCTGGCGCCGCGGCTCTCCTGGCTCGGACCGATGCCTGCGACTTCCCTGGCCATGTCTTGGTGTTTAGTGCAGCAGACACCGGCCGAAGGCTTGGCTGATCGGGGGTGTCGTGGAGGGGAGGGATGGGCATTACACAGTGGCTCCGTTTTCTGGTTGGAATCAGTTGGTGGGGCGTGCTCGCGCGCGTCTGTGTATCTGTCCGTTCCCCTCCTACAGCCCAGCGTGTTTGGTCTGAGTCCAAGGAAGGAGGTGGTGTGTGTGCTGCGTAGACCTGCGCCTGTGGGGTGAGCAGCCTCATAACAGCCCCTAGAGCCGGCCAACTTCTCAGTGCTAGGCTGCGACCTCAGGGGCCGCCGCGTCGGGGATCGGAAGTGGTCTTCAAAGAGGGGTCTGGCTCTCGAAGTCCTGGCAGCAGCCGAAGTGAAAAGGAGCTGCCAGGAGGCGGGCGGGCAGTCTGATGTCCGTTCTGGCGCGGACAGGAAGAAACTGAAGTCGAATTTTTAGATGAATTGCGTGCTGTGTTTGGCGGTAGTGTGGCCCGTTCTTTTGGAGGTCCACACCACAGGTGTGAGGCCTGTGGGCCCTGAGGAAGCGCCCTCCCCTTGTTTTCTCCCTCCCCTCTCTCTCCATCTCTCCACCGCCAACCCCTTTCTTTGCGAGGAGCAAGCCTGACTTAGTAGCTGATCGGCGCCCTCTCTCACCCTGCCCCCGTATCCTGCATGAAAACGGAATCCTCATAATCAAGAGGGCCTTGTTTAAAAAAAGATGGAGAAATCTATTTTTAAACTATTTTATTATGGAAAATTTCAGTGGTACACAGTGGCAGACAGAGAATAGTGCCCTGAAGCTTTGTGTACCCCCCACCCAGTCACCACCTGCAGTTACCTTTTGTAGAGTTTTGGAGGCCTTATTTGATGAAGTATTTCAAAACTCATTCCAAAATGCTAAGTATTGGATAGTATGTTAATTAGCTCCATTCAGCCATGACACATTGTATACACATATCACAGCATCGCTTTGTACCCCATAAACATATACAATTATAATTTGTTAATGTCTGATAAAATAAACTAATTCATTAAAAATACAAAATTACTTTGATATAAACTTCAAAAAAAAAAAAAAAATTCCAAACTCACCTCACCTCTAAACACATCCGTCTGTATCTCCAGCTGATGACATTTCATTTTATGTTACCTAACTCTCAGAAATGTCAGTTTTTAATAACCCCATTAGATTATAGGTGATATTAAAATAAAAATGAAGGCCCCCTCCATTCCCACTTTAGGGTAGAAAAGGAAAACCTGCTAACTCTCCTTAGGGCGTACAGGGGCGAGATATTGAAGGAAAGACAAGTCCAGATCTCTGGAAGAGAGACATATTAGCAATAGGACAAGACTTATCCTAATTCATGCAGGGTGTAAACATGATTCTGGTTGAGCCATGATAGGCAAGATAAATTTTTTTTGATAAAAACTTTAAAACTCAGTTCAAAAATTATAAGCAATTAATGTCTTCCACATTTAACATTGAGATAAAGGTGCTCCACCAGACTTATTTTTCTCATTAATTTTAAATCATATTTTCTAGGGAGTTATTACTATTATCAGAGAATAGAAAGTTATTTTCTTATGTAAGATTTCTATCGGAGGCACTAGTCGGTGCTATGCTGAGGTTCATGGAGCGTACTGAACATTTCATTGTTTAATTAGAAAATGTTTGGTCGTCCTCCAGGTCACACCTGCTCTGCCCTCTGAAGAGGCTCTGGGCTTGCTAAGATGTGATGTCCAGTGTGACTTTTACTGGCTGGAGAGGTGTGGCACACAGGGAGGCACTGGAGGCAGTGGGAGGGGATGCCCTCCCTCCACCAGCCCCCTCCCATCCTGCACACCTCTGTGCTTTCCTTTATATAAAAGCAGTTCCTAAAAATTGTCAATGACGTTCTTAGAGGAGTCAGTCAGACTTTTGAGTACCTTTATAAAGTGCACTATTTAAAGGCGTCCTTAGTTAACCTCTTGTAAGATGAATAACCATCTTGTAGGTGAGCAGTTTTATGTCCTGTCACCCCATCCCCAAATAAAACCTTGTCTTTTCATGACTCCAGCTTGGCCTGTGCCCCTCACATTGGCCTTTCAGATCCTCATGCACATTGGAAAATGCAGGTTCCATCTCAGAGTGAACGCACTGCTGTGGCCTATAGTTTGAACAGATGTCACATTATCAGCAAAATTCTTTGAATGAGTGGGTAAAGTGGCAAGGACTGAAGTATGGGGTGTTATTTTGACAACACCAGCAAAACACGGGGGGTAAGTGACTAGCAGAACAGCCTGTTGTATCAGTGGAAAGTTGCATAAGGTCATTTTGGGGCAGTGCATTGATAGAAGTTTTTGGAGCCATAGCTCTTGACTCAGCATCACTACACTAGAGGCATGGTGTCAAAATCTCTACAAAGCAGTACTGAAAACAGTAGAGATAGGCTGACCAGGTCTCTAACCACATCACTGGAATTAGAATAATGAAGTTGGCAGTGGGAGTTTTGAAAAATGTGGTTTCTCAGCATTCTGTATGCAAGATGCCCATTTTGAATGATTCCTAAGAGATCCTAAACTTGTGTTCAGAGAGCAGCTGAAGTAACCTGGGCACCAGCTATGATTCAGTGCCCTCGTGACTGCTTTGCTTACATCCAGGCAGCATATTGGATTGTGCGGAGAGTGGAAGAGGGATGCCCTGGGGAGACAGGTGTGCAGAGTATCTCCTGTCCCCAGGCTGCTCCCTCTTTCCCCTTGGGCCTTCCCCGAGTGCCATGAGCAGACATAGGCTCCAGAATCTGAAAGGTCCCATTTGTTCTCTCAGAATGCCATGTGAATACAAACTTTACCCAGAGAAACTTTGAGACAATGAAATGTCCTCAATCCAGTGTCTTTTTCGTTTAACAAACTGTGACAACATTAATGCTTGGTTTTCAAAATCCTGGAAAGAATATGGTTGAAAAGAAACGATCTCAGAAAAGTGACGTGGTTTGTCTAAGATCATTCAGCTAGCAAGCAGCAGAGCCCAGAGTCTGGAGCCTACAACCTGTCGTTGGCAAGGGTGAGGATTGGGACAGTGCGTTTGCACTCACTTGGGGTGGACGGACACATGCACAGGAATGTGCCCAGGGTGCATACATAGCCATGTGGGCTAAAGATTTATGAGAATGTATAGGAAAGGCATGTGAGCAATAGCTTATGAAATTTAGCCTTAACATAACTAAATTTAGATTCATATTACCTTATAAACTTACGTGATGCATTCTCTAAGATGGAAACATTTTTAAAACAGATTACCAACAAACCACCACCCTCCATTTGTAATATGTGATGATTCAAGATGCAAGCATGATTCAGATAACAAAATGTAAATCTTCTTAAACTATTGTATGATAAATGACCTGTTAAATTACCAAAAACAAAGAAAAATAGAAATTCTAAAGAACAACAACAGATAAGCTTCGGGATCAAAAATAACTGTTAGAACCAAAAATAACAGAACCAGGAAACATTATACACAGGTAGAAAATAATAAAAATAAAAGTTGCTTCCAAAGGCACAACCCAGGGGATAACTTCGCCTGTTTAGTTACGTAAAAATAATTTAAGAGTTCAGTTAGCATTATTTCAGAGGCATGGGCCTTTTGCTCTGGAAGTTGCAATCAGTGTTCAGTGTGAAAACACTTTTTGCTTGGTTTTTAGTTCTTAACTGAATTTTGTGTTAATAAAATTCATTTTTAAATACTGGTGTGGCATTTAGAGAATGAGTCTGACGGAGAGAGTACTTGTGTGGATTTTAAACTGGGTGTTTCAAAAAGGGCTCACTTAGGGTAAATTTCTATTTTGAACAATTCTTAGGTCTCCAACAAGTTCAGCTGTTATCTATCACTTGACCTCACTGGGCAGGCACTTTCAGATGTTACCTCCATCTGTTACTTCCTTAGGTTTCCTCTCTTTCAGAAAACTTCAGTGCCCAAAACAAAACCAGAAAGCAAACACATTTCAGATAATTCTAACTACAAAAGTTTTATTCCATTGCCTCAACTTTAAACTACAGATCTTTCTGAAAGGGAGATACAGTAATCTTACCTCAAATACATTTGGAACCACCCCCCACGCCCCTGCTTGGAAAAGCAAATAAATGAAGTGTTATAGAAACTCACTCTTCTGTCATGCATACAATAGTCAGTTTTTAACTTCCTCCTATAGGAGGAAGTTGGTCTTCACATGTTGGTGGTACAGACCCTCAGCTGGCGTGGGTCTGAGAGACAGGAGTTTATCCCTGAAGATCCTAATGGGATTAAGTCCTGGGACAGTTTCCTAGTGGAAACCCAGTAGCCATGCTTGGGGGTGGCCTGAGGCATTAGCTTTAGGGTAGACCCCGGGGAAGCCCAATTCATCCTACAAAAGATTGGTACCAATTCCACTGTTAATTATTTGCGGTTTCTAAAAGTGCATTTAATAAAGCCTATGTGTTTCTGTAGCCAACCTTCATGTCTGACATCTCAGCCTCAGCCCATCACCCATGTGTCTCCTTTATAAGAAACCTTGTTGTTCCGTTGAGTGCCCCATGGGATAATGGCACAGCACGAGTAAGGCAGTCGAAAGAGTCAAGATGTGATAGGTGGTGTGCATGGTTTCTGAGATGCTGTCTAAGCGCAGGGACTGGCCTGGGCTGGCAGGCATAGATGATTGACTGTCACAGATTGACTGTAAGAGGCACTCATCTGCTGCAGATCTCCCGTGGAAACCCTGTATTTATGAGGACCTTGGAGAGGACCCTGCACCGGGCAGTCCCACCAATCCTAACCCAGTCTTGGAATGCTTTCAGATACCTCTTGCCTCTTTTGGCTTTACTTTTCTCTCCCAATTCCTCACCGTTTCCATAGTGCCTTTGTGACAGGTGGCTCCACAACAAAGAACTATGAGCTGATTAATGTGCATAGTGTCTTTTTTTTTTTTTTTTTTTTTTAAATGGCGTCTCACTCTGTCACCCAGGCTGGAGTGCAGTGGCACAATCTCAGCTTACTGCAACCTCCACCTCCTGGGTTCAAGCGATTCTTCTGCCTCAACCTCCCAAGTATCTGGTACTACAGGTGCACTCCACCATACCTGGCTAATTTTTCTATTTTTAGTAGAGACAGGGTTTTCACCATGTTGGCCAGGCTAGTGTCGAACTCCTGACCTCAAGTGATCTGCCCTCTTAGCTTCCCAAAGAGCTGGAATTACAGGCATGAACCACTGTGCCCAGCTTAATGTGCATAGTATCTTAACAGTTTTTTTCTTATATACTAAACCTAGAGATACAGCTCATTCATTTCAGTACTCTAATAATAGTTTAGTGCTCTAAATTCCCTCACAAAAACAGGTTTTTGTTGAAAGCTAACTTTGAGTCAAGGGAAATAATCTTCTTTGTTATTTCTAAGTTTATTCTCTGCCCTTCATTCTTATCCTGACCTTTAAAAGCTGTGGATATTGGCCGGGTGCGGTGTCTCACGCCTGTAATCCCAGCACTTTGAGAGGCTAAGGCGGGCAGATCACTTAAGGTCAGGAGTTCAAGACCAATCTGACTAACATGGTGAAACCCCATCTCTACTAAAAATAACAAAAAATTAGCTGAACTTGGTGGCGGGCACCCCTAGTCCCAGGTACTCAGGAGGCTGAGGCAGGAGAATGGCGTGAACCCAGGAAGCGGAGTTTGCAGTGAACCGAGATCCGAGATTGTGCCACTACACTCCAGCCTGGGTGACAGAGCGAGACTCCATCTCAAAAAAAAAAGAAAAAAACTGTGGATATTATATTAAGTATCACACCTTCACACAGTCCATTGTTTTCACTTTGTTCACAATGGGATCACTAACTGGAAGCCTCTCCTAACTGGTCTGGACTTGGCAAGGACCCTACAGCCTGCAGCACAGCTGTCTATCCCACTCAAGTGGCCTGGAACAAGGAGGGTCATTTGTCCAGCTGCATTTCTGTCCTTCTGCCATCCGCTCATCCGCTGTGGCCCTGCTCGTGTGGGTCCTCTTGTGTAAGATTCATTGGTACACTTGCTAATCTGAATGTTCTGGGTGTAGCTGTATTAGCTGTGAATCGGAGCCCTGGATGTATTTGAGGACATCACAGTCTATTTTAGAACCATAGAGATAAAATGTATCTCTTGACTCAATATGTGCAGAATTCGGTAGCTTCCTTCCTTGCCTATTGCTAGACCTCGAATTTCTGATTTGCCACATACCTTTCCAGGAAAAAAATGCGTCACACTCTTGGGACACAAAAAGAGTTTGCATCCCTAATCCCAGCAACGGTTCTGTCTGTTGCTCTTCACATGCCTACAGGGCAAAGTGGCACAGGGCTGCTCAGTGAGTGCTGGGGTGACCAGGTGGCCCTACCGTCTCACCATTGGTGTTGGGCCATAGCCAGTCCTCAAACACTGTTTTTTTTTTTTTTTTTTTTTTTTTTTTAACCAGAGCAGGGCCACATGGGCACCTCCCTCCTCCCTAAGCTCTCCTGCATCCCATTGATTGTCTGCAGTCACCCATCTGTCCCACCCAGAGTCTGGCACTGCAGTCACCAGCTAGTCTATTCTACTACTTCAGCCTTGCCCCAGGTGCACCTGGGACTGTAGCACTCAGACTCACAGACAGTGGGAGCAAAGGGCTTCCTAGTGGTCTCTGGATCAGAGAGCCAAGCTGTAAACCATCTGTGACTGCCCTGCCTCCCTATCATCTTGTCCTCCAGCGATTGCAATGCCCTGGATACCTGCAGAGGTTACTGAGGGGATGGGGTACACTGCACCCCACTGCCCCTGGCTCCAGTGTGTCCTGGACATTATGCAGAGGGCCAGGTCAGTGCATGGAAGTGGGGTAGGGAGAGCCATGGCTCTGCGAGATACTTGCCCTTCAGGGGAGACTGAGGCTGGGGTGTGATGGAGTGTGATGGAGGGGCTGATGGAGAGCCCAGCAGTGGTCAAAGGATGGACCTCAGTCACTAGCACTTCTACACGGTTATAGATATTCCAAACTCCAGGCGTTTCTGACCTGTCTGGACCTAAGACACAGACGTGGGCTTCTAGCATTACTGACCTCAGGATTTAGCTCTGGGCTGGGCAAGAACTCCACCCTGCCAGTGGCCAAGCATCCTTTCTTGGTAGAACCTGGTAAGCCCTATGCCTCGCGGTGGAGCCGCCTGGCTGCTCTAAAAGGGTGGCCCTGCTCTTCAGATCTGGGTGAAATAGAGGTGAGCTAAACAATTGTGGGGAAATAAAGGGAGCTCAAACCCAAAGGGTCAGATTAAAGCTGGCAGGGCCTGTTTGGATGTTGTCATGAAGGTGATTCAGGAAGACCACCAGCTTTAACTATTGGTGCCTTGTTGCTTCAGTGTCTCTCTCAAGGACCAGAGTGGCAGCGCCAGGCAGGGCAGGGAGGAACCCTAGGAGGGAAGGGTGGAGACTGAGCTTTGTCTGCTATTCCATGTGACTCCCTCAGCAAGCTCCCCAGATGCCTGTTTGACACTTGGTGGAAAGAAGGGACCCAGAGGGCTTCCCCAACGTGCCATCCAGCCTCTGCATCTGCCAGATGCAGAGCCAGGGCACAGGGACCCAAGTTTTTAGGGCTTGTTTGCTTTTGTATTTGTCTTTAAAGTGCATTTTTTTTCTCACCCACCATGCTCAGTTTTCTTGGCATTGCTGGAACCCAGAATACTGTTTGAGACAATGACAGACCCCGTGCACTGTAGACAAATAGATGCAGACAGCTCTGGCTTCCAGCAAGCCCCAAGTAGGACACAACATGATGAGGACACTTCTCTATCTGTGCTTTTCGGTGGTTTCCTGGGAGGAGAACACCACAGCCAGTCAGGGGCACCATGGGCGAGGGGAGGCCCAGGTCCTAGGCCAGGCCAGGAGTCATGCACCTAGAAAAGTCTAGGAGAACAGAAGCCTCCCACAGAACTCCCAGGCAGGCAGAAGGGAAGCCGCATTCCTGTAATGCCAGAGGCCCAGACATTTAGAGAGAACGTCGCATTGAACTCCGCAGGACAGCAGGTCAACTTTTAGACCTTGTGGGCACTGTGTTCTTGTCTTGCTCTCAGCATAAGGCTTTTCCCGGAAGATGAAAATATTCTTTCTCCTTAGACACTGCCCAGAAATGCTGATCTTCCTGGAATTTCTATTCAGAGCTTGAAATATTACAGAAATGTATATTTGGTGAGTTGGGCTCTGCCAACTGTTTCAGTTGCTCCTTAAGGCTAAGTTGGTGCCTAATTAGAGTAAAAACAAAGATGAAAATTGTTTCTTGGGGACCCAAATCAGAGGGTCTCTGTCTCCACCAGAGCCTGGCCCAGCCCTGGAGAGTGACTTGGGAGCCCCGTCTTGACAGGTTCTTCCCTCTCTTCTGAGACCTTCTCCCCAAGCCCTCAGCCTCCTTGGATTCCACCCACCAGACCTTCTCTGTCAGAATGGAGTGGCCCCAAGGGCAGGACTCACCGCTACCAACTGAGCTTTCCTATGTTCACAACTGGCTGCCCTGCATATTTTCCTGTTCCTACCCCTTACCCAACGTCATCTCTGGGAAGTTCTCTGGGGCAGCAGCCTCAGTGAACCCATTCTCTGTCTGCTCCCTCCAGCCTCTTGGGCTTCCCTTTCCATGCCCCTTCCTCTGATAATGATACTGAGTAACCCAGGAATCCACACTAGAAACTCCCTCAGCCCCTGTGCTCCTTCCTCTTCCTCATCACTAGATCTAAGTATTTCCTGCCTCTCTCTTGCATCTTTTCCACCCTTGGCCCTGTATGCACACTCCTCTCTTGCTGGATCATCTCAGTAGCTTCCTGCAAGCTCTCCCTGCCTGCTGCATTGTGCCTCTTGCCTCCAGGACTGCCAGGAGAGTGAGCTGTCTCAAGTGCAGATCCGCCTCTGGGACCCTCCTCTCGAAGCCCACTACTGGCACAGAACAGGCTGCTTGGGAAAGATACAAGGCAAGGCTGTCCTATCAGTCCCTGTTCACCCTCCAGCCTCATCCCCATTTCTCTAGGTGCCCAGAACACCGAGTTACTCCTGCCCCTGCCATGCACAAGTACATGTGCACACACAAATGCCTGCACACACACACACTCCATAGTCCCACATGTGCACATGCACACACACACACATTACATAGTCCCACACCTCCCCCACCTGCAGTTGGCTGCCTCTTGCCTCTTGCTAATCTCCTCTGAGGTTCAAAGGCTTAGCTTGATCATCACCTCTTCCCAGCATCCTTCCTCCAAGTTCGGCGTCCCTGCTTCTAGGTGCCCTTGGCACCCGAGCCCACACCAACACTGGTGTGGCGTTAGCAGAACAACCAAAGATGAAATATCTACGAAAAACTGTCAAGAAATGTGTAAGACCTATATAATACTATTTCAATCAGAATGCCATTATTTGCCTTTTGAGCTTGACAGAATTATTCAAAAGTTCATGAAAGAATAATCAGGCTACAGTACTACATTTTTTTCAGTGAAGAAATGTCCTACCAGATAATAAAACGAAGTGTTCAAATTACATTAATTGACCTCAAATCCACTAGTATGGCTACTGTCAAAAAATCACAGAAAATAACAAGGGTTGGTAAGGATGTTTAGAAATTGGAACCCATGTGCACTACTTGGGGAACTGTGAGAGGATGTAGTTGCTAGGGAAAATAGTGTGGAGGTTCCTCAAAAACACTAAACATAGATTTGCCATATGATCCAGCAGTCCCACTTCTGGGTATATATCCAAAATAATTGAAAGCAGAGTCTTGAAGAGATATGCACATGCCCATTTTGATAGTAACATTATTCACCATAGCTCAAATGTGGAAGCAAGCCAAGTGTCTATCAGCGAATGAGTAGATAAGCAAAATGTGCTAAACACATACAGTGAAATATTGTTCACCTTTAAAAAGAAAAGAAATTCTGTCATAGGCTACAACATGATGAACCTTGAGGATACTAAACTTCGTGAAATAAGCCAGAGACAAAAACGCTCATACGATATGATTTCACTTATATGACATACTGAGAGTTCTCAAACTCAGAGGCAGAAAGTACAATGGTGGTTGTCAGGGTCTGGGGAAGGGGAGATGGGAGTTATTGTTTAAAGGGTATAGAGTTGCATACGTGCAAAATGAAAAAGTTCTGGAGACTCCTTGCACAGCAATATGAATATACTTAGCACTACTGAACTCTATACTATGAAATGGTTAAGATTATGTAAATTTTATGGGGTGTGTGTGTGTGTGTTTTGCCACAATAAAAAAAAACCACATTAATTGGAAATGTAAGATTCTAGTTACTGGCATGTAGTTAACAGGCTATTCTGATTTTCTACTGTTGCATAACAGACTGCCCCCAAAACTTAGAGTTCATGGATCTGTGTGTCAGGAATTTGAAAGGGCACAGTGGGGACGGCTTATCTCTGCTCCGTGGCTCCTGGGGCCTCAGCTGAGAAGACTCACATGGCTGGAACTGGAGTCTTTGCCCAGGCTGGGCTCACTCAAAGCCTGGACCAGGAGCACCTACACGTGACCTCTCCCTGGGTTTCCTCCCAGCATGGTGTCAGGATGGCCAGACTTCACATGCCGAGGCTTCTGCTCCAAAAGTCAGTGTGAACACGGTCAAGGCTGCACGCTCTCCTGCCCCATCTCCACAGCCACTCTGGGTCAGTGCCGCAGGATTCTGTTGATTATAGGCAAGTTTCTAAGCCAGCCCAGAATCAAGGAGGCAAATTAGACTCCACTTTTGAAGGGAGGTGTATGAAAGAATTTATGAACCATACATTCAATCTGCCATGCAGACAAGTAGGTCAGAGAGAGAACTCTGACACGGATGCCAGCCCCAAGAGCCTAGTGAATGTGTGGGAGCTGGTGGGGAGAGCTGAATTAGTCAATGTGGAGCACTTTGGAAGTAGGTAGGTGGGCTATAAAGTCAATTTATACCTCCCCATTTCATAAAAAGTTCTGAATGTATTTTAAAAGCATTGATAAATAAATATTTTAAAAGCATGAATAAATTCAGCCTGAACATCTTACCAGTAATCCCAAGAGAAAAATAATTGATAAAGATTAAATATATGTACACATTCTGTACAACAGGCACTGTAAACAAAATTGAAAAGCATATAATAATCTGGAAACAAACATTTGCAACAAATTAAATGCTTAATAATCCTCCCAGAGCAAAGAAGAAAACACAAACAACCTTATTAAAAACTGAGTTCATGCAATGGAGAAAAAGGTGGGAAGAAGTGGAAATAACTAAGAAACAAATATATGGAAAAACATGCGTTTATCTTTTCTTGTTTTTTGGTTTTTGTTGTTGTTGTTTTTTCTGAGATGGAGCCTCACTCTGTCACCCAGGCTGGAGTGCAGTGGCGTGATCTCTGCTCACTGCAACCTCTGCCTCCCAGGTTCAAGTGATTCTCCTGCCTCAGCCACCTGGGTAGCTGAGATTACAGGTGCATGCCACCACACCTGACTAATTTTTTCATTTTCAGCAGAGATGGGGTTTCACCATGGTTGGCCAGGCTAGTCTCGAACGCCTGACCTTGTGATGCACCTGCCTCAGCCTCCCAAACTGCTGGGATTACAGGCGTGAGTCACCATGCCTGGCTGTGCATCTTTACTTGTAATGATGAAAACGCACATTGAAGTTAGGGAAGATACATCTTTCCAAAATGACTGCCCAGCCTCAGAGATTCCAGTTGCTCAGTAAAGGCACCTGAGGCAGCTCTTGGGATCTCTGGGGAGGTTGAATCTCTTGTCTTGAAAGTTTCACTGAAAGGTTCACTGAGGTCCTTCCCTTATATCCTTGGCCCCATAACAGAACCATTAAAACATTTCTAAGACACACGCAGAGTATGTGCATCTTGACTTCAAGTAATGAACTGTCAGAAAAAAACTAAATGTCTGTCAAAAGGGGATGGTTAAATATGATGCAGCTATCATGATGTTCTTAAAATAATGATTCCATTATTTTAAATCCCTGGCCCATTGGCCAGGGCTGTGCTGAGTATGTATTTATATGGATCAATGTCCGTGGTAAACTACTAAGGATGGAAAGCTAGAGGTGGTAAACTACTAAGGATGGAAAGCTAGAGGAAAATATGTTAAACATTTGTGTGAATATGTTATTCTCTGGGAGTGAAGTTTAAATATTTATTCAGATAATTCTTGAAAGCTGTTCTCCACATTGTTAATGGTATGTAGTCATGAGGAGTAGAATGGAAATAGGAACTTCCATGGTTTTAATTTTCTATGCATTGGTATGATTTCAATTCATAAACATAAACATGTTGTTTTTGCCATTTAAAAAAAAAAAACCTATTTAAACACATATCTATCCTTCGGAAATAATCAGAGGTCTGGATGTAGTGGTTTGGCTACACGTTCACATTCATACCTGATTGGGGAAGGTGGAAAGCCTGGAGCCTCCTAGAAGTTGAGTGAAGGGTGTCTGTGTCAAGCATGCAATGCACGCTGTGGCTGCAGTGTGATGCAGCGGGAATCCAAGCCGTGGGCACTCACACGCATGCAGAGAAAGGTGTGCATGTGTGGGAAGGGACTGCAGGAGAGGCCAGTACCACCATGAGTAGCTCCAGGCATGGAGTTACATGTGGATTTCATTTCCTATGTTATGTACTTTCCTGATTTTCAACTTGATCCTTGATTACTGTTTTGATTTGGAAAAAAACTCAAAAGTTTAGAAATTATTTTGTTGCCTCTCTCATTTGACTGAAAATCTGTTTCTTAATCATATTTTATGTTCCCACGTCCTATGCCCAGAGCCTAGCACACATTATGTGCTCAGCCAATGTTTACTCTTCCTGGGCTTCTCCTGGGCACTTCCCTGCCTCTTGAAAGAACGTGCTCTGCATTGCCCCCCAGGACTCCCAGTCTGAGGAGGCCCCTCTCCTCTGAGCATGTGTGTGCATGATCCTGCCTGTGGCTGGCAGCCTTGGCTCTAAGGCCCACGACAGTGGATACGTTTTCAAGAGTAGTTCATTCACCATGTATTGAGGACTTGCCATTTGCTTGACCTTGTGGCAGACCCCAGAGACAGAGATGAAAGGCTGTGGTCCCTCACGGAAGAAGGGCGTTCAGAGGCCCTGCCTAGTGTGCGAAGCCTCACTTAGCTTGACACGGTGCAAAATGGCGATCCAGGCGCAAAATGGCGATACAGGCAGGCACCGGGGCTGCAGGAGCAGGGGTGCTGCGGCAAGACGCAGCCAAGACTCAGAATGCGAAAGTGACTAGCCTGGAAGAGTAGAAAGAAGGGGTCTTCTCGGCAGAGGGTGCAAGATAGGGCAGAGGTCACAGAGGCCTCTGTGCACCTAGAAGGTGGAAGTTGGATGTGGCTTCGAATTCAGTCTGCACCAGTGGTGTTTGCTGAGATCCAGGTGCCCACACGAGAAACAACAGATGGCATCAGACGAATTCAAGTACAGTCCTGGCTACCTGTTGCTGCCCAGGTTGCCCCAGAATGTATAGCATGAAAACTGCTGAGGGTTGGGAATATTGGAGGGGTCGGCTGGGCGCATCCAGCCCCATTCTCTCAGGCAGGTGCTGTCAGAGTGTATCTGGAGCCAGAAAAGTGGGGGCCTGGGGCTACTGGGGGTCAGCCGGGTAACTGTAACCTCTGGTGTGCTGCACATGGTCTCCCCACATGGACGACATTGGCCTTTCTCACAGCATGGCAGCCTTGAGGTATTAAATTTCGTAAGAGGAAGGCCAAGGCTCCGGTTTGAGTGTTCTAGTAAAAGACAGGTTGCATGATCTTTTCTGACCTAGCCTCAGAGGTCAGGTCACGTCACACTCCTTCTATTCAGGGTGAGTCTCAAATCCACCTGGGTTCAAGGGGAGGGAGCAGAGAGACCCCATGTTTCACTGAGAGGAGTATCAGGGCCATATCCAGGAATAGATGTGGGATGGGAAGTAGTGTTGTGTCCACCTTTAGAAAAGATGATCTGACACAGATACTGAAAAACAAAATACTCCGATTACTTGCTCTACACACAGTAGGTCTTTAGATCACAAAATAATGAAAAGTAGAGCCTTTTCTTACTAGAAATTCATCTAGATCTATTTGTTTAATACATGGATTTTCTGGAGTGCTGTGGTTTGAGTATGAATTATTTATTCCCACCAAAACTCATGTTGAAATGTGATCCCCAGTGTGGCAGTGTTTGGAGGTGGGGCCTAGTGGGAGGTGTTTGGGTCACGGGGGCAGATTCCCCATGAATGGCTTGATGCTATTCTTGAAGTGGTGAGTTCTTTCTTCCTTGAGGCTGGATTAGCGCTCCAGCCAGAGCAGGTTGTTATAAAGAGGGTTCCTCCTTCTGTTTGGTCTCTTTCCCTGCGTTTACGCTTCCCTTTTGACCATCTCCGCCATGTTATGATGCAGCACAAAAGCCCTTACCAGAAGCCAGGGCCATGGCCTTGAACTGAGCTAAATAAACCTCTTGCCTTTATAAATTACTCAGTCTCAGGTATTCTGTTACAGCAACACAAAACAGACTAAGACACATAGTCTTAATTATTTTCCATTGTCTGTATAAATTCTTAGTGTGTCAACTTGTTCTTTAAAAGTATATTCTAGAGTGTGGTGCTATACTTGAGTCCATAATGCAGAATCTGGGACATAGATTTATAGCACCAATTTTGTCCATTAGATGGATGCGTTCGTCATTACATAAGGGAATTATAGGTCTTTGGAATTTTGTTCAATTCCGTCTCTCTCCAACGTTTTCACTAAAAAGACAGAAAGGAAAAGTGGGAAAAATTTTGAAGTTTCAGGTCCTTGTAGATCAGTGACTTCTCCAGACTTATGCAGAAATCAGTGGCAAAGCTAATTTCGATATAATTTGGATACAGTTTTTTTTTATTGCCTTCTTGTTTTCTTTATTTCGTACGGTAATATCTCCTTTAAAGAAAGAGCCCTTTTAGCAAGTGTGTGTATACAACATAGAAATAGTACCACAACAAATGACAGAAGACTGAACATGGCTGAGTGTTATTTAGGAGCTGAACAATGGAGTTTTCCATACCTGTAAGAGTCTGGAAGCAGGAGCTACTGACTCAGCAGCTCAGTGCAGTTGGAGCTGGATCTGTATAGTCCTTGTGGTCTTTCCTGGCTCCCAGATGGCTGCTACTGCCCCCGATATCACATATGAGGTCAAGACAAGAAGTGAAAAAGGTGGACAGAGACCCCCCCAGGAGACATCTTTGGCCCAAGCTGTGTCTCATGGCCACCCTTGGTAATAAAGTATGGGGTACACGTGAGGATTTCATGAGAACTTAACTCTTCCAGCCTCCAGGTGAAGGTGGGCAAGGTGAAGCACTGACGTTCAGCAGTGGGTCCTCCACTCAGCCAGGGAGTGTCACCCCAGCTCTCAGTGACAGGCGTGCCAAGGCCACATCACAGGGTAGGTGTGGGAAGGGAAGACTGGGTGTATTTATGAAGTCAAAAGAACAGTCAGTGGTTTGCTGGTGGGTGTGAAGTTGGGTGTGGTGTGTGGGCAGGACGGCACAAGAGAGGGCAGGGTGGGTGCTGGAGAGGCGGCAACCCCCATGCCTGGGCTGGGTAGCCAGGTGGAGGCCCTGGGCTGATGCCATTGCTGCTGATCCATAGACTTTGAGTAGCACGGGTCCAGAGTGATTCTCAAGTTTCACTGCATGTTAGATTCACCTGGGGTTATTTAACAATTGGTTTATATACAAATAATGTAAAGACCAAAAATTGAGTTTAGTCCATAATATTAAAGAAGCAGCTGAATCAGTTTTGCTTACTGAAATATCTGTTCAGGCACCATTCCTCAAACTCTAATGCACGCACACAACACCTGGGGATTTGCAGGCACGCGAGCTCTGGTCCAGTGGGTCACTGGAACCCGAGAGTCTGCATTTCTTTTTTTCTTTCATGTATTTATTTATTTATTTATTTAATTTTTTTTTGAGATGAAGTCTCTCTCTGACACCAGACTGGAGTGCAGTGGCATGATCTCAGTTCCCTGAAACCTCCACCTCTGGGGTTCAAGCAATTCTCCTGCCTCAGCCTCCTGAGTGTCTGGGACTATAGGTGCATGCCAACACGCCCAGCTATTTTTTGTTTTTTTAGTAGAGACCAGGTTTCACCATGTTGGCCAGGATGGTCTCGATCTCCTGACCTCATGATCCACCTGCCTTGGCCTCCCAAAGTTCTGGGATTACAGGCATAAGCCACCGCGCCAGGCCGAGAGTCTGCATTTCTAACAAGTGCCAGTGATGACAGTGCTGCTCTCCCGCAGGACACGCTTTGAGCAGCCAGGGAATCACGGGCCAAGGTTAGCGGGGAGGGTAGGGTGGGGGTTTGAGAGTAGTTGTCCCTGGCTGGGCCATGGGAGGGAAGAAATGGCTTCAGGTGGAGAAGCTAGCAACACAGAGCTTGCAGACTTTCACTTATGGTTTAATTTGCCTTAAGTAAACTTATATAACCTGGATTTTGGGTCAAGAAATATAATGCTTAAAATTTGTCTTATGTAACAATATAATAAAAAACAAATTTTTACTATCCTTTTATTTAAACATTTGGAGGTAGAAAATCAGTGCTGTAGTTGGCAACTGCTGTGCTTCTAGGTTTACTGAGGTGAGTGTTGCAAGAGACACAGCAAGAGCCCAGGCTCACAGGGGATGATGGTCCAGATGCCAGCTCTGTCCCTTACAGCCCCATGGCCATGCTGAGTTATCTGCTCTGGTTCCCCCATCTCTAAGTGAGAGCTGAGTGCTATTATCTCAAGAATGTGAGTAATGCCTTGCAAAGGGTCCAGCACACTTTTTTGATACAGTGGGACTAAATAAATGAATCCATGTCCACATGGAAATGCACACAGGTGTGTTTGTGTACATGTGTATGTGTGTGTATAAGTATGCATCGACGCATGCTAATCTTCCTTCCTTCTGGAATATTTGGCCCCATGTGATGTGTTTGTAACAGGGGCTGCAACACTTCCTCTCATCCTGCTGCACACAGCCCTTGGCACAGTGACATTGCCACAGCTCCCGTCAAGAAGAGGAGGTCCTGGGATCTGGATCTGGACTGAACCCATAACTGTCTTGGAGCACTAGAAGGAAGCGAAAGTGGCGATGGACCCTTTCTGAGGTAGTGCAGCCAGCAGCTGTCACTCACCGCCAGACACGTCGATGAGGCTGTAGTGTGCCGATCTACTCCAGCTGACTGCGGCTTCATCAGTGACCCCAGGAGAGACCAGCCAAGAATCAAGCATCCCAGCGCAGCTTCGCCTGCCAACCCAGAAAATAAGATGACTCCATTTTAAGCCACCAACTCTTAGGGTGGTTGGTTGCACAGCAAGTAATAACACATAGCTAGAAAAAAATGAGCTAGAAATATCTCTGCATAATACTCTATATTTACACTCAACTCAACAATATAGCCCTTGAGTAAATGTTGGAAGGGAATTCAGCTGGTCATTTATTGCTCCTGCAGAGAGGAAATGTGAGAAATAATTCAGCCGGGATCCTGGCCTTGGTAAAAGGCAAGACACCATTCGAGGCACTGCATTCACAATGAACCAGACATGAGAGGCAAACAGACATTTCCCAATTGTGCACGCATACAAAGTGCTTCACACAGTGCCTTGTGGGGTGCCCCTGCTTCTCTTCAGTGCTCCACGTCTGCTCGTAACTCACTTAGCTCTCACTACCTGGTGGTGTGCTAGAACAGTGGGAGACCAGCTGGACAAGCCCCAGAGTGGGGAGCAGAGGGAACAGTTCATCCACTTCAAGCCCTTCTGCAGGCTCCAGGCACAAACTGATGAAGGACAGAATTCTTTTGTCCTGCCGGAGCCAGTGGGTGTGAACACTGGAGGAGCCGTCCCCAGGCATCACATTGGCTCCTGCCCAAGAAAGGTGAGTCCCCGTTTGTTCAGCCTTTGCCAAGAACTCTATACCGCAGGGAGGCCCACGGTGTCTCATCGATGAGCTAAGTGGGACCAAGGTGTGAGTGTTTCACAGAACAGAAGTTAAATATGGAAGACTCTTCCTGCCTGGACTCTCAGCTGAAATACCTCTCCGGTATCTGCTGATGTCTTTAATACCAGGCCTGGTGCCAGAGCATCCCTGGGTGCTCGGAGGAAAGGGACACGCCTCGCTCCACAGCTCTGGAATGGGGCATCAGTCCTGGGGTCAGGATTTTCCTCCTGTTCTATGTGAAAAGCCTCTTCCCCTGTTAGTCATCATTTCCCTGCTGTGACTGAGCCCTGTCCCTTGGTCTTGGCAAGTCTAAGCCCCTGTGGAGGCTGAGATTCCCGCAGGTGTCCTGACCCAGAACTGAACATCCAGCTTCTTTTAGAAGGCAGTGTTCTAGAAATGTGGAGGCCATGTTCCCGTCTGTATGCATGCACGCACACAGACTCATGGGGGCATATAGACACATGCACACACCATACTCAGACACACAGACACATACATGCACACATACAGTCACATGGACACAGACACTTGTATGCACACTGCCACATAGATACACACACACACACAGACACAGACATGCATGCACACACATGCTCACAGGGACAAGCACAGTCACATGCAGGCACACACAGACACATGGGCACACAGATATAGATGCATGTGCACACACACAGGCGCAATACATGCATACCTGAACAATGGACCTGAATACAGGTGCAATGCACACACAGACACATGGACACACAGACACATAGACACATGCACACACAGAGACGCATGCACACAGACACATGCAAGTACACATGGATGGATGCACAGACACATAGACACAGATACATGCACACACACAGACACACATGCACACATATGCTCAGAGGGACAGGCACAGATACATACGGGCGCACACCATAGTCACATGACCACACAGACACATAGACACATAGACACATAGATACAAGCACACACACAGATGCATGCACTTGGGCAATACTGCCTTTATGGAGGGGCGCTGGACATGGACATAGACACAGATGCAATACACACACCTGAACCACACATGCACACATATGCTCAGAGGGACAGGCCTGGATACACTCCCAGACTACACCATGAATCCACATGACCCCCACAGACCCATAGACCACACAGACCATAGATACATGCACACAAGGATGCATGCACATGAACCACAATGCATTACCTTGGAAGACACACAGACACATGGACACATAGACACATATACATGCACACAGAGACGCATATGCGCACATATGCTCACAGGGACAGGCACAGACACAGGCACACATCATAGTCACATGACCATACACAGACATATATGAATGCACACGCACATGCTTAAACAGACATACATTCACCACACACACATACATGGACACAGAAATGCACACACAGACACACTCATCCCCTGAACAGTAACCGCTCACCTCTATGACTGTCACTGCAGCATGGAGGGAGGAGGCAGTTGCCACTGGGGAACCAGGGGCCTCAAGTCAAAGGACAGTGTGTGGTTCAAGGACAGACTCGAGCGCCAAGTCAAGAACAAGAAGTTCCAACCACAGGCACTGGAGTGCGTTAAGAAGCCCCGTGGGCTGTTTTGTGTCATCACCGAGCAGGCCTGGCCGCCAGTGGCTGCAGTGCATTGGCGCCCGGGTTCATCTGGTGAGGGTGAGGAGTGCCATCTGTGTGTGGCCCCCGAGCTGAATCCACCACATCTGCTCTCACAAATAACAGAAGAGAGAGGCAGGGGGTGCGCAGCCAGGGACAGGGATCAGAGAGGCACCCTCCAGGATACCTTTGGGGCCCTGCACCCTTTCCTGTTCCATCCGCACGTTCTGGGCAGTGACAGGGACAGGGCAGAAGGCCCAGGGGAGTGCCTCTGTGGGGTCTGATGTGTTGTGGAGGGATCAGTGTGTGTCCATGCCTGAAAGAGGAACATGCAGATCACAGTTTCCAGAGTACTTTATGTAAAGCTCATCTTTGCGGCTTCTTGATTTTTATTTATAGAGAGCTATTTCACCTAAAATAGCAGTTACGCCTTGCCTATGAGCCCACGAGGATGGGATTTGCTTGTGGAAGTTTGGAAGTGAAGAGAGGCCTAGAGGAGGGGAAACCAAGTCACAATCCTCATGGGAAAGGTGGTTTGGGGCTGCCGCAGGCAGTGGAAGGAGCTGGGCATAAAGGAGGCTATGCCTGGGGCTCTGCTGCCAGTGTGCCCGGGCTTGGATCCTGGCTTGCCCCTAGCCCTTGGGAGATCATTTAACCTCTCTGTGCCTCAGTTTCCTTATGAATGAAGAGAGCACACCAGTTACACCTCCATGGTGTCGTCAGGATAATTACCTGGATGAGAGATGTGCAGTGCTCAGCAGAATTGGCATGAAGCAGGGCCGAGCATGACAGCTGTGGCTAGGACTCCTTATGTGGGGCCTCAGTCAAGGCTAGCACCAGGGAATGAGCTGATTGGAGCCCATCATATGGCAGGTGAAGCTCTGCTAGGAACCTGGAAGTGCCAGGCTCCAGGGCGGCACAGAGGAGGGCAGGCAGATGCCTATCAGCAATCCAAGCCGCACAGTCTGGAAATTTGCACCAGTCTGAGTGGAGGTAGAGCCAGGGAGGAAGTAAATCCCGGAGGAGAAGGCCTGGGCCAACATGTTAGAGCCCAGCAGCAGTACTGAGCCCACGTATGGAGGTGCCATGGAGTCATGGCCCCTGGAGCTCCTCGTGCATCTGGTTGCTGTGGCAGGTAACGGTTGGCCATTGAGGTCCAGGGCCAGGAAAGGACAAGCGCCATGGTGTGCAACAACCCCTATGGGACTGATAGTAAAACATACAGAAAATAATGTTTCAATAGCAATCACTGCTGCCTCGGTCCGTAAGATGCTAACCTGTTGGCTACAGTGAGTGTGAGGTCAGCCGCAATCCATTTTGGGAATTCTTTGAAGGCCAAATGGTGACTCGTGGAATACTTAATGAAGCAAAGTTAAGGGTTGCCCCTGGAGAACAGAGGTCTGTACAGGCTGGGAGAGCAGCCAGGAGAGGACAGGATGCTGGAGTCTTTTTGCAGGGCCAGTCATGTCCGAACAACACCAGTTCACTTGCCGTAGGTTGACAGGTGCAGCAGATGAAAGAGTGGCGAACCTCAGATGCTATTGCCTTGATGTTATTAGCTCCTGATTCTGACAGCGCAGGGCCTGGCCCAGGGCACAGCCGCGCACAGGGTTAGCAGCATGCCCTGCTGCAGGAGGGAGTTGCCTTGTCACCATCCCCATAGCAGACCCAGGACAAGGTCCGTCACGTTCCTGATGCCAGGGGATGTGATATGTACATCCCTCAGTGGCTTCCAGGTGCAGACCCAACACTGACACTGACCTTACAGTCAAATGGCAAAGTAGAAAATCCAACCATAACATCAGCAAAGGACACTAGCTTGACAGCACTTTGGAGTATCTGGAGGAAATTAAAAGTATGGTTATGCTCGAAGAGATTTCACTGAGTCACAAGTCTCTGGGCTCTTGGGCACATCAAGATTTGTGTCATGCACTTTCTGGGAAGAAAATATAATGGAAAATGGGGACATTCCATCAGGAAGTTGATAGTTTCCTTAAGTGCAAGTACTCTTTGGAAACGAAAGCAAAACAAAACAAAAATGATAAAAAATACAAGAACAAGAAATGCTGAAGACAGGTGGAAGGAATGAAAATAGTCCTGAAGCAGGCACGTGCCCTAGGCAGAGCAAGGCACACACCTGCTGAGAGGACCCCACCAACAGGTGACCCAGCCCGGAGGCTCCCAGCCAGCTCCGTGTGAGCAAATCTTCCCATCCCGTTGTGTCCGTGTCCACAGCGAAACTCCAGGCACCGCAGGGACGCTGGGGAGAACCTTCTCCATCCACACCCCCTTGGAATGTGCCCACCCCTTTTCGCTGTTCTGGTGGGCTTTTGGGTTCTTGTCAGGGTTGGGGCTCCACCAAGTAGCCAGAGTGAACACAGAAAGCAGCCCTTGAGCCTGGCCTTCAAAGAGAGTTGCTAAGGGGTGACTAGGAGATGAGGAGGGTAGGCTCAGCCCCGCCGCTTCTGCTGTCTGGTTGGAGATCAGCTGCTGGCCACCGCAGGGGACATGTGCATTGTCATCTATCTTGGGAAAGACTTTGGTAAACCTCCAAGTTTCAAAGGAAAAACAAAACCTCACAGTGGCTCCCCTGCAGGATAAAGGACAGCACCGCCTTCTGTTTTCTTCAGAGGCTGGCTTGAGCCAGGTTTGCATAATCCCCCGCCTAGCCCTGAGCTGGAGAGAGAGTGTAAGAGCAGCTTCAGGTCGGATCCTTACATCCTTAGTGCAGTTCCCCCCAACTATCCCCTCCACCTCTCCTTCCCCGTTACATTGCTGGAGTGTGAGAGGCCTCCATGGCCAAAGGGCTTCCCAGGGGAGGGGCCCAGCACCCAGCTTACCACCTGCACATCCAGCCCACTTTCTCCCTCCTCCTTCCCCTTTACCTTGCCTCTCCTTGCATCCGGCCAAAGTCCCACTCTGCCCTTCTACCTGAAAGCCAAATCCTCTAAGCAAAAGAATGGACACATTTTGCAAAGTGGCAGGAATTCAAGGTGCTGATGCACACGATGCTGGGCATGGCTTTGTGTGAGATTGAAGCATTGGTGGGGATGATCCTGCTGTGCTAATTTCACTAACGCCTGGAGAAGAGAAAATCTACAAAGCCTCAGGCAGGTAAAGGATATTGAAATTCAAGGCCATCAAAATATTGAGATGCCCTCAGAAAATTTAGGGAAGCCTTTGAGTATTTCTGCATAAGTCATTCTCTTTCCTGTTTCTGTCAAAGTCAGTTTCGTTGGAAAAATTACACAAGCAAAAAACCTCAACGACACTTGATCATTTTTCACTCCAACAATTAGCACATACTTATAATTATAATTCAAGTCATGTTAGAAGCTAAAGGAACTTACTTTCCTAGTCGTGGGTTTCCTTTATTGGCGTGAAGCTGAACTGGCCCTCGTGTGCACACACACAAGGGCACACACGCATGCACGTGCACACACATCCACACACAGGCATGGACACACACACGCATGCACACACATGTGGGCACACACAGACATGCACTGGCACACACAGGCATGGGCACACACACATCCACATGCACACATGGACACACGCACACATGCAGGTACACACACTGTGGTGAAGTTTGCTTCCTGGTTTAAGTAGATTTGTTTTAACTACATCTTCACCAATATTAAATATCCTTGAGGGTTTTGAGTTGTAGGCTCCATGAGGGAGTTTTTGTCTGGTTTTGTCACTGCTTTGTCAACTGGGCCTGAAATCTAGCACCTAGAAGAAGGTGCTCGAATGCTCAGTGGAGTTGGTGAGCTGTGGAGGGTGGTGGAGGAGGAGCAGAGCTCTGTCTCGACACTGTAGTGTGAGGAGCTTTACCCCCACCCTCAGGGGACCTTTGGGCAGCTGCAGGCTCAGAGGGGAGGCGTGGCTGGGTGCTGGGGGCACCACCAGCATTGGAAGAGCACTGAGACCCCAGGCTGGCCAAGCTCAGTAGGTAGAGAGAGAAGGAAGAAAAGATGAAGGAAGGGTCTTGGGTTCATCCCAACGTGTGGAGGCCTAGAGGAGGAGACCCAGCCCTGGAAGCTGGTGACAGAGCTGCGGACACTGGCGTTTTGAGATTCCTGGCTCTGGCGGCTGAGCTGGGTGCATCCCGGCCACACCCCTGCTTGCTGGGTATGGGGTGGGAGGATCTAGGAGAGAACTGGGTTTGAACGCAGCAGAGGCTTCACCAGCAAAATAGAAGGGCAGGGAAGAGGGCTGGGGGCGGCGTGCACGGCCGAGGACTGGATCACTGAGTGCAGATTGGGTAGCACGGCAGGGCAGCGTGTGTGGGACTCATGGTGTGGGGGAAGGCAGTGAAGGATGGAGGATTGAGCGCACAGTGTCAGGGAAGCTGCTGGGGGCGTGAGCAGGGAGGGATGCTGAGAAGAGCGGCCTCAGATCCATGCAGCTGGAGGAGCTGGCAGGTCCGAGGGTGACTGTGGGAGCAGACGACTCAGGAGGAGCAGTGGGAGAGATCATAGAAGTGGGGCGTGAGGAGCTCGAGAAGCTAGCACATTGGCTGGGCATTGAAGTCACAGAGAGTGGTGTAGGCAGTGGTGGGTGAAGGGACGGGGCGCCTGGTGTTGACAGCACTCATTCCTGGGGGACTGGTGCCACCAAACGTCTGTGAAATTGAGCCCCGAGGGACGAGGAGGAACAGGATACAGGGAACAGGCCCCCCCGGGAAGGGTGCAGGTGGCTGGGGAGGGTGGGCAGGACTGGAGGCAGCAGGGACCGGGGCCCTGAGGAGCCACCCTACTCACCCTGCCCCTTTGCCCTGCAGAAGGCTGGCCTGACTGCCCAGAGGAACCCCTACTGTGCTGGCTTCGGGGACCTCAGACGTGACAGACACCTCCAGCCTTCCCCATGTCCCGAGAGAGTACGTGGTGGCCCTCTTCCCCTCTGAGAGAGGCCCAGAAATGCCCTCGGTGCCCTGGCAGGGTGCAGGGCCTCAGCCCTCTGAGTTTTTGCATTATTATAGGAGCCTCTGTCAGGAGTGACTCCCGCTGCCTAAGTCCAGGTCCTGGGTTCTCATTCCTTTTATAACCATGCCCTGGTCAGTTAAAAAGGTAGAACCCAATTACAAGAACAGTCACGAATGCATCTGCAGTAGCCATGGTCATTGACAGCTGTATTTATGACGCTTCACACTGTAAATTTAAACTAAGACAAGGATACGACGCGGTACAATGGCCATGTTTCTCTACTAGGGTGGGGTTTACCACTTAAACTTTGTGACCCACTTTTATGACATTCTCAGGGGCACACAAGGGGCATCACAAGGGAAGGTGGATTTCCTGTCAACTGTTTCAGAAGACAGGACTACCCTCCAGGCCCTCAGCTCACTTCTCACTTGCCCTCCGGTCTGCCCCTGGCTTGCTGGAGGCCAGCCACTTGGCCACTTTTAGGGGGTCACCTCCCCATTCACTGCACATAACACTTATCCTTTATTGCCACCCCCACCGCAGTTTATCCCTCAGGTATCACCAGTTATGGTCCCAGCCCGCCTCGTCCAGTTCCCCGAGCTGGAAGATTCTCTGTCATGCAATGGCAGCGAGGTTGGGAATGTGGCCTGTGGTCTGGGACCAGGAGGGTGTCTATGATGCTCCACCTTCCACCTTCCCCTGAGACGCCGACTCACAACCCAGCCTCCAACGGCAGTGGGCATAGCTGGAACGAAGACACCAGAGACCATACCCTTATAAAAGTGCCTCGGGGTTTTATTCGGACAGAACAAGGATCAAGTCCTAGGACTAGGACTTCACTTTCTTCATGCACAAAACGAGAGTAATTGAGTTCTAAAGTTGACGGGACTCACATGTGATCACACTGGTGAGGTGGGCCAACCCCCTGGCCAAATGCTGGGCAAAGAGAGCTGCCGGGAAATGGAGGTAGTTATTATTTCTGTTTTCAAAAACTGAGCTTGACACCATGTTTCGGGAGCAGCAAGAGAGGGAACCCATCCTTCGCTTTTCCCTGTGAATGTTAACGTGAGGATACACTTGTCCATTCTGCCAGCTGTGCCACTGACGGGACTGCACTGAAGCAATGGCTGAATTTGAGAAGTGTTGCCATCTAGTGATACTCAGTCTTCCAGTTCATGAACATGGATATCTCTCCATATATTTAGGTCTTCTGTGATTTCTTCCAATGAGATGTCTTGTGGCTCTCAGCATACAAATGTTTCATTTCTTTTGTTAAATTTAATTCCTTAATATTTTATCCTTTTTGATTCTAAAAGCATGGGTTTATATAGTGGAATAAATGGAGTTTTTGGCATTGGTCACACCTGGGTGTAACTCTTACTGACCAGGTTTGTAAGGCAGGGCAAGATACTGTTGTGTTTTGTTTTGTTTTTTTCTGGACATCTGTTTCCTCATCTATAAAATGGGCATCATAATTTATTTCTTTTTTTTTTTTTTTTTTTTTTTTTTTTTGAGACGGAGTCTTGCTCTGTGCCCCAGGCTGGAGTGCAGTGGCGCGATCTCGGCTCACTGCAAGCTCCGCCCCCCCGGGTTCACGCCATTCTCCTGCCTCAGCCTCCCAAGTAGCTGGGACTACAGGCGCCCACCACCTCGCCCGGCTAATTTTCTTGTATTTTTAGTAGAGACGGGGTTTCACCATGTTAGCCAGGATGGTCTCGATCTCCTGACCTCGTGATCCGCCCGTCTCGGCCTCCCAAAGTGCTGGGATTACAGGCTTGAGCCACCGCGCCCGGCCATAATTTATTTCTACTTGGCTTAATGAGATGATCACTTGGGATAATGTGTATGAAAATACACAGCACAGGCCAGGTGCGATGGCTCATGCCTGTAATCCCAGCACTTTGGGAGGCCGAGGCAGGAGGATCACGAGGTCAGGAGATTGAGACCATCCTGGCTAACACGGTGAAACCCCGTCTCTACTAAAAATACAAAAAATTACCCAGGGGTGGTGGCGGGCACCTGTAGTCCCAGCTACTCAGGAGGCTGAGGCAGGAGAATGGTGTGAACCTGGGAGGCAGAGCTTGCAGTAAGCTGAGATCGCGTCACTGCACTCCAGCCTGGGCGGCAGAGCGAGACTCCGTCAAAAAGAAAGAAAGAGAGAAGGAAGGAAGGAACGAAGGAAGGAAGGAAGGAAGGAAGGAAGGAAGGAAGGAAGGAAGGAACAAGGGAGGGAGGAAGGAAGGAAGGAAAAGAAATAAAATACAGAGCACAGCAGCACAGTGTGGTAAATACTAGTTTCCTTTCAGATCTACAGTAAAGCTATTATTTTTTTCACATGTAACATGTTACCCCTATCCCGACACCAAAGCACAATATCCCCTGACACAATATCCCCAGAGTTGGGGGAGAAAAAAAGATCTATTTGCTTTCACTTTTGTACTTTAAATATTTAAGATTTTTCTTACCCTTATTTTTTCTTTAGTGATGTAATTTTTATCTATTTCTAATTCTCAATTTCTACCCCTCCCCCCCAGAATCCTCCTGGTACCTTTGAGTTTCTAGATCCAGCCTTAGTAGGCTTATTAGAGTTTTATATCTTCATAGTAGCACTAATACCATTTGCTTAATTTACTATTTCATTGCTAGCTCATATTTTCTTAGGAGACAGAATTTTATCAGAATTTTATTCTTCTGTTCTTACGTGTTTGAAATGAGATGACTGATGTCCAGACCCTGTGAATCAAATAAGTTTCTTCTGCTTCTCTCCTTTTCTTTTCTCTCTTTTTCTTTCTTTCCTTCCTTCCTTCCTTCCTTCCTTCTTTCTTTCTTTCTTTTTTTCTTTCTTTTCTTTTTTTTTCTTTCAGACAGGGTCTCTCTGTGTTGCCCAGGCTGAGTGCAGTGGTGCGACCTCAGCTCACTGCAACCTTCGCCTCCCAGTTCAAGCAATTCTGTTGCCTCAGCCATCTGAGTAGCTGGGACTACAGGTGTGTGCCACCAAGCCTGGCTAATTTTTGTATTTTTAGTAGAGATGGGGTTTCACCAGGCTGGTGAGACTGGTCTTGAACTCCTGGCCTCAAGTGATGTGCCCACATCAGCCTCCCAAAGGCCTGCGATTACAGCTGTGAGCCACTGTGCCTGGCCTCAGTTTCTCTTAATTTAGTATTTGTTTTCATTTAAGTCACAAATGGGCTTCTTAGATTTCAGGACAGTTAGGATATTGGAAGGGATTGGACTAGTCTTCCATATGCACTGCACTGCCCATGCCATACAGAGGGAAGGTAAGAACAGATGGAAAAGCAGCATTTCTTCAGGAACCTGGGGTCTCTGCCTAAAGTTAAATGGATACAAGGGCTTCTAGGCAACCCTGAGGACCATTGCTGTTAAAAAGAAAAACCAGCAGCTGGTGAAGAATATCAGCTATAGGGGCTGAAGAGCAGAGTTAGCTCATGGTCCCAGAGTGTAATTGAAGATCATGCCCTATTCTGATTTCATATGTGATCTGTGGATCCATTTCTGCCTGAACAAGATGGTAAACAATGGCTAAGTGCTGACAGTAAACAGCTTTTTCTTTTTTTTGAGACGGAGTCTCGCTCTGTCGCCCAGGCTGGAGTGCAGTGGCCGGATCTCGGCTCACTGCAAGCTCCGCCTCCCGGGTTTACGCCATTCTCCTGCCTCAGCCTCCTGAGTAGCTGGGACTACAGGTGCCCGCCATCTCGTCCAGCTAGTTTTTTGTATTTTTTAGTAGAGATGGGGTTTCACCGTGTTAGCCAGGATGGTCTTGATCTCCTGAGCTCGTGATCTGCCCGTCTCGGCCTCCGAAAGTGCTGGGATTAACAGGCTTGAGCCACTGTGCCCGGCCAGTAAACAACTTTTTCAACCTGGATTGTCCAGATCCATGATCTTACACTGGAATCTGAACACAGGCTGTCATATAGAGCAGACTTGGCCATCAGCGAAAGCCACTGGCAGGTTATTTAAATAAACACCACAATCTCACAGCCCTCATTCCAGGGCAGTTTCCCACATGCTGATCTCACAACCCGGGCCCTGAAGAGGTGTCCAATCAGCAGATTCTTTAAGCAAAAACAAATCAGCTGACTTTACTGAAGTTTGGTTGACACACAAAAAGCTGTGCATGTTTAATGTATGCAACTCGAGGAGTTTGGACCTCAGGGTACACCCCCTGAAGCCATCAGCATACTCTGTGCCATAAACCTATTCATCACTTCCAAAAGCTTCCTTCCACCCTCTTTATTTATTATTAGTAGTAGTATTATTTGTGATAAGAAAATTTAACATAGGGTCTACCCTCTTAGCAAAATTGTAAGTATATATTATATAGTACTTAAAATTTTGTACTTTAAATGTCTACATTAGCCATAGCCGCTGAGCTGCACAGTAGCATGCTAGGACTTTGTCATTTTGTATAACCAAAACTGTGCCTCTTGACCAACACCTTCCCATTCCCATCTCCCATTTCTTGGCCCTGGCAGCCACTATTCCACTCTCTGTTGCTGTTAGTTTAACTATGTTAGATTCCTCATATCATATATGTAGATGTGTCCTCGTGTGTCGGCCGTGTTCCGCTTAGCATAATGTCCTTTAGTCTTGTCCATGTCACAGATGTCACGATTTCCCTCTTTGGTAAGGTTGACCAGTGTCCCATGGTGTGCACACCACCTTTTTTCCCTTCATTTGTCTATCAGTAGGCCCTTAGGCTGCTTGCATACTTTGGCTGTTATGAAGAATGCTACAGGGAACACGGGTGTGTGGCATCCAGATGTACAAGAAGAAGCAGGATTGCCAGGTCATAGGGTAGTCCGAGTTTCCATTTTTTGAGGAACTGTTTTCCCCAGGGGCTACACCAGTCAGTAGACTCTCAGTAGGCACTAGTGTCTCCTGTTTTGTTTGTTTGTTTGTTTGAGACAGAGTCTCGCTCTGTCATGAGTGCAGGCTGGAGTGCAGTGGCGCGATCTCGGCTCACTGCCACGTCTGCCTCCCATGTTCAAGCAATTCTCCTGCCTCAGCCTCCCGAGTAGCTGGGATTACAGGTGAGCAGCATCATGCCCAGCTAATTTTTGTATTTTTAGTAGTCACGGGGTTTCACCATGTTGGCCAGGCTTCTTTCGAACTCTTGATCTCAAGTGATTCCACCGCCTCAGCCTCCCAGAGTGCTGAGATTACAGGGGTGAGCCACTGCACCCAGCCTAGTGAAAGATGGGAGTCTTTCCTGATCCAGTTCAGCCACGAGTGGTCAGAAGAGGAACAGGACATGAGGCTTTATGTTCTCGTTCTCAGGCCCAGTGGCACAGTTATTTCCAGCAGTGTCGAAGGATAATTAAATCTCATTCATCACCACCCTCCTCTGCTACCCAGGCAAGGCTGCACCGCATGCATCCATAAATGACAGGGTGTTTACCTATGAACACGAGAGAACTACCAACATGTGCCAACCTGTGATGGCATAAACACAGCAACTAATGTGGACTAGAAGTGACATGTATGGACTGAGTCAGTACCTGTCCAGAGTCACTGGCTTTGCCAAGAACCTAACTGTCCAAACAGCAATTCTCTATACCCTTCCTGGGCAGAGGCTGCTCACTGGTGGGCGAGAAAGCAAGAAAGCAGAAGCACTGTTGATAAGGCAAGGTATGAGCACTCTCCCATCACGTAAAAATTCTATACAACACAATGAAAATCTTTATACAAAGTTGATATCAATATATGTAAAGCTGATTCCTGATTATCAGCCAAGGGAGTAGGGATAATAGATGCCTTATAAATCATGCCAGTAATTTTCACTATTCTAATGCAAATAGCTGCACTGAGAAGTGCCATCACCACTCACTCCGTACCCACTCATCTCCCCGGATTTAGTGAGAAGTGAAATGGCCCAAAGGTGGGCATCAGGAAAGGGAACCCAAAAAAGGCCAAAGCCAGCTAGCCAGCCACTTCTGGGTTGTGGGTTTGCTGCCAAAGACTCTAGACTCAGTTTCTGTGCATCCTTTTTGACAAAAGCACCAGAACTTGCTAGCATCCCTGGTCCTCTCGGTGATGGTGATGTTTGATTTATGCATGTGTATCCCTCAAATGGCATTTTAAATGATGCCAAATGTGACTCCTATGTTTCTTTAAAAGTGAGTGAATATGTTTCACAGATGTCGTTGATAGAAAATGGCAGAAAAAATACAAATACCTTCTATGCTGCCAAAGAAAGAATGGAGTACCTTTCTAACAAGTGCTGTTTTCATCCGTTTTCCACGAGTTTCCACAAAACAATGGGTTGTTCAGGCATTTCAGTATCAACTTAGAGAGTTGGCTGTTTCTACTTGGAAAACAAAAGCAGATTCTTTTCTTTCTTTCTTTCTTTCTTTCTTTATTTATTTCTCTCTTTCTCTCTCTCTCTTTCTTCCTCCCTCCCTCCCTCCCTCCCTCCATCCTTCCCTCTCTCCTTCCTTCCTTCCTTCCTTTCTTTCTTTTTCTTTCTTTCTTTTCTGTTTCTTTCCCTCCCTCCGTCCCTCCCTCTCTCCCTCCTTCCTTCCTTCCTTCCTTCCTTTCTTCTTTCTTTCTTTCTTTCTTTCTTTCTTTCCCTCCATCCCTCCCTCCTTCCTTCCCTTCCTTCCTTCCTTCCTTCCTTCCTTCCTTTTCTTTCTTTCTTTCTTTTCTTTCTTTCTTTTTCTTTCTTTCTTTCTCTTTCTTTTTCTTTCTTTTCCTCCTAGATCCTCCCTCATTATTTATTCTTTGTTTTCTCTTTCTTTCTTTCTTTCTTCTTTTCCATCCATCGGATCCCTCCCTCTCCTCCCTTTCTTTCTTTTCTTTCTTTCTTTCTTTCTTTCTTTCTTTCTTTCTTTTTTCTTTCTTTCTTTCTTTCTTTCTCTCTCTCTCTTTCTTTCTTTCTTTTTTCCCTCCCTCCCTCTCTCTTTCTCTCCCTCTTTCTCTCTCCCTCCCTTCCTTCCTTCCTTTCTTTCTTTCCTTCCTTCCTTCCTTCATTCCTACCTTCCTTCCTTCCTTCCTTTGTCTTCATTCAAGTGACATGTGCCATGCTTGCTACAGATGATAAAATGCAAGTGCACCGCTGTGTGCAGACACCACAGATCCTTCTTTAGACTTGGCCTCCTGTCTGGCTCCACAGTGGGCTTAGTTAAAGCTCAGCTTTTAAAATGATGGTCCTGTCAGCCATGTCCATTGGAACATCAGCAACCTGCCTGACCAAGGAGGACACTATAGAGTGCGGGATTTATATTTGGAAGCATGTGCTGTGGAAGATTCATTCCCCATAAAGCAAAATAAATTGCATTTACGATCTTAGGCTGACAAGGTGTGTGCACAACTCTGGGGGAGCCCTGAGGGAAAGTTTTCTAATTAGTGAAGAAATATTGAAAACAGAAGTGGGGTAGCTGACCAATTCTACCATATAAACACTAAAAAACACAAGAAATGAAACTTGAAAAAGATATTTCCTGAAAGTGGCAAGCATACTAAAATAATTAAAGCTTTTAGGAAAAGAAATCTACCTATCCATCTACTTATCTACCTATGTAGATATCCTCTGTCTACCTATGTAGACAGCATATTTACATATTCCATCTATTTTTGTGTATGTAAAGTTTATTTTGTACTTTACATATGTAGTGTGTGCTTTGCTTTGCACATTGTACCTCTGCTTATAATCCACTAAAACTCTTGACAATGGCGATTCCGCTGGGACCTAGATGTCGTACCTGTAGCCTCCATATCTTCTGCAGCATGCATAGGGCAGTAGCCCCGGATGACAGCGAAGATAGCACATATGATGTGCTCTGAGCAGTAGGAGTGGATTCCATGGATTGAATCTGTGAATCCAGTTCACAGATATCGTTGATCACCCTTCAAGCTTATTTCAGGCCCTAAGCTGTGCTGTGCCCAGCCATTTATATGGCTGCATTTCTGATGGGAAGCTGTATAGAGTAGGGACTGGGGACAGAGGTCCCAAGGCCACACCAGCTAGGTTCAGATTCCAGCCCTGCCACTTATTAGCTGTGTGATTGTCAGTGACATACTTTGCCTCTCTGTACCTCTGTTCCCTCTTCTGGAAATGGGGGTAGTAATATAATGTCCATGTCACAGGGGGTTGTGATGTATTTCATGGTGAGGTGCTTGGCCCCTGTGCTTCTGATAGTGTTTATCTGTCATGCACTAGCCTCTGTCTTACAGAGTTAAAGAAGCACCCACTTGTGGTGTATCATCTAGGAGAGATTTATGCATCAGAGCAAGTAAGGCCAGTGCCTCAGGTATACCCACTGGGCACTCACCTCTGCAGGCCCCAAGCTGCTTCTGGCTGACACCTGTGGGCTTCTTCCTGGGGATTCTTTTCCAGCAAAGGGAGACTGCTCTGCCCATGCCAGGGCAAGCTAAGGGCCAAGAATGAATGGCCCACGAGCAGTCCTTGCCCAGTGGCAGGCAGGAAGTTGCTGGGCAGATGCCCCTGTCCTGATAGCTCTGAGTGAATGTCCTACACAGTCCCCCAGACGTTCTCACAGGGCTGAGCCCCAGCTGCTGGCAGCAGCAACTGGCTTAATCGCACATACCTCTCTCCTTCTTTCTGCTCCCTACTTTGCCTTTACCCAGTGCTTTCTGGAACCACCTCCCAAATGTACTGCTTGCAGTCAGATCCTCGTCACAGGGCCAGCTTCTGGGAGGTCTTGGGCATCATCCTGGATGCAGGAGTCATAGCCTTGTGGAAGCGGCAGGCCTGTTCTGCGTCATCTGTTTTCTCCCCATCACTAAGTGAATCCTTTCCAGGACAAGTGGTGAGCAGGGCTTGGTGTGTCACGTGGGAGGCAGTGTCTCTTGGGAAGCAGCTCTGCCTGTGCATTGATGCTGCTCTGATTCACAGAGCGTCGTCCTGGCCTCTCCAGGATGAATCATACCCCGGGCACAGACAGGAATGAATGTCAGGGAGACAGAATCTTTCAGAATCCTCACCACTGAATCTTCCCTGCAGAGTGCTGGGAAAGAATGTCTTTGAAACAATTATTTATTTGACCCTGGCAGCTATTTCAATGACTTTTAAGCAAGCTTTTTTAGTGACTTTTAAAAGTTAGTGTCATTCCATGGATGTCCCATTCAAATCTTTGTTAAGAACATGCTAGTTTGCTTTTCTAGATCAAATGCACATCCTCCAAGTGCATTGCCATTTGGCTTCTGGTAGGATGGTGTGAAGGCTTTGGGGCTGTCCTCTCTGTTAAAAGAAATAAAACACAAAGGTCACTGAAGAAGAGAAGTACCAGCACTGATTCATACAGTGCCTGCTGATGTGTCTGGAGAGCAGAGCGCTGACATGGGAGTTTTGTCTTTGCATTTATGTTAATTCTGCTTTAAACGCTGGTAAATTAAGTGGATATGAACTTAGCACAGTTATGTTCAGTGATCATTCAAGATGCCATAGCATGAAGCCCATCACACTTCCAAGTTTCAAGGGCCCTTTATCTGGGATGCATGAATGGACAGATTCATGGTCAGTGTCTCAGAAGCTTTGTGCTCTTCAGCTGAGCTTGGGAAGCAGACTGTGCCCTCATTCTTTCTTCTCCGTTGCTCGTTCCTGAGGACTGTGGGGGAAGGCAGGCGTCCCCTGCCAGAAGGCAGCTTGTGATGCCTGGAAATATAGCTGGGGATGCATTGCTTCTGCACGGTACTTATCACACGAGGCAGGGCGGACAGGTGGCAATATAACAAGATTGGCTAACCAGCTAACTAAATGCACAGGTGATCCTAACAAGCTGGAGGAAAAAGATTAGGAAAAATGAGATCACACCAAGAGGGAGGTGAGTACCCCAAATATATTTTGGTGTCTAGAGCTGGCTGTATGCTCAGCAGCAGTGCTGAGAGGGAGACACAGTCAGCAGCATGACTCACAGTGTCCACGCGGTAAAAATAGACCAGGGGCTCAGGAGAAGCTCGTCTACTTTTGCTCTGATATGGGATGCAGAGTTCTCATAGAAGCAATGAGTGTCATCCCCCAAAATCCCCCACTGGGAATGCCTCCCCAGACCCGCAACACTCCAGTGCCCCTGACCCTATGCTAGCTTTCCACCGCTCTTATCTGCAGAACTAATTTATTGAGCTCATGATCTCAGTCCCTTGGCGCTTCAATCCCCCTGACCCTGTGCTCACTTTTCTACAGCTCTTATCTGCAGAACTCACTCATTGGGCTCATGATCTGCCTCTCATCTTTAGGTCAAGTGTGAGCTTCACAAGAACGTAGGCTTCTTCTGACTGCTTCCCGGACACCCCCAGCACTGAGAGCAGTGCCTCCTGCAGGGTGGGTACCTGGGCATGATTTATTGAATGACTGGGTTGAAGACATTTCATGGGGATTGCTGCTTACAAAGCAGATCCGCGGGACCCGGGGAGATCAGTTTTATGCTTTGTGGATGTTCATTGGTGTGACTCTCTGATGGCTTGTTTCACTGCAGTATACATTGTGGCATAGGTAGCCCAAGGAGCAATGAAGTCGTACATAATAAAGAGACCCTATGCATAGCAAAAAGGCTTGAAGGAGCCCCTGGAAAGAAAACAGGGAAAGACAGGACAGAGACACAGTGAAAGAAACCCAAGCCCAAGCAAGCCCGACTGAGCTCCCTTGGCCCTCTCTGGATGCCACCCTCACCCTGGCGCTAGGTCTCCATCTGTGGCTCGGAGGCTGCCTGGGCGCTGGGACCTGGGGCTGTATTGTCCCTGTGGTGGAACATGGGTATTCTTAGTTTTCAGTTTTCTTCAGAATGAATCCGGATACAAACTTTAAAATCTGTAGCTCATGAAGAACAGCTTCTGCTTCAAAGAAGACCAGTGACGCAGGAACATAGAGAGTTGGGGGATGTCCAAGTTGAGACGGAGGTCTAAACGGGGATTGGCATATGCTGGCCCTCATGAGCCTTTGGTCTTTTCCCCTGGAGCTGTGTCACTGAAGAATTCCTGCAGAGCTGTCACAGAACCAATTCCCCTTCTGAAAGACCCTGTGGTTGCTGCACTAGCCCAGTAAGGATGTGGGGAAGCAAGTAGGAGATCGTTGAAGTGGCCTGGGTGAGAGGATGGTAGCTTGGTCCAGGGTGACGAGGGAGAGGAATCAGTAGGACTTGTTGATGCTTTGATTTTCATGGAGGAGGTGGTGAACAGATCCCAGGTGTGGGGCAAGGCCAGGTGAGCAACGGCAAGGCTGTTCACAGATGTGGTGGGTGAGGAGCCAGCAGAGAGTCTGTGCATGTCCAGCTTGCTAGCCGAGTGGTCATTGGTACAGGACAGGTGGCACCACAGCCTACAGGGGCATGAGCTGGAAAAGGCTGAACAGAGGACCTGGGAAAGAGCCATTGGGAAGACCTGGTGGGGGAGCAGGAAAACCAGCCGAGGGCACGCAGCCAGGGGAGCCCTGGGGAAATTCTCTCAAGAAGAAGGAAGCTGCTCAGGGTGTCATGTTTGTCCGAGGTCGGGCCTGGTAGGGAGAGGTGGCCATTCTGTGGGCTCACTGACGTTTAGGACCCCCTCAGCAGGGACGAGGGGGGCTCAGAGTGGCTCCTACATATCCAAATCCCAGATCTGCCCCCTTACTCAACCTAGCAGCTAAATTGGGGCGGATTTTAGGAATCCACATGGATTGCTCTCTTCTGGGGTTTTTGTAAATGGCACTGCAACATTTTTAATAAAATTTAAATTGCAGAGCAGACTGGATCCTCGCTTCCGCCCATATTTGCTGTTTCCATGTTTACTCCACTCGCCCGGGTCAGGTGTTTGTGCTGTCTGGATGCCTCTCAGTGTTCTCCTTAGGAGACCAAGTCCTGGACATCAGGACACAGTGGGGCTGGGACTTATTTTAGAAGATCAGAAATCCAAATATAGAAAGTGAGATGCTAGACTTTCCCTTTGCAGCACAGTTGCAAAAAATCCTGAAGCTAGAGACATGCCATTAAAAGAGTTGCAGCATTTTCACTTGTCTCAGTCTTCCTATTCTGCCAAATTCTGTGGCTTGGTAGTAGCTAGATGCAGTCATGAAAACAGCACTGCTAAGGGGAAATACTTTCTTTGTAACTGATCCAGAACATCAGTGCCAGGATGGCAGGAATCAGAGAGGGGCCATAGCAAATGCTGACCCTCCAGTGCCGACCCCAAAAGTACGACTTAGCTCCCACCAATTCTCAAACCCTGGCCCCAGTTTATCGTAAGTGCTTTAATTTGGCACCACCGGGTCTGGTTCATAAATAACCTCAGAGAGGAATTTCCATGAAGGTGAATGCAGCTGCAGCTGGGACCATACCCATTGCCCAGGTAAAGGTCTGTCTGTCCAGACATCCATATCCTTAGCAAGTTATAAGACAAGGGGCACGTGGAATAAGATGAGGTGGAAACCTCTATCTAACCATGCCACGTGCCAGGCGGCAGCACACCCACATACCCAAAAAGGGAAAGCGTGACTGTGATGCCACGTCTGAGTTGTCAGGAAACCACTCCAGGTTTAGGAGACAGAAATTCCCCCAAGTGCCAAAGAGAGGGAGAGCATGGCCACAATGCCCCTGGTGCCACCAAGGGCTGAGCTGAGGGTGGCCAGTGCTTTCAGGTATTGGCGCTATTATTTTTTTCTTTGAAAACTGAAGCAATAAAATCTCAGACTCTGAAGTTTCTCTTGAAGTCCTATTAAGGTCCACCAGAAAAAGTCCTTCTCTGGAAGCCCCAGCCTGGCCCTGCTGCTGGGATGGAACTGTGGCTCTGTGGGCCTAATCTGGGATGGGCCACATCTAAAATAAAAGCTCCTATGGGTTCCCTCTTTTAATTTAAATCCGCTGATGCTGTGGTGTCCAGGGCAGTGGCTCCTCCAGGACCTGGCAAGCCATGTTAGTGTGGTCCCAGGCAGTCCCACATCGGTTCCCAAAGTCAGGCATACCTGAGCCCTGTGGGTCCCAGTTGCATGTGAGGGGCACGTTTGAGTCACTCACACGGGCAGAGAAGCTGGGCAGTGGGCAAGGAAGCCCGGGAGCTCATTTAGTCATGAAGGGATTCTAGAATAAAGGAAGGATTTGGCAAGAGGGCCCAGGTATCTTAGATGGGCTCCCCAGAGTCCCCTGAGATAAGAATTTGGGTGCATGTAGCTTGCATGGGAAGTGATGCCAGAAAGCACTGGAAGTCAAGTGGGAAGTGAGCGTTCAGGGAGGCTGCCCAACACCCAATTTGTCATCAGCAGTTCCCAGCTGGGCAGGGGCCCCAGTCCTGCTGGTGACCATGGCAGGTGGAATAGGACCTCCTCTGAGTTACTGGTGGTCCATTCTCCACCTCTGCTTGTCAAGGCTGTGACTGTTCCTGGGCATTGACCTCCCCCTACAGTCTGCCAAGGCTGTGGCCCACAGGATCTTGCTGCGTGCTGGCCGGAGGATGCTGCCAGGGCTTGCCCAGGGGTGAGAGCTGAGACACACAGCCAGGCACCAGGAATGCCTGAACCTTTCTGATTTATCATCTGTATTCCCGCGTGGTTCCTGAAGGAGGAACAAGTAAGACTCAATACCCATTTATCCCTGGCTGGTGAGAAACAGGGCTTTTCTGGAAGGAGCTGTGATAAGCTCAGCACAAAGCCCCTCCTTTGTTGGAAACCCTGTTCCTAGCCCATCCCTCTCCAGCTCCAGGAACCCAGCCCTTGCCACACTCTGCTGCACCCGGGAGCCGGGAGTGTGGCCCTCAGAAGAGGCCCCTTGCCCGCACCTGCTCAGCAGGAAGGCGGCAGCTTCCTCCTTTGGCTGCTGAAGGTCTATGGGTGTGGGGGAGCCTTCCCTGCTAGAGATAAGAAACTGAGCAGGAGCGGGTGTGAGCAAGGCATCTGAGCTAGGCTCAGGCTCCTCCCCCATTTGACCAGAAGAGAAGCAGGCAGCAGGAGCCTCCTGCAGCCATCTGTTTCCTCCTGTCCAGGACACGCTAATGGGCACCATTGGCCCAGAATCCATGGGTCCCACCCAAGGAGCTCATCTCCGAGAAGGGCTGGTGGGACAGCCACGAGGTGAGCTATTCCACAACCCAGGCACCCTCCGCAGGGAAGCTGCCTTCGTGCAGGGAAGCACCCTCAGTGGGTACAACAGTGACCTCTCAGAAGAGCCTGGGACCCAGGAGAACCACTGCAGGCCAAACTACCAAGTGTTTTGGATCTCCCCAGGTACCTAATGTGGTCTGAAAAGCATAAACCAATAAAAAAAGAAATGAAAAGAAAATGCCTGAGGAAAAGAGAAGATAAAACATAGATAAGAAAGGTGAGAAGGTTAAGAGATTAACACAAAAATGTTAACCATGGGGTAAGTGAAAAATTAAAATTAAGGAGGATCTTTTTTTTCTTCTTCCTTGAGACAGCATCTCACTCTATAGCCCAGGCTGGAGTGCAGTGGCACGATCTCGGTTCACTGCAACCTCTACCTCCCGGGTTCAAGCAATTCTCTTGCTTCAGCCTCCCGAGTAGCTGAGATTACAGGCGTGCACCACCACGCCCAGCTAATCTTTGTATTTTTTTTTTTTCTTTTTGAGACAGAGTCTCGCTCTGTCGCCCAGGCTGGAGTGCGGTGGCACAATCTGGGCTCACTGCAAGCTCCACCTCCCGGGTTCACGCCATTCTCCTGCCTCAGCCTCCCGAGTAGCTGGGGCTACAGGCGTCCGCCACCATGCCAGGCTAATTTTTTGTATTTTTAGTAGAGAGGGGTTTCACTGGGTTAGCCAGGATGGTCTTGATCTCCTGACCTCGTGATTGCCCTGCCTAGGCCTCCCAAAGTGCTGGGATTACAGGCATGAGCCACCACACCCGGCCAATTTTTGTATTTTCAGTAGAGACAGAGTTTCACCATGTTGGCCAGGATGGTCTCAAACTCCTGACCTCAAGTGATCTGCCCCCTCTCAGCCTCCCAAAGTGCTGGGATTACAGGCATGAGCCACCATGCCCTGCCCAGGAGGATAATATTTAAATGTCAGATAATTTCAAAGCCCCAGTGAACAAAAAGGTGAAATAAAAGAGATTTTAAAATAAATGTTTAAATGAACAAACAAAAAAAAAACTAGAGCCAACAAAATTCAGAGGAAAGTCTAGAAGTTGAAGATCAAATTTTAAAGTAAAAATAAAAACAAAATGAGCAGGTAAAAGTTAAAACCAGGCTAGGGGCTAGAAGAGCAAGAAAAATAGTTCTTCAAACTGATAAAAACCATGAATGTGCACCAGCTCCCACTCCATTCCCCTGCAGGCGCAGGCTGGAGTCACATGAGAACTGAAGAAAAGGGGAATAAATAGAGGTGGAAGCGGGAAGCTGAAGATGAAATCGAGGGTGTTACTACCAGGTCAGCAAGAAATAAAAACCCAATTGCCCAGATGCCAGGTCCCACAACCCAACACGTTCATGGTGATTTAAGAAAGTAAACAAGGAGTCAAAAGACCATCAGTAAAAAATGTGAAGAATCCCACGGGCTTTAAGCATAAACCTCCCTGCAATGAGCATTGGTTTACTGTTTCACGTCCCTTGGTCCCTGTAATTTTAGCAGAAACCCCTGATGCAGACACCTTAGTGTGAGTTTACAACCTGATGGGTTATGGGCATGTTTTATTTAGCCCCTTGAGGGATTTAGTGTACACACACACATGTGTATGTATGTATATGTGTGTGTGTATTTCAATTATTTGTGATTATAAAATAATTCTGGAGCTCCAGTTTCTCTGAACTGTTTTTCTTTTCCGTCTACTGGCTTATATTTTATTTCTATCATTAGATGTTACCCTTAAATTTTTAATATGCATTTCTTAATGTGCAAATTCTAGAGTTAATACTGTCCATCTTTCTTCCTAACAACACAAGGAGTTTAGCATCCCCCTGCTTTCTTACGTTATTGTTCTGTATTTCAGTTCCTTCTAAATTTTGTTCCAGCAGAATTAACCATCCTGAGTGTGGTTAGTTTTGCTGTTGTTTTCTATGGTCAATGCTCATTAAGTATTGCTCGTGTTCTTTACTTACTTCCCACCTTGCATCTCATTTTTACTTTGTCTGATCAGTTTTCTTTTTTCTGGAGAATATGCTTTAGTAGCCTTAATGAAGGGCTGTTAGTAGTCCATTCAGTCTTTGTACAAAGGCCTTATGTTCTCATTTGTGAATGATAGTTTAAATAGGTATAGAATTCTAGGATAAAGTGTTCTGTCTCACAAACACTGAAATTATTTTTGATTTCCTTATGGTTTCTAGTATAGTTTGGATGTGTGTCCCCAGTCCAAATCTCATGTTGAGATGTAATCCCCAATGTTGGAGGTAGGGCCTTGTGGGAGGTGATTGGATCATGGGACTGGTTTCTTCATGAGCAGTTTAGCTCTGGCCCCTTGGTGCTGCTCTCACCATAATGAGTGAGTTCTCGTGAGATCTGGTGGTTGAAAGGTGTGTGCCACCTCCCCGCTCACTCTTGTTCCTGCTTTGGCCATGTGAGCTGCCTGCTCCTCTTTTCTTTCCACCATGATTGGAAGCTTCCTGAGGCCTCCCTAGAAGCTGAACAAATTCCAGCACCATGCTTCCTGTACAGCCTGCAAAACCATGAACCAAATACACCTCACTTCTTTATAAATTACCTGGTATTTCTTTATAGCAATGCTAGAATGGCCTAATGCACTTTCTGTTGCTCTTGTTGAGAAACCTACTCTTGGTTTGCTTTTATTCCTATAGGAATTTGAAATTATTTTCTCTGGGTTGGGCACAGTGACTCACGCCTATAATCCTAGCATTTTGGGAGGTCAAGGCAGGCGGATCACCTGAGGCCAGGAGTTCAAGACCAGCCTGGCCAATATGGTGAAACCCCATCTCTACTTAAAAGATTAAAAAAATAAAAATAAAATCAGCTGGGCATGGTGGCAAGCACCTGTAATCCCAGCTACTAGGGAGGCTGAGGCAGGAGAATCACTTGAACCCAGGGGGCAGAGGTTGCAGTGAGACGAGATTGTGCCATTGCACTCCAATCTGGGCGACAAGAGCAAAACTCCATCTCCAAAAAAAAAAAAAAAAAAAAGACAAGAAAAGAGGTTGAGATCATATTTTTGACTTTTGTGTAGTTACTATATTTAGTGTGGGATAGCTTTAATTTACCTTGTATTATATATGTCTGAACCTGCAAATTCACATCTTTTATTAGTTCTGAGAAATTCTCAAATATCTTCAGATGTTGCCTCTTCCCCATTCTCAATGTTCTCTCAGTCTGAAATTCCCAGGCTATTCATCTGGATTTTCTATTAGCAGATTGGGAGACCTTCTCATTTTTATCTTCCTACCTTTTAATGTGTCTTCCATAGTTTCCAGATTTATGCTGAATTCTAGGTAGTATCATCAGTTCCATATTCCAGTTCAAGTCCCTCATCAGATATTTCAAGTTTGCTTATTAACTCATCCATCATGTCTTAAATTTAATATTTATTTTTATTTCAGGAAATTCCAATTTGCCTTCTCTCTTTTGATAATGTATTTTTCCCCACGTGGATTTGGTTTCACCTTGTGTGCTAGAATATCTTAAGAGAGACTTATTTTATCTATCACTTGAAATTCTTGGAAGGCTGCTCTCTCTGCTGACTGAGGCTCAGGGCAGACCATTTCTTGGTAGATTTTAAAATTTTGAATGTTGACCTTTCTCCAAGGCACTTCAATTGAAAACTGTCATTATGCATTTCCTGAAGTGAGGATGCAGTACCAGGTACCCCTCAGAATCACTGACATGTCACCACTTTTTATGTTAGTTCCTCAGTGTAGGGGTTTCCTAGCTGCACAAATAATATAATCCCAAACCCCTGATCCACATGATGCTGTGTTTTCAGCATAGAACTTTCCCAGCACCAGGCCAATGGGACGACCCCATGTTTTCCCTCACTGAACTGATGGGAAGAGTGATTCTGGATTCAGAGTTTTCACTGGATACATTATTCTCTGAGCTTCCCATCTTTGTCTGGGGGTCTGGTTTCCACTCCCTTCTTGAGGAGACCCAGGCCCTGTCTCCTCTGCTCCCGCCACTAAACACATGCCCTGTTGCCAGGACTGGCCTGTCTCCCCACAATGAGGCAGCATCAGCTTGGGCTAAGGCTTCATATCCAACTTTCCTCCTTAATTCTAGCCCCTGAAGATTTCCCTTGCTTTCTATGACCTTAGCTGTGGCTTATTAAAAAATGCTATATTATGCAGTGTACTTACATGCTTTGTTGCAGGAAGTGTTTGAAGTGAATCTGGCACCATGTTTATAACCAGTTTCTGCTGAGAAATTTGAAGATCTGGCAATATGACATCTGTCTTTCAGCAGGACTAAAATTCGCTAGAAACTTGAGTGGCAGGGGGCATGTACTCCCTGTTCAGTCTCTAACTTATCACCTGTAATATTATTTTGACTCCTGTGTAGGCATTTATGATTCAGCATAATATATTCCATCTTTTACCCTTTTCCACAAAATGGATCCTAACAGCATCCAGTTCATATACCAATTCTGTACCACAAGCCTTTACTATTGATAAAGGAGAATGGCAGTCATGTGGCGCCATTGGTCTTTTGAGAGGGAGTCTTGCTCTGTCACCCAGGCTGGAGTGCAGTGGTGCAGTCTCGGCTCAGTGCAAGCTCCGCCTCCAGGGTTCACTCCATTCTCCTGCCTCAGTCTCCTAAGTAGCTGGGACTACAGGCGTCCGCCACCACGCCCGGCTAATTTTTTGTATTTTTAGTAGAAACGGGGTTTCACCATGTTAGCCAGGAAGGTCTTGATCTCTTGACCTCGTGATCCACCCACCTTGGCCTCCCAAAGTGCTATTTTTTAGGACTTCGAAACTGACTTCCAATGAAGCCCACTAGCCAAAGACCAATAGAAGCACACTTATAGTCAAATGAAATTGGTTAAATTTAGCTGCTGCAGCAAGAAAATGGACTACATGGAATCTTGGGAGCACCTTCAGTAGGAGAAGATTCTTCAAGAATGGGGGCCTGTGCTAAATCATATTCTCAGGAGCAAGCAGGGGAGGGGCCGGCTCTGGACTGGTACTAGGGAGAAGCATCGATACCTAGCAATAGGGAATCTTTGCAGTCTCTGTACAGACAGTGGAGGAGCTGTCAGGGCTGGGACTGTCACCGTGAGAAAGGGCATGGCTCAGAAGCAGGGATCGAGGGCAGTTTTGCAGCTGCAGGAGGGTTCTGCTGCAGAAACACAGTTTATGGTCATTGTCCTTGTCCTGTTGGCAACACTGTGTCACCAGCAGGGCTAAATTGCACTTCCTGTTTGGGGGTTCAGCTAATCTTTCAGAAAAGTATTTTTGTCCGAGAGAAATTCCTTGTTCCAAAACAAAGCTCACTTCTTGTGACGCCCTGGGCAGAAGGTGCTGGGAGCAGCTTTCTGGGTGGCCCTGCTCATGTCCCAACCTCTGGCTTCCTGCTGGTTCTGACTCACAAGGACCCTGAGGCTGTCACAGAGGACTCATCTCCATATTCACTGCTTGAGCATGTCTCCCAGCTCCATGTTTTCACTTGTGAAAGCATGGTCTTCAGGACATAAAATAATTTACCAGGAGAAACCAGTTTCTGTCTGTTGGCATCCTAGTGACAACAACGAGGACCATCACCACCTGTCTTCTGGCAACCACAGACACCCCCGAAGAAGCAGCGTGCCCCCACAGGGTCTCTGGAGTGAGAACACTCTTCCAATTTGGGTTTCTTGACCTTGCTAGGTTCGCACAGCCCACTACTAGCTGGCAGAGAATAACTCAAGAGCAAATGGCCCCAGGAATAAACTTGAGATATTAGCATGGGAATGCTGGATTGAAATGTGACTCATTTTCTCATCAGTCAGCATGCTGATGAACTAATTTCAGCTACTGATATTTTTTATGTTTCCCAGACTGAGCTGTTGTTCTCTTTCTCATACACAGGTCCGGGAGGTAGTCTGAGGGTTTATGATGTTAATTAATTGGAAGATGGACCATGACACTGTCCGAGAGACTGTGTAGTCATTTCTGAACCTTTGTAATAAACTGTGCTTCCCTATTGAAGAAGCACTTAGTTAAAGGAAAAATGTGAGAAATAGTCACTTTTTGTTTTTATGCTTTTGGTTTATTTCAGCAAATCTGAGGTTTAGTAAAAACCAGTGGCACAGGAAAAAGCGAGTCACTCCACCATTTTGTTTCTGTGGGTACTTAAGATCTCATGTTGCACCCTAAGGATTTTTAAATAGATCATTTATGATGTGAATAATGAGCTGGCCATATTGTCACTTCTGGGTTCACTTCTGTGAGCTTGGGAAGATTAGAAGCACAGTATTCTTCAAGTTTCTTTTTCACCCTCTTTCACAAAATGGATCCTGGCAACAGCCAATCCACATCTCAGTTCTCCACCACATGCCTTTACGGTTGATACAGAGAATGGCAGCCATGTGGCTCCTTTGAGCTTTTGGTAAATTTGTATTACTCATGCAACTCTGGGCCTACTGAAAACCCTCAGTGCATAGTGGATTTTTCTCTTTCTCTTTCTCCCTCCTTCTCCTTCTCCCCCACTCTCTCTCTCCTTTAGACAGACAGACACATGCATGCGCATGCACACATACACACACAAACACACATACCCCACCACCACCACCATCAAAAAACAGAATGTCATCACTGTAGATTAAACTCATTTAGAAACTAACCCATGCTAAGGAATTTTCCAAGTAGTGTTGCAGTCTGTGGTTCTTTCTCTCTTAGTTTATTTTCTATTTAATATTACATTTCTCCAATTCTAGGATGCACATTCCTTTCTTTTCACTTGTTCCTATTTCTGAAATTCTGAAACAGTGATGTGCCTCACAGTCAGTGGCTTCTGACCCTTGATGGAGTCCGACAAGGCTTTTCCCTGAGCGTGCTTTTATGTATATAGGTAAATCTAAGTGAATATTGACTGAATAAAAAACACTAACAAAATATTGTGGTGCTTATATATGTTGAACATATATTATTTTATATGTTTTTGTATCTTACATAATAGTATATGTATATTATATATAATTTAAAATAAAGCCAACAATAGTACTACAGTACTAAATTGGTAGATTGTAATCAGAATTAATATGTTTGAGGTTCTTATATTTTCCAGAAAGTGAAGAACTAACTTACATGAAATTCCAGTAATTTCAGGCCGGGCGCAGTGGCTCACGCCTATAATCCTAGCACTCTGGGAGGCTGAGGCAGGCAGATCACTTGACCTCAAGAGTTTGGGTCAGCCTGGGCAACATGGCAAAACCCTGTCTCTATTAAAAATACAAAACTCAGCTGGACATTGTGGTGTGCGCCTGTAATCCCAGCTGCTCAGGAGGCTGAGGCAGGAGAATCGCTTGAACCAGGGAGCCAGAGGTTGCAGTGAGCTGAGATCACGCCAGTGCACTCCAGCCTGGGTAACAAGAGAGAAACTGTCTCAAAAAAAAAAGAAAAAAAATATTCCAGTAAATTCAAAGATACTATACTTGTGCCTTTGTATACTTGTACCTAACGATGTTGTCTTGTACACCAACATTGTTACTTCTTATTTTTTTGAGAAAAGTGCTTTTTTATTGTAGTAAATACATATAAAATATGCCATTTTTTTCCTTTTTAAATGTACAATTCAGTGGCATTAAATTCATGCACATTGCTGTGCAGCCATCACCACCGTCCACCTGCAGAACTTACCATCATCCTAAACCGAGACCTTGTCCCCATTAAGCAGTAACTCTCTGTTCCCTCCCTTCTGCAGCCCCTGCAGCTGTGTTCTATCTGTGAGTGTGACTACTCTAGGTACCTCACATAAGTGGAATCATGCAGTATTTGACCTTTTGTGACTGGTGTATTTCACTTAGCATATTGTCTTCAAGGGTCATCTATGCTATAGCAATGAGGAAAGTTTCCTTCATTTTGAAGGCTGACTAATAATCCAGGGTAGCATGTGCCATATTTTGCATATTCATTCCTCTGTCAATGGGCGTCTTCATTGTTTCCACCTCTGACTACTGCTGCATCATGATGCTGTGCACTTCAGTGTCCTCAAATCTGTGTTGGAGTCACTGCTTTCAATTTTTTTTTGAGACAGAGCCTTACTCTATTGCCCAGGCCTGGAGTACAGTGACACAATCACACCTGCTTTCCATTTTGGGGAGTGTATACTCGGCAGTGAAATGGCTGCTGTATAGTAACTCAACGTTGAATCTTTGAGGAGCCACCATCTTGTCTTCCACAGTGGCTGCTCCATTTGACATTTCCACTGGCAATGCACAGGGTTCCAATTTCTCCACAATAATATGAATTTTGAAGGCTATTTTCATATGGTTATTCTGGCTAGGATAATAAAGGCATATTTAAAAATTAAGTAGTACCTTGCCGGGCATGGTGACTTACGCCTGTAATCCTAGCACTTTGGGAGACCGAGGCGGGTGGATCCCCTGAGGTCAGGAGTTGGAGACCAGCCTGGCCAACAGGGCAAAATCCCGTCTCTACTAAAAATACAAAAATATTAGCTGGATGTGGTGGCACATGGCTGTAATCCCAGCTACTCAGGAGGCTGACGCAGGAGAATCGCTTGAACCCAGGAGGCGGAGGTTGTAGTGAGCCAAGACCGTGCCACTGCACTCCAGCATGGGCGAAAAAGCAAGACTCCCTCTCAAAAAAAAAAAAAAAAATTTAATTAATTAAGTAGTACCCCAAAATAGTAATGAAAGTTACAAACCTTTCCCCGTGGCCCCTAACATATCACTTCATATGCCCAGACACTCCTCAGAGGCAGCTCCTGCCCACCTTCCTGTTTTGACTGTTATTGCCACACCCTGACAACTGTGTTCATCCTGTTCTATCTTTTTTCTTTTTAGAGATGGAGTCTTGCTCTATTGTCTAGGCTAGAGTGCAGTGGCATGATCACAGCTCACTGCAGCCTCAAACCCCTGGGCTCAAGTGATCCTCCGGCATCAGCCTCAGCTTCCTGCCTTAGTCTCCCACCTGTAGCTAGGACTATAGGTGCATATGCCTGGCCAGGTTTAAAAATTTTTTGTAGAGATGGGGTCTCATTATGTTACCCAGGCTGGTCTCCAACTCCTGGCTCCAAGTGATCCTCCCACCTCTGCCTCCCAGTGTACTGGGATTATAGGCATGAGCCCGTGTACCTGTCCGCATCAAGTTATTTCTTGATCCGTTAGCTTTAAATTCTGCCAGTGGACTCCCTACTTTGAAAGGGTAGAGACTAGTTCACTTAAGGTTAGAATTTAGTTCACTTACACTACTGCCCATCTCCTCCCCACTTCTCCCAACTTCTTAGGGATGTATTATTTTGAGTCCTTCCCTTGGTTACTGTCGTATTCATCTCCTCACTCCGTGGGATGAGGCTGTGGTTAGCATGCTTACCCACACTGCTTCTCTCTTTCCCATTGGCCTTCTGTATTAGTCTGTTTTGTGTTGCTATAAGGGAATACCAGAGGCTGGGGCATTTGTAAAGAAAAGAGGCTTATTTGGCTCATGGTTCTGTAGGCTGTACAAGCATGGTGCCAGCATCTGCTTGGCTTCTGGGGAAGCTTCAGGAAGCTTTTAATCATGGCAGAAGGGGAAGTGGCAGCCAAAGCATCACATGGTGAGAGAGAGCAAGAGAGAGAAGTCAGGGTCTTTTAAACAAGCAGCTCGCATGTAAACTAATAGCAAGAACTCACTCCTTGCCACAAGGATGGCACCAAGCCCTTCATGAGGAGTTCACCCCCATGACCCATACACCTCCTGTTAGGCCTGCCTTCAACACTGGTGATCACATTTCAATAAGAGATTTGGAGTGGACACACGTCCAAACTGTATCACCTTCCTATTGAGGTTGGTTGTGTCGTCAATTTTACATGAGAATGAGTCCAGCTTACTGGCTATGAGTCAGACCCTAAAGCCAGGCTTCCTGGCTGTGAAATCCAGCTCTGCGGCTTGTAGGTGAAAGACCTTAAACAGGTTGCTTCAGTTTTTGATGCCTTAGTTTCCACATCTGCAAAAGCGAGGATAATAACTATACCTATTTAATGGGGTTGTTATAAAAATTAAACAGGATAGTCCTTATTAAAAGTTTAGCACGATGCTTTGGATTTAGGAGAAGCCGAACTCTTGGCTGACATGATAATGTTATGGCTATAAATCCGAGTTTTGGTTATAAGTTAATGTTGCCTCTGGATTCAGCTCCAGCACCATAACCCCTGTGCCAGATAAAGGAAAATATAGAGTCCAGGTCAAATGGATTCTGTCATTTTAAATTCCACAGCTGTGTAAAATGATGGGAAATTTTGTTTTGCTTTATATTTGGACCCATGGAGTTCCTGTACACCTTTTCTGGCTGTGTGTGTTTTTCTGGAGTTTCTAAATGACATTCTTTTCACATTGAGGACAGAAACCTGCGCCTTCCTCACAGCATCCGTCTTAACTTCCAGCTGTGCGTGCATGCTGCCATTCTTGCTCACAAAGATGGTCTTTGTGAAGCCCACGGTGTTTATTATAAATGGGACAGATTGCTGCTGGCCAGCTGCCATGCAGAGATTGCTTTTTATTCATTTAAGCTATTCACTGCTTTCTCCTTATCTTCTATTATCCACATCCATGGTTTTCACTGCCATTTGTTTCTGGAGTAAATCTTTAAGTTACTTATTCAGACAGGCTGCTGTGAGACACATTTTCTGATTCTTGAAAATATTTATTGTCATCCGTGTTTTGTCTCCTTTTTGTTTTTACTCATCCTTGGAGGAGTGCTTGATGGAGTACATACTTTAAAAGTTTTTCTCTCAACTTCGAAGGTGCTGTCCCATTGCCTGTCCATGTACACGGTTTTGATGAATGGTCTTCTGCCAGCCCGTGTTCCTGTGTCCTCTTGGCCACCTGCAGGCTCCAAACATGAATTCCTAGCTGCAGCTTCTGCCCACACTCCTTCTTCTCTCCTTTGGTTAGATACCTCATCTACTGTTATGCTTTAAAATTATTTATCTTGTTAAGGATGACTTTTTCCATTTTCTCTTCCATTAAGATTCTTTTTGCTCTTTCACTAACATTTTAACGGGGTCTTGGAGAGAGGGGAAGAGTGATGTGTGTCCACTTCTTCGTCTAGCCCAGAAGCAGGCTCCCTGGTTCTCTCTTTACACAGCCTCATCAGACAGTTGTCTTTGCAGGGAAAAGACTTGGCCTTGAGGATCCTGTGTGGTATCTTTGCTTTCTGATTCACTGCCTCTGCTCTTACCTTGTTACCTCTTCTCATATATTCTTCGCCTTTATTATTATTATTTTGGTGAATTTATTAATTTAGATGGGGGCTCATTAATTTTTAACCTTTTAAAAATAATATATGCATTTAAGGCTACATATTTCCCTCTTCTCCTGCATCCCTAGGTTTCAATAATTTAGTTTTTCAATGATTCTGTCCTAGATATTTTTATATTTTGTTATGATTCCTTTTTGATCAAATGGTTATTAAGAAAGCATTTCTTTTTCTTCATTTCTAAATGAATGTAGTTTTTATTAATTGTATCAACTTTTATATGAATTGCATTGTGGTTAAAGAAAGTGATCTGTAAGATACTAATTTTTTATACATACATCTTCTGTTTTTTTGTTTTTTTTTTTTGACGGAGTCTCACTCTGTCACTCAAGCTGGAGTGCAGTGGCATCATCTTGGCTCACTGCAACCTCCACCTCCCGGGTTCAAGCAATTCTCCTGTGTCCACCTCCTGAGTAGTTGGAATTACAGGCACATGCCACCATGCCTGGCTGGTTTTTGTATTTTTAGTAGAGACGGGGTTTTGCCCTGTTGGCCAGGCTGGTCTCGAACTCCTGACCTCGGGTGATCTACCCGCCTAGGCCTCCCAAAGTGCTGGGATTACAGGCATGAGCCACCATGCCCAGCATACTTCATGGCCTAATACTTGATCAATTTTTGAAAGGAAGAAAGAGAGAGAAGAATGGAGAGAGAGCAAGAGAGACAGAGAATGAGAGAGAAAGAGAACATGTATGCGTAGAAGAATTTGTATTCTCTGTTGGATGCCAAGTTTTATACATGCATTTTTGATCAAAATTATTATTCAAATATTCTGTTTTTCTTAATTTGGGCCCGTTTATTTCTCAGCATAATTGAGAGCATACTTTTCAGTCTCCTGTTGTGATAGTGAAGATATTACATTATCCCCATAATTCTATAAATTTTGCTTTATATAATGTGATATAAATGGATTGTGTACATAGAAGTTGAGAATTATTGTATATGGTTAATTGGACCTCTCTCTGTGTAACTATGTTACTATATAATAATACTTTCTACTCCTTAATGTCCGCTTTGTTTTGTATTCATTACACCATGCCAAATTTCTTATTTGTTGCCTAGGATTTTCCATGTATATATGTTTTCCATCCTTTTACTTTTAGCGCTTCCATGTCCGTATGCTTTAGATCTATCTCTTATGAATAACATATGTCTGGATATTATTTTAAATCCAAACTAACAATTTATTTTAATTGACAACAATTTAAATTAATTTGTACCTATCGTGAATACTGATATGTTTGGATTTGCTATTATCCTCGTTTTGTATTTGGAATTTGGCCTACTTTTTTTCTGTTTCATTTTTTTCTTACCTCTTTCTGTTTGATTGAGGTTTTACTGTTTTTTTCAGTCTTACTCATGTACTTCTCTCCCCTGGTTTAGAATGATTAGAAATGTTTCCATTCATTTGGTAGTTATCCTTGACATTTGCCTATGTATATTTAAGTCTAAAACTGAACATGTTAACACACTTCTGGAATATCAAAAGAATCTTAGAATCACTCACCTCCTGATTTGCATGCTATTGTTTTCCTGTGTTTAGAGTTTTAAGAATAAACCTAATGATTTACGTTTATATATATATATATATATATATATATATAGAGAGAGAGAGAGAGAGAGAGAGAGAGTGTCAATGTTTGTTTGGATTTATAAATATGTTGTGAGTTTGTGTGCTCATAAGTCCTTGCATCTCAGATCATCACCCGGCATTATTTTTCTTCTTCCTAAAGTGCCTCCTTTAGAATTCCTTTTAGTTTAAATCTCTAAGTAGTTTTTTTATTTATTTGCAAATGGATTTTTCACTTGGCTCTTGAAAGATAATTTCATTATGTCCAATTCAAAGTTGAGAGTTAATATCTGTCAATATATTGAAGATATCAGTCCCTGGTCCTTTGGCTTCCGTTATTGCTTGATATGTGTCTTGCCATTCTAGTTTTTGTTGCTATGTAGATTATCCACTATTTTCCTTTGACTGCTTTTAAGACCTTTCCACTTAATCTTCAGCAGTTGCACGTAATGTGTCAATGTGGTATCTCCTGGATCAGTGAATTTGTGTTTCTCATCAGTGCTGAACATTTCTTAGGTAGCGTCCTTTGAAGTGTGGCTACTCCTCTCCCAGGCGTTCTTTCTCCATTTCCGAGACTCCCATTAGAAGAGACTGATCTTTCTCATTCTACCTGCCAGACTCTTTGCTGCTCATTGCTGTTTCCTATCTTTTTTTTCTATTCGTGAGGTATTTGGGTTTTTTTTCTCAGATCTGTCTTCTGGATTACATTTTTTTCTTAGCTGTGTTTATTCTGCTGTTAGATTCCAATTCTTCTGTTGTGCTTTTTACTTCAACAAACATATGTTTTGCTTTTTGAAATTCACGTTTCATTTTTCTGTTTATTCTCATAGTCACTTGTCACTTGCTTCTTCTTGTGTTTTATTTATATAAGTGTTTCGTGAACAATTGTTCTGTACTTTCTTCTCACTATAAAAATATGTAAAGTCCTTGATGGTCCGGAGTTTTTCTCTCTTTCTCTACAGATACTCATGGTGGCATGCACTCTTTCGTGCATGATGATCTTTCTCAGCTCGTTGTTTGACCTTATTCTGTGGTTAAATTTGGGGGAAGGGGTTCTCTTAGAGATGTTTGTTTCTATTTCTGCCTGTAGTGAGGGGTCATCACTGAATTGCTCTATTGCAATCAACAGAACAGTGGTTCTCAGAGTGTGGTCCCTGGATCAGCTGCAGCAGCATCACCTGTGAGCTTCTTAGAAATGGAAACTTGGGTATCCCTTTCCACACTGAGTAAGGAACTCTACAGCCTGGCAATCTGGGCTTTAACATGCCTTTCAGGTGATTCAAATGCATGCTTAAATCTGAGACCGCATCCATAAAGAATCTTAGCTTAGAATAAAGTTCAGTCTCAACTTCTCTATCTTGTCTTTCTACAAGGCTATAAAACTTACTATCACTGTTACTGTTGAATCCTAAATCAATCCTAAATCCTAAATCAATCAATGCTAATCAATCCTAAATCAATCCTAAATCTGCCCCTTCAAGTAATCTTCTATGGAAGAGTGGTGATATTTGGAGATTTTCCTTCACAATCAATAATGTCTCAAAGTGTGTTCCAATCCTGCATCTAATTTTGTAACCAGGGAATCTCTCAGAGCATCTAGTCAATTTTAATGCCAAAAATAACAGTTTGTCCATTGACTTTTAATTTCACTGATGTGTTTTTATTTCTAAAAGTCCTAAATATTTCATTTGTAAAGTATCCTAAGTATGGTTATTTTATAATCTTCATCTGAAAGTGTTAATACCTACATTCACTGTGAACCAGATTTGTGATATTTCTGCTCACCCTTGCTTATTTCTTCCTGTGTTTAGTGCTTGTCTTAGTTCACTTCTGCTGTTACAACAAAATACCACACAGTGTAATTTATCAATAATAGAAATGTATTTCACACAGTTCTGAAGCCTGGGAAGTCCAACATTGAAGTGCTGACAGATTCAGTGTCTGATAGGGACTCACTGCCTTCTTCTAAGAGAGCACCCTGTTGCGTGTCCTCTGGAGGGGATGAGCACTGTGTGCTCACATGGCAGAAGCGAAAGAAGGGGCTGACTCTTCCCCCTCAAGCCCTTTTATACAGGCACTAATCCTATGGGTGGGGGCTTAATCACCTCCAAGGGCTCCGCCTCTTAATTCCATCACCTCAGGAATTTAGTTCCAACATATTAATTGCAAAGGGACACATGCATCCAAACCATTAGCAGTGCTCATTTCCCTCCCTTAAATCCCAAGCTCAGTTTGCTTTCTGAAACTATCCATGGGCATTTTCTAGGCCTGTCTTTAACATACGTTATCCTAGAGGACATTTGCATTTGCTTCTGCCAAGAATCACAGTGGTGGATTCCCAGCCCCAAACACTACAAACTAAGTGTTCAACTGTGTTTTTTAAGGCACATTAAGAGTGTGAAATCTCAGAGAGAGTGTGAGTGCGGGCTTGTGGTTAGAAATTCTCAGAGATGAAGCCCCTCTGGCCCTCCTCCAAAGAAGAAAAAAACAGTTTTACCCAAAATAATTTTAGAGATGAGAATGCTTTCAAGGCTTTCTCTTTCTCTCCTTCAGTGGGTGGGGAGGAAGACGTCTTGGCTGAGGCTGTGTCCACATTCACAATCTTATCACTTAAATCTTTGGTCACATGGGAGCCTCTGCATCTCTAAACCGTGGACTGTGTGTGTGTGAGAGGGTGTCACTGGTGTTGATGGTAATGATGACAATGGTACTGGTGACATTACTTGTACCAACAGTGATGTTAGTAGTAGTAGTAGTGGTAGTGATATAATGGTGGTTGTGGGTCTGATTTCTGGTAATGATGGTGGTGGTGGTGGTGTGGAAGGAATGATGGCTAGGAATCAGTAAAATTTTTCTGTAAAGAGTCAGATAATATTTTAGGCTTCATGGACAATATGGTCTCTGTCACAACTGCTCAACTCTTCCCTTGTTGTGAAGAAGAAGCCATAGACATATGTGCATGAATGGTTGTGGGTGTAGTCCAATAAAACTTTATTTATGGACACTGACATTTGAATTTCACATAATTTTGGTGTGTCATGGAATATTCCTATTTTCTTCAACCACTTAAAAATGTGAAAGCCATTCTTAGCTTGTGGGCTGTACAAATGCAGGTGTTAGATGTGTTTGTCCTGTGGCCTTAGTTTCTCAAATCCTGGCAGTAGTGTCAGCAGTGGGGATGATGGTGGCAATGGTGATGGTAATCCTATTGACAGTGTCAGTGGTGGGGATGATGATGGTGGTGGTGAGGGTGATGGTAGTACACCTGGTGATGGTATCAATGGTGGGGATAATGATGGTGATGGTGTCAATGTTGGAAATAGTGATGGTGATGGTGGTGGTGATGGTGTCAGTGGTGGGGATAATTACGGTGATGGTGGTGGTGATGGTGGCAATACCCCTGGTAATGGTTTCAGTGGTGGACATGATGACAGTGATGGTGGTGGTGATGGTAGTACTCCCGGTGATGGTGTCAGTGGTGGGGATGTGGTGATAGTGTAGTGGTGATGAGTAGTACTCCCGGTGATGAATTATCAGTGTAATTGGGGATAGTGATAAGTGAGTGGTGATAGTAGATACTCCCGGTGATGGTGTCGAGATGGTGGGGATAAAGGTGATGGTGGTGGGCGTGACGCTGTTGGTGTAGAACTGGGCGGGCGTGGCAGAGGATGAGGGAGTTGGGAGTGGTATACGTGGGCCAACCGGTGGTGGATGGTGGTGGTGGTGAGGTATCAGTGTTAGGGTTAAATTGGTAGTTATGATGGTAGTACTCCTGGTGATGGTGTCAGTGGTGGGATGGTGATGGTGGTGGTGGTGGTGTCAGTGTTGGGGATGGTGATGGTAGTTGTGATGGTAGTACTCCCGGTGATGGTGTCAGTGGTGGGGATGGTGATGGTGGTGGTGATGGTAGTACTCCCGGTGATGGTGTCGGTGGTGGGGAGAGTGGTGATGATGATGGCAGTACTCCTGGTGGTGGTGATTATGGCAATGGCTGTGGCAGTGATGCTGATTATTATGGTGATTGAAATTCTGGAGGTGATGGGGTAGTGAAGGTAGTGATGGTTGTGGTGGTGATGGTGGAGATAATGGAGATGGTGGTCATGGTGAGGGTGGTGGAGTTGGTAATGGTGGACACGGCAGCATCACAGGGGAAGAAGCTGTCTCCCTCCACATTATCCTTAAAAATGAAGCGGAGACTCACAAAGCTACAGGGAGTTGGCACAACTTTTAAAAGCAGCAATGGCCTGAAAGGTTTCCTTATTTCCAAAATCACATCATATTTGCTATACATGTGTGAGTGCTTATAAATCAGATTTGGAGTTCCTGTGGACTGTGTCCCAGTGGTGCTGTGCTATGATAAAGCATCACTCACCAGCAGAAGTTTGGGTTGGCTTTGTGAACAGGAAGTCCCAGGCCACCAAAAATGATACATAGGATGATATAGCATTTTGCAATTGTAATGTGCCATTTAAATGCTAAATAGTAATAACTGATCTAGTCCCAAATGCTTCATTAACTCTCTCCACTGCCAAATCACAGGCTTTTCTGTGTGTTTGTGCTAAAGGCAAATTTTAATTGTTTTAATGAGGATTTGCAAGCAGCTCTTTTCTCTCTACACTTGGGCCTTGGTGAGTTACACATATCATTCGCTTAGCAATAGGGAAGTTTTGCTATTTACACAAAAGGCTTCTAACAGTGTTAGGGTTTGGGAAAGACCCAGCCCCTGGTGCCCTCCTAATGCCTTGCCAAATTGAGCTGTATAAGAAGGGTCAAGAGCAGCTGTACCTGTCAAACATGCCAAACACTCTGGCTAAATGAAACTGCAATTAGTTTTGTGGGGGGTTTTGTTTGTTTTTTGGGTTGTTTTTGTTTTTGTTTCTGGAAACGGAAGTCTTGTTCTGTCGCCCAGGCTGGAGTGCAGTGGTGCAATCTCTGCTCACTGCAACTTCTGCCTCCCGAGTTCAAGCGATTCTCCTGCCTCAGGCTCTGGAGTAGCTGGGACTATGGGCGTGTGCCACCATGCCCAGCTATTCTTTTTGTATTTTAGTAGAGATGGGTTGTCACAGTGTTGTCCAGACTTGTCTTGAACTCCTGAGCTCAAGCAGTCCGCCTGCCTCAGCCTCCCAAAGTGCTAGGATTACAGGTGTGAGCCACCACGCCTAGCCTGCAATTAGTTTTATTTTCTCCTTCAGTTGCATAGATAGCCAACTTCATTCTGTTTCTACTTGGAGAGGCTGCTACACAGGTGGTCTTATATGTTAAATGTGACTGATACTGCACAATATAATTGGCATTTGAGGTTTCTAATTAGCAACACAGGGATGGACATGGAATACTATGCTGTGAAGTTCCTTCCGCTCCATACAGTAACAAATCGTAAACCAACAGTGCAGATCTTTAAGTCATTCTGTGAAAGGAGTAGGTATATTTAAGAAAAGGAGAAGGGTGGGTGGTAGGGTGGGTGAGACATAGACTTTTTAAAAAATCTAGACTTATTTGCAGGTTCAGATAAAAAGGAAAACTAAGAGAAAGTTTTGATACTCCAGTTTTTCTGTATTTCTTTATTCATGCATTTGTTTGAAAATAATTGCACTTGCAATACTGGTTCCCAAAACATTCACTGGATTTTTTTCTAGCCAATTCCTCAGAGCAAAACCATCTATTAAACATTAGAAACAAGTTTGAAAAAAAAATGCTACCTGTAATGAATAATCCTAATTTCTTCATGGATAGGTCCATGTATAACTCTGTCACGTTTCCAATGCATAATTCCCCCTGGAGCAGGCTGGGCTTCTTCACAGAAGGTGTGTGCTGTGTGTACTGCATGCAGGCTGAGCATGAAATTTCTCAGATCCCATTTCTGGCGGGGAAGGTGGCTTCTGCGTGTGCTGGCTTATTCTGATGGGACACTCGGCATGCAAAAGCATCTGCTGTATTTAGGGGACTGTTTTTCTATTTCGCAATGAGTAAGCAGGCCCAGCCTGCAGCATTTTCTTCCATCAGTGGGTAACAGGGGCTGCCTCCAACGGGATTTGTCTGGTCCATCTAATGTTTCTGAGACCCTGCCTCTGTTTCCAGAACATCTACTATGTTGTCACTTTGTGTTCCGGGCCATACACAAAATGCCATTCCCTCACCCCAGAGGTACCCACTGAGGGCTTTGTTTTTAAGATAGTTTTATTCTCACTATATACATGCCAGAAAAAGAACACACTGTCTTATCAACCATTCAGCCAAAGACCTGTAATCATAATTAACCCCGTATTATACAAGAGCTAAAGGATAGCAACCACCATTTCCCTGCAAAATGAAAACACAGTGAAGGTAAACACAATGCAGTGCTTCCATACTGTGGAGTATTATCCCGCCATGAGAAGAAATGACCTCAAACACATCATGCCAAGTGAAAGAAGGCAGTCATGAGAGACCACATAGTATATGATTCCAGTTATATGAAATGTCCAGAATAGGCAAATCCATGGAGACAGAAGGTAGATCAGTGTTTGCCAGGGGCTGGGGAAAGGAACCACATCATGGGCATGGGGTGACAGGAATGTTCTGGAATCAGACAGTGATGAGGGTTGCACAACTTCGTGAATATACTAAATCTCACTCAATTATACATCTTTAAATTTGGATGAATTTCATGGCAGGCAAATGATATTCCAGTAAAGCAATTATTTTAAAAAATGAATGAAAATACTAATCAAAGTTAAAGAAAGCAACAGAGTTGGGATCTTCCCGCACTCCCAGCCTTGCAGCCGTGAGCGTTCATGCGCAGCTTCGCAGCCTGAGCTGTTTCCCCAGCTTTCCAACAGAGACCCGGGGTCTTCTGCTTCATGAGGACTGTAAGGCTTGGAGTCAGAAACGCCTGGGCTCAATCTCCACCTATTTCTCTTTGTGTCTTTTCTATCTGCATTTAGATCAACCACTGTTAGGATTTAGGACCTTGTGAAATCCAAAAGACACCACCAGGGTGCATCCTGGAGGTTGCTGGGGCAGTCATTTTCTTGGGAAGGGGTTGGTGGGTCTGAGTCTTCCTTCTCCTGGGCCTCAGAAGCCAGGAAAGCTAACTGTTCCCCAGCACGTGGGAGAGAATCCGTCTTTTAGGGGCAGGTTTAGATTACTCCACCTTCTGAGACTGCTCTGGAAAACCAGAATGCCAGTGAGTACTGAGGAGTTATTCTCCAGGGAACTGAGGACACCAAGACAATGCCCACCCTCCTAACTTTATCTCTCTGGTCTCCTCCTCTGCTTCCCAAACACTACCTATGCTGCTGCCTCTGCCTGGAACACCTTCCCTACACAGCTTAACCTGTTGATTTCTTCAAACCTCTCTATTACAGAAAATTTCAAACACACACGAAAGGAGAGAGGATTGTATAATGGATCGTGTGCACCCATACACTCCTCCTTCAGTGGTCAGCCCACAGCCAGTCTTGTTTTCCCTGTATAGTATACACTCCTCCTTCAGTGGTCAGCCCACAGCCAGTCTTGTTTTCCCTGTATTGTATACGACATACCTTCATTCATCACTCCTGCTGCCAGTCTTGTTTTCTCAGTATGGTATACACTCCTTCAGTGATCAGAGATGGTCAGAGATGACCCGAGGTAATGGCTGTCAGATGGGGCTCCAGATGGCAGTGCTGGTGGGTTCATCGGGGATCCCTGCTGTCCTGCATCCCATGAGACAGAGAGGTCATTGGCAAGATAAAAGAGGGATGCGTGATCCTAGAGCCACATGAGGCTGGAAATGTACTTGGGGGGGACACTTTGGAAGGTGTTTTTGCTGTCACCTGTGGTTCCTTGACTTTCTACTGTCACTGAATTTCAGATGAGAATTCCAACTGAGATGATCAGTGGTCAGCCCACAGTCTTGTTTTCTTGGTATGGTGTGCACTTCTCCTTCCAATCCAGATGATTTTTAAAAAGTCCCAGACTGTGCGTCTTTTATTTCATCTTTAAATACTTTAGCATGAATCTCCACATAGATAGCTCTTCTTTTTATGTTTGATTTTAGTTCAGTTTAATTGAGTTTTTCTAATTTTTATTATGTTAGCATAAAATTTACCAACTTAACAATTTTTAAGTGTACAGTTTGGTGGTATTAAGTACACTTATAATGTGTAAGCATCACCACCATCTATCTCAATATCCCTTTTCCTTCCACACCTATTAAATAATAACTCCTCACACCACTCCCATCCCCTGGAAACCACACTTTTGGTGACTTTTGAGTACTTTTGATGACTCTAAGTACCTCATATTGATGGAATCCTACAGCATATGTCTTTATGTGAGTAGCTTATTTCGCTTAGAATAATGTCCTCAAGATCCATCCATGCTGTGGCCTATATCAGAATTCCCTTCCCTTTTTAAGGCTGAGCAATACTCCATTGAATGTAGATAGCACATTTTGCTTATCCATTCATCCGCAGACACTTGGGATGCTTTCACATTTCAACTATTATGAATAATACTGCTATGAACATGGCATGCAAATATCTCTTCAAGACCCTGTTTTCAACTCCTTTTGGTATATATCCAGAAGTGGAATTTCTGGACCATATGGTAATTCTATTTTTAATTATTTGAGGAACTGCCATACTGTTTTCCAAAGCGACTGAATCATTTTTCATTCCCACCAGCAGTGCACAAGGATTCCAGTTTTTTCACATCCTCACCAACACTTGTTATTTTCTGTTTTTTTAAAAAAACAGTAGCCATCCCAGTGAGTATGAGGTCATCTCTCATATGCAGTTTTGATTTTCATTTCCCATTATTAGTGATGTTGAGCATCTTTTCATGGGCTTATTGGCCATCTGTATATCTTCTTTGGAGAAATGTCTATTTAAGTCCTTTGCCAATTTTTGAATCAGATTTTGCTGTTGTTGAGTTTTAGCCATTCTCTGTATACCCTGGGTATTAATTCCTTATTAGATACATGATTTGCAAATGTTTTCTCCCATTCTGTGGCTTACTTTCTTACTCTGTTGATATTGTCTATTGATGCACAAAAATTTCTAAACTTTTATGAAGTCCAACTTGTTTTTTCTTTTGTTGCCTCTGCTTTTGGTGTCACGTCCAGGAGATCACTGACAAGTCCAATGTCATGAAGCTTTTGCCCTGTTTTCTTCTAAGAGTTTTATGGTTTTAGATTTTACATTTAGGTGACTGATTTATTTGGGATTGGTTTTTGAATATGGTATTAGGTAAGGGTTCAACTTCATTCTTTTGCATGTAGATATCCAATTTTTTAGCACCATTTGTTGATAAAAATGTCCTTTCCCTATTGAATGGTGTTGGCACCCTTGTCAAAAATCATTTGATTGTATAAGCAAGTGTTTATTTCTGGGCTCTCTATTTTATTCACTTGGTCCATATATGTGTATTTATGCCATATCACACTGTTTTGATTCTAGTGCCATTGTAGTAAGTCTTAAAATCAGGAGGTGTGAGTACTCCTACTTTGTTCTAAGTCCAGCCTGTGCTCCTTGAGATTCCATGTGAATGTTAGAATGGGTTTTTCTGTTTCTGCAGACAACATTGTTGGGATTTTGCTACTGATCACACTGAATCTATCGATAACTTTGGGTAGTATTGACATCCTAGCAATATCAAGGTTCCCAATGCATGAATATGGAATCTCTTCCCATTTATTCATGTCTTCCTTAATTTCTTTCAGCAGGTTTTTTTTTTGTTTTTTTTTGTTTTTTTTGAGATGGAGTCTTGCTCTGTCACCCAGGCTGGAGTGCAGTGGCATGATCTCAGCTCACTGCAACCTCTGCCTCCTGTGTTCAAGAAATTCTTCTGCCTCAGCCTCATCAGTCTAATTTTTGTATTTTTAGTAAAGATAGGGTTTCACCATGATGTTGGCCAGGCTGGTTTCGAAATCCTGATCTCGAGTGATCCGCCCACTTCAGCCTCCCAAAGAGCTGGGATTACAGGCATGACCCACCACCCCCTGCCTCGGCAATGTTTTGATGACTTCATTGTACCAGTCTTTCACCTCATTGGTTCAATTAATTCTGAAGTATTGTGTTCTTTTTGATGCCATTGTAAATGAATTTTAAAAATTTCTTTTCAGATTCTTCATTGTTAGTGTATAGAAATGCAGCTGATTTTTGTGTATTAACATTTATCCTGCTACTTTGCTCACTTCATTTATTAGTTCTAACAGATTTTTTGTGGAATCTTTAGGGTTTTCTATATATGAGATCATACTTCTTCCTTTCCAATTAGGTGCCTTTTATTTTTTGTTCTTGCCTAATTTCTCTGGCTACAACTTTTAGTACAGTGTTCAATAAAAGTGGGAAAAGTGAGCATCTTTGCCTTGTTCTTGATCTTATGGGTGCTTTCACCATTGAGTATGATGTTCACTGTGGATTTCTTCAAATATAGCTTTTATTTTGTTGAGGTAATTTCTTTCTATTCCTAGTTTGTTTCATGTTTTTATCATGAAAGAGAAAAGCATCAATGCTTTTCCAGAAATGCTTAGTAGAAAAGCATTAAATTCTTTTTCTATGTCAGTTGAGATAATCGTATATCTTTGTCTTCCGTTCTGTTAATGTAGCCTATTACAGTGATTGATTTTCATAATTTTAACCCTCCTTGCATTCCAGAAATAAATCTCACTTGATCATGGTATATGATTCCTTTAATATGCCACTTAATTCAGTTTAGTAGTATTTTTTTGGGCGTTTTACATCAGTGTTCATAAGGGATATGAGTCTGTAATGTTCCTCTGGTGTCTTGTCTGGCTTTGGTATTGGTAATGCTCACCTCATGGAATGACTTAGGAAGTGTTCTCTCCTCTTCAGTTTTTTTGGAAAAGTTTGAGAAGAACTGGTATTAGTTCTTTAAGTGTTTGCTACAATTCACCACCGAAGCCATTTTGTGAAAAATCTCTTATCTATTGCCATAAAACCCCAGAACTCTTGGACTAAGACGTAAAAAATCATAGAGCTGAAAGGGACCTGAAAGCTTTTCTTGCTCAAGCACCCCATTAATAATTCCACTTTTATAAGCCACTTGCCCACAGTCAGATATTTAGTAGCAAAACTAGGGCTGAATCCCTGGCCTCCTGACTCTTAGTAAAGTGTTCTTTATACTGTGACAGTCTCCAAGTAAAAAAAAAAATATATATATGTATATCATAAAATTTGTATAGAATATGTTGCATACCTGCTTTCTGACTTTTATTTTCCTTTCACAATGCCTCAATTTTCCCATTCACCTGATATTCACCCCAACTCATGGTTAGGTGTGCATGTTAGTAACTCCCCAGGAGAGTTCTTACAATGGTGATAAAGAGACTAAGAACTAGGAACTCAAATGCAAGGCCACAGAGGCCCCTCTTCATCTTGTCTTCTCCTCTAGCTGCCTTCCTCGATAAAGAAGCAGGTGGGGCATGATTGGCCAGTGATGCCTTTAAAGCTCTGCTAAGCTCAAAACCAGACTCCAAGTCTTATAAGAAGATGACACGGGGAACTCAGTGGTTGGTGCAGCCCAGAAAGTATTTGGTCAAGAGAAGGGAGCATCTTAGACAGAGCAGAGACTGCTTATGCAGAAATAAAGGGCCAGGCAGGAGGCTTTCATCTCTGTAGCTACTGGTTCTGAATATCATCAACTGAGAACATTTTTTTTAAAAATCCCACAAAAGTTATAAAGGGAATTGGAGGAACAGTAGCACCGTTCTGGGGCAAGACTCCAGAGTGCATTGGTGCAGAGCCATGTGGATAACCCCAGATGGCAGCCTCATCAGAGGCATTCTCTCTCCTCCCATCAACCCAGTTTCATCTCTGAGTGGATGAACTGAGGCCCAGGGAAACACTCTAAGCAGGTGGGAGTGGGTACCAGCAAACATGGAAGGAAATGAGTTAATGGGAATTATGAAGCAAAGACAATATATATGACAAACGAGCCTATGTTGAAAGAGATATCGAAGGATGCGGCAATGACAAAAATAAAATTTCACTAATTTTGATCCTTTTCATTCATACGTATCATAATTTATGATACTCAAAGTTGAAAAAAATTCACTTCAATATGAAAAAAGTTGTTCTGTAAAAAACAGTTTGATACAATTTGAGTACATTTTAAAATTTAGTAAATAATCGGTTGTAAAATCAAGCCAACTTGTTCAGCAGGCCAAAACTTGCACTATACACTGTAGCCCAGCACCTCCTCAGCTTTAATGTGCAGACTCATCAGCTAGGATCATGTTAAAATGCAGATTCTGATTTAGTAGATGCAGGTGCTACTCAAGATTCTGCATTTCCAACAAGCTCCCAGCTGGTGCTGATGCTGCCGGTTCTCAGCAAATTCTGAGTGGCAAACTGTAGAGAGCACCCTAAGAGACCAAGCTGTGCCTATCTCAAGATGCCTCAGTAGCAGATTCGTGTTTGGGACTTGACGCCTCAAGATCATCACTAAGTAGGGATTATTGCAATCACATAATTTCCTGCTTGAATGAATAGCCATGTACCTGGGAAGAGCTAATCCCCATTACAGATTTGCAGTTCTGTTTTCCTATGGACTTGTAGGATGCTAATGTGATTGGGTTTACCCGTGGGTTTCAGGATGTCTGCTAGCAATCAAAGGTTCCTCTAGGCTGCAAGGGAGCCAGCTCCTGCAGTCTCCTTCATTTGGAAGCAGAGACTTTGTAGAGATTCAGGTAATCAGTTTCTGCTACCTCTGGCTAGCCACTCCGACAGATCCTTTTTAACATTCACTGAATAGGTAGGACTGCATTTTGTCTAACTCTCACAGTTACTATGCGTTTATCAGCTGATTGGTACAGTCTGAAACAATGTGGGTCTGGGTGATTAGCTTGTTTTTAAGTGTGATTCTCTTGTCTCATCTCTGTTTTCTCCTCCTCCAGGAGAAATGGGTTCCCTGAGACAAGTGTGACCTACGTGCCCAGCCCGCCAGCCTGACGCCTAGCCAGAGAGAGAGGACCATGGATGGCATCATTGAACAGAAGAGCATGCTGGTGCACAGTAAAATCAGTGATGCTGGCAAGAGGAATGGCTTAATTAACACCAGAAACTTGATGGCCGAGAGCAGAGATGGTCTGGTGTCTGTTTACCCAGCGCCCCAGTACCAGAGCCACCGGGTGGGGGCCAGCACAGTGCCGGCCAGCCTGGACAGCAGCAGGAGTGAGCCGGTGCAGCAGCTGCTGGACCCCAACACCCTGCAGCAATCGGTGGAGTCCCGCTACAGGCCCAACATCATCCTCTATTCAGAGGGTGTGCTGCGTTCCTGGGGGGATGGTGTGACCACCGACTGCTGCGAGACCACCTTCATCGAGGACCGATCGCCCACCAAAGACAGCCTCGAGTACCCCGATGGGAAGTTCATCGACCTCTCAGCTGATGACATAAAAATCCATACCCTGTCCTACGATGTGGAGGAGGAGGAGGAGTTCCAGGAGCTGGAGGTTAGAGGACGTGTTTGTCAGAGGCCCTCTAGGAATGTGTGATGGGGATTCTAGGGTGGGCAGGAGCCATGAATGCCTATACACTGTAGCCCAGAAATTAGGGAATGAAACTAGTGTGCAAAAATGCAGAAACTAAAGGCAGTCTTGGTGCCCTTCACTCTTGAATGCTTGTGGAAGATAGAAGGAGAGGAAAGACTTAGATTAACAGAAAGCCAGTGATTCTGGTATGAGATGACCCCAGGTAATGGCTGTCAGATGGGGCTGCAGAAGGCAGTGCTGGTGGGTTCATCAGTTTTCCCTGCTGTCCCTCATCCCATGAGACAGAGAGGTCATTGACAAGAGGAGGGAGGAATGCTTGATCCCAGAGCCACATGAGGCTGGAAATGTATTGGATGGGGGACACTTTGGGAGGTGTTTCTGCTGTCACCTGTGGTTCCTTGACTTTGCATTCCACAGTTACTACTGAGAGATTGTTGATAGAGCTGAACCACGCTGGAAGAAAGTGTAGGTACTGATAGCCTAAAGGGAAGATAAGCTGACTTTTTTAGAGGACTGGAGGGCAGGTGACAGCATTTGAATTACATGCACAGAGATGTGCACATTGCACATTGGATATAGCATGGTAGGCACAGTGGTTGCTGGGTATGTGGCACACTGGCCCCCTAGGGCAGCGCTGGGTAACAGGGTGAGAGCAGCTGCTGCAGGCCATGGACTAGCGGTTTGCTGCGCATGCGCTCCAAGACTTTCCGCTGCAGTGAGGCCAGGGATGTTTTCCCAGGACGCGATGTCAGGGAGACTTGGGCCAGGCTTTCCGTCAGTTTGGTGGGGGAGGAAACCGCCGAACAGGTCCGACCTTCAGAGGCAGTGTGTGGCCAAAGGGGAAAGGGATGTCTGTTTTTCACTAAGGTAGGTGAGAACATTTTTGTAAGTAGAGAGGAAATGTTCAGAATGGAAAATTGAGGATCGCGGCCGGTGGCTGGGGAGTGGTCTTGGGGAGGCAGGAGCTGTACTCCAAGCATGTATGTGTAAGAGATGGCCTCTCAGAAGAAGTCCACGTGCTGGCCTGGGAGAGAAGAGAAGGGTGGGGTAAGGGAAACTTTCAAGCGCTCTGGGTTGAAGAGGAAGGAAAGGAGGGGTTCGTGTTGGCTGAGTATCAGCACAGCCAGAGAAGCTCTTGGGGTGTGTTGGGGTGTGGGGAGATTGCAGACAGTCTAGAGCAGTGAACTGGGGGAAGTGCCCATTCTAGAAAAGACTTCTGGAGAAACTGCCCAGTTGCAGTATGAGTTCGTGTGAAGATCTGGTCAGACCCAGGGCTCCGTGACTTTCTCCAGCCGTGTGGGACCATCTTTAGCAGGTGAGGCTCTCTTGGCAAGGTGTACTCTGCCTGGAAGGTGGAGGAGGCAGGAGAAAGCAAGAGGGAGGAAGTTTGGAGCCGAATCAGACCCACAACCATGGGACCCACGCTTGATAGAAAGGCCGGAGAAATTGCAAGGGAGTGACAGGTCAAGGAGACCAGAGGATCAGGATTGGAGACCTCAGTGAGAACCAGGAGCCAAGAGATCCAGCTTTAGTCAGGAGGGAGGATCAGCAATGGAGAGGGAAACTTCGGTGCAGCCCCAGCCAGTGGAGCCTGGGAAGCCCACTGGCAGGGAGTGGAGAGTCGTAGCATGGAAGAGGACCAAGACGTGATGCCTGGGCATCTGCGGAGGTCCTAATGCCCTCTGGTGACACCTGTGAAGGGAGGGTGCTCATGATGCAGCTGTGGAAAGTTGGGAGCATGCTTGGCTTCTGTTCAGAATCCTCTGCCCTGTCTACTGTTTTGCAAGATCTGAGGGCTTTGCTTACAGCGAAATATAAATAAATACTGCCCGACCCGCGTGGAGTGGAATTAGGGAAGCGAATGCACGAAAACGCAGCCCCAGGAGTTATGGGAACGGAATACCCCATCAGCTCTGAAGAGGGGCTAGGGCCCTGAGCTCAATGCAGGGTTCAGAAGTCATCACACAGGCAGGAGCCCTCCCCCGGCTATATCTTGAGGATGAGTAAGAGGAGGCTTGAGGGGAGCTGGCAGAGAAATTCCAGTCCAAGAGGACCTGGGGAGCACAGAGGCAGCAGCTCCAGAGATCTGCAGGGAAGAGGAACTGGTCAGAAATGCGGAGGCCTGTGGGAAAGACGGGGAGGAGACAGGTTGGAGAGGGAGGGGGTTCCCATCAGCAAGGACCTTATCAGCCACCTAAGGGAGCCTGGATTTATGCAGAGTCACAAACTGAGATACGTGTGAGACAGAAGGGACCCACCAAAGAGTCAAGAAGGAGCCCTGGGAGGGGTGAGCCTGGAGCCTGGAGAGCCAGGCCCCACCCAGAGCATCTGTCCACTCTGCTTCAGGGTCACTGCTGTGCCCCACCACACAGGCCGTGTTGCTGGGGAGCCTGAATAGATTTGTTAGAGTAACCAAGAGCCAGAATGCACCAACATTTAATCCACAAGACAACACAAAGTGAGCAGGATGTCATGTGGAGGACCTGGGAATCGCAGGAGGAGGCCTTGGCACCTGCACGTGACCATGCAGGTCCATGGAAGGGTCTCATGCAGAAGGGCTGTGGTCAGATCTTGATCTGTGTTTTCAGGAGCTGCTCTGACCAGGAGTGGGACAAGGATGTAGAGGAGATGGAGGCAAGAGGGGAGGCAGCCTGGGGCTAGGACCAAACCGGATGTGCCCCCTGCCTCTTTTGGGGGGCTTGTCATAAGGGCAGGTGAGAGAATAAGGACAGCATTAGAAATGGTGAAGAAATATCTAAAAGGTAAAATTTGTCGTTAATGGAGATGCGAGGGTAGAAAGGAAGGGATCAGAGATGTTCCCAAGCCCCCAGGGGGCCAAACTGGCTGGCAGAGGATTTTCAGCTTTCTTAAGGGTTTTTGGAAAATCCCCTCCAGGACACAATATGCCCCAGTGATAGAAGGCTTGGGATGGTTGATTGAAACCAACTAGATTGGAAAGGACATTTGAATGTCTCCATTTCTTTCTCACCCTTGTGGGTTCCTCCCCACCCCGATTGCATTCATGCACTTCTCTTGAATAACTACACTCTGCCAAGGTCAATGGGAGGAGAGAAGGTGGGAGGAGAGCAGGTGGGAGGGGAACAGGTGGGAGAGGAGCAGGTGGGAGGGGAGCAGGTGGGAGGGGAGAAGGTGGGAGGAGAGCAGGTGAGCAGCAAATCTTCTTAGTCCTCAGTTAGCCTCCCTCCTGGTACTTCACAATGGACTACATTCAAAAGAATTGTTTATCCTTCTTGAAGACTCACGTGGGCTTCTGATGGAGCTTGCACATAAACACAACCAATATTTTAATGCAATTTTAAAAAAATTTATAGTATATCTGAATCCACATTTTTGTCAATCAATTACTGAATCCATTTTATTGCAATGATTTTTCACACAGTGGCTTCAGCAGGTAATAGATGTGGTTTTGGAACCCTGTAAGGGTCTGAAATCTACTCAGAGACAATGTTTTAAATAAAAGCTAGGAAGTGGGTGGAGGCAGACACAGACTTGTCTGTCTTAGTAGGTCCAAGGCTCTGACAAGTAGTATAGTATACTTCTTGGGAGGTAACTTTCCCACCCAGTCCTGCTCCTCTGATCTAGCAGCAAAAGTGGAAGCCCATCAGAAATAATTCTTTTAATAATACAGTAATGAGAATCTTTAGTCATAATAACAGTGCCTACTCTGTATTAATATTTCTAGTGACTTTTGACTATAACGTAAGATGGAGCATGTTGGCATTTATACCTTGGCCACAAAAGGCACTCCTAAAGTAACATCAATGGAACAGCCAGTTGTTTACAAATTGAGCTGCCTCTTAGGCACTTTAGTGAGACTTTCTGGTCGACATCCAAGGAGCTCACCTGGATCAAGAAATGGCCCTCCCATAGGCTCTGAGCGGAAGGGATGGAGACACATTACAGCTGCTGTTGCTTCTGTATGCGGCTCAGGATGCTGAGGAGGATTTCAGAGCCTCACCACAGTGGTTAACTTGGTCCCTTTTCTCTGAAAACAAAGATATTTTCTCAGAAACATTCTTACAGTATAGCTATGGTGCTTTTTATTCTATTCTTCTGTAAATAACAAAATACTAATGACTGGTTGGAAGTGTCATTGAACATGCAGTAGCTGTTCTTTGGTTTACTCTTTTCTCCATTCCATTAAATAATAAACGGTCATGTATTGATAAGCATTTGCTGCATAACAAATCACCCCCACAACATAGTGCCTTAACAACTCTTTCTTTAGCTTATGATTTCTGAGGGTAGACAATTGAGCTGGGCTCAGCTGGGTGATTGTTCTGCTGGTCTCACCTGGGCTCACTCACTTTTCCATAGCTAGCTGTGATGGGCTGGGCAGCCAGAGGCTGCTGGCTGCAGTAACAGAGGTGACTGCATCACCCAGCAGTCACCCATCCTGTCCCAGGCTTCATCGTGTGGCAGCCAGAGAGGTGGAGCCCACTGTGCAAGGACTTGTCAAGTATGTGCCTATGTCCTGCATGTTACTATCTCATTGACCAGAGCAAGTCACACAGCCAAGCTCAGTCAGTGTGGAAAGGATTGCTTAAGGTCACGATATAGGGAAGTGATAACAAATTGGGTGCCAGTACTGCAACCACAGAGCCAAAAACCATAGACTTCTGGCATCATTTTTTTTTTCAGATCATCTAATTGAACAGAATGACAACTACTGAAACAAAAGAACAGTGAATATTGATCTGAGTTCTTTCTAGAAGGCAGTTCTACTCAGAAAAAAAAGAAAAAAATGTGATTTTTAACTTCTTTGAGTATTGCATAGCTTCACTTGGTTTACAGCGAATGGATGCTGTTTCCCAGAGAGTGCCGTTTTTAGAAAGCCACTGCCCTGGTTCGGAGTGGGGCCTTCTCATTGTCCTGGGTCGGAGCAGGGCCCCCTCGTTGCCCTGGTTCTGAGCGGGGCTTCCCTTGCTGGAGCTCCTGGGCACTGGGTGGCTGGCTGTGTTTTCCCCAATCACTTTCCCAAGACAGGTGCGTCCCTGGCATTTATGAAGGAGCCTCCCTAGGTCCGAAGAGGTCGGCCTGTCTGACACATGCTTTGCAAGGGCATGTGGAGTGTACTGTTTACCTTCAAGGTTGTGGTAGCACCAGGAACAGGTTCTATGACTAACTTTGAGAATATTTATGGGAGGTTCTCAACCATTCAGCAAGTGTTTATGATCTGTCCTGCTCCACTTTAAGTCACGAAGTAGAGCATGGCTTGACATTAGACAGGGAGATATAGGGGCACCTCTGGGGCTTTGCGGGAGTGCAGAGGTGCCGCTTATTATCTAGTGCCACTGCGCTCAGGGTGACAAGACAGGCATCCTGTGGGGGTGCCCTCAGGACACTCTGGGTAGTGATAATTGGGCCTGATGTCCCACAGCCCGGGCCTCTTCCCAGGTATGTGAACACTGCTTCATCCACTTCCCAGCCAGTAGCTAAAAACTGCTGTCTCAGGGAATACCAGCAGTGGGAAACGACGTCTCCTTTCACACAGATAAACTCAGAGAGATTTCAGGGACAAGTAATGAAGCAGGGCTACAAAATACACAGTTTGAGTTTAGAGCCATGAAATGAAGTGACTGGAGTCTGGGTGCAGAGGCCTGACCACCCTCCTTCCCTTAGAGATGGTGACCAGATGTTGAATGGCACTTACCTGTGGTAATGCAAAACCTTAAACCTTTCAGACCCGGAGTACGTGGCAGTCACCCCCTAGAAGCAGTGCCCACAGGGGCTGTGCCTTTTCTTCACTGAAGGAAGAAGGGAGAAGGGAACGCTCATCAGTGGAGCAACTTTTCTGCCAGGCCCTGCGAGTGCACTCGGCCATCGAGTCCTCGAAGCACTTGGGGACGGGTCATGGTGCTGTCCTCATCCTACATGTGGGGAGACAGAAACTTAGGGTGTTTCCAAGATCGCACACATGGCTCTGCTGTCAGCCCTTGGATCTCAGACAGATCTGCTCACTTTAGACTCTGTCTCCTCATGACGCTGTTCTTTCTACATTAGGGGGAAAAATGTGTTCCAGTAAACTTCTGTTTCAGCATTATGCCAGAGTCCACAGACAAAGCAGGAAGAGACGGCACCAGGACCTCACGTCTGGGAACTCGCCATCAAGCTTTCCAAGGCCTTCCAGTCTGTCTTCTCATGTAAAAACTTGAAAGTGTTGGAGGACACAGAATTCTGTAACTGCAATAGAGCACTTACATATACTTCATTCATAAGCATGGAAAGAGGGGCGAGGACTCAGCACGCATTTGAAGAAAACCCAAAAGCATGAATGAGACAGAACAACAACAAATAGAACAATTGATCCAGAGGAAACAGAAAGAATTCAGAAAATAATAGACAACATTTTGAAAATTATTTTTAGTATCTCCAGAGAGATTTGAGGTGCTGATTTGGGTAGAGGAAAATTTGGGGGTTTTGTTTTGCTCATTTGTTTGTTTACCTCGTAGCACTGGCCAGAACCTCAAACACATTGTTGAGTGTAAGTGAACGAACATTCTTGCCTTGCTCCTGATCTTAGGGGAAAGCTGTTAGCTTTCATGATGAAAGATGTTTGTTGTAGTTCTTTATCGACACTCTTAATCAGGTATAGGAAGTTCCCTTTGTCACTTCTTTGTTGAAGAAGGTTTTTTATTTTATTTTTATTTTATTTTTTAATTGACAATAAATAGGGTATTCATATTTGTGGGATATATAGTGATGTTTTGGTACATATAACTTGGTGAGCAGATCGAGGTAATTAGCATATTCATTAACTCAAACATTGATCATTGCTTTCTGTTGGGAACATTCAATAACCTCCTTTTAACTATTTGCAACTGTATAATATATTTTTAACTGTTTTCATGCTACAGTGCTGTAGAACACAGGAACTTATTCATATCTAGCAGTAATTTTGTATGTTTTAATACATCTCTTCTTATCTCTCCCTTCCTCCTACTCTGCCCACCCTCTACTATTCTTCGTTCTACTTTTACTTCTTTGAAATCAACTCCTTTTAGTTTCCACGGGTGGAACATGCAGTGCTAAACTTTCCCTCCTGACTTACTTCATTTAACATAATGTCCTCCAGTTTCATCCATGTTTGCTGCAAATGACATAATTTCATTATTTTTTTATGGCTGAATAGTATCCTGCGGTGCTGAAATGGGAGAGTTCCCTGATTCCCCTTGCAGGATGTTTGATGGGTGTGGCTCGCCTGTTCTGTTGTTGCTCAAACCCACTGTGGGACTGGAGCATGCAGAAGGGCAGGTGCAGAGGCTGGGGCAAGTGCTTTGTGCTCCGAACCAGCAGTAGTGTCTAGGGGTGGGTGTCTGCAACCCTAGTGTTACAAAGTTCTTTCAGCTTTGCTGTCCACAGACGACTTGAATGCTAACAGGCTCAATGGACCCTCTGCCTTTTCGCAAGGACAGAGGGCTAGATCCAGAGCTGTTGCCCAGCATCCTGGAAAAATCAGGTCACACATGGGCTTGAAGGATGAATGCGAGGTTTTATTGAGTGGTAGAGGTGGTTTTCAGTGGGATGGATGTGGGGCTGGGACGGAGACTGGAGTGGGAAGGTGATCCTCTCCTGGACTTGGGCTGTCCAGTGGCTGGACTCCTCTCTGACCACCCCCAGCCAAACTCCTCTCGGCGTTCAGATGTTCCTCCTCTTCTCCCTTTCTCTGCCATGTTGTTCTGCCATTTGTCTGTTTGCTGGTCTGCTGGCTTGCTGGTCTGCCTCTGGGTCCTGGGGTTCAGGGTTTATATGGATGCAGGCATGCGGGCTAAAAGACAACTTTTTGGGCACAAAAACAGGAATGCCCTTTCTCACTTAGGGTCACAGGTATCCGGGCTTGAGGGTGGGGCTTTGCCAGGAAACTGCCCTCTTCTACCCAGTATTTCCGTTTCCTGTCCTATCAGTGTACAACTACCCCATTTTCTTTATCCATTTATCTGTTTGTTGTTGGACACCTAGGTTAATTCCCTATCTTGGATATTGTGAATAGCACTTCAACAAACAAGTGGTGTAGGTGTCTCTCTAATGTACCGATTTCGTTTCCTTTGGATAAATGCCAAGTAGTGGGGTTGCTGGATGGTATGGTAGTTCTATTTGTAGTTTTTTGAGGGACCTGCATATGGACGTTCAATTTGTCAGGTACTACTTAGGTAATCGTATATGGTGTTTCTTTATTGTCCTTTATTTTTTCATCCTTTAATCATGTGGTATATTGCATTAACTGCTTTGCAGATAATAGACCATCCTTGCATTGGGAGGTAAATCCCACTTTGTCTTGGTTTATAAGCCTCTTTAAGTGTCACTGGATCTTATTTTCTAATCCTTGGATGAGGATTTCTTTGCCTATATTCACGAGGGATGTTGGTCCGCAGTTTTCTCTTCTTGTGCCATCTTTCCCGGACTCTGGTATGAGGGTAATGTTGACTGCACAGAATAAGTTGGGAATTGTTCCTCTCTTTATTTTCTGAAAGATTCTGTTTAGTGTTGGTATGATTCCTTTTCAGGTGTTTGTTAGAAGTCACCAGTGAAGCCATTTGGGCCTGGCCTTTTCTTTGTGGGAAGAGTTTCAATTACTGAACTGATTCTATTACCTTACTGGTTTAAGTCTCTTGTTTTTGTTTTTTGGTTTTTTTGAGACAGAGTCTCGCTCTGTCACCCAGACTGGAGTGCAGTGAAACGATCTCAGCTCACTGCAAGCTCTGCCTCCTTGGTTCATGCCATTCTCCTGCCTCAGCCTCTGGAGTAGCTGGGACTACAGGTGCCCGCCACCACACCTAGGTAGTTTTTTGTATTTTTAGTAGAGACAGGGTTTTACCGTGTTAGCCAAGATGGTCTCGATCTCCTGACCTCGTGATTCGCCCGCCTCGGCCTCCCAAAGTGCTGGCATTACAGGCATGAGCCACTGCACCCGGCCAGTCTCTTGTTTTAAAGAAAATCCGAAAGTTGTCCTTTATTCTTGTCTCAGTTTTAGTATTGTGACGTCTAATTTGTTGGCATGAAGTTGTTCACCATATTCCATTTAAATCCTTTTAGTTTCTGTATGGTTGGTAATAATATTTACTCTTTCATGCCTCATTTTAGTAATTTAAGTTTCTCTATTTCTTTCTTGGTCAGTCTAGATAGAAATTGATCATTTTTTGGATCTTTTCAAATAGCTGACTTCTGGTTCCATTGATTTTTCTGTCTTTAGTCTTCCATTTTATTAATTTTTACTCAGATATTTATGACATCCTGCCCTCTGTTTCCTTTGGCTTAAATTTGCTCTTTTTTACCTATTTTGTTTAGGCATGAGCTGGGGTTACTTATTTGACATTTGTTTCTTCTTACAACGTATGTATTCTGGGCCATAACTTTCTTTCAAACACTGTTTTAACTGGTCCTAAAAATTTTGATTTGCTGTGTTTTAATTTTTATTTACTTGAAAATACTTCTATAGCCATTGTGATTTTACATTTTTCTAATGAATTATTTATTAATGTGTTGTTTAATTTCCAAATATTCTGGGATTTTGTTCTTTCCTATTATTTATTCTTAAGTAAATCTCATTAAGGTTGAAGGACATAGTTGGTATAATTTTTCTTTTAAATTGATTGATACTTGATATATGGCTTACTGTCTGATGTGTTCTGTGGAATATGCCATGTGAATAAGGAAAGAATGAGTGTTCTGTTGTGCAAAGTGTTTTATACAGGTTTGCAAGGTCAGGTGGGTTAATTGTGCTGTTCGTGTCTCCTGTTCTTGGTGTTTGTCTGCCTAGTTGTCACAATTAGGAGTGGAGTATCAGAAATACTTACTTTTAGGGAGTTGCCTATTTCTTTCTTTTATTTTGTCAGTGTTTACTTCATGTGTTTTGGGGCTCCGTTGTTAAGTGTGCATACCTTTATAATTGTTATATCTTGCTGAACTGTTGGCCATTTTATTATAAAGCTTCTGTCACTAAAACACCAAGGATTCCATCTAGAACCTGCTGCTCCCATCACAGAAAGCCAATCACTGAGATGATTATTGCCAAGGAAGAGGGCTTTAATCAGGTGCTGCAGCCAAGGATGTGGGAGCTCAGTCTCAAATCCATCTCCCTGCTGACTGAAGTCAGGGGTTTATGTAGCAGGGCGGAAGTGTAACAATGAATTGGAAAACAGGAACTCTGGAGGGACAAGGAAGCAATCATGATGAATGAGGGCCTTGGTGTCTCATTGTCTGGATGCAGTGATTTGGTGAGTTTCAGTTCTTTGATACTTTTTGACAGGCCTGGGGACACTTTTCTGAGGAAGGAACTCAGATAAAACAATTTTAAGTTTCAATCTTTAAGACCAGAAGTGTCAGTTTCTATGTTTATCCAAAAAAATTATCTACTGGACTATTGAGTCGGTTTCATGTCCCTCTTTGTGTCTAATAATATTTTTTGTCTTAAACTGTCTTGTCTGATATTAACATAGTCATTCTATCTTAACTATTATTGTTTTTGTGATATATCTTCTCCTATCCTTTTGCTTACAATTGATTTTTGTTTCTGAATTTAAAGTTTGTCTCAAATAGAAGGGACATACCTGAATCACGTTTTTGAAATAAACCTTACACTCTCTGTCTTTTGATTGGAGTATGTAGCCCATTGGCATTAACCATAATTTCGATATGATTGGAATAATGTCAGCCATTTTGATTCTTGTTTTCTGCATGTATCCTGGTTTAGTAATTGTTATTGTTTCTCTGTTACTTCTTACTTCTGTTTTTGTATGTTAAGTAAATATGTTTAGAATACCATCTTAGTTTCTCTGTTGCTTTTTAACTGTATTGTTATTTCCTTAGTATTGTCTCTGCAAATTACAATAAGCATCTAAATTTATCCAGGTTACTTCAAGGTAGTGCTAACTTCATTCTGGTAAAATATAGAAACCACACTCCAGTACAGCCCGATTGTCCCCATTTTTTGCTCATACTGTCGTGTATATATTTCATAGGCATGTTATAAATCTGACAGTAGTGTTAAACAACTGTTAATTTATACAATTATGTCTTTTAAAAATTATAACAGGGAAAAACAGTTTGGAGATGTCTCAAAGAACTAAAGATAGAACTACCATTTGATCCAGCAATATCAGAAATCAATATATCAAAAACATACCTGCACTCATATGTTTATTGCAGCACTATTCACAATAGCACTGTTGTGAACAGTGACACTTCACAATCAGCATGTCTATTAATGGATAATTGGATTTAAAAATGGGGTAGATATATACAATGTAATACTCTTCATCCTTAAAAAAGAATGAAATTACGTCAGTTGCAGCAACATGGACTCAACTTGAGGCCGTTATCTTGAATGAAACAAGCCAGGCACAGGAAGACAAATATCACATGTTCACCTCATAAGTGGGTGCTAAAAAATGTGTTCATATGGATGTAGAGAATGAAATGATAGATAAGGAAACTCAGAAGGGTGAGAGAGTGGGAGTGGGGAGAGTGATGATAAATTGGTTAATGGGTACAAGGTATGTAATTTGGGTGGTGGATATTCTAAAAAGCCCTGACCTGACCACTATGCAATTTATGCATGTCATAAAATTGCACACGTACTCCATAAATGTTTACAAATAAAAAGGAAGAAAGATCTATAATCCTTAAACAAGCAATAAACCAACCACTCAGGATCACAGGAGAATAAAAATGTGTTTATACAGTATTACATAGTTACCCTCACTCATATTTACTGTTCCCAGGGCTCTCCGTCTCTTCCTGTGAATTCAAATTGCCATCTACGTCATCTACTTCCAGCCTGAAGACCTCTTTCACTGTTTCTTATAAGACAGGTCTGATAGGAACAAATTCATTCAGCCTTTATTTACCTGGGAATGTCTTTCTTTTGCTCTCATTTTTGAGAGGTAGTTTTGTTGGATATCGAATTCTTGTTTGGAAGTTTTTTTCACTTGTAACATGTCACTCTGTTGTCTTCTGGCCTCCATTGTTTCATATAAATCAGACATCAGTTGTCCTGATTTCCTGTTCAGGATGAGTCTTCTGTGGTTTTTTTCTCTTGCTTTCAAGATTTTCCCTGTTTTTCAATAATGTAATTGCCCTGTCTTGGTGTTGGTCTTTTCCTATTTGAAGTTCACTAAGCTTGAATCTACAACTTTTTTCTTTATATTTGGGAAGTTTTCGGCCATTATTTCTTCAACTTTTTAAAAAAACATTTGTCTCCTCTCCTCCTTTGTTTTTTGTTTTTTGTTTTGTTTTGTTTTTAATGCAGTCTCGCTCTGTCACCCAGGCTAGAGCGCATTTGTGCGATCTCGGCTCACTGCATCCTCCGCCTCCTGCATTCAAGTAATTCTCCTGCCTCAGCCTCCCGAGCAGCTGGGACTACAGGCACATGCCACCATGCTCAGCTAATTTTTGTATTTTTTTAGTAGAGAGAGGCTTTCACTATGTTGGCCAGGCTGGACTCTCCTCTCCTTTTCAAACTCCCATTGCAAATACATTGTTATGCTTGATATTTTCCCACAGATATTTGAGATTCTGTTCCTTTTCCCTTAACGTTTTTCTTTCTGTTCTTCAGCTTGGATAATTGATCTTTCAAATGTGTAGTTCCCTCGGTCATAACAAATCTGCTGTTGAACCCCGCTTGTGAATTTTCATTTCATATTGTATGTTCATTTCCATCCAGTGACTTCTTATGGGTTCTATGCCTTTTCTTACATTGAGTCATTGTCATCACCTTTTCTTTTTATTATTAAATATGGATTTCTTTAGTCTGTGAACATATTTGTCACTGTTGCATTGAAGTCTTTTTTTTTTACTAAATCCAACAACTGTGCCCCCTACTCCGAGATAGTTTCTATTGACGGCTTTTCTTCTGTGCCCCCTACTCCAAGATAGTTTCTATTGACTGCTTTTTTAAAAACAAAAACAAAACTGGGTATGGGTCATGCTTTCCTGTTTCTATACCTGGCTAGTAATTTTTGTTGTGAATGAAAACTAAACTAGACAACTTGAATGATACAGGATAGCAACACAGGATTCTGATTTTTACCCCTAAGGTTATGATTGTTACTTGGTGTTTCCTAAAAAAACAAAACAAAAACAAAAACAATAACAAAAAGAAACTGTTGTTTTGGGTGTCTTGTTTTAGTTTTTCTAGTGACTTATCTGGACTAAATATGCAGAGTCTTTCTCCTCTGCAGCGTTCAGTCACTGACGTCTCTCTTCAGCTTTTCTTTTCTTTTCTTTTCTTTTCTTTTTTTTTTTTAACTCTTTTTTATTGTTAAGCCTGACTTCCTGGGATTCACTCCTGGGTCTGCATCGCTTAGAGGTCAGTCAGGTAATTATTGGGTAGACGTTGGGCTCAGATACCTCAAGCAGATAAGGTTTCTCCATCTGCCGATACCTCCATGTGTGGTTTGGACAGTGCATTCAAGGTTCAGGCAGTTTTCCAGTCTGCTCCAGCCCCTGCTCCTGTCTGGCTCTCTTCTGCCCCCTCTGTGCATTTCCATTGCCACCAGGTCCACTCGGGATGTGAGGAGAGCTTACCTAGCCCCTCTATGCTTCCCTCATTTCCAGGAGCTCCCCGTTAAATTCCTGGTTGTCCTCTGGTTTGCCATTTGACCCAACCAGAGTTATAGCCTTAGACTAGGAGAGCTGGAAGCACCTCTACTGGCAGCTGGGCATGGTTTTCCACCCTCTGCTCTCAAGCAACTCAACCCTTTCCAGCAGTGAAGTTCCTAGTTTCCACGGCTAACCCCATTCTTCTAGTAGAAGCACTTCATGGACCAAGCTGGTGAATGACTTGGAGCAGCCCAGGGCAAGAACACCACAGACTCCCACTGTTACTACTCAAAATTTAGCAGTTTTTAATAAATAACACCTTTCAATATATTGTTGGCTCCTGGTCAGTTTGAGAGCCCGGCTATGGCTGTGTTTGACAGTTTTGTCCACTTGTTTCCTGGGCACGAGATTGGCCTGCCTCCTGACTGCCCTAGCAGAAGCCGTGCCAGGATACTATCTGAAGCACTGGACGTGCATTTCCCAACATGCAGTAAATATGGACAAAGAATGTGTTGATGCCCACACATGGCTTGTGGTTAGGTTGAGAATTTTAATCAAATTAATTATCTTTCAATAATATGATATATATTTAGTTACGGCATTAGAAGATTAAATTACTCATTTCCCTCCCTTGGAGCAGTCCCTAAATAGATAAATGCATTTAAATATTCCAGATTCTTCCAGTTCTGTGTGTAGGTCACTCACAAAAAGGAATCAGTTTCGCCTCCTTATAGTTGCATCTTGTCTTGTGCTGCCCAAATTGCAGCAACCACCTTATTCTGTGAAGAGCCACCAGCATGAAGAACTTTGGCTGATCCTAGAAATTGAATTTCCTTCATGAAGCAAGTATTTGCCACCATTGAGGGCATGCCAAATACTTACAATTTTCAAAAATAAAATAAAAAATATGAGCATGATTCGAATAGTAGCATGGCATCTAATGTTTTAATTTTCTATATCAAAAATACTAATAACTCATTTAAATGTGTCACTCAAGGCATGTATCTCAAAAAATAAAAATCAGTGTCTTTACATTATTATCTTAGATATCTCATCTTATGTGTGTCAGTAAAAGGCATTGGGGTGTGAAATGTAGTCATTCTGTGAGAAGGAAAGAATCTCCCAGATAATAATACAAGGGGATCATTCTTCATTTTCCTCTAAAACAACGTGATAAGAAAAGGGCATCTATCCAAATGTGTGTGCTGAGAAAAGAAAATCTTTTAAAGTTTTCAGACTTGTGCTGATCATATCTCTTGATGTGGCTTCCGTGCCACTAGGGAAAATTGTGGGTGAATAGAGACCTGTTCCATCTGTGGCTGCCTTAATAAAGGGAACAATGGCCAAAGAATTGTCATCTTTTGTTACTGTAAGGCTATAATTATTGTAATGAAATCCAGCTTTCTGTATTTACATGGAGCTATGAGGGAAATACCTTCTGACACGGGTCATTGTGACAAATGTAGTTTGAGGAGTAGTTAAGAGGCTGATAATTCATGAACCTCTTCCACACTCGGTTTTGAACAAGTAGTAGTAAAATGTTGATTCTAAATGAAATTGTAGTTTAATAAAGTTGTCCCAAACTTGGCTGAAGGCCCCCTTGTCTCAAGTAGTACTCACTGAAACAAAATCCAGTACCAATAGAAAGGATCCTTCAGAATGCCCTGTAATGTAGATGTGCTCATGGGCTTATTAAAACATCTCTCTTGATGGGCCTGCCTCTGTCTTCAGCACTTTGGTAACTCTCTAATATGTGTCTAAAGTCTATTTCTGCAGTGATTAGCCTTGAGGCTGAAACTGGCCCAATTGTCCCATAGAACTGATATTTATGGTTTCTTTGAATAAACAGAAATTGATCCTCCCAACCCTAAAACTTGAGAAAGTTACGTTTGTCTTATCTGAGTTCCTTTCTCAGGAAATCAACCATCAGGCCTCCCAAAGAGCATCAGGAACTGAAACTCACCAAATCACATCTGGAGGATGACACACGAGACCCCTCACCCATCACAATTGCCTAAATGACCACATGCTGCCTGTTGACCAGCCCTTCGTCCTTATCCCTCCCTAATTCCTGTTTTCCCACACATGGTTAAATTTCTTTCCTGTTATATAAACTCCTAATTAAATTTATTTATTTAGAGACAGGGTCTTGCTCTGTCACCCAGGCTGGAGTGCAGTGGCAAAATCTTGGCTCACTTAAGCCTTGACCTCCCAGGCTCAAGCAGTCCTTCCCCCACAGCCTTCTGAGTAGCTCAGACTACAGGTGCTCACCACCACGCCCAGCTAATTTTTGTGTTTGTTTTTTGTAGAGACAGGGTCTGTGTTACTCAGGCTGATCTCACACTTTTGGACTCAAGTGATCTTTCTGTCTTGGCCTCCCCCAAGTACTAGGATTACAGGCATGAGCCACTGCACCTGGTGAAATCTGTAATTTTAGTTGGTTGGGGAGACAGATTGGAGGCTGATCTCCCATCTCTGTGGCTGCAACACCCAGTTAAAGCCTTCTCCCTGGCAGTCCTCATGTCTCAGTGATGGACTTTCTGTGCAGCCAGCAGCAGGACTGTGACCAAACCTCTAGCATTTCAGTAACAAGGCCTTGAGAATTCCTTTCAACCTGACCAATGTAGATAAAAACAGCGTCTCCTACTTATCATACCATAATATTATAAGGAAAAAAGTGATGATAAACATTAAAATTAAATAGAAGAAACACATTATTTGAATTCAAGGTATTGGTGATGACAATGTGTTGATTTAAAAGAGTACAGAGAAACAGTCTTTGTATTACAATACAGTTCAGATATGTATTAATCATGCTACACAGCAGGCAGAGTGCATCATTAACATCCAGAGATGAGGCCAGCCTTTATTTCAACCAATATCTTTCTTCTTTTTTCTCTAGCAAACAGTTTCACAGTATTTCCTAAAAACATAAGAACCCACGTCTGAACCATTGGTAGTTTGCGGTGCATCCCAAGCTCTCATACATAGAAAGAAACTGTAACAGGTTACAGGCCATGCGGCTGTACTGATTCTCAGCATGCTGTGTTGTTAAAAGGTAGATTTCCAAAATAATACAAAGAGGCATATCGTTTGTTGGAGATGTTGTGGCTGTAAAAATGATTAGAAGGGTGAGGATAGTCTGTCCTTATGGATGAAGAACAAGCACATCGATCTTTGGTGCTCTTGGTACAAACGGTACACGTGGCTGGCACTCTGATTCATCTGGAAGAAGCAGCAGCGGAAGGAGGTGAGAAGGAGGCCCCCACTGTGCAAAGCGTGCTGAATGATTCTTGCCTGGGCTCATCTGTAGCGAAGAATGTGTTCTCATTCACAAGTCGAGGAAAGAGGAAAAGCTGCTACTGTGCTGTCCTGGAACTTGCAGCTGGCTGAAGATCCCAGAAGAAAAGATGTTTTCCTCCTGGATAATGAAGCCCGCATTGTGCCCCATGCACCAGACACCGGAAGAACACGAGACTGTGTTAATGGAAACAGCCTCTGCCCAGCTTAAAGAATAAATCTTTAGAGAAAGAGGTACCTGCTGTTGTTCACCGGTGTTCATTAAAAAACACCCCCTTGATCGGTTCATCTGAATCTTCAGTAAGTTTTCATTGCACCTCAAATTCATGTGTAGGCAAAAAGTAAGCCAGCTTCAGTGATGTCATATGTTAGGGGACAAGTAATTAGAAATCCCATTTTTGGAAAGGTGAGAACCACTGGGGATATGGCGGAAGTCTCTGCCACCCTGAAACAAGAATATGTGAAGGAAGGAACACTCATCAGTTACAATACAAGAAGTTTCTTTAGAAATGGAATGTATAGCTTGGAGTCCTATAACCTTACATAAGACATGACACACACAGGCCGAGACTGTAAAATACAGCTTCAGGACTCATTCAGCCAAGATAACTGGTGCTTCAAGGAGGCCTGGTGGTGGAGGGTGCTGGGACGCCATGGGGGACGGGGGGGACGGGGCATCTGTAACTTGAGGTCCCAGCAGACGGCCATTCTCCCAGCAAAGCATGTAGTGTTCTTCTGGCCCAAGCTGGGTGATGTTTGGGTGTTTCTCAGTGTGGTAGATGCTATGGAATTTGTTTCTTCTAGAAAATAGAGGAAAAAGCAAGTCACTGGGACAGATTAGTCCATTGTTGCATCTCTTCCTCTAATACTTTGCTTTAGCCCTTTAAAAATGCCCCTGGGCAGCAGATCACCCAACAGCTCAGTAAACCCAGACTCTCTGCAGGGGACCTCCCGGAGCCCCAGCTCCCACCTTCTCCTTCCCCTGCCTCACAGCCCTGAGTCTCAGCCCCTCTTTCAACTTCTCAACCACTCCATGGGCTTTCCTGTCTCGGGGGTCCTTGCAGCCCTTCCTTCTGCCTAGAATGTTCTTTCTCTTGCCCTCCACTTGGCTGGCTTCTTATCACCCTCCCAATTTCCATTTAAATGCCATTATTTTGTGTGTGTGTGTGTGTGTGTGTGTATTTTCTGTCTTGCTGGACACAGTTGTCTCAGGTCACATTTCCCAGAAGCAGACACTGATGTGGGAGCCATGAACAAGTGATTTGCGAAGAGATTCCTCCTAGGGAGGAGCAGCGAGTGAGTGGGGAATTCATGCAGGGGAGCCATCTTAGCCAGAGTCCCACACAGGGAATCTCAGCCTGACCTGCAGGGGACTCTGCCGTGAAGGTGATGGCTGTGATGGTCGAGGCCAGCTGGCTGCCACCACCAGGGAGCTGTGCAGCGAGCAGCCACAGGCTCCCTGAGGAACAGAGAAGTCAACTCCTATATGGGTCTCCAGATCTTAGCCCAGAGCTCGCACACAGTAGGCACATAATTATAATTAATATTCGGTCGATTCATCTAAGAAATAAGTGAAACTATCAGAGGAGAACTCCAAGGTACATTTCGTATGTGTTAAAGATAGGAATGAGGCTAAACTCTGTGTGAGCACCCAAGCCCTTGATAGTCCTCTGAGTGCAAATCTTAGGTGACCTTGAATTTGCTGAATGCTTTAAAAAGTCACCTTGTGTGAAATGCAAGAAGCAGGAATGGAACTCAGGCCTCCTGGTATATGGTTGGCTTCTGAGGCCTGTGCAGTGACAGGCATCGATCTTCTGTCTCAGGGATGACATGGTTAACACATCTAATGTTGTTCCCAAGCAACATCCAGCATCATGCTGAGACCCAAGAGGAGAATATGTTTTCCACGAACCACAAAATGAAGACAGACTTTAAATAAGGAATAAAAGCATGACATGAGTATTATGAATGACCTGCCATTACTATCTTAGTAAAAAAGAAACCCCCCACTCATTCTAGCCAGAGAGTGCTTACTTTGTGAGCCCTGAAGCAATAGAGCAGAAGACAAACGGGCAGGTGAAAGGCAGCAAGTGGCCAGGTCCGCACTGCTCTCCTGGGCCCTGCCCGCAGCCAGAGCCCGCATCCTCAGCCTGGTGTTTTTTAAACACGTTGCTGCAGAGGTCCCACCTAAAACCAATCATATCAAAACTTCTGGGGTCAGTATTTTTCATAAAGTCCTGCGGGTGATCCTGATTGCAGAAGCGTGGGTCTAAGGCGCTGGTATACACCGTGGTCGTAATCACTGAAGCAGTCAGCTTGTTGTATAAAGGGCTGAGCCTGTTCTGAATACATTTGGCTGCAATCACTAATCACTGCACACATCCCTTAAAGTGTACTCCATGGAACACTCATCTCACGGAAAGAAAAATGGTTTGGGAGCACTGAGTACCTGTCCCCATCTCTGAAAACTCATAGCACTCACTAGAAAATCAGGGCCCTACGAGTCCCACACGTGATAGTCAGGCAGAGCCCACCTGTTTGACTTCAACTCTGTGACTCGTGAATTAATCTGGCCTTGCATCTTTTTGTTCCAAAAGACCGTCATTTTGACTTTCTGAATGAGTGCGTCACCGTGTGGACTTGGGGAAACACTCCTGGCCTCACTGTGCCCAAGCTGGCAGGTTCTGTGCCGCGGGGGAGAAAGAGAGCAAAGTATCAGATGACAGCTGTGCCAGTGCCACTGAAAAGGACCTGGCCTCAAGTCACAGGAGCAGAGTCAGAGCATGCTTTCCTTGGACAGGCTCAGGAAGGCTGCTGTCACCTGGAGAAGACTGTCCCATCTGTGGGAAGGCAGCTGACGATCCCAGTGCCTGTGCAGACCAGAAGATGCAGGGACTCTGAACTCTGAACAAAGAACGAAGGAGGCAGCAGACAGTTTGTCATCCTCACTGCTGAGGTGGAGGTTTGACAGTGAGGTCCAGGCTCCTGATGTGCTCTAGGGGAAAGAAGCTGAGTGAAGGAGCCACGCTGAGTGACGCCTGTCCAAAGCCCTCTCCCGAGTCTGTCAAGCTTCAGCCTGTGCATGAATTACCTGGGTCTGGTTAAAGTGCAGGTCCCAGGGCAGGTCGGGGCGGGCCTGAGCATCTGCATTCCTACAGCTGCTGGGGGCCCCACCCTGAGCGGGAAGGACATGAACTTTCCTGGATGAAGGTCCAAATGCATGTTCTCTGACCACTTCAGGGACAGAGGAGGCATGAGACCGACCTTTCCTGAGAGCATAGCCCTTCTCTAGCCACACAGCCTGACCCCTTGTAGCCCCTTGTGGAAGCCCGAAGATCACACCTGCCGTCTTCTTGTTGCAGGACTTTTCCTTAGGTCAGTTAAAGACGGGGTCCTTGTCTGTCTCACAGCCACGAAAATTCAGGCTTGTAGACAGCTTGAAGGGTGAGTAAAGGAGGGCTTTATTGAGTGAAAAGGAAGAAAAGGAGGAAACAGGGACTCTCCATAAGCCCAGAGTCCCTGCTAGAGTGCTTCCCGCCTGGCAGTTTGAATCCCAGGTTCCACACAGGCAGAGTAAACAGTGCAAACTTCTGTGGCTCCACGTCAGTGCACACTCCTCCCAGTGCGCAGGCCAGTTGGAGGTTTTCCAGGGCCCCTTCCCACCTGGCTGTCTCATTCTAAGGATGGCCCGTCCAGTGAAGACAACTCTCACACCTGCACTTCCTGCCCAAGCGTGCCCTGCTCTGAAGGACACCCCCAGCATCTCCACTTTCCCCAGGACGGTATGCCACTCTCCTGGGTCCCCCGTCACTCCGGGGCCCTCTTGAAAAGAGCTTAGGAAAAGAGAGCCCGGAGGTGCTCTGACCTGTGTGGTGTGGAGCAGAGGCTCCAGCCTCCTCCTTTCTGGAGACTTCCCTGCAAGTCTTAGCTTCCAAGCACCACCCCTCTAATTTCTGCACCATGTGAAGTCCATCCAGCAGGGCCTGTGCCCACCTGGTGGCATCTGCCTACTGCCTCCCTGAAATCTCAGAAGGCTCCTTCCAGGATGGGAGGGAGGGAAGGAAAGCCACACTGGGCTTCCCACTCGGCCCATGTGATATGCGTATGATGGGGGCACCATCCTCTCCACTGTGTCTACAGCTGCTAGAAATGCAGCAGCTGGGCCGGGTGCAGTGGCTCACTTCTGTAATCCCAGTAATTTCGGAGGCTGAGGCAGGTGGATCCCCTGAGGTCAGGGGTTTGAGACCAACCTGGCCAACATGGTAAAACCCTGTCTCTACTAAAATACAAAAATTAACCAGGCGTGATGGCAGGCGCCTGTAATCCCAGCTACTCTGGAGGCTGAGGCAGGAGAATCGCTTGAATCCGGGAGGCGGAGGTTGCAGTGAGTCGAGACTGCACCACTGCACTCCAGCCTGGGTGACAGAGGGAGAGTCTGTCTCGAAAAAGCAAAAAAGAAAGAAAGAAAAAGAAATGCAGCAGCTGGTCCAGTTTTGTGGGATAGGAGACATCATTGCACTGCAGCTGCTGGAGGCATGTGCTTTCTTTTGGCTTCAGGTAATGACAGGAAAGAAATAAATGTGCTCATAAAAGGGACTGTTCTTTTCTCTGTCCCTATCCCATTCCTTGGTTAGCAGAATGCACCACTTTGTTTCAGGTAGAGTTGTCCCCTGGTAGCAGCCCCATCTGTCTGTCGTGAGTGTGGGCTGAGGAGGGGTGTGAGAATACTGGACTCCTAGGGCTGGTGACCTCAGGGCGTGTCTTTCATCCGGTCATTTCTACTCCCTTCTCATAACACCTGGAGTCTAGTCTGACCACGCAGGACTTCAGTGTCTGGAGGATGAGAAACTGAGATAAAAATGACACTAACCTTGAGGAGAGTTTTGAAAGAGCCAGCGGCCAAACCAATGAGAGGCATGACGGACATTGTCCTGATCACCTCTGTGGATCTGTAAGCAGCCGACAGGATTTCCAAAACATGAGGAATGAGGACTTTATATATTCCCATAAGTACTCAAAATGTGCTATCTGAGGTCAAAGGCAAGAGGTAGTCACAGCATTTGATGTAACAATTCCGGCTGAAGAAAGGCAGCAGGCAGCATTTTCTTGCAGTCCTCTTTTGGAAGATTCACTTCTGCATAAATGTGTTCACCTGAACCGAAGGTGGTCCTGTGCCCCCTGTTCGTACATGTCACCACCTCCACTCATCAGCTGGGCTTCTCAGAGATGATGTACGTCCATAACCAATTCTGAAGGCCTGAGGGACTCTGGGGGCATGGCGGAATTCACATCTGCTAGCTCGTCACACTGACCTGAGGAAATTGTCTCACCCTATGTGAGGAGACAGAAAGTGCACGTGTCCCTCGAATACCCGCCCACTGCAAGTGACATGACACCCTTTGGTGTCGGAAATACAAGCTCAATAAATCATCACTCAGGGACTGCTGGAATTTCTGCAAACTGAAAACTATTCCCCCTCCTTAGCCTTTACCATAATTTGACCACGGGAGGAGAATTTCTATATGTGACCAAAAAGGCAAGAAGAAAATATTCACATCCAGGCAGTGTGTGACAGGAGAGTGACTCGTGTGTCCATGTCTAGCGCTTTTCCTAGCTCAAACGGGTTGGCATCCTTGTTTTACATGTGATGAATCTGAGGTTCCAGCTGCTTGTTTTCCATCTTGTCTTATGTTAGAATCACATATGATTAATTCATTTATAAGGTTCCTCATGCCCAGAGAGAGCATCAGGGACCTAGGCCTCAGGAGTGTTGAAGCCCCTGAGTGAGCCCCAGAGGCAGCCCACCCCAAGGATATTGGTGACCTGCCCAAGGGTCTCAGCTAGGAAGGGGTGGATCAAAATTTAACTCCAAATCTCATGCTTTTTCTATTCTATTATACTGACTAACCTGTATCTTAAGGTCAAGTGGATCCAAATTGTCTAAATCAAAACCAAAAACGCCAGCTTTCTATTAAAAAATCAATTTTTGTAAAGTTTACTACAGAAAAAAAGTACAAAAAAATACTGAACCCCAGTTAGTGGTGTGATGCCGAAGTGTTTAGTGGGAGTGTCCTGCTGTGTGTAACTCACTCTGAAACGCATCAAAAAAGATAAGATGAAGCGATGGGTGGATAGGAGGATGAACAGATGCAGGCATAATGATAAAGCTGGTGCGGTAAAGATGCTAATTGTAGAACCTAAGTGGTGAATACGTGAGCATTCACTAGATAATTCTTTTAAGTTGTTCTTTCGTATCTATTTGAAGTGCAGGTTGATGCAAGGAATAAAAAAGATGTCTTCTCTGCACCATTTGTTGACTAAAATACTTTTAATCTGCTGTTTAAAAATGGTCATACACCAATTTCAGTATTGTATTTTATAACATTATGGAGTTTATATGGACAGGCAAAATATTCTTCTGGCAGAGTTAATTTACTGAACAAATGTGTAGCAACACTGCTCTGAAAATATATGGGCCATCCCATTTAAATGAAGTGCTTAGCTATAAAGCTTTTAAAAGAAAACAGAAAATCTCTGTAACCCAGGGTAAGGTGAAGAGTTCTTAGCTATGACATCAGAAAAACAATCTATAAAAGAAAGAAAAGACAAATTTTACTTAAGCAAAATTAAAAACTTTTGCTCTGCAAAAGACACTGTCAAATGATGAAAAGACAAGCTACACACTGGGAAAAAAATATTTGTAAATTGCATATCTGACAGTTTGTATCCAGAATACAGAAAAATTATCTCTAAATTTAAATGTAAGAAATCAAACCATCTAATTTAAAAATAGGCAAAATATTTGAACAGACACAAGGCAATATGTACATGGCAAAAAAGCACACAGAAAGATATTTGACATCATTAGCCATCAGGGAAATGCAGACTACAACCATGATTATATGCCACTGCACACCTCAGAGTAGCTAAAATCCAAAATATTGAAACTACTGGGTACTGGCAGGGATGCAGAGTAACTGGAACTCTCATACATTGCCAGTGGGAATGCAAACTGGAAGAGCAACTCTGGAAAACACTGTCAGTTTCTTCTAAACTTAAACAAACACCATATGACCCAGCAATCCTACTCCGAGGTATTTATGCTGAGGAAATAAAACCTTACATTCCCACAAAAACCCGTACATATATGTCTATAACATGTATTTCTAATAACTCACAATTGGAAGAGCAAATGTTCTTCATTTTTGGATGAATGGATTAAACACATCGTGTTACTTATTATGGAAGTAATTACTCAGGAAAAAAAATGAATGAACTGTGGATACACCCAGCAACCTGGATCTCAAGGGTATTGTGCCAGTAGAAATGGTCAGCCTCAAAAGGTTGTACACTGTATGTTTCCATTCCTATGCCTGCTCAAAAAGACGAAACTGTAACAGCCAACAGCAGTGCAGTGATTGCAAAGGGTTAAGGATGGGGAAAGGTGAAATATGAAAAGGAAAAATGAGGGAGTTCTTTGGAGGTGATGAAACCTTTCTGCATGTTGGGTGTTGGAGTGGTTGCATAAATCTATACATGCAACAAAATCCATAGAACTATACACTGCCAACACACACACACACGAGTGAGGCACAGATACACTGGTGAAATCCGCTTAAGGTCTGTGGTTTAATCAGGAGTGTTACACCAATGTCATTTTCTGGGTTTTGATCATTGCATTATGGTTATGTAAGAGGCAAGCAAGGGTATATGGGAACTCTCTGTTCTATCTTTGCAGTTCCTACAGGAACTCTGTTCTATTTTTGAAATTTTTATGTAAGTCCAAAATTATTTCAAAGTGCATATATATATATATATACACACACACACAATATTTCAAAGTGTGTGTATATATATATAACATACATATATACACATATAAATACATTTATATTGTATGAAGTCATGTTTAATGAATTCAAATATTCTTTTCTGTAGTCTTCAAACTGTAACTAAAAATATCACTTAAATACATGCTTTTCTTTCAACAAAGCAGAACATTTTAGAACAGTGAAGAAAAAAAGGAAATTAATGATTATTAAAAATGGCTGATATCCAATTACCTAGAACACCCCAGCCCATCCCTTGGTAAATAACCAGAGATTTACTATAATTCTGTTTTACACAGAGGCAACCTTTTGAAATTGACCCATAGACAGTTTTTTGTTTTTTTTTTTAAGAAACATAGACATTAACCCTTCTGATCTTAAAGCTTGAAACTTACATTTGTTTTATCTGAGTTCCTTCTTCAAGAAAGGACCCTCAGGCCTTTCAACCCAAAAGTATCAAAGAACTGAAACTTACCAGATCACTGCATCCAGAGGAGAGGCCAGACCCCTCATTCATCACGATTGCTTCCTTAAGCCTCCCTGGTTCCTATTTTCTTACACATTGTTACATCTTCTCTGCTGTATAAACTCCTAATTTTAGTGAGTCAGGGAGATGGATTAGAGACTGAGCTCCCATCACCTCAGCTGTAGCACTGAATTAAAGCCTTCTTCCTAGGCAATACTCCTTGTGTCAGTCATTGGCTTTCTGTGTGGTGAGCAGCAGGACCTAGACCTAATCCCTGGTGTTTCAGTAAGACTTTGGTTTAGAAAATACTCAAATCCTTGCAACTTACGCCGCCCAGCTGAACCACAGCTACTTCCTGGCGTGTGGGGCTATAACCAGGGGGCCAGCCAGGAGGGCTCAGAGAGACTGGACGGGAGGCTCCTGGAATCACCTGAACTCAGGACTCTCCTAGCCCACGCCTTTTGCAGCTGGCTCTTCTTGTTGCAGAGGTGGGAGATGCAGATTTAAGGCTCTCAAACTGCAGAGGGCTGGTGACTTTGGCCACTGCCTGGAACTCTTGAGAGCATGGAGGAGACAGCAGACTGATCAGGTGGGAGACCCACATTCTTCCCACTCTGGAGTAAGACAGGTGGTTCTCACTCAAGCCGAAGAAGCTTCTGGTGCCTTTGCATGGAGGACACAGTTGGGCAGGATATGGGGAGTAGAGATGGCCACTGGCCTCTTAAAGGAAGGGATACAGTGGTGTTCATCTGCACCCCTCCCAGAGCAAGCTGTATGGATCTCAAGAGTGGAAAAGGCCAGACTCAAAATGTTTTATGCTTTATCTTTCCATTCCCAAGCCATTTTTGAAAAGATGAAACTGTAACAACTGATAGTGCAGTGGTTGCCAGGGGTTAAGGATGGAGGAAGGGTGAGATATACAGAGGGAAAATGGGAGAATCATTCCTGGTGCTCACAAGAACTCAGAGACGACTTACTGGGTAGATGGATAGTGTGGATGGATGGATGTCAGGTTCCTCCAAGCTTGCACTTTGTTCCTGGGAGGATTGGCACTCTACCAGCCTCCTCCACCTCCCGGCCCCAGTCCTGACCCTCATCAGTCTGAAATTTTACACACTGCTCTGCTGTAAGTTCCTTCCAGATCCTGATGGTGGGTCTGTTCTGCTCTTGAGAGTGGGCATCCTGTGAAGAGCATTCCTGTGGCACAAGTGAGCCGCCCTCCTCTGCCAGATCTGCCCAGGAGCCGGTTGCTCTGAGGGTGCCTGGCAGTGGGCACTGGGCTGCCTCATCCTCTAAGAAGTCGCCTCTGACTATACAGGGTCCCCGTTCTGAGAGGGGAGGCTGGAAGCCGTCTTCAACCTGCTGAGCTCCAGCACAGCTGTTGGAAGTGTTTGACGTGCTGTGTTTCTGAGGCAGGTGTGTGATACCAGACGCCACTAAGTCGCTTCTCTGTGAGAATGTGAAAAGGACAAACACGATGAGACACCAAATTGCAATGCTAAATGAATTATTCATGTGTCACAAAAAAGTGAATTCAATATGGGTTTTTTGCTTTTTCCAGTAATGCCCATGTTATTTCCATTAAAGCGCAGTCAAAGAAAGGGAAAAAAAAATGTGTGCAACACTTAATCCCCAAAGGAAAAATAATCAAAGTATAATTTTTTCACTAAAATGCCACACTTTGTGAGGGGTTTCTCGACTTTTTGTTTATTTATTTTTCTTGTCTGCTTAACACAAGTAATTTATTCTAGACAGATGGCAATTTTTTCTTTCAGATTAAGATATAGCCATGACTTTAGCAAATGTTTATAGTTAAGACTTTTAAATATATAAATAGACACTAGTATCTTTTCTTTTTTTCTGAAATAATTTCATACTGACAGAAAAGTTGCAAAAATCGTCCAAAGAACTCCCAGGTACCCTTTGCCCAGCTTACCAATATTGAATATTTTGCCAAATGAGGGTTTTTATTTTTGAAGTAATTTCAGACTTACACAGAAGTTGCAAGATAGTGCAGAGAATTCCTGTATACTTGTCTCCAGTTCCCCTCAATCTTAAGAGTTTACAATACTTGCTTTACACATCTCTCTATACGCGTATCTTTTTTTCTGAGAAATTTGCAAGTATGTTACAGGCATAATGTTCTTTTATGCCTAAATGAACTACGTGTATTTTCTAATAAGAAGTTCAACTATGAAAGTCAAGAAATTAACATGGTCATTGTTGCAATATTATCTTCTATAGACCTTACTCAAATTTTGCCTCTTCTTTCTTTTTTTTTTTTTTTTTTTTTTTTGAGACAGAGTCTTGCTCTGTTGGCCAGGCTGGAGTTCAGTGGTGCAATCTCAGCTCACTGCAACCTCCGCCTCCCCAGCTCAAGCAATTTTCCTGCCTCAGCCTCCCAAGAAGCTGGGATTACAGGCTTATGCCACCACGCCTGACTAATTTTTGTATTTTTAGTAGAAACAGGGTTTCACCATGTTGGCCGGGGTTGGCCTGACCTCAGATAATCTGCCCGCCTCGGCCTCCCAAATTGCTGGGATTACAGCCACCGTGCCCAGCCTCCCTGTTCTTTCAATGTTGTCCTTTAAACCCAAAGAAAAAGACATTCAAATCCAAGATTTTAAGATTCCACATTGCATTTTCTTGTCATGCCTCTTTAGTCTTCTTTGGTCTGGAACAATCTCTCTGTCTCTCCTTGTTTTTCATGACTGGTGTCTTTGCAGAGTACAGGGCAATCTGTCAATTTGAATTTGTTGGATGATTCCTTATGATTGGGTTCCAGTTATGCATTTTTCTGGAAACACCCAGAAGTATCTCTGTGCTCTTTTAGTACATTGGGTCAGGGGGCCCACGGTATCCATTACTGGTGACAGTAGCTTTGATCATTTGATTTGGTGTCTGGAAAGTTTCTCACTGCCCAAGTGACAATGTTGCTTTGTAATTAATGAGCATCTTGTAGGGAAGGAAGTACAGTGAGACCATGTGAAAATCTTGCTTTTCATTAGTCATTCACCAACTCATTTTAGCATTCTTTGACAATTGTCACCCATAGTTCCCTCTATGTTTATTAGTTAACATTCAACTATGAGGAAGAGTTTTTCCTTCTCCTGTATTTATTTATTTTTATCATGTATTACTTTATTTCAGGTTGGACCGTTGCTTTTTATTTATTCAGGGAGTAACTGACAGTATTTATTCAGTGTTTATGATGCTTACCCTGTTCCAGATTTGACTGCAAAAGTCCCTTCAAGTTGGCTTCGGTGTCTTTTGGACATAGCACATCATTCTTCAGTTGCCTTTTATTACATTTTCTGGCACAGCTGTTCCAGGTGCATCTTGTTCATTGCCAGCCCCAGCCTTGAAATCAGCTGTTTCTCCAAAGATCCCTGGTTTCTTTCATTGGACAATGGTATTTAGAAAACACAAACTGGGTGCTGGGTGTGCTCATTGCTACTTGGGATTCACTGTTTTTAGGCCTTCTTAGCAGACTGTAAGGGGAAAAGTATGTATGCATAAATATCCATATATATAGAAAACAACACATTTGTATTTTTCTGTCTATAGAAATGATAATCTATCCGTATTCAGTTCCAATCCAGTCAGTTCATATTGGTGTCTCTCATTCTTGTTTAAGTTGCATTGCATTCCATTGTGTGGACATACCAGTTTATTTAACCAGTCTCCTTTGAATGAACATTTAGGTTGTTTCCACTATTTCCCAGTTACCTATAATGCTGCAGTGAATAATAACCTTGTGCATATGTGTTTTTATATTTTTGGGATGTGAATCTTCAGGATAAATGACTAGAACTAGGATAGCTAAACCAAAAACACATGTCAGTAATGTTGTTATATATTGACAGTTTTTTCCCTAGAGACTGCACCAGTTTGCATTCCCATCATCTTGTTTCCCTGAAGTCTCACTTAATAGTATCATTAATTTTGACTTGATCGGTGAGAAATGGTGACTTAGTGTAGTTTTCATTTTCCTCGCTCTAAGGATATGTGAAGTCAGGCGGTATTTCCACCTGGACACAAGAGAGACAAGCAGAGCACACGGGACATGAAACGTAAGGGAGTGCCCAGGCTCTGGCACTGGCTGTGTCCCTGCATGGCACTGGGAGTGAGATAGGTGATAATGAAGAGGCCTGGATGACAGTAGGTGTCCTTACTCCCATTTTTACCTTTAAGCCAGCCCAAATCCACGCTGCTAAAAACTAGCTTGGAGTGTGCATCTGAAAACAGTAAAAGCCATGGTGGGTTATGTGCTGAGTTCTTCATAAAAACAAAGTGGAGATAAGAAGATCTAAAAGGACAACCATTGTCTTAGGCAATAACATGCTGTATGTCGCTCTTCTGGGCAGAGAATTACCCATGCAAACAACGTACATTGTAAGCAGAGGTACTCATTTAGTAACTGGATCAACAGGCAATGATAACTTGACATTCAGCTGTGAAACCAGCCCTTCTGGATGGGTCATAGAAGGCTGCATCCCTGTTTATTTCCCAGTCATGTAGGTTGATGTGGGATAAGCTCAGTTTTGTTCAAGCAGGGAGAAGCGGTCTGGCTGCGGGCACCTCTCTGTCACACTCAAGCCATGCTCTCTTGCTCTCCACAGTCCTGTATGTGTGTTGCTCACTCCCCAACCCCAGTTTTGCCTGCGCTGCTCTCCCTGCACCCAAGTCCTTTACCGAGTCTGCGGCCGCCAGACCCTTCTTCACAAAATGTGAAGTCCAGTGTACAAGACAAATTATATCCACGCTGTGAAAATAAAAACATATGAGAATGAAAAAACAGTATCATCGCCAGCTTACACTGATGGCCTGCTGCATCTTGGTCACTTTGACCTGAATCACCCAGTGATCTTTCACACCAAGTCTTGGAAAGCTTTGGCCCATCCTGTCATTGAAGGCCAGGGTATGTAACTGTTCATTGCACCCATCTGTTTGGCAGCGGTGATGAGGTTCCTCATCCTGCATGATGTGTTCGTCATGTGTCTTTGTCTTCTCACCCCCTCTCAAGTGTCCCAGAGTCTCATGGTCGTGTTCCACATAGGGCTGCCCCAGGGCAGTATTGGGGGCATCCAGCAACCCCCAGTTCCTCCACAGGCTCTGCAGCAGGTTCTCTCAGCTCCCCTTACCCCATACCTTCTCAGGGATGACCCTTGCCTGAGACACCCCTGGGCCTGAACTTTCTCTGAAGACCTGAAGTCTGCCCTGCAAAGGGTGGGAGAATCTCTGCCCTCAGGAGACCAGGGTCAGTTTATTCCAGAGGGATAACTCAGAATGCATCTTACTCTGATTTCCTCGAGGTCCCAGCAGGAGCAGCCTCCAGGCTCCCACTTCTCCTCTTCTCCATCATCTTTGCTGAGATCACCTCCCAAGAAAGCAATTGCACCTGAATCCTTTACTCAAGCTCTGCTTCTGGGAGTACCTAAACTAAGACAAGTCCCAAGAGTACATTTGCTAGGCCGGGCACAGTGGCTCACACCTGTAATCCTAGCACCTTGGGAGGCTGAGGCAGGCAGATTGCCTGAGCTCAGGAGTTTGAGACCAGCCTGGGCAACATGGTGAAACCCTGTCTCTACTAAAAAATACAAAAAAAAAAAAATTATCCAGGCGTGGCGGCATGCACCTGTAGTCCCAGCTACTCAGGAGGCTGAAGCAAGAGAATTGCTTCAACCCTGGAGGTGGAGGTTACAGTGAGCCAAGATCGCACCGCTGCATTCCAGCATGAGCGACAGAGCTAGACTGCGTCTCCAAAATAAAAAATAAATAAATATAGTGCGTTTGCTAAAGTTGCCCTCCCAGGCCACTGAGCACTTCCAGGCCACAGGAAGAACTTAGTCTGATGGGTGAACTCAATGAAGGAACTTCTTATCCTACTCTAACCATTGGATTAAATGCCTATAGCTAGTTAAAAGACAAGTATTTCGTTAATGCAGGAATATAGAAAACCAGTCCTCTAATATAATGATATGTCTTACCACATCATAAAACCTGAAGACCAGTGTACAACACCATTATCTTCACAAAGACAAACCAGGAGCTACACACAGAGGTGAATCTTAATGAATTTCACTTCATTTGGCTCCTGCTTCCAGAACATTACAGATCCCTAGGGCCATCGTTAGGTGCTAATCAGAAACTTCGCAGAGAAGAAATACATTTGCGCTTTACCCAGAACAAATAGCCATTAACAGAGACAGTTCTCTTTTGATAACTTCCCTTTGTGATGAATGAATGCTTGTCTTCCTGGAGCATGGCAGATATTGCCAGGGAAACCCTGGATGTACCTCCCCAGCCTCATCCCATTACTTCTGGTGAGGTTTTTGTCTGACACAAGTGAATGCAGAATGCAGCCTTACAAGGGCCTTCTTGCCAAAGTTTGCCTTCCAGGACCCCATCCCTGCCTCAAAGGGCCAAACGTTTTTGAAAGAGAGTTCGGGTCTCCCACTAAGCAAGTCTATTGATCATGGGAATTGAGTCTTCATGGGGATGTGTTAGGAGCTAAGACCTAAAGCACCCATCCTAAAGGAAGAAAACACCATTTAAAGAAATAGAATGGAGGTGATCCATTAAGGCAGGCTGACTCAGCTTCAACCGTTCTGCCCATGCACACTGAACACTCATTTATTTCCAGAGAGTCTGTTTGCAAATAATCTCCTTCAAATATTTGCAAGCATCTAGTCTGGACCCAGAATCAAATTGGGGGCCTCCAAAAGAGAAAAGGTCAGTCCTGGCCTCTAAGGGCTGCAGCGCAGTGCACACCTCATTTACAGCAGACAAGCCCCAAAAGCGCACAATGGAACTTCATCTCATTTCTTCTAGGACATGCAGGGCACTTGGGTTTTATTTGATTTCTCTTGCGAGATTAATATATTTTTCTGTACAGAAAAGTTTCATGTTTTATGCACCTAACTGGATTATTTTCTTCTAAAAATACCTCCCTCCTCAAAGAATATAAAATGATTTAGGAATATTGGGCTAGATACTACTAGGAGGAAAAATCTGTTTACTTCTGAATGATACATTGACTCGCTCATTTTTGAACATTATACATTAATTTATTTATTTTAGCTGAGATCCATTTGTTTTAGAAAAGATTGCCTGGGAAGTCAGCATGCAAAACAGGAAAAGTCTGAGCTGTCTGGGCCTGGGCAGGTTCAGGGACTCTGAGGCATCCATGCCACACCCCCTACCACCACTTGCCCCTTCATGGAGGCCCCAGGCCCTAAAGAGCACAGTGAGAAACCACTGCATCGGCGACAGAATGAAAGTCCCTCTCCTTCAGTGACACATGGCATCTCCACCCACATTGTCTTGTGCTCCGTGACATCCCTCAAAAACCAAATGGAGACCAAATGGCTAGACCAGGCCCACCACTGATGGCAGAGGGCATGCTTTCCCCATTTTCAGGGGCACAGAGGGTACATATATCCTTGTGACAACAGCAAAATCAAATATGTTGCAATTCGAAATACATATTTACTAGAAAATCTGGTGTTTTTGTTGGTTGAATTATCTGGTTAATGAAGATCTGATTAACAAAGAATAACTGAATTCTCCAATTTTAGGAATTAGAATAAAGAGTGAAGTACAGTTGACATTTTAACGACACTACCCATTATTTCATTTTTTTACTATGATTCCGAGCTCTAGTTTGGGGCTGATGATTGTTGAGCGTTTCTGCTGTACCTGCTTTGGGCTGTTGCGATGTGTGATGGAAGACAGTTGATCGGGGGTCACGTGCCCCTGGCATCACATACCTGGAAGGGGCTGGGTCAAGGCAGGGCTCTGAGATCTGCTTTGCCCCTTGTCATGGTTGACTCCTGAGTTGTGAACTCACAGGCATCTGAGCACTGGGCGCAGATGGGAAGGGAGTCACAGACATGAACTCTAGCCATGTGCTGAAGAGTAATGACCACCCCAGTCCCTGGACTCTCCAGCCCTGCCCCCAAGCTAGGCACTGGCTCTCAACCCATAGCAGTGCCTCTGGCCCTGACACCTCTGTGGCCCCCTGTCTCCTCCTCCCCATCCCATCTCTTTCAGCAATTCAGCACAGACGTCCCTAAGGATTCCCAAATCCTCACTTCTGTTGAGAAAGCCATGGATCCCTTCCCAGCCCCTTCCCCAGTTCTCCACCTGACCCATCCAAATGAAACTACCTGCTCAGCAGACATGCTTTGTAAAAGGCAGTTTTAAAGTGGCAGGGTTTTGTCAGTTTGCTCTTGCTTGTTTCACGCCAGTATGTGAAATATCCTCTTTCCACAAAAAAACTACTATCTAGTAGGAAAAACTAAAAGTGTGACAGCATATACCCAAAATGATTGGTCAGTAATTTAGGGCAATGTGTGTTCAGACATGAAAACATGGCTTCCTAGGGCTCTGCACTCTGAAAGCCCCAGATCTCCATACAGCTGTGTACTTGTGAGCCCTGTGTGCATCGCACATCAGGGGTCCTCAGGAGATGTCTGTGGTTTTTCCGTGACCTGACTTCGAGTAAAGGAGAGAACAGGAGGCCTCAAGATGTTGAAGAAGCCTGGTGCAGAGAGGATGGTTTGACATGGGCAGAAGGGTCAGTCTTCTACAGCCAGGCAGCCCACGGAAAACCCCCAAGTGGACCCAAATGGACCTCTGGGGCTTGCCCCGATGGTGCAGGTGCAGGAAGATGGCCCCAGCACTGGCCCTGCAAGGTCTCCATGGCTCACATCTCAGACACCAGCCTCACCCATGTGGCTCACAAAGAGTCATTCCCTTCTGTGGGAGTGGAAGCTCTTGCCTGAAGGCCTCAAAGGCAGCTGGGTCCACTTCCACACACCTGTGATGTGGAACGAGGGTGTCTCGCTCCAAGCTGTCTGCCAAGACCAGAGAACACGAGTGCACCTTCCGTAGATGCAGGGGGCTTGAGCTGTGTCATCCGCCTACAGCTTTCCCAGGTGCTGTCCTTGGCTCTGTCCTCAGTTGCCCGGGAGCCACCATAAATAAGACAGCCTTGACCGTGGCCAAGTCATCATTCTCACCTAACCTTGAAACGCTTCTCGGTGGGCACATGTAAATGATGGTGAAGATGTACGCCCTGGAGAGCGCAGGAAGGCATTTCAGAGGGTGAAGAGAGGATCAGAGGTCAGGCAGCCGGGCTGAATGCGGAGTCTTCTCGGGCAATGATAGGCCCAGGAAGGTGGAGCTGCTGGTCCTCTGTACAAATTGTAGGGGCTTCACCATTTTAGTTGGTGTTGTTCATATTGGCTCAGGCCACAGGCCAATCCCTCATTCATTCAGCAAATGTGCATAAGTCCTACTATGTGCCAGGCACTGTTCTGGGCACTTAGAATACAGCTTTGGATAAAATGTGCAGATTTCTGCCCTCCTGGTGCTTAGAAGGGAGTCAGGGACCATGCGTGGTGGCTCATGCCTGTAATCCCAACACTTTGGGAGGCCCAGGCAGGCGGATCACTTGAGGTCAGGAGTTCGAGACCAGCCTGGCTAACATGGTGAAACCCCATCTCTACTAAAAATATAAAAATTAGCCAGGCATGATGGCACACACCTGTAATCCCAGCTACTCTGGAGGCTGAGGCAGGAGAATCACTTGAACCAGGGAGGCAGAGGTTGCAGCGAGCCCCAGTCGCACCACTGCACTCCAGCTGGGAGACAGTGCAAGACTCTGTCTCAAAAAAAAGAGAGAGAAAAGAAGGGAGTCAGAAAGTAGACAAATCAGTATCACGTGAGTGCAGAGAAGCCCCTAGCAGGCTGGGGATAGAGGGACTGGGAAGGTGGTGGCAGCTTTGCAGCCATGTAGGGAAGGCTCTGATGAGAAGTGGCATTTGAGCAAAAGCCCCAAATGAAGTGGGCAAGCTAGGCACATGTGCATCCTGGCTTAGCGGAGGGCAAGTGCACAGGCTCTGATGCAGGCAAGGCACACACGCACGTGGGAAGAGCAGCAGGGAGCTCCCTGCAGGTGGAAGACGCCAAGCCCAGAGTAAAGAGGGTCAGATCCCATGAGACAGCTGTCGGTGCAAGGTCAGAGATCACCAGATCCTTACGTTTGTGCCTTTCCACAATGTCAGGCATTTTACTGATGCTGCATTCTCCATCATAAAAGCCACGGGCTCCCTGGAGTTCCTAGGAGGCATTCTCCTTAGTGCTTCCCCTTGCCTCGAGAGTGAGAGTGGCAGGCACGCAGGCTTGAGCCGAGCCACCCGTCAGTCAGTATTGCAAACCATGCATCACAGTATATTTAATCAACAAATTAATGTTATAGATTAAATATTCCACAACAAACTAAGTAACATTTAACATCAAGAGGAAAGGGATAGGAAAAGGAGTTCGTGTGCCAGTCCAGGGAGAGTGATGAGAATGAAAAGAATATGCTGGTCTGGCCCGGGGGCTCTGTCAGTGGTCAGTGTCTTTCAAAGAAGAGTCTTTGCTGTGGGCGGAGCCTTCAACGGCAGATACTGAGCTCCTTATCATAAGTGATGGCAAGTTGTTGTCTGTTAAAATGACTGTTTTTTGAGCTGCTGAAGTCTTGCTCTTTTTATGGCTGCAGAGTCCTCTGGTAAGGACTAATAGTGCAGAATGTGCTTGGTTAAATCCTGGTCTGGTTGGGTGCAGCCTTTATTGATCAGGCAAAAAAACTCTGGTCTCTGTTGAACAGGTGCCCTATGAAATATAAGATGGAGTCTTTTTCTAAGATGGAGTCACTAATGTCAAAGGTGCTCTATACAACGGCACAGTCCAATAGGACCTTCTGAGGTGGTGGAAATGTTCTGCATCTGTGCTGTCCCATGTGACAGGCGTGGGACTCACGTGGCTTCTGAGCATGTGGTGTCACCGAGGGACCAATGTTGGTTGTGTGTACTTGGGAGCACTTTAAGCGGACACAGCTCCACGTGGCCAATGGCTGCTGGGCTCCTCAGGGCAGGTATGGCCACTGGGACTGCCACCCTTGGATGGTGCCTGAGATGCTCACCAAAGTCGGTGAGCACAGAGAAGTGGGCCATGGGCGGGGTTCAGCTTCCCACTCCTGAAACAGGTACCTCGCACTCTTGCTCACAAAGCTGCCAGGAACGCTGAACATTGTGATATGCAAACATTTGGTGTCATGCCCTGCGCTATGATTATTTTGTTAAAATATCCCCAGGAAGAAAACCCCGAGGGGACTGAGAGTCCTCTCTCTCCATGGAGGTAAGGAAAACAGGGCTAGAACAGGCAGGCAATGCGGTAGAATGGGTGACCCTGGAGGGCACCCACCTTTCTCTGCCTTGGCTTTAGCTCAAAAATGTGGGACCTCTGCATGAATTGCAGACTCCTTTGGAATGTTTTCAGTCCGCAGATGTACCGATTAAATGACCCATGAAGAGGATTCTTTAAAACAGCTGCAGTGCATGATGAGTCTTTCTTGGTGCTGGGGATTGTGTGTATTTCTCTGCTTGGCTTGTTGGTATCTGTGTGGCCTCTCCTAGGCCAGCCTCATCTCCTCTCCTTTCTCTCGGGTGGCATGATGTCCACGACCACTTATACCTCAGGACACTCCTGGCAGAAGAGGGAACAAATAAAAGAGCTGGGGTGTTTTTGTCTACCCTATAATTTGTCTGAGTTTGGTTGTTTGGTTGTTTGTTTGTTTTTTGAGATGGAGCCTCACTCTGTCGCCCAGACTGGAGTGCAGTGATGCAATCTTGGCTCACTACAACCTCCACTTCCTCAGTTCAAGCAATCTTCTGCCTTAGCCTCCTGAGTAACTGAGACTATAGGCATGCACCACGAAGCTCCGCTATTTTTTTTTTTTTTTTAGTAGAGACGGGGTTTCACCATGTTGGCCAGGCGGGTCTCGAACTCCTGACCTCAAGTGATCCTTCCACCTCAGCCTCCCAAAGTGCTGAGATAACAGGTGTGAACCACCATGCCCAGCCCTGAGTTTTTAAAATCTATTTCAATCAAAGTTGACAAATTATTTTGGTGTCATCTAGCCTTAGCTTGGTAATTTACAGAGTGTGATTCCTTTATGCTTCTAAATTAAAATCTGTGAAGATTTTGGGGGAGTGCCCTGAAAGCTAAATCTTTGCTTCTTGGGGTAATGCTAAAGCTATTTCTAAAGATGGAAGGCAATGCTTCCATGTGCCTACATGGTCCAGGGCAACAGTTCCCCAAGCATTGACTAAGATCGGGAAAAACCTCACTGTTGCCACAGGCCTCTTTCCATCACCACCATGAGACAGACTTAGCAAGAAGCAGAATCATCAGAGTCCCTGGCAGGGAGAGGGGAGGAAGACAACTCATCTTCTCATGAGAAGCAGTGGAGGCAAAGTGGGGTTTGTGTGCAGCCAAAGCAGCCATGTGCAAACCCAGCACGCAGCTCAGAGCCCTAGGTGAGCAGTTGGCATCAGAGATTCCAGACTCCAGCAGCCACTCACAGGATGATTTGTGAGTGGACGTGTTTTAACCTCTTGGAGCCTCAGCTTTGTCCTTTGTAAAACAGAAATGACAATGACAATAAAGATAGTAATAACACCATTTGTAAACTAAAAATAAAGAAACTAAAAAATAAATAAACACAGGCAGACTTTTTGGTTTTGTGCAAGGATACGTCGGGACCCATGGCTGCTGCGCTCCCTGAGGTCAAGGGCTGAGCTGCGCACTGGAGAAATGGCCGTTCCCCAGCCTGGCTCTGCTGCTCTCGGGTCTTGGACATGGGTTAGTTTGTCACAGGTTGAACCTTCTGAGCATCTCCTGCAGAGACAGCCCCTTCTGAAGCTCAGCAGTTCCAAAATCAGCTCCCTGACACCCCCAAAGCCACATGTTTTCAGTGAGGGATGGAGAGTGGAGTCGACAGGGCCATGTGTGATGAGGTGCAACTGGGCAGATACCCAGATTCCATGGGGCATGCCTTCCACACTGCACAGCCTTCATGCTGCATGCCATTCATACTGCACACCCTCCCCACTGCACAGCTTCCACGCTGCATGTCATTCATACTGCACCTGCTTCCCCCCGGACATCCTCCACACTGCACAGCCTCTATGCTGCATGTCCTCCCCCTGCACATCCTCTCCACTGCATTCTCTCCATGTTGCACGTGCTCCATGTTGCACATCCTCCCACCTGGACATCCTCCCCACTGCACGTCCTCTCCCCTGCACATCCTCCCCACTGCGGGTCCTTACCCCTGTGCATCCTCCCTTCTGCAGGTCCTCACCCCTGCAAGTCCTCCCAACTGCATAGCCTCCTCCCTTCACGTCCTCCCCACTGCATGTCCTTCCACCTGTACGTCCTCCCCACTGCACGTCCTCCCACCTGCATGTCCTCCCTGATGTACATCCTCCCTGCCGCACATCCCGCTGCACAGTCTCCATATTGCATGTACATCCTCCCCACTTCATGGCCTCCCTCCCTCACATCCTCCACACTACATGGCCTCCCTCCTTCACGTCCTCCCCCCTGCACATCCTTCCCACTGCATGTCCTCCCCCTTCACATCCTCCCTGCTGCACTCCCTTCCCACTGCACTTCCTTCGCATTACAAGTCCTCCCTGCTGCACGTCCACTCCCTGCACATCCTCCCCACTGCACGTCCTCCCCTCTGCACATCCTCCACGCGGCACACCCACCCCACTGCTTATCCTTCCCACCCACCACTCGTCCTTCTTACAGATTCCAGACTCCAGCACCCGAGGCTGGGAAGTGAGCATCTCCGCCTGGACAGCCTGGGGCCTCACAACTCCCCCATGAATTATGCATCCCTGTGGGCTGTTCCGCTTTTCTTCCCCCTTAGCCATAATGATGGCAATTTTCATATCCCCTTACTGTTCAGAGACCATATGGGGGCCAATGTGCAGAATAAAGAGAAGAGAAATCTCACAAGCATGGCTCTGTGGACAGAGGCTTTGCAGCCCCAGACACATGAAGCAGCCACCACAGTAGATGCAGTGAGGGGCGAGGCCAGGAGCTGGCCCTGTAGCCTGAGCAAGTCGCTTGCCCTGTTGGTGGAGTGGCACTTCAGATCCCTGCCCTGCAGGCTTGATGGGGGGCAAGTAAACAGTGAGCCCAAGCTCCACGAGAGGCCACCTGGAAAGTCCTTATTGTTGGACTGAGCCTATGAAAATGCGGTGTACCAGGGAGCTTCAGGTCTCACTGCAGCACCATGGCTGGCTGCACAGTGATTGGAGGCTCTGACTGGCAGTTTTACCTGTGTTTAATTAACAGAAATAGGAAAGGGGGCTGTGGTCACTTGTGGGCCTTCCCAGAGTCTATTAGTACGGAGAAATGTCTGGGGCGCACAGACACCAGTGGTGAGCAGCGGGCTGGCATCCACGCAAGTGCTGCACTCACAGGGTGGGCCCACCTGCACTTTTGTCTGGCTTCACACGGTCTGTCCGGGAGCCCCCTAAAGAAATGGCCCTGTCACTGCCTTACACTGCCACTGCGTTCTCAAAGTGCTCCAGCTTGCGGCAGGGGGCCTCTGCTCAACAACCTTGGCAGCTGGCAGAGAGCTAGGAAGCCAGGGCCTCCTCCAAGAGGAAATGAGCCACTACTCTTCTAGGAAACAATATCTGGAGTAAGCTGGGCTTCAACTTTGTATAGGACAAATACAGGGTGGCCCTGGGGTTTGGAAGAGTTGGCGTGAACACTTCGTATTTTGATGAGGAAAGAGCCCAGCCAGTGGAATGACAGCCAGGAGGCACCCTCTGCACAAACACCAAGGCAGGGCCCAGCCAGTCAGCCTCCTGGAGGACCCGTGTGCCCTTTGTGGGGAGGGTGGGGCAATGGTTCTCTTTGCTAGGTCAGCATTGGAATCATCTGAGCTGCTTTTTAAAAATTACTGTGGAATTGGCCGGACGCAGTGGCTCACGCCTGTAATTCCAGCACTTTGGGAGGCTGAGGCGGGCGGCTCACAAGATCAGGAGATCGAGACCATCCTGGCTAACTCGGTGAAACCCCGTCTCTACTAGAAACACAAAAAATTAGCCGGGCGTGGTGGCAGGCGCCTGTAGTCCCAGCTACTTGGGAGGCTGAGGCAAGAGAATGGCGTGAACCTGGGAGGCGGAGCTTGCAGCGAGCCGAGATCGCACCACTGCACTCCAGCCTGGGCGACAGAGCGAGACTCCGTCTCAAACAAACAACAACAAAAAAATTACTGTGGAATCACAAACCACATGCCCCATGTTCTCACTTATAAGTGGGAGCTGAATGATGAGGACCCATGGATGCAAAGAGAATAATAGACACTGGGGCCTACCGGAGGTTGGAGGGTAGAAGGAGGGAAAGGAGCAGAAAGAATAACTACTGCAGACTAGGCTTATACCTGGGTGATGAAATAATCTGTGCACCAAACCCCCATGACATGAGTTTACCTATAAAACAAACCTGCACGCATACCCCTGAACCTAAAAAAAAAGTTTTAAAAAATATAAAATTAAAAAGTAAATTCCTGTACCCAGCTTCACCCTGATTCCCTGCTCCCAGCACACACCTTCTCCATCAGAACCCCTAGGAGGGTCTCACTCAGCCCCTGCCATCAGGCCACAGAGCAGAAGGGCACAGCTGAGGCTCACTGGGCTGTCCTCTGCTCCTCAGGAAGCTGCCCTCATGCTCCAGGTGGAAATCAGGCCCCACCTATGTCTTGACTCAGTTCAGAGTCAAGGGAAACTTAAAAGAGAGATTCAGGGGACAGTGTCCTCTGTCGATCCACATCAGCCTTGCCTCGTCCTTGTCCGCTAGTGAGAAGTCTCGGAATACAAAGAAAAACACGCCTGGGCTATCCCTTCTGAGAGTCTCCAGTCCATCCTCAGAACACACTGACAGTGCATGGTGGCAACGGGGCCAGTTCTGCAGGTGGCTTCCAGGCAGACAGTCCCTGCGAAGTCCCCAGTCCCATCCTTTGTCCCCACCATCCAGGCACTCACATCCCAGTGATCTTAGAAATACTGCTTTCTGTAGGATTTCTTCTGCAACTGAATGACCCAAGAGCCCCGTAATTGGCATTATTATCTTCCTGTTCTTGGCAAGCATTTCCTTGGCCGGGCCGCCCTTCCTGGGAGGCTGTGTACTTACAGCAGTAACGATGGCTCAAACGACATCAGCAACTGCAGCTGCCTCCTGGGGAGGGCCTGCGCCTGCCAGGCATCATCCCACATCCCTGGACACCCCAGGATGACTCCTTTATTAATCTTTTCTCCTGTCCTGTCCTGCTGGTTCTCTCTTGCAGAGCGACTACTCGAGCGACACAGAGAGTGAGGACAATTTCCTCATGATGCCCCCGCGGGACCATCTGGGCCTCAGTGTCTTCTCCATGCTCTGCTGCTTCTGGCCTCTGGGCATCGCAGCCTTCTACTTGTCCCATGAGGTAAGGCCTCCTTGGTCTGTGGCACCTGGTGTGCAGGTGTTGACAGGGCAGGGGTGAGGGCGACAATCCCAGCTGAGGAAGAGGAGAAGCGAGGAAGCCCAGACAGCTCCTGCTACAGCTGGGTCAGCCCTTGCCCAGTTGGAGGATAGGCTGGGAGAAGTCAGAGTCAGGGGACCCTGGGGGCCGGGTGGAGGCATTCGGGCTGCCTCACCCCAGATGCATCTGTGTCCTCGCAGAGGCGGGACTGCCTTCTGAAGAGGCCTCATGACCGAAGCGAGTGTCTGCTTGGTAGAAGGCACATGGCCTTTGGGAGGCTGTCCTTCATTTAGGTGCTGGGGTTGTGTGCATGGGGTGACCCTAGTGCCGGGAAACACCAGGCCCAGGTGGGCTACATTTAACTTAACGAGAGAGGAGAAAAGAAGGGTTTTGATTTCCTTGCTAAAGAATCCTTCCTATAAAATAGATTCCAGTTCCACAGCAGCCCCCCTGTACCTGCCCCAGGTGAACGCCCTGCTTGTGGAAATGGCACATCTCAGCATGACATCTGCCGTTCCTCCCCAACATAAGGCTTCTAAAGGTTTCGATTCCCAGCCTTTTTCACTACAGAGCATCCTATTGGTTGCCCCTTATGCAACCTACATTTTGAAAATATTGGAAATATTTTTCTCTAGCAAGTGCAGAGTATTCATTCAGAAATCAGCTATATTCACATTTTTATTAATCAGAGAAAGACATTTCTACTTGCCAATTACAGAGTGAGCTGACGGCGTTACCATGGCCCGCTGCTATCTGCCCAAACAAAAGAGGGAGAAAGGGCGCTCCTCTGCTGGCCCGGGGTGGGGGTGGTGCCGGGCGCCCGTGGGGTGTTTTCAGGGAGGGCTGAAGATGCCTCGAAGGTGCAGAGGGTCCCTCTCCAGCTTCTAGGGTTCGGGACCAGGGCTGCACACAACTGAGCCTGGCAGGTGCTTCTTCTGAAACAGATTGCCTGGCTGAGCCCAGCAGTTGCTTCTTGATGGCTTCTGTATTGGTTGGGTTTGTTGGACGAGTGAGAGGAGAATCCACCCTGGCCTTATGGGGTTTCTGTTTTCCCCTGCACATCTTGAGTGGTGACTGGCCCCTCTTTCTGACATCCAAGGAGGAGCAGGGGAGCGTGGTGGGTGGCCTGTGGTCCTCCTGAGGGCAAGTGCTTCCTGACAGGGCACGAGAAGTTGGGCAGCCTTTGCAGGCAGGGGTGTAGCCGGAGGGGCCCAGTGTGGAAATCTTTATCTGCTGGGGCTAGGCTGAGCAGTTGTTCCAGACCCAGCTTTGATCTTGAGGGTCTGTCCGAGCTTCTCTTGTGACTTCGTCCCATGAATGCCACAGAACCCCTTCTCCATCAGCACAAGCATGGGGTGGGGAGCCTGACTCCTGGGTCTGGCAGGGCCTGGTGGCTGTGGAGTGGAGGCAGATGTGAGTGAACCCTGCTGCAGGATGAGGTGCCAGACTGGGACACACAGGAGCTGGAGAAATGGGTGTGGGCACAGGCCCATGGTGGGCAGAGCCTGCCATGCCACATAAACTGCACCCTGATGCTGCCAACAGACAAGAGCAGTCTTGCAAGGGAAGGACAGATTGGGCCCAGGAGCTGGACAGGTGACATCAAACGTGTCCCCGAAGCCTCCTTTGTACACCCCAGCCCTGCGTCATCTCCATATGGGGAAGAATAGGGACACACGCACCTTCGTGGGGCCCAGCCGCTGAGACATCCATGTAAAAGTGCCACAGAGTGCTGGGTGGATGGAACCCTGGAGAGATGGCAAGGGGCCGCAGGGAGAGGCTGCCTACATGGCCAAAGGAGAGACCAGTCCTTTGTGGTGTCCGTGGTCTCTGCCGCTCCATGTGCTCGGATTGACGCCCCAGTCTCTGGTGCAGGGCAAGGTATGGACAGCATCTCTATTCCAAAGATCATCATTATAATAAAGAGCAAGGCTACAACTGCAGAGACTGTGTCTAGAGTCTTTCTCAGTAAGTAATTTTATGCTGAACACAGTAAGAGCCTCTCAGGCTTGGGTCTGAGAACCCATGGTGTTTGATACATTAGACAGTGTAGAGGATTTCTATTACTTGGTTAGCTGCAAATGGGAAATGCAGTTTCTATAGTGGCTTCTGATCACTTTTTTGGAGATGAAGTGGAAACATTTTGGGGGGTGGGTGTAGGTGTTGCCTTCACTATGGGCGTAGAGAGGAGCTTTCAGGGCCAATGGCTGCAGCCTCCCTTTTCATTGCGCTTTGAGAATGGATTTCCCTGTGGTAGAACCACAACAGAGAAGAGGGGCTGACACTTTTATAAAGATACCTGTGGAGGTGAGTCCCGTTTGCAGAGCCTGCTTCCGCATCCCTTTCCAATCAGAACTCCCTTCCCAGGCAGCTCCCCTTAGTCTGCAGTGGTGGTTCCGGGTGCTGCTGCAGATCCTGGAAACAAGCAGCCCTGCTCAGGATGCCTCAGCCGGCTACCAGGCTGCTGAGCATTCCGTTTGCAGCCCACACTGCAGATGTGTGGTCTCCAGCAGGCCATCGTGGGGAAGCCGGCAGCTGCCAAGGAGAGAGAGTGTGGCACAGAATAGAACAGATGCAATCTGAGAATCCTTGCACTAAATTAAATCAGTGCTTTCCTAAGCGAGGCCACCTGGGAGTGCGAAGCCCAGGACTGGAGAGGGGGAAGCCCGTAACCCTCTCTGCCGCAGTGGCCAGCACCTCCTGCCGCCTTGTTGGGTCAAGGGGATGATGCACCTGGGCGAAGAGCATGTTGGTGGAGCCGAGGCTCTCCAGGCCCACAGTGCCATTCACGAGGAAATCTTTGACATCTAAGTGTGACTTTGGGTTTTCTTTCCCTTTTATCTCAGATCATATCACAGTGTACTCTGACAGGCCGTGTCTGCTCGTTGTCAAAATAACTGTTCAGTGAAGTCAAAGGAACATGCCAAGCCATTACAGAAAAACAAAACAACATCTTATGGTAGTTTGATTAAATTGGGCAGTGGAGAAAATGAGGGCAGCCATCTCTAGAATTATGCGCCTCCGATATGTTGTTCTGTCCTGTTGTAGTCTGGTCCCATTTAGCAGGCAGCTCTCCCATGCCTCTGTTTCCTGATGCATGCAATGATGTTAACATGATTTCCAGGCTGTGCGGTTAGCTGAGGGTTAGAGATGTAAGGCCAGTGAAAGTCCCCAGGAGGCACCTGCAGAGCAACTGCTGCTGGTCATGCCCTGCTGGAAACCTGAGTTCCCCAGGTGCTGGGGGTCCACGGGCCAAGGGATGCCTGGAAAGACACAGACACAGCTTTCCCAGGAGATTTTGTTAATTCTAAAAATGTGTTCATGAACTAGCATAACAGTAGTAATCAAAGTGTTAGTGAGGTGGGTAACATTGGCTGACCACCTACTGTGTGCCAGCTTCAGCGTTGGGCCATGCACCCTTGCTTCCGGGATGTGGTCCTGGACCCCCTATGCACTTGCTAGAAATACACACTGTCTGTTCCACCGCAGGCCTGCTCAGTCAGTCTCTGGGGCAAAGCCCAGGAATCTGCTTTGGTTGTGGTGTGAAAGGAAGAGGGAAGGGAGGGATGCCCTGGGTTCTGATGGTGTTCGGGTGTGAGTAGTGCTGTCCTACATGCATGATCTCATAGGAGCTCCATGGCATGGGTGCTGAAATCAGGGTTCAGTGAGGTTGAGTGATGAGCCTAAAGCCAACATTGGTGAGCAGTAAGCCAGAGCTAGCAGGATGTGTGGGCTTGGAGGCACCTGCCTTCTCTGGGGGAGGCATCTGGCTTGTCCCTGAGCTGTGGGGTGGGGGTGGGTGGGCAGATGAGGGCAGCATGTTGTCTACAACTTCGTTTTGCTCAACAATGTTCCATCTGGTCCCCATTGCAAGCACGCTTTGTAAACCGGTTCATACAGAGGACGGTGTGGGTGTGTGCGATTATGGTGGTGTGGCTTCATCTAGGAACTGACATTTGTGAATGATACTGAGGATAGACATGAATCCCATAATTGGCTGAGTGGCTGCTGTCAGCTAGTTAATGCGCACACTTTATCTTATTTAATCTTTGCAGTGAGTCCGGAAGGTGGAAAATTATTACCTCCAGTTTACAGATGAACAAAACTGAAGTTTCAAGGGATTTAATAAGTAACAGATATCACAGAGGTAGCAAGTATGGGCACATGAGGGAAATATTAATATTTCTAACCCTTAAAGCCATATTTTTTGCAATATAGCTTTGACTTTTATCTGTTTGCAAACAAAAATAGAACCACCGTCCTTGCTTCTAAATTCACCATCCCCCCACCCTGTTTGGAAAAGCTGGCAGGGGAGGAAAGCCTGTCTGAGCATGGTATGGCATTGGTCCTCATGGCACTTCACTCCATCCCATGTGATGGGGGCAGCCGGGGACTGAAGCCAGAGCCCTGCCCCAAAGGGGACACTGGGCCTGGACCTGCGCCGGGCAGGCCCCAGGGTTCGTGTGTTGACTCTGCTGGCAGACGTCTTTGCATTCAAGCATTTATTATGTCTTGATCTAATTTCATTTCATAAAATGTTTCTTTCCTTTACTAACTGCAACATTATAACAATAATTAAATGAGAAAAGGGTATTAGGAAGCAGATTATGATTTTTATGAATAGTACCAGCAAAGGGAATTGGGCAAATTAGGGGAAAAAAGAGAATCTTTTTATGGTACTGAAAATCTAGAACAAGAGTGCAACCTAGCTAATAGCAAAGCCCCTTGGAATCCATTCATTTACCCACTGATTAGTGAACACCTCCCACGTGTTCAGTAAGTGCCGCGCATGCAGCAGTGAACAGAGCAAACCAAATCCCTCTTCTCAGAGCTGACGTGCTCGTCGCCTGCCTCTCTTCCTTGCAACGTCAGCTTTACTTTTCTCCGTTTTGCTCACTGGCTATTAGCTGCGGATGGACATGGGGAGTGTGGAGCTGAGAGAAATATTTTAAACAGGGTGGCCCTGGCGGCGCTCGCGGAAAGGATGGTGTCTTATGATGCAGCCTTGGGCTGAGCCAGGGGGAGCCCTTGGGGAGGAGCTTCCAGACAGAGAGGCCGGCAGTGCTGAGACCCTGTGGGGCACACGTGGGCCAGGTGGGGCCGGCGTGGCCGAGCGGGGGGCCGCGGGTGTCGAGCTAGGAATGGGGGTAGGGGGTAACTAACAAGGCGGGACAAACGTGGGCAGACCCCGAGACTCTTTAGGCTGTGACTCTTTAGGGCGAGGCTTCCACTTTGGGATAAGAAGCCTCCGGGGCTTGAGTGGAGGAGAAGCCCCTATGGTCACATGCTCCCGGGAGCCTTCCGGAGACCTGCGCTGCAGGGGTGGCTGGGAATTTCATAAGCAGTGGGGAGCTGCGGGGTGTCTTCTGGATGAATGATCCCTGGGCTTAGGTTGCAGTGTGAAAGGAAGAGGGAAGGGAGGGATGCCCTGGACCAGGGGTTTCCTGCAGACGGGTAGGCAGCACCTGCAGCGGGGCCTCTCAAGTCCCACAGCTGTCGGCCTCTGCGTGGAGGCGCTGAACCACGGGGGCTCCAGGGAGACGTCTGGGCCGAGGGTAGGAGTGTAAGTCCTGAGCTGGGGATCAAGCGCCGGCACAGTGATGAGGGGCCCGTGGGAGCATTGACCACTGATGAGCACCTTCAGGCATGCAAGGAGGGACAGCCCCGAGGAGCAGACTCCACAGCGAGAGGAAGGGAACCCATCCAGCGAGGCAGAGCTGCACTGCTGGGACTTGGATCAGCAGGCACATCAGAGGGGCGCGGAGGGACTTGTGGGTGCTGGGGACATTCCCTTTCCTGACCTGGGTGCTGGCCGTATGCTTGTGGAAACTCTTTCAGCTTTATTTACACTTTGTGTGTGTGTGTACACGTTTCCGTTTTCCCTAAGAATACTATACTTCAATTAAAACATTTAGAAAATTCACGTATTTGGGAGGCCTAGGGAGAGGAACTGCTTGAGGCCAATGGGTTCAAAGCCAGCCTGTGCAACAGAACCCATGTATACAAAAATTTAAAAATTAACTGAGCGTGGTGGCTCGTGCCTGTGGTCACAGCTACTCATGAGGCTGAGGCGGGAAGATCACTTGAGCCCAGGAGTTCAAGGCTGCTGTGATCTATGATCCCACCACTGCACTCAAGCCTGAGTGACAGAATGGGACCTTGTTTGTAAATATACATATGGATATGTAAAGAGAGAAATTGGACATAGTATATCTAGTTATCTTTTTTTGAAGAGTTTTGCAGTAAACAGAGAGTGAGAAATGGGGTGCTATTCAATGAGGTCAAGAGTGTTCTTTTTTTGTTTTTGTTTTTGTTTTTGCTTTTAAGTGGGAGAAATGATAGCATATTTGTTCATGATGAAAATGACCCAAAAGAGAGAAAAATAGATGTTGTGAAATACGGTGGGAAGGAGAAGGAGGGGACAGTTAGGGGAGCAACAAAAAACCCCCTTGTGCAGCAAGCACCTTGCACATACATGACATCACACACCTCTTGGGGCAGATGCACATGAGGCATTAGGCTATGAGAATCATATACCTGTTCCCAGGTCACGCTTCCAAGGGTAGAGCCAGGATTCGGTGCCCCCACCATCATTGCCCGCTTCTGGGTCAGTGATCAGTGATTACTGTACTTAGTGACAGATTCCACCAAATACTGCCCAAGTGTTAGAGGAAATCACAGTCTTGCTTTTAACATTGCAAATACCCACATAGGGAAGAGTTATAGAAGTCTGATATCCTTGCCTCTTGTCTTCAGTAAAATAGCAGCCCTGCTTGTAGGTCCCGGGGATATGTCTGTCGTTCTCCCTCTGACTCCATTAAAACCGGATTATATTAAATTATGGGAGAGAACCAAGCAATCTTGGGTAATGATATGTACTAAATGTACTTATTGTTTCTCTTGAATTTGGTGCTTTCCAGCAGAGTAGAAATATAAGTCAAGTACAGGCTGTTCTTTCTCCTCTGAATAAGATGCTCTGCAAATTCTGCAAAGGTGGAGGGAACAATTGCGGGATTTGGGTATGAAAACTTATCACTCAAGTAAGCTTTGTAGGACATTAAGGGACACGACACCATCATCGTTCCAACAGGAATTAAGTGTTTCCCTTCTCAATCTTACTCTGGATATTAATTCTAATTATTTATGGCTGGTGTGTAGGATGCAATGTTTTCTGTCAATTTCCCAGAAAGAGCCTAAACCTTCCTGTAACCACCGTCAAGACATTGCTTAGAGAGTGTGGGGACATGTGTTCCTCCCAGAGATCCAAACAATGCCAGTAGTTGCAATTTGCTTTCTTAGTTGTGTTCTTGAGCTGCCGGGCTGTTGATGAACTAATCAACAGGGCCATCGTAATCAGACTTGGATGATTTGTCCCCACTTTCTAGGTTTTTTAAATCAATTATTTAATTTTTGAGACAGGGTATCACTCTGCTGCCCAGGCTGGAGTGCAGTGGTACGATCATGGCTCACTGCATCCTCAGCCTCCTGAACTCAAGCTATCCTCACACCTCAGCCTCCCAAGTAGCTGGGAATACAGGTGCCTGCCACCACACCAGGCTAATTTTAGTGTTTTGTAGAGATGGGGATCTCTCTTTGTTTTCCAGGCTGGTCTCAAACTCCTGGGCTCAAATGATTCTCCTGCTTCAGCCTCCCAAAGTGCTGAGATTACAGGTGTGAGCCACCGCTCTGTGGCCCCCAGTTTTTTAATATGGAAAGAACAAGCTGATTTGCCCAGGGAAAAAGTTGAGGTCAGTAAGATCATCTGAAAGTAGGGAGAAATCAGGAAATCCTGAGGACTTCAGCTCATTGTCCACACCTCTGGCCCCCTGCTGCTGCTGGAAAAACTCAGTTTGTCTTTCTTTAAAGTTAAAGGGTACGTGTGGAGGTTTGTTACATAGGTCAATTGCATGTCATGGGAGTTTGATGTACAGATTATTTCATCACCCAGGTAATAAGCATCACCCAGGTAAATACCTGATAGGTAATTTTTGGATCCTCTCCCTCCTCCTACCCTCCTTCCTCAAGTCGGCCCCATTGTCTGTTGTTCCTTTTCTTTGTGTTCATGTGTTCTCAATGTTTAGGTTCCACTTGTAAGTCAGAACATGCAGTATCTGGTTTTCTGTTCCTGTGTCAGTTCATTTAGGATTATGGCCTCCAGCTCCATCCATGTTGCTGCAAAGGACATGATCTCCTTTTGTTTGTAGCTATGCAGTATTTCATGGTATGTATGTACCACATTTTCTTTATCCAGTCTACCACTCACAGGCATTTAGTTGGTTCCATGTCTTTGCCATTGGGAATAGTGCTGTGATGAACATATGCACACATATGTCTTTATAGTAGAATGATTTATATTCCTTTGGGTATATACCCAGTGATGGGATTGCTGAGTCAAATGGTAATTCTCTTTTAAGTTATTTGAGAAATTGCCACACTGCTTTCCAAAATGGCTGAACTACTTTACACTCCCACCAGCAATGTAAAAGCCTTCCCTTTTCTCCACAACCTTGCTAGCATCTGTTATTTTTTGACATTTTAATAATAGCCGTTTTGACTGTATGAGAGTTTCTCATTGTGCTTTCGATTCGTATTTCTCTAATGATTAGTGATGTTGAACATTTTTTTCCTATGGTTGTTGGCTGCGTGTATGTTTTCTTTTGAAAAAAATCTGTCGTGTCCTTTTCCCACTTTTTAATGGGGTTCTTCCTTGCTTGTTAATTTGTTTAAGTTCTTTATGGATTCTGGATATTAGACCTTTGTTGGATGAATAGTTTGCAAATATTTTCTCCTATTCCGTAGGTTGTTTGTTTACTCTGTTGAACATTTCTTTTGCTGTGCAGAAGCTGTTTAGTTTGATTGGTACAGTTTATCAATTTTTGGTTTTGTTTCTATTGCTTTTGATGTCTCCACTGTGAAATCTTTGCCAAGGCCTATGTCCAGGATGCTATTTCCTAGGTTATCTTCCAGGGTTTTTATAATTGTAGATTTCACATTTCAGTCTTTACTCCATCTTGAATTCATTTGTGTATATAGTGTAAGGAAGGGATACAGCTTCAACTTTCTGCATATGACTAGCCAGTTATCTTATCACTATTTATTGAATAGCGAGTTCTTCTTCCATTGCTTGTTGTTGTCGACTTTGTCAAAGATCAGGTGTATGGCTTTATTTCTGGGTTCTCTATTCTGTTTCATTGGTCTATATGTCTGTTTTTGTGCTAGTACCATGCTGTTTTGGTTATTGCAGCCTTCTAATATGGTCTGAAGTCAGGTAACATGATGCCTCCAGCTTTATTCTTTCCACTTAGGATTGCCTTGGCTATTTGAGCTCTTTTTTGGTTCCACATGAGTTATAAAATAACTTTTTTCTGATTCTGTGAAAAATGTCATTGGTAACTTGACAGGAATAGCGCTAGATCTTCAAGTGCTTTAGAGAGTATAGCCAGTTTAACAATACTGATTCTTCCTATCCATGAGCAGGAAATATTTTTTTGGTTGATTGTGTCATCTCTGATTTCTTTGAGCAGCATTTTATAATTCTCATTGTAGAGATCTTTCACCTCCCTGTTAGCTGTATTCCTAAGTATTTTATTCCATTTGTGGCTATTGTGAATGGAATTGCTTTCGTGAATCTTGGGTGTTGTTGGTATATAGGAATGCTACTGATTTTTGCACAACTTTGCTGAAGTTGTTTATCAGATCTAGGAGCTTTCAGGTAGAAATTATGGGGTTTTCTAGGTATAGAATCATATTATCTGCCAACAGAGATAGTTTTTCACTTCTCTTTCTATTTGGATGCCTTTTATTTCTTTCTCTTGACTGATAGTTCTGGCTAGGACTTCCAGTACTTTGTCAAACAGGAGTGGTGAGAGTGGACGTCCTTGTCTTGTTCCGGTTCTCAAAGGGATTGCTTCCAACTTTTGCCATTCAGTATGAAATTGGCTTTGGGTTTGTGATAAATGGCTCTTATTATGTTGAGTATGCTCCTTCAATGCCTAGTTTATTAATGGTTTTTAACATGAAAGGATGCTGAATTTTATCAAAAGCCTTTTCTGCATCTATTGAGATGATCATGTGGTTTTTGTTTTTATTTCCCTTTATGTAATGAATTACATTTATTTGTTTGCATATGTTGAACCAACCTTGCATCCCAGGGATAAAACCCACTTGATTGTGATGGATTAGCTTTTTGATGTGCTTCTGGTTTTTGCTGAAAATTTTTACATCTATGTTTATTTAGTATATTGGCCTGAAGTTTTCTTTTTCTGTTAAGTCTTTGCCAGGTTTTGGCATCAGGATGATACTGATCTCATAGGATGTGTTAGGTAGAAGTCCCTCCTCCTCAACTTTTTTGAAATTGTTTCAGTAGGAATGATACCAGCTCTTCTTTATACATCTGGTGGAATTCGGCTGTGAAGCCATGTGGTCCTGGGCTTTTTCTGGTTGGTAGGCTTTCTATTTCTGATTCAATTCTGGAACTTATTATTGGCCTTTTCAGGTGTTCAATTTCTTCGTGGTTCAATCTTGGGAGATGTTGTGTTTGCAGAAATGTATCCATTTCTTCTAAGTGTTACAGATGGTGTGCATAGAAGTGTTCCTGGTAGTCTCTGAGGATTTTTGTATTTATGATTGTGTTTATTTGGATCTTCTCTCTTTTATTCTTCATTAGTCTAGCTAGTTGTCTATCAAGCTTATTTATTCTTTCAAAGAACAAACTTCTGGATTTGTTTATCTCTTGTATGGTTTTTCACTCCTCAGTTTTCTTCAGTTCACCTCTGATTCTGCTTACTTCTTGTCTTCTGTTAGCTTTGGGGTTGGTGTGCTCTTGTTTCTCTAGTTCCTCTAGGTGTAATGTTAAGTTGTTAACTTGAGATCTAACTTTTTGATGTGGGCATTTAGCACCATAAACTTCCCTCTTTAGGTGGGGGAAGCTTCCCGCTGCTTTAGCTGTGTCCCAGAGATTCTGATATATTGTATCTTTGTTCTCATTAGTTTCAAAGAATTCCTTGATTTCTGCCCTAATTTTATTGTTTACCCAAAAGTCATTCAGGAGCAGATTGCTTAATTTCCATATAAGTGTATGGTTTTGAGTGATTTTCTTTATGTTGATTTTTTAAAAACAATTCCAATTTTTAATGTGTATTTATGTGTTTATTTTGCCAATTACTCATTTAAGAGATAATTAAATGTGAAGTCTCTAAACCTTTTTTTTCTTTTGAGCTGGAGTCTCACTCTGTCACCCAGGCTGGAGTACAGTGGCGTGATCTCGGCTCACTGCAACCTCCATCTCCCGGGTTCAAGCAATTCTATTGTCTCAGCCTCCCAAGTAGCTGGGACTACAGGCGCCCGCCACCATGCCTGGCTAATTTTTGTATTTTTAGTAGAGATAGAGTTTCGCCATGTTGGCTAGGGTAGTCTCGAACTCTTGACCTCAAGTGATCCGACCGCCTCGGCCTGCCAAACTGCTGGAATTACAGGTGTGAGCCACCGGGCCTGGCCTCCAAACCTTTGCTTACACTCCTCACTCATGGTGTTTTACCTACAGGTTGTTTCTCATCCTCACCCCGCTTGGAGCCCTTCCGTTGCACTCAGAATTCTTGAGCAGTCAGTGCTGGGACATATAAGCTCTGCATCCTCAATCTCCCCCAGTCCCATTCAGATTGATTCATTGGCCATCGACTGGACACCTGCCATGTTCGCATGTTTAGTCTCATTGGATTCAAAGGATATCACTGGTCACAAAGCATCCTCCTTGCTCAGGCATTTGCAACCTGTGCAGATGGTAAAAGGGGGCACAACCCTTGCTGCTGGGACACAAAAAGCCTCTGAGTGCTGAGGAGCGGGGAATGCAGTACCCTGGGTGTGCTGGAGGCCGTCTGACCCTGTCCTCCACTGGGAGTCCATGAACAGATTTCTCTTTGAATTCCCTCCTCCTCCTTTCACCTCATGTCCTTTTCCATGGTCCTCTTCTAGAACACATTTGGAAGAACTGTCCCAGCAGCTCTCCCCAGGAGACAGATAACGGATGTCCATTGTCCATTTGTCTGCACATAAAAGTGCAGTTTGGGAGGGAAGAAATAGAGAGTGCAGAAGAGATTCTGGCTTTGTGCTATGGAAATGGCTGTATGTACTTTCCCTTGTTCTTGCTCTAATTAATTTCAGGACACAGTTTGTTTCCCCATTGGCTGCCTTATCCCATCTTGTGTCTGTTTTCCAAAGAGCTAAAGATGTTAAAGAGTACAGCATTTCTTCCACTTTTTTTCTTGTTCTGGAAGGGATGCTAAGGCTGGGAGGTGGCTGCATTTACACAGACCCACTGGGTGAGTCTGTGGTGGATCAGGGCTTGAATTCTGGCCACTGTGTTTCCTGGAGGCTCTGAGATCCCTAACATGACAGCTATGTGATGCACTCAGTGTGGTGAGCCTTGGACATAAATAGCTGAGTCCATCAACTCAACTGGGCTCCCTAGAACACAGAACCTGCAGCAAGGTTGGAGTTCTGTGGCCTTATCTGGAAGTGCGATTCCAGACCAGTGAACATGAGGGAAATGGAAAGGAGGTGTGGAAGGAGGTGGGGTAACATAGGGTAGTGCCTTCCCCTCTGGCCTCTGCTTCTTAGCAGGTCTCTGGGTAGGCTTTACTGAGACAGCAGAGGGCAACTGGAGAGGGAAGTAGCAGTGTAGCTCCCAGTGTTAAAGTCTGCCCCACTGGGAATGAACCTCCCTACACGAACAAGTTCCAGACCGTGCTTCCTCCAGAGCTGCTGTGGAGGCCAGAATCTGGGAGCCTGGGCTGGAGTTCATCAAGCTGGTGGTGGTGGGAAGAGCCAGAGACCCCAGGCAGTGGACTGATGTGGCCTGCATAAAGTTAGCCATTGGAAAGGCCAGGGCAGAGCAAACAATTTGTGAGCCTGAGAGACAGCAAGGCTGAGGGACACTGAGACACAGGAGGTGAGTCTGCTATTTCTCCCTCTGGAAGCAAAAGCGCCAACTGAGAGTCACCTCAGCATGCAAGAATCAGAGGAGCACCTTAGCCCCTCTGTAGCCTTTGGTGCCCAGCACACCCAGGGTACTACATTTCCCTCTCCTCAGCATTCAGAGGCTCTTTGCGTCCCAGCAGCAAAGGTTGTGCCCCCCTTTACCATCTGCACAGGCTGCAAATGTCTGAGCAAGGAGGATGCTTTGTGACCAGTGATATCCTTTGAATCCAATGAGACTAAACATGCGAACATGGCAGATGTCCAGTCGATGGCCAATGAATCAATCCAAAAGGGACTACAGGAGATTGAGGATGCAGAAAGCATAGAAGACTGCCTTTCCTCCTAGGACTCAAGGAGGTCAAAACTGCAGCATAGAGGTGCATTCTGGTCCACACCACCTCACATCAAATGACAATTTGGGTTATGTAATAAGCTGACATCAGTCTGTTTTTCAGAGTGCAACCTGTGTTAGCCAAATTCAAACCCACATTAAAGAGGGTAATTCTCACCAGGACAGCCCTGTTTTGAGTACAGCAGGGACCTGCTTGGGTGTCAACAGCAAATCTTCCCTGGCCATAGTTCTAGTTCTCTGTTGAGCCAAGAACTGTGCTGCTGCAGACAGGCACTGTGCAGGGTATGGAGTGGAGGGCTTGCTGCCACACACTCACGAAACAAGAATGGCAGCAAGGGCAAAGTGCTTTAGATGCACAATTGCACCTAATTCCCACAGCAGCCCCGTGAAATTAATACTAGTATTATCACCATTTTACAGACGATAAAATTTACAAATTGGAATCCAGGTCTGTACAAATCAGGGTCTGTGCTGTTTTAAAACCTTTCACATATGCCCAGAACCACTGTTTCACAGAAAGTTTACAGTGACTTTTATTTCATCTTCAAGAGAATCCTGAAATAGGCACATTCTATTGTACCTAGCAAGTGAGGAAGTCAGCGCCCAGCAAGGTTGTTTAAGGTGTTCAGGATCACACAGCAGGTTGGCTGCATGCCAGGACTGGGGCCCACAGTAGGTGAAACTGTGAGGAAATCCACAAGCACCTCTAGGTGCTCAGGATTGGCTCCTACAGATTCTAGTCCAATCTCATTCATGACCTCATTTGCTTTTCAGTTTAACACTGCTTGGTTTTGGTTTACTACTTTTCCCATGGAAACATTTTTTAATTATGTCTTATCAGTTATTCTCCACTTATCCCATCAACAAAGGGTCAGTTTTGTGATTTTAAAATATACACTATGTAGACCTTTATCTTTCATCATATGCTAAAATAAACTCACAATGAGTTTAATACTTAAACGTAAGACCAAAAACTATAAAACTACTAACAAAAACCTAGGGAAATCTCTCCTAGATATTGGTCTAGGCGAAAAATTAATGGCTAGGACCTCAAAAGCACAGGCAACCAAAATAAAAATAGACAAACAGGACTTAATTAAACAAAAAAGCTTCTGCACAGCAAAAGAAATAATCAATAAAGAGACACCTTGCAAAATGGAAGAAATATTTGCAAACTATACATCTCACAAGGGATAATATCCAGAATATACAAGAAATTCAAACAACAGGAAGAAAATGCTACAAATAATCCCATTAAAAAGTGGGCAAAGGATTTGTATAGATTTCTCAAAATAAGACAAACTGCTAACAGATGTATGAAAAAATGCTGAACACCACAAATCATCAGAAAAATGCAAATCAAAATCACAATGAGATGTCATCATCTTACCCCAGTCAGAATGGCTGTTATTAAAAAGACAAAATAACAGATGTTGCTAAGTATGCAGAGAAATGGGAACTCTTATACACTGTTAGTAAGAATGCAAACTAGTAGAACCACTATAGAAAGCAGTATGGAGATTTCTCAAAAAATTAAAAATAGAATACCTTTGACCTAGCAATTCCACTACTGGGTATCTACCCAAAGAAAAAGAAATAATTATATCAAATAAATACCTACACTCTCATAGTTATTGCAGCACTGTTCACAATGGCAAAAATATGGAATCAACCCAAGTGCCCATCAGTGGACAAATGGATAAAGAAAATGTTGTATAGATACACAATGGAATACGATTTGGCCATAACAAAGAATGGAATAATGCCATTTTCAGCATCATGGGTGGAACTGGAGATTATTTGGGCACAAAAAGGCAAATACTACCTGCTCTCACTTATAAACATAAGAACTAAAAAGTCTGATCACATGGAGGCAGAGAGTGGAAAGATAGATAATAGAGACTGGGAAGGGTGAGTAGCTGGAGGAGGGTGAAGAGAGGTGGGTTACAGGGTACAAATGTACAGTTACGTGAAAGGAATGCATTCAATGGTTGATAACAGTGTAGGGTGACTATAGTTAAACAAAACTGTATTATATTCAGAAGATGACACCTTAAATACCCTGACTTGATCACTACACATTGTATACATCTAACACAATTTCACAGGTATCTCATACATTTGTACAAATTTTTTAAAAGTTATGCTACAGTATACAGTCATTTGTCAGAAGAATCAAGTGATTTATTTCATATGTCTTCATCACAAAAAAATGAGCTTTCCACATATGCAATATATTATTACACATTTTTGAAAGTTAGGAAAAAGAAAAAGAGACTGGAAGAAAATCACTCCATCTGTAGGCAGTGGTTGGTTTTTCTCTTCCTTCCTGCATGTGTCTTTGTGTTTATTTATTTTTTTGTTTTAGCACCATTAATGTGAATGGGATTGTCAAACCTTTCCTAGTTTGAAAATAACAGTCAGAATAGAAGCATAATTGTACAGCTTAACAAATTATTTTAAAGCAAGTGGCCAAGTCACCATCACCCAGGTCAGGAATGTCCCTGGGACCCCCAGGGTAGAAGGACTGGCACCTTCCAGCCATCCTTCCTCCTTACTGCTCTCCTTCCTCCCCACCCAGTGACCACTAGAATGACCTCCACAGGACACACTTTTCTTGCACATTTTTATTATTTTACCACCTAAGATTGAGTTCCTCAACCTTCATGTCTTCATCTTTCTTTAGTTTATTTTTTATTTTTTACTTTTTTTGAGATGGAATTTTGCTCTTGTCACCTAGACCAGAGTGCAATGGTGCGATGGCATGATCTCGGCTCACTGCAACCTCCGCCTCCCAGGTTCAAGCAATTTTCCTATCTCAGCCTCCTGAGTAGCTGGGATTACAGGTGCCCGCCACCACAACCAGCTAATTTTTATATTCTTAGAGACAGGGTTTCACCATGTTGGCCAGGCTGGTCTTGAACTCCTGACCTCAGGCTATCTGCCTGCCTTGGCCTCCCAAAGTACTGGGATTACAGGTGTGAGCCTCCACGCCCAGCCCATGTCTTCATCTTTCCTTATTGTACTTGCAAAAGTCACATTGCATCTGAGTGGCACTCTTATCTTGTCTCTGCTCTCAACAGAAAAATTTCCAACATTTCACTGTTAAGTAGGATCTTTAGATAACTAATTTTTAAATCATTAATGGATGTTGAATTTACCAAAGGCATTTTGCATAAATAAAAAACAATTATATGAATATTTGCCTTTAATCTACTAATTAAATTACATTGACTGATTTGAAATGTTAAACCAACCTTGCATTCCTAAAATAAACCCTAATTGATCATAATTTGTATATGTTGCTGAATTTTTTGCTTCTGTTTTGCTTAACATTTTTGTGTTTCTGTTCATGAGAGAGATTGATGTGTATTATCCTTTGGTAATTTCATTAAGTTTTCATACCAATGTTACTCCGGTTGTGAAGAGTTCCCTTTTTCTGTTCTCTGAACATTTATTTAAACTGAAATTATCTATTTTTCAAATCTTTGGTGGCAGTTATTGGTGGAGCTCTTTGAGCTTGGACTTCTCATCATAGGAAGATTTTAAATTAGTGATTTACTTTCTTTAATATTGATATCTCTGATTAGGCTTTCTGTTGTTTCTTGTATCAGTTATGGCAAGTTATATTTTTCTAGGATTTTGTCAGTTTCATCAAAATAATCAATTTTAATAATATTTTTAAAATATGAATTTGGACTTTAAGAACTAAAGAGAAGATTATCTTTTCTAGGGATGGATGGACAGACAGAAAGAAATACTTCAAAATGACAATGTTATTGTTTTACACTGGTGATATTTAACTGTAGAAATCCTTATATTCCACTACTTTGCTCCTCATTTCTTCCTAAATTTTTTATTGTCCAGCTTGAATGATACCCTTCTGCCTAAAGAACATCCTTTAGAATTTCCTTTAGAATGGCTTTTCTTCTGGTAAACACTCTCTGTTTTATGTCGTTAGAAATATCTTTTTATCACATTTATTCTTGCAGGTATGTTCATTGGGTATAGAATTCTGCTCCACAGTTTCCTCTGTAGTTGTGTCTCAACTCCTGCCAAACCCATTCGCTGAGTTATAATATTGGTTTTTTTTTTATTTTCCAGTTCTATAATTCCCATGTGTCTTCTTTTTCAGATCACCTACAACCCTTCTTGTATGTTTCAGTCACCTGCCAACACTTCCAAGTTTTGTTTTATTTCCTGGAACATAGTAAGCAGAGGTATTTTAGTCTATGCCTGATCATTATGATACCTGTGAGTCTGGATGTTTGTTGTTTTTCCTTGTTCTTCACTCATGGTATATTTTCTCAGATGTTACTGATTTTATGCTGCTCATTATTTTTGACAAAGTATTCATAGTAATATTTTGAAGATTAGGAAGATGACACCTTTCTTCGGATAGGTTATTTCTTTGCTTTTTTCCAGGACATAGGGCACAAAAAATTCAAGACCATCTTAGTCCACACTCAAGCTCTGAGGTAAAGCAGAGCTGGGCTGTAGCCCATGAGGGGCTGGTATACTTTCATTTCACCTTTTCTCCCACAGCTTAGCTCTTTGGTGCTCCATCCTATGGCTGGTTTACAGGATCTCCCTCTTTGCTGGGCTCTGAACCCCCACTTGGATTCCCACCATCTCACAAAGTAACCCAAAACTCACCCTCTCAGACACCTCTTATGGTCAGCAAACATCCCTAGGGCATGTGTGTCCTCATATGACTGGTCCACCCTTCTGAATTATTGTCCTCTCTCTGGTCTTGACCGAATAATCCCTCATCTTATCTCTTTAATGCTTTACAAAATATTTTCTTTGATGTTTCTTTAATGTGTTTTAGCTGTCTTCTGTAGAAGGGTTACCAGTCTGGCATTATTAGAAGCAGAAATCTACATTTCTGTTTCCTTAGTTGTTTGTACAGATAATATATTATTTTTTATAACAGCAATATTTTTGACTACAAAATTGGAAGCTTGGTTTACGGACCTAGATTATCTGTCACTTGAATTCCCATTTCTTCTGGTACTAACTGAAATTCGAACTGGCTCTTTGCACTGCATGAGTAACCAACACAATGCTATCAAGGCTAATGAGGAGTGTAAGGACATGGGAAGAAGCCCACACAGCTCACTCCAATGCAAATGAAGAAACAATCTTTATTTAAATGCTACAAAGAGCCACTGGGCGTGGAATCTGCCACATTGTAGATGCTCACTTAAATGCCGGTTGTGTTTGTGTCTGACGCAAAGATGTGCACACCTGTGTTCTGCTTGGTCATTTCATAAAAATGAACCATGTGGTTTATGAATGCAGCATTACCAAAGAGTGTCCAGAGTTGGGAGAGATTGTGGCTAAGATCAAATCATGCTGCCAAATCCTGTGAGCACATGCCTTTGGCAGGACTGTAGACAAGTTTCCCTAACCCATGGGGACTTCTGGGGGAAGCTTCATTCTTAGTCCTCCAAGCTCTGCCACTGAGCAGGGAGGTGAGGGCTGGAGGTGCCCATAGATGAGAGCTGTTCACAAGAAGTGTTAATTCCCTGGTCTTTCTGGCTTGTTCCTGCACGGTAGATGGACACAATAATGACAGAGGTGCCCTGAGTAGGACACGGCCTCAGGGAGGAAGTAAATCGCAGGACTTCAGCTGTATGCAGCAGAAGGGAGACCTGGACACAGGCCTGGGATGGCAGTGGAGGGCCAAAAGCCCTGAGTGCAAAGCAGGGTCTGTCCACTGACAGGGCATTCTTAGCGAGGAAGCATTGCATTGAGAGTGGAGTAGACCATCAGGAGGAGTTGTCAGAAAGCAGCGTATAGAAATGGTGTGTTTGGAAAACAACCCATCCTTAGCCCAGAAGAATTTTCTTCACAAGGAAATGAGCAGAGACATTCGTCAGGCACTGTGGGGTCACAGTGGATACCTGCTCCTACAGACAGATGTGGAGAAGAATATCTGGAGGAAGGCCAGGGGAGTTCGTTCTCCTCCCTTCAATTGCCCCCAACCAGGAGCACAGTCACAGTCAACCTTTGCCTGACACAATAAATGAACTGGGACTTTCCCAAACGTCTGAAACAAAATGCCCCGGGTGTTCTCAGAAGCTGTCACCTATCCATCTTTCTAATCACTTATCTTACCAAAGTGAACAACATTTTCATGTTCTCTCTAAACCCTGTCACAAAGGCAGACCTCTTTTGAAATGTCTATTATTCTTTTTTTTTTTTTTTTCTTCAAAGTTGTGTGCTTAGAACATGTGCATTGTGTGGAACTGGAGCTCCACGGATTCCACACCTCGATGGTGCTGTTCATAATCATGCATAAGTGTGGGTGTCAGAGGCATTTGAACCAGAGTGACTCCATCTTGAACAGGGGCTGGTTAAGGTATCGCTGAGACCTGCTGGGCTGCATTCCCAGGTTAGGCATTCTAAGTCACAGGATGAGACAGGAGGTTGGCACAAGATACAGGTCATAAAGACCTTGCTGATAAACAGATGCAGTAAAGAAGCCAGCCAAAACCCACCAAAACCAAGATAGCAATGAAAGTGACCTCTGGTCTTCCTCACTGCTCATTATATGCTAAAAGACACTCCCACCAGCGCCATGACAGTTTACAATGCCATGGCAATGTCAGGAAGTTACCCTATATGGTCCAAAAAGCGGGGGGACCCTCAGTTCTGGGAATTGCTCACCCTTTTCCCAGAAAAATCATGAAAAATCCACCCTTTGTTTAGCATACAATCAAGAAATAAGCATAAAAAGAGCCAACCAGCAGCCCTCCCTTGGGGCTGCTCTGCCTGTGGAGTAGCCGTTCTTTTATTCCTTTACTTTCTTAATAAACTTGCTTTCACTTTACTCTATGGACCCACCTCGAATTCTTTCTGGCACGAGGTCCAAGAATCCTCTCTTGAGGTCTGGATCGGGACTCCTTTCCAGTGACTCTGGGATAATGTTCCATGCACCCCGCCAGATTCCACTTTTATCCTTAAGTTCCTTATTTTTTAACGTCCCCAAATTTAAAGTAAATTGAATCCCATCTAATGAATGCGTCTGTTAGGCTCTGGTAGATTCAGAATCAGCACAAGAGCCAAGTTTTCCCTTGAGAGTCGCAGGGCATCCAAGGTCATGGGCAGGTAGTCGGGGGGCATCTGGGTAAAGACATGAAACCTGTGCTGGGGTCCAGGAGAAAGTCCTGACAAAGGGCGTCTCAACCAAGCAGGAGTGATGGAGCCACACAGAAAGAAAATGCTACCCAGGGACAGATGGGTGGGAAGAGTTTGCAGTGGGCCCACATCTGCCTCCCTGGGTGAGTGACATGTAAACGAAGGTTGCAATGAGGGCTATAAGAGCCCAGCCAGACACAAGTATAACACTGACTTTGCAGACAAATGCATTGAAAAACATTGCTAGAGGATGGCTCCAATATTACCGCATGGGTTTATTTTAACTTGTATCAGGGAAATGTGTGAGGGCAGTTAAGCAGTCAAGTAGCATCTTTCCTCTCTCTCTCCCTCCCCCAGTCTGTATCTCTGTCTCAGTATGCGTATTTAATATGCTGATTGTAGCTTCTGAGAGCTGTTTTGCAACTTCTGGATTTAAAGAATTCCATATAAATATTAATGATCTGGTGCAGCCAAGACAAATCAGGTTTCTTATCTATTTTTTTCCTCTGGAATCCATGCTGCAGTTAGTTACTGATTTTAACTTGTTTTGATGTGTAAATGAACAAATACATCATGTCTGCTTTGCTCCTTGCAGTGGATTGGATAGATGTTTTTTTCCACTGATAGGTGATGCATTGTCTTGGTAATTAGCATCTTGATTTTGTGATTATTTGTCTGTAGCAGAGAAAATATGCATGCTGATTGTCCAAGGGCAGAGTCTGCAAACCTGTGATGTGTGGGATCCAGGGTTGACATCGCAATGCATTACAATGTAAGCTGTGCACTCTTTCTTTTGGACTCAGGGCTCACCTCCAATTACATTTCCCACATATGATCATTTTTCTTTAAATGATGTACCTGAAGCTTTTAGAATTTAGCATGCCTCCAACAGCAAAGCTGTTCACACGTTTCTTTTGCATCTCTTTTAAGATTGAGGTCTTCTGTGCAGGTCCTACAGAATTATGGTTTTGTGTGGTGTCCCTTGGCTTCTGGTCACTATCTGTGGCCATTTCTGTGACTGCCAGGCCAACCTGGTCAGAGGCTGGGACAATCCAACAATGTGCTGGCTGATCTCAAAGGTACTGGAGCATCATTACAAGTGTCTCCAGCACAGCCATGTGGGCAGCCAGTGCTGTCCTCAAATGGCCTCAAGCCAGGTCTCGAAGCTCCACCTGTGTCAGGGGATGTGGCTATGAGGCTGTGGTTACTGGAATGTCCCTGCCTCCTAAATAGCTGATGGTTGAGGACTGACCCCTCTTGCCGTGAGCGACAACTCGTGAACAATTGTCTCTGGGAAACTATTTCACTGAATTCTAATAGATATCTAGCAGACAATTACCCCAGATTTCACTTTGTCCTCAAATCTTAGGTTCTGTTGACCTCATGCTAAATCAAAAGTACGAATTGCATTTTAAGGTAAAACCTTGGGTTATTATATAATTGACTATTATATTATTGAAAAAGTTACTAGGAAAAGAGAACAAATCTGAATTAGAAATGTCCATCCAGATGCTACCTCGAATAGATTTAGGAAACTTACTGTAGCCCAGTTAATCCTTACTCTAAGGGTTTTCTGGAAGTAGAGATCCGGAGTTTAGACCCTGTGCTACAGGTGGGCAGAGCGCAGCACACATGCCCACCCCTGGGGTGACGTAGGGGAGCATGCAGGATCAGCGGGGGCCAGGGGCTGCCAAGCAAGAGGATTGCAGTCAGCAGAAGATCGTGTGCTCCTGTGTTCGTCAGAATGCTTTCCCCTGGATGCTGACTTGGAAAGTGGACACAGACGAGCAGGAGAAGGAGCAGTGTTTGGAGGATGATTCTGGGATCTTCGTTTTGAAGCTGCCCTGGGCAGTTTAGGCAGTACTGTCCATAGGGAGTTGGAAATAAGGAGTTTTCAAGAATCATGTGTTATATGAACGAACCTCTTTCCACTCATTTGGGCTTTGTTTGCCACTGATGACCTGGTGAAAGTTCTTTTTGAACCTTGGCCGGGCACTGTATCTCATGCCTGTAATCCCAGCACTCTGGGAGGCTGAGGCAGTTGAATCACCTGAGGTCAGAAGTTCGAGACCAGCCTGGCCAACATGGCGAAACCCTATCTCTACTAAAAATATAAAAATTAGCTGGGCGTGGTGGTGCGCACCTGTAATTGCAGCTACTAGTGGGGGCTGAGGCAGGAGAATTGCTTGAACCCAGGAGGCAGAGGTTGCAATAAGCCACGATCATGCCACTGCACTCCAGCCTGGGAAACAGCCAGACTCCGTCTAAAAAAAAAAAAAAAAAAAAGGAAAAGAAAAGAAAGAAAACTCCACCTCATTCGGGCTGATGAGAGTCCCAGTTGGGCACCGTGGTTCTGGCCAAAGGGCTGTCCTCAATGCCTGATTCACCCGGGCTGCTGGAGTGGAAAGCGGGGCTAGGAAGAGCCTTGGCCCATGACGAATGTTCGCCCCTCCTGCTGCCTGGCTGTGACTTTTTCTCCTCAAGAGCGAGACAGTCACCATGGGCCACACTCACAGTAGAGATGGCCTGGGGCTCCACCTCTCCCTGCTTCAAGGGCTGAAATTCACAGGCAGCTGTGGGGACAGGGAAGCCCAACTGCTCTCTCACTGGCACACTGGGACTTGAGTTGGCCACAGCTGGAGAACCTTCTATTAATTACTTTCTTCCCTTTTTGTAGACTTTTTAGGTATACTCCATTTGATGAAAACCTAATCTTTTGAAACTCCCAATATTTACAATGGTTAAGTCAAGGGCAGTTATGTGCATCACAAATACCCGAAGGTAACATTAACGTATTAACATAATGTCTTGCAATTTACTTCGAGTATATTTAAAATACAGGTTTATACAGAAATCTATTTTACAGACTTTTCCAGGATGAGATCTTCTTATGAAACAAGATGTTAGAGCACATTCAAAACATCTTTGGCAGCTAAACCCCGTAGTCTCCAATGCTGAATTTTAGTGTGTCCTTCCAGTTGTATACCTAAGAAAAGATATTTTAATTATAAAGGTATGATCTATCAATGCTTTCTAGAATATAAACCCGCGACAAATAATGCAGAAATTATTTTAAATTTTGGCAATATTATCTTCTAAGTATTTTTTTTTCTTTGAGACAGTCTTGTTCTGTCGCCCAGGCTGGAATGCAGTAGCGTGATCTCAGCTCACTTGCCTCCTGTGTTCAAGCGATTCTCCTGCCTCAGCCTCCTGAGTAGTTGGGACTACAGGCGCCTGCCATCGTGCCCAGCTAATTTTAGTACTTTTAGTAGAGATGGGGTTTCACCATGTTGGCCAGGCTGTTCTCAAACTCCTGAGCTCAGGTGATTTGCCCACCTCGGCCTCCCAAAGTGCTGGGATTACAGGCGTGAGTCACCGCGCCCCTCCAATAAAATCTTAAAGGTGACAATCCATCACCCACCAACTGACCCACTTCAAGTGACAGCACTGCAGGACCCCTGTGTCCAGACCTCTGCACACAGGAACATGAAACGTGTGCACATAGCAAAATACTCGGGAGGAATACACGAGGTATTATGTATGCTGATCTCATAGATGAGACAATAATTAAAAAGTGACTGAAACTACCTTTCCTGTTGGTAAGGGAAAGCTTTCAGCCACAAATAAGGCAATAAGTACCTCTCAGACCGCCCGATGCCCATCAGTAAGGATGGGGCTGAGAAATGTAGATGGAGGGAATCATGTGAATGATATTGATAACATAAGCTCAGTTCTCTTGGCTAACCCTTGCACTCTAGAATTAAAGCTAAGATTAGGTGATGTTCAGAAAAACAGCATACAGTAGTACTTTGTGTGGAGGACAGTAATTTTGTGTGTCCATATGTTGGTGCAAGCCAAACCTATAGATTCACATGAGGAGTGACAAATGAGTCATTGGTTGATCAGCACATTATAGATTCTCATGGGAATTCAGGGCTATTTTAGGTTCATCTCAGTGTCATGGGCATTTTAAAGTTGCTCATCACATTACCATCTACACCTCTGCTGTAAAAGAATGGCATAGCAAGAGGACAGGACCCATGCTTCATGACTCTGGAGGTAGCAGTTCTCGGCATTGTCCCCCTTTCCTTGCCTCTTTGCTTAGCTTTAGCATTTTCTGGTGCTTAGGGAGTTATAAGAATCCCAGACAGAGAGCATAGCAAATGCCCAATTTAGAGCTGAAAAAATTACCTCGATCTTGTGCTTTGACGTGGAAGGCGGATGTGGGATGCCCTTTGCTTTTCTTTTTCTGTCCTTCCTTTTAGACGGGGCACTCTTTATTTTTAACCTGTCTAGACTGTGTATAAAGTAGTAAAGGGTCTCTGAAGCACAGCTGCAGCATTCACTTGTATCAGTCTATATGTATGTCCCTGGAAGCTTTGCATTGTGGCAGCACTCAAGCACACACAGGAGCAGAGGATGGTGAGCCCCCGGACTCTGCTGGGAGCTGGAAGGGATGGATGCCTCGGTGAATTCGGAAATAAATGATGATGCAACAGGACTGCTGACTGCTCAGGGGACTTGGAAATAGCAAAACAGATAGGCCGAGAGAGGTGCCTTTGAGAGCCGGCCCTGCACTAGAGTGTAGGAAATTGGAAGAATGAGTTTATAACCACGTCACCAGCACAACTGACTCTCCAGAAGCTCCATGGTTTGGGGCCACTTGAACATTCGTATCTCAGCTCACCGTGCAAGGCCTGACCTCTATCTGGACAGTATCACCCGTCAAGAGCCCACTCCACCCAGTCTGAGCTTGTGTTTTCCACACATGTCTGCACCCCAAGGCTTCCCCATTTCCCCCATTCTGCCATTATCCTCTTTGCCCCTTCCCTATGCTCCCAGGTCCATCCCACGTGCAACACTACCCACCACTACCACCACGTGGTGCCTCTGATCATCTCTTTTTGGTCAAAAGGAAAAGCACAGGAGCTTCCAGGCCACCCTGGAAAGGTTTTCAGGCACAGAAAACACAAAGAACAGGTGGGCAATACTTTGTGGTGCTGCCTGCCAGGAATCCTAAACACAGGTGAAAACATGGAAATTGCAGCTCTCACCCAGCTAATTTTAGACTGACACTGGTGGGTGGACAGACAGGGTATCTTGAGGCTCTCCAAGCCCAGTTTTAAAATGATTCTCTGCATTCCTGTGATAATTTTGAAAAATTTTGCCCTGCTCTTCATAGGTGTATAGAATGCTTTGCATTCCTTTGGGGATGTCATACGGGGTGTGAGAACCAAAAAGGATATGGTAAGTGGCGATTCTTCATTCCAGAGCCACCTGTGTCCATGCAACGATTCCGAATCACCCGCCGTGGGCACTCGGAAGCATGTTTATGCATGAAGCTGTGCACACAGTGGGGCCGAGTGCTAACCAGCCAGAATGAATGTACTATCCCCATCTCTGATTCCACAGCAGGGCTCCTGAGTCACGCACACCACCCACAAAGGAAGCTCAGATTTATGCATTGCCTGATTGTTCTGGTCCTTAAGCTGGATTTTAGGTAATTGGAAAGGTATCTTGCAAGTAACACTCTCAGCAGGGCACAATTTATTATGCATGAAAGTTGAATCTCGAGAAAGGGAGTTGCCCCAAATTGGCTGATGAGCTGATGAGTCTGGAGGGAGGCAGAGCCCTTCACGAAGCCACCTGACCTTCTCCCTGCCTGGCCCAGGCACTGTGTATTTGCCCAGGTGCATGTAAGTGTTCTTTGCCCAGAGCTGTGCTTTGGTGCTGCCCAGGGAGAGGGAGATGGGTCCACAGGAGGAAGCCAGGCCACTCTGGGCGCCTTTGCCTTGTCAAGAAGGGCTGCGTCTTCTTTGAGGGCTTTGCCCTGCTGCAATGACAGGAAATGAGTTGAACTGGCATCTTATTTCCGTAGTCAGAGGGGCATCTTCTGTCTTCAGCCAGCTCCCAGGCACGCTTCCTGGCAGATTCTCTCAAATCTGCTCCCCTAGCTGAACCGCGCGATGCTCAGGATGTTGCCTCTGAGTGTTCGCCTTATTTCTGCTGCTGGAACTACTGTCTGCCCACATCCAGGGCTCCAAACCACGGCCCACAGCTCCCTCCCCTCGCCTCACCACATTCTCCAGGTTGTGAATCCCAAGCATTCTCTCTCTACGAAGGCTCCTGGCCTCTCCATTCCTGTCTGCTGTCCCTTTACTCTAGTCTGGTTCTCATGGCCTGCCACTTTTTGGAACCATTAGATTGTTCTTCCAGTTCACCACCCTGTTTTCGTACCTCCCTTTTCTCTTGTGTCAGCCAAAGTCCCCAAGTTAATGCTCCTAAGGCGGGTAAGCTGGTGCCTGTCTCCAGCCCAGGCTTCAGCGGTTCCTGATGCTCTGCAGAGCTCACTCAGAGCACCTTTGCTGGAGGTTGGTGGCTCTCACAACTCAGCTTAGGGGCTTAGGGCTCTACTTCCAGCACCCCCCTCCTACCCACAGCAGGACCATCCTGCCCACAGGGTCTCGGCAGGGCCACACCCTCCCTCTCCCACTCTCTCCTGCCTTCCGTACCCTGGTGTGCACTTGCCACCCCAACCTTTCATGGCCTGTCCTCCCATGCCACCCCTCCAGGAGCCCTTCCTCAGCCTCTACCTGGAGGCCTTCTACCCACAAGCTTCCACTTCCTCCACAGGAAATGGGCCAGGTGCCTCTCCCAGGCCCCTCCTCATGCAGTGTGGCTCTGCTGTTCGGTTTTAGCCCATGGTGCTGGTCTCCCTTGAGTATTCTAAGTTCAAGAATCATAGCGAATCTGGCCAGAGCCCTCTTGTTACTGTCACGTGTGATCCCCGAGAATGGGATAATACTGTAATTCAGGTGTTCTAAAATAAAATACAGGGAGCACCAAACCCTGCACTGCTTCCTGTAATTGCATGTCTTAATGAGAGTGTTCTTGACATATCCAGTTCCATTGCATAGCTGTGCTGACAGGGACATAGCCACTTAATGGCAAGAGCAAGAAAAATATTGCCCCAGGGAATATCACATAGTTTATGTATCAAGTTCTCTAAGGGTCTGCGTGGTTAGAGGCAAAAAATTCAACCTGCCACCACTGTGTGCCTTTCATGAGAAAGGCCGATTCTTTCTGCAAATTCTTCATTAATCCTCGTCACCACTTAGGAGCACGGAGGCCACCCAAGACTTTTCTTTTCTCCAAATAATTCATCTTTTTTATTTAGATAGGAACAGTCTGACCTTAGCTGAAAGGGCTGGGAAGGTGCCTTTAATTTTTGGACAGGGCTTAACCCTTTGGTGCCAGGACAGACATCACATGCCCCTGAGTCCTGAGTCTACTTGGGAATATTTGTGATGGTCCCTGTTGACATAAACATCCTTGTGCCTTTGTCTTAAAGCAGTAGAAGAAAGCAGCCTGCGCTATTATTCATGACACGTGACATGCCAAGCCATCAGACTAAAGAATGGCTTTGGCAGCAGGACTTAAAACTGATCTTGGCACAACCTTTCATTAACCTGCAAAAGATTAATTTTATTTCCCAGTAACTTAACAGAATTCAAAAGCTAGGAGAAAAGGCTTAAAGGAAAGTCAACCTTAGATATGTTTCTAAATATATCTTAACTCAGAAATATTCCCCCTCGGTCCCAGCATAGAATTATAACAGCTCTTCATCTTCAAAAAGTGTGCATGAAAGGTTCCGGCTCTTGGTGGTCCATAAACAAATGGTTGCAGGAGTCAAGAACTCAGGGTCTGGGAGGCTCCTGGATCTAGACACATCACTGCCAGCCACTCAGGAGCAGGGACAAACCCCAGAGGGTATCCACCCCAACAACGGGACACATCCTGCGTGCCCATCTCAACCACAGGCTGTCACATCCTGAGCTTTTCCATGTGCCAGGCACCATGCTGAGTGCTTCATGAGCTCTGTCACATGCGTGCCTCCACAACAGTGATGAAATGGGAAGGAATGCTTTATGGATGAGGAGATTGCGTCTCTGGGAGATGGCACCATGGGATGGGGTGAAGGCAGGGTGTCAGAGCAGACCCTCCCAATGCTTGGCTAGACTGCCCACCTCCAAGGCAACCTGGAAGATATCAGACCTCCCTGTTACTTAGATAAAGGGTCTGGGTGCTTGGGGTTGGAAGTTTGAAAGCATCCTGGTGACGGCCAGTCCCAGCTATGTGATCCTGGCCAAGTTACTCCCTATCCCAGGGCCTCTGAGATAAGATAAGACAAGATGTGGTGAGGCTGACAGCTGCTGTGTGTGCTGTATGGGAGCAAGCAAGCTTACTCTGCAAATCAGAGAGACAGCACCATCCGCACCTGGACAGCCGCTCCCTGTCCTGCCATCTCCCTGGACAGAGCTGCATGCCCAGGCCTGGTGCAGTCTCCTTGCTGGCCTCACCATCAGCCTTCCATGACACAGACATGCCCATGGACCCCAGCATGGAGCTAGGACTGGGGGAGAATTTGCCCTCAGCGTACCCATTGTGCCTAGCCAGACCCCGAGCTTCCTGTGTCCCCCATTGAGGATCCTAAAGCCACCCGCACCCCCTGCCTCGACACCTCGACACAGAGGTTCTCCCTTCATGCTTGCCCTCCTGACCTTGTGCCGGGAACTCCTGCTCAGCCCACACAGAACCAGCTCCTGAGGCGTCTCCCAGAGCCCTTCTAGACTGACGGAGTGCCCCTGCAGCTCTTCTCCAGCTACAGTTGGGACTTTAAGGAACATTCCCAGCTTAAATCATGACACCCAAAGGACAAGGGCGTAAATGGCATAAATGGGATTTGGAACCTGAATTCTTAGTGTCTGGAGATAGAAGAGGATGGTAATCTAGGGCTTTGGGGGATAACATGAATGGAGAGGCCATGGTGCCTCCCGGGTAGGGGAGAGAGGCTGTTACCAGTGCTGGGTGAGGCAGACCATGGAGAGCACCCTGATCGCCAGCAGGGTTGGACATCACTCTCAGATCTTTTCTTTTTTTTGACAGTATCTCTCTCTGTTGCCCAGGTTAGAATGCAATGGCACTATCACGGCTCATAGCAGCCTTGACCTCCGGGGCTCAATTGATCCTCCTGCCTCAGCCTCCCAAGTAGCTGGGACCATAGGCACACACCACCATGCCCACCACACCTGGCTAATTTTTAAATTTTTTTGTAGATATGGGGCCTCACTCTGTTGCTCAGGCTGGTCTTGAACTCTTGGGCTTAAATGATCCTCCCACCTCAGCCTCCCAAAGTGCTGGGATTATAGGCATGAGCCACTGCACCCAGCCTCACTCTGAGATATTAATGTGCATGATTAGACTTTTTAGTATTCATGTAATCTGTGGTTTGGTAAAGGAATATAATAAATATACTGTTTTGTTTGTTTGTTTGACTGGTTGTTGTAAAGAGTGAAGTAGGGAGGCAACAACCAAGAATAAAGGGAACTGGTTCATCAGAGCACTTTCCCCAAACCTCCCACTCTCCAGTGAAAACAGAATCTGAGGGGAACTAACCTAAAGTTGCTAATTTAAGACTCTGGAGTGATCACAGCAATATATTAAATTAGATCTTAGAAACTGGGGCTAGGAAAATCAAAAGAAGGAAGGAAGGAAGGGAGGGAGGCAGTGAGAGAGGGAGGGAGAGAGGGGGAGGGAAGGAGGGGGAGAGGGAATCACATGGGAGGAATGAGCTAACCCTCCACACAGATCCTTTTTGGAAGTTGTCAGGGTATAAATAAAATACAAATACTATTAAAGTGCTAATTATTGACAAATTGTTGTCAAGGAGAAGTCCTGCTTCGCCTATTTAAATGCTTAGGCTATACTTAGAATGTTTATATGCATAAATTAATGTAATTGGTGAGTGGAGAATGAAATGAACAGAACTTAACAATACCTTGTAGTTTGGACCAGGTGTGGGGAAATGTTCTCAAACGTCTGACTTGTCAAATATTTTAAAGCAGCATTATTGCCTTCAAGCACTTCTGTTACCTTGCAATTAACAAGTTTATGTTTCAAAGGAGTTATTTCAGGGGCCTACTTTAATAAGTGAAAGCTAATATTTGAAATTAACAACCAATTTGTACATGTTTATTGAAATTCTTAAAGACGTTAGTATCTTAAGTAGGTTAGGCAGCTTCCTTGCTAATATTTGAACATCCATGTAATTGGTCCACACAGCGTTTTGTCCACCCTAATAGCTTGCCTTTCCTTGTGTGATGGTCTTCTAAAGATCCTCACACCCCAACACCCGTGTGAAATGAAATGGACCCAGGGAGGGGTGTTGCCCCAGTGTTGCAGGAAACAGGGACTCTGATAATCAGAGAACCCCACCACCCACCTGAAATCCTTAAAGGGGGTGATGGGCAAGACCTGGGTTCAGCCTGGATCTTCCGACCCCAGGTTGTGCTCTCTTACAGCTCCTTTAGCACCCTTCCAGAACCAAGCTCCTGACCCAGCAGGAGAGGCCACCTCTCTCTAACTGCTGGGCCCCTCAGTGAAGACTGTCGAGCTTTGTGGGAGCCTGGGAGCACAAGGAGCCCATGCTGCACCCACTTCATCCTCCCCATGGCCCCAGGGCTAGGCAGGCTTTTTCGGGGTCAAGAACTCACCCAGTTTCCCCTCCAGGTGGCCTCTCCTCACAGGCACATTTTCAGAGGGGACACAGGTACTCAGTTTACCCCACACTGCTGTCCCTGAAACGGGCGCCCAGTGGAAAGTCTGCGGAGTCTTTCACCTTCCACCTCCTCTCAGTTCGCTGCTGCCCAAAGTTCTCAATGTCCCTCTGCAGCTCAGAGAACGTGGGATTCTTCCCCTCTCCCCACTAGAGGAAGGACCCCTAAGAGGGCCAGGGAAGTCATTTAGCACATCCATGAGCCTGGGTGGAAAATGAGTTACATCATTATTTTCATCAACCTCTAGCTGAAATTTAGCACTTCCTCCAATTAGGAGTGTAAGCAGCACACGGCAGAGTTTGTTGTGACTTTGTACCAGGAGAAACCACAGATGTCTTCACATCACATAACAGCTGTTGATGGTATCTTAAAATATTGTTTATGCTCATCACTACTTTAAAAATGCAAACCCAAATGTTAGTTGCTATTTAATGTCTTAAAGTAGCCCATATATTTCTATACTGATTATGACTTTTAATATTTCCAAAGCTCTATTTCAATATATTTGGTTCATCTTTTAAGCCTCTGTATTTTATTGTATACATTTAAGAACACTATTCCGAGACAGGGGCTGTGGCTCTAAGAAGGTGAGGTTTTCTACCTGGCGTTGTGACATGTTGTCCATCTGGCCAGCACCTCCTTCCCACCCAGCTCAAGGCCTTTCACCAAAGCCTTTCCAGGGGCTCACGCCCCTCCTCCACCAACATCCCCCCAGCTCTGCCTTTGGGGATTTTAATTCGAAGGAAACTGAAGCTCTCATTCCAGACAGGGCCGAGATCATGTTGCCAGTACAAGGGTGGGCCAACCTGCCTTCCCTCAGGCAGTGAAAGGCCTGCCTTCTGCACTCTCAGCCACCTCAGGGCCCAGGTTTCTGGGTTCAGCAGGAGAAAGCACAGAATCTGATTTGTGGGGAGCAGCAGCAGCTCCCAGGAGAAGGTGAAAGGAGGCCCCGGCAAGGCGGAGCAGAAAGGAGCAGGTGCAGGGGGTGAGGCAGCTGCACAGGGCTGAGGCAGCTGGACGGGGCTTCAGCCTTCACACCTGGACAGCAACTGGCTGAGCCTGGAGGAGAGAAAATCGCCTGCTAGCTTCGCTGTTTGCTGCTGCTGTGATGCCCAGCTGCTGCTCATAGGGTATGCACTTCCCAACCCTTCACTGAGCTACTGTTGCCACACAGGGTGCCGGCACTGGGGACACAGCACAGAGCAGGACCAAGGCCCTGTCCTTATAGGGTTTGAAATACCAGGCCAGGTAGCAGAGCCCTGGCCTGCTACCTTCAGGGTGCTGACCTTCAGAGTGTGGGCCAAAGAGGTGGCTTCGGCAGCTTCTGGAGGTATCTGTCCCCTTCCACGGCCCTCCGTGGCATCCGTGTACTCTCAGGCCTCCCCCTTCTCCTGTAGCTGCTTAGGTCACTCAGGAGATTTACATAACAGACACAGAAAATTTACCCGATGTGATAGGTGGGCCGAGAAGAGGTGGCCGCCTGGATGCTGTCCCCAGGGTTCTCCCACAGCACGGGGCCTGCACCCCATCACGTGGCTCTGCAAGGGGCTGCTCACCCTCCAGCCATCCCCACCGAACGTCCATGCTCCTGGCCCGCATCCTTCCTCTCCCTCACCTCCTAAACTCAGTCGCCGACTCTGCCCCATCAGGACACCCTTCTCTCTGCTGCCCTGCCACCTCCCAACCGGTTGACTGGAGCACAAAAGGGGACACGGCACTACTCTGAACCAGGGAAAGCTGGGAATGGACTTGCGTGCCTTCCTCACAGTCACAGCTGCACCCTTTGGAGGTGCAACAGCAATGCCTGTAAGACCAGACCTTTAATGAGCTTCTAGACACTGCCTGCCTGGTGCTCCTGAGAACTCGACTTTATAAGAGCCACCTCCTTCTCCGAAAGGATCCCAGACGTAGGCAACCCATTTCACCCTCAGACTCCCCGGTCAACATGGCAAGGCCCGGGGGTGCATTTTGCCCTCTGAGATTTACCACAAGGAAGCCCCCCAAAAGGGCGGGCAAACCCAAGACCTTCCCCGCTGGGCTCCTGGCCAAGGAGAGCCCAGGGGAGGCTGAGGGAGAGCTCAGGAAGGGGGGATCCTGGGGGGAGGGTCTAGGAGAGGGGAGACACTGGGAAGGGGGTCCTGAGGGAGGGTCTGGGAGTGGGGAGAGCCCGGGAAGGGGGTCCTGAGGGAGGGTCTGGGAGGGGAGAGAGGCTGGGGAGGGGTTAGAGCCCGGGAAGCAGGGAGAACCTGGAGAAGAGGGAGAGCCCAGGGATGGGGGAGAGCCTGGGGAGGGGCAGACCCCTGGCGTAGTGGAGGGGGAATCCCAGCGAGTGGGGAGAGCCTGGGGAAGGGGGATGCTGAGAGAGAGCCTGGGGAGAGGGGAGAGCATGGGAAGTAGGAAGAGCCTGGGAAGTAGGAAGAGCCCAGGGAGGGGGGTCCTGAGGCACAGCCTGAGGAGTGGGGAGTGCCCAGGAAAGGGGGAGACCCTGGGGAAGGGGAAGAGCCTGGAGAGGGGTAAGAGCCCTGGAAAGGGGGAGAGCCAGGGGAGGGGGGAGAGCCTAGGGAGGGGGGAGGGGCGAGGGAGGGGGGGCGGGGGGGGGGGGGGGGCGGGGGGAGGGGGGGCCGGGGGAAGGGCCCAGGGAGGGGGGTCCTTTACCATCTCTGGGAGGCAGAGCACCTGTCCTCCTGGGCACTGTGGGGCTCAGCCTCTCCTTCTCTTGCGGGGTCATTTCTGACCAGGAAAATTGTGTCCCGACGAGCCTGCTATTCTGCCAACCCAGAGGAGTATTCTCCTCTATACTCCGAGGAGAAAAAGACATCATCCCAACAGCAGCTTCATTCGCTTTATATTTTCCTCTCATCTTTTGAAGCTGGAAGAAGAGGTTCTGTGTTTAAAATGTTCCTTCCCACTGTGCATAATGCTAATGTCCTCCACATATTAAAGCTAATGGAATATTTTACACACTGAGAATAGCCGCTGTGACCTTTTCTTCTTTTGGATGAGTCTCTTATTTTTTTCTCTCTTACCTCTTCCCCTCCATGTGACTCTTTTTCCTTTTTCCTTTCTTTGTTTTTTATTTATTTTGTGGTGGTGGTTGTTATTTCAGATATGTAACTACTGTAGCCAAGTGACCAGGGCATTAGGGCTTGTATTTCCTTAATTGCAACAACAAATAATATCATCAAATAATATACAGGGAGACAAAATGCACCTGTTTTCTTCCAGGTATGGCCTCTGCAGAACCTCCCGCTCTTATATGCGAAGACTAAGGTTTACAGTCTCCTTTGCAGGGCGAGAGTGTTGAAGCCTCCTGGAATTTAAAACTGCCAAAAGAGTTAAAGAGAAGCTGTGGTCTTGGGTCTATCTCACTGTTTTAAATGCTGGAAAAATGAAAATGCCTATGATAAGCCTGTGAGTCTGACTTAGTGGAACCCTCAGCCCTCAGCCAAACTTGGCTGGTGTTACACCTCAAGGATCCTTTAATCGGATGCGTAACGAGGATCTGGACTGGCTGCGCAGTGTGTACACATAAGCTTCTAAGGCCTTCGCTGCAGCTGCTCTGAAGAGTAGGGACCCAGGGCCATTCCTCCTGGGCCCAGTGGTCATTGTCATCATCAAGTCTGTTCTCTTTAAATGCTGCTGTTATGAAAGGAGCTGGAGGGTAGCTAATCATTTGTACAACACTAATTCAGTCTTGTTTCACTTCTCAATATTTGGAAGTGGTAAGAGAGACAAGTCTGCCATCTTCGTGTTCCTGTTCGTAGATGATTGTCAGGGGAGCTGGTATTTATATGCCATAAACAAGAGCATGCATTTGCAAGTGCACGCACACACATAATTCAAGAACCTTGCTTCTACATTGTATTTATGTTTAATGTTTATAATTAAGATAAATGTAGTGTTGCCACTATGTAATAGCATAGCCCAGACTGACTACATTATCTTCATGATATTGTTAGTCAACAAAGCTCCAACCATTAAAGAAAAGTCATCTTTTAGTGACCAGAACATATTGTATCACAGACCCCATGTGGCATGACCCAGCCTAACTTTCATGTGCAAAATCAGGATTCAGTGTCTTCCATTTGAGTGGCATTGAGGGAGAGAAAGGGTGACGCAGAGGCTTCCAGGTTCAGACCCTGCATGAGGCAAAGCATGTTGTGGAGTTCTGCACATGAGGAAACTGAGGCCCTGGGAATTTAAATATGGACTCAACTAAAGAGGTTCAAAATCCTGGCTGCCCTGGAGAGCTTCCCTAAGACTCTAGAGGAGAAGGTAAATTCTTCTTCAGGATAACCTTGTATCAGTTGCTGCAAACTTCAAGCCACAGTCTATGTGATTCTTATCGGTTTCAAAGGAAAGTATTTCATACACAACTCCAGCTCCCCGTTTTCTGATAAATCTCAAAATTTTATTTACGACACTGATCTATTTATTGCTGCTACCCATACATGGTGGCATAAACAACTTTTTCATTATGCTCATGATTTCTGTGATTGAGAGTTCAAGAGGCACCATGAGGATGGTTTGTCTTTGCAACATGATGTCTGGGACCTCGGCTAGGAAGACCCAAAGCTGGGGGTGACCAGACAGTACGGTCTGGAAACACTTGGAGATGTCTTTACTCCCACATTTGGTCATCAGTGCTGGCTGTTGGCTCGTACTTTAAACCAACTATCCATAGGAGGCCCATCTCAGTGCCTTTCCATGTGGTCTCTGCACATGGGCTAATTTGAGCTTTCTCACAACACGGCAGCTGGGTTCCTCAAGCAAACATCCTATATCAAGGTGGAACACAAGATCTGGTTGTGATCCAACCTTCAAAGCCAGGCAGCATCACTTCTGCTGGACTCTACTGGTCAAGGCATTCATGGGAGAAGACATAGATGTCAAGGCTCCAGAAGATTATAAAGGATGGGGAAAATTGCAGCTGCTATTTTGGGACTATATAGTCTGCCACAGCTGTATTTCCAAGGATGAAAGAAAATTATACACATAACATATTTGTATTAATAGGTTCACAGGAAAATTAATAATGACAGAACAATTATTTTCCTAAATACTTTATTCCAAAACAATATATCAAATTAACAAAATATCTTTGACCTAAAATGCCTTCTCTCAGTTCTCATAAGTTCATGGCATTATTTCAGTAAAAGGTAAAAGGCATTTTGACTGAGATGCTATTATACATGGCAGATGCCCGTTGGCATACATAGCAATGATGATAAACACATTACCTGATGGAGATAAAAGGGCTAAGAATCTTGTGAATCTTCAATGAGCAAAGCAAACAGCATTATGTTGATAATGCTAAATGATAGCATTAAATATTTTGAGAGTGTTAAAAAATAAGCTAAGTTAGCATATTCCATCAAATATGTGCAGCCTGATGTTTTATATGTGTACGAGAAAGGAATAGAAACTGTCTCAACAAAAGAGAGCAACCTTAAAGCATTTGCTAATCTTCCACAAGCATCTCACTTGCTATTCTAAAAACAAAGTGTTGGGAAAGCTTCTCTATTTACTTTTGCTACTTAAGTAAATAATTTATCACATCATAAGTGCATAGCACTTTGAAGGTTTCAGTTGGTTGGCTTAGCACAATTTGGCATTCTCTCTTGTTAAATGGCCATTTGCAAAATGTCTTATTTCAGATCTGCTGAAATACTGCATTTCTAAGTTTACACCCTGCTTATTCATATTTTTAAATAACTCTTTTGCCATTTAGTCCCAAACCCATGTGCTGATATGTCTGCCGGGTCTCATTTCTTCCCCTGTATTAGTATCTGAAGCAGTGGTATGCTTTTGTTATGGGGGAAACTCTACCCTGGGAAGAAACAGAAAGATTTTAAAGTCATGCCTTTTTCTGGAGTGCACCCCAGGCCACCTATGCACTCCAAAGAATGATACTTGATCAAATCAGAGAACATTTCCTTCCCTATGCCCTACCACCATGTGAATGAGCATAAAAGGTTGGCAACCACTAGTGTAACATATGAAAATAACCATGAGTTGAGCTTGAGAAGCCACAAGACATATATTCTGACTTAGGTGCCACATATAGAGGAGCCCAAATGCCAAGAGAGGAGGCAAAAATAAGGACATTAGAAGTTTCTGACACATAAATCTACACCAAACATCTAATACACTTCAACTCCTGGCCAAATTAACATCAATTCTCACCTGAAAGTCTTATTTAACTCAGTATCTTCTGCCCTATACCATATGTCTATATTTCAACAAAATATTACAAGGCAGGCCACAAGTCAAGAAAACACTGATGAAACAAAATAATCATCAGAACCAAACTCAAATATGACTCAGATGTTGGAATTGTCAGACGTGTAATTTAAAACAAGTATGATCAATATGTGAAAGACTTTGATGGAAGAGGTAGACAACACTTAAGAAAATGGATGTCAGCAGGAATATGAAAAGAAATGCCAGTAATACAAAAAAGACAAACAAATAATTTTTTTTTGGGCTCATACATAGATTTGACATGGCTGAAGAAAGAATCAGTGACCTTGAGGGTAGGTGAAAAGAAATGACCCAAACTGAAACACATTGAGAAAAAAGAATGGAAAATGAAACAGAGCAGGACAGAAAGTCCAAGAATGTGGAACAATATGAAATGGTGTAACACAGGGATCTCCAACCCCCAGGCCGTGGACCAGTACTGGTTTGTGGCCTATTAGAAACTGGGCCGCACAGCAGGAGGTGAGTGGCTGGTGAGCAAGCATTACCAGCTGAGCTCTGCCTCCTGTCAGATCACTGGTGGCATTAGATTCTCATAGGAGTACAAACCGTATTATGAACTGCACATGTGAGGGATCTAGGTTGCACACTCCTTATGAGAATCTAATGCCTGATGACCTGAGATGGAACGGTTTCATCCTGAAACCATCCCCTCTGCACTGATCTGTGGAAAAATAGTTTTCCACGAAACTGGTTCCTGGTGCCAAAAAGGTTGGCAGCCACTAGTGTAACATATGAAAATTGGAATACCAGAAAAAGACACAAGAAATATTTTTTAAAATCATGGCCAACAATATTCCAATATTAGTCATAGACACCAAGCCACAGTCCTAAGAAACTGAGAAAACATCAAGCAGAATTAGAACAAAAAAACAAAAACAAACCAACAACAACCAAAAGTAACTGAGATATATCCTGTTAAAACCATGGAAAATTGAAACCAAAGAGAAAATCTTGAATACATCTGAAAAGAATGAAGATGTTCTCTTTAGAGAAATAAAGATTAAAGCTACAGCAGACTTATCAGAAACTGTGCGACTCTGTAATCCCAGCTACTCGGGAGGCTGAGGCAGGAGAACCACTTGAACCCGGGAGGCGGAGTTTATGGTGGGCTGAGATCACGCCCCTGCACTCCAGCTTGAGCAACAGAGCAAGACTCCCTCAAAAAGAAAGAAAAGAAAAGAAAAAAGAGACTGTGCAACTAAGAATGCAGCTTACTGCAATCTTTAAAGATTTGAAGAAACAAATAAAGAAAAAATACTGGCAAGTTAGAATTGCATATCCAGTAAGAGTATCCCTCAAAAGTCAAGGATAAAGTAAAAACTATCTCAGATAAACAGCTGAGGGAATTCATTGCCAGCAGGGCTGAAGTCTATAAGAAATAGCAAGGAAAGTCTTCAAACAGAAGGAAAATGTTACAGGTCAGAAATTTGGATCTACATAAAGAAAAAAAGTACAGCAAAAAAGGAATAACTAGAAGTGAAATAAAATATTTTGTTTTTCTTGCTCATAATTTATCTAAAAGATCCATTTAAAGCAAAAATAGTGACACTGCCTTTGGTGATTATAGCATGTGTTCAAGTGAAAAATGAAAACAGCATCCCAAGAAATGAGAAGGGCATCTGCAAAAGGTATTATTCGAGGGTAAATTTAGATTAGTTTAAGATGTATACTATGAACCTTGGGCACTAAACTATACATTAAAAAAGAAGTATAAATAATAAGTCAATAGAGGATAATATAAGTCAATAATAAGTCAATAGATTCCATTTTACACGGAATCATGTAAAATGTTCAGTTGAAACTAGAGGAGGCTGAAAAAGGGGAAAAACAAAAAACAAAAAAAAAAAAACAGAACAAATGCAACAACCATACAAAGATGGCAGCCATTAATCTGACTGTATTATCAGTTATATATGACAGTTAAAAGACAGATTGTCAAACTGGAGTTTTAAAAATGAGACCCAACTGGCAGGGTGCGGTGGTTCACACCTGTAATCTCAGCACTTTGGGAGGCCGAGGCAGGCGGATCACTAAGTCAGGAGATCGAGACCATCCTGGCGAACACGGTAAAATCTCGTCTCTACTAAAAATGCAAAAAAAATTAGCTGTGTGTAGTGGCGGGCGCCTGTAGTCCCAGCTACTCGGGAGGCTGAGGCAGGAGAATGGCGTGAACCCGGGAGGCGGAGCTTGCAGTGAGCCGAGATCCCACCACTGCATTCCAGCCTGGGTGACAGAGCCAGACTCCGTCTCGAAAAAAAAAAGAGACCCAACTGAATGCTGTTTATAAGAAACCTACTTTAAATATAAAGATACAGATGTATTAAAATTAAGGAATGGGGCCGGGCGCGGTGGCTCAAGCCTGTAATCCCAGCACTTTGGGAGGCCGAGACGGGCAGATCACGAGGTCAGGAGATCAAGACCATCCTGGCTAACACGGTGAAACCCCCGTCTCTACTGAAAAAAAATACAAAAACCTAGCTGGACGAGGTGGCGGCACCTGTAGTCCCAGCTACTCGGGAGGCTGAAGCAGGAGAATGGCATAAACCCGGGAGGCAGAGCTTGCAGTGAACTGAGATCCGGCCACTGCACTCCAGCCTGGGCAACAGAGCGAGACTCCGTCTCAAAAAAAAAAAAAAATTAAGGAATGGAAAAAGATGTACTATGCTAACACTAATCAAAATAAAGCTGAAGTGGCTATATTAATTTCAGACAAAGTTAACTTCAGAACAACAAAGATCATCATAGATAAAGAGGCTCATTGGATATGATGAAAGGTTCAAGTATCCAAGAAGATACAACTATCCTAAACATGTGTGCTCCTAACCACAGAGAGTCAAAATATGAGAGGCAAAAACTGATAGAAATGGAAGAAGAAGATACAATGGTAGTTAGAGATTTTCATGCCCATTTGTCAGTAATTGACAGATCAAGCAGAGAGAAAATTAGTGAAGATATAAATCATAAACGATGATCTGAATAGCACTATCAATCTACTTGACCTTATTAACATTAAAAGAAAATTTCATTCAACAACAGCGTAATATACATTCTTCTCAGGGGCACATGAAGCGGTCACAATATAGGCCATATTCTGGGTCACAAAACAATCCTCAAAAGATTGAAAACTGTAGAAAAAATAAAAAGTATGTGACAGACAACAAAATAATTAAGATAGAACTAAATAACAGAAAGATACAGGTTATTTCTCAAATATTTGGAACTTAGAAAAAAACCCTTCTCAATAACGCATGGTCAAAGAATAAATCTCAAGGAAAACTTAAGAATATTTCAACTAAGTGTACATGGAAATATAATTTAACATTTGGGAGATGTAGTTAAAGCAATGATTAAAGGGAAATTTATAGCATTAAATGCATATCTTAGAAAAAATGAAAGATTTACTATCTATAAACTTCTATCTTAGGGCACTAGAGGAATAACAAATTAAACAAAAGGAAGGAAATAACTACAATTAGAGAAGAAATGAATAACATTATAAACGGGGAAAATGTAGAGAAAATAACAAAACCAAATGTCAGTTCTTTGAAAAGAAAACATAAAATTTGAAGAGATCAACACAATTAAACCTCTAGCCAGGCTAACCAGGAGATAAAGACAACACAAATTATCAACCTCAGGAATGAAAAAGGGCCATCACTCCTGATGCCTGGGACATTGAAAGGAGAATAAGAGAACGCTGTGAACAATCCTGTACCTGTAAATCCAGTAACTTAGACGAAAGTGACCAGTCCCTTGAAAATACAAACGACAAAGCTCACTTGCGGAGCAAGGGATAACCTGATTGCTCTACCGCAGTGAAAGCAATGGTTCTCAGTCTTATCTACCTATGGAATCTGGAAAACTTGAAGGACCGTTGATGCCTGGGCCCTTCTGCTGGTGAATTTTATGTGATTAGTCTGGGGTGAGGCCTGGGTGCTCTGGTTTTGAGAACTCCTCCCCTGATTCTGATGACCTACCAAAGGGATCATGCTGCAGTCTCCGCATTCGGATGTCCTTTGAACAAAAGGATATTTTTCCTACACTTCAGAAAACGTTCTCCATAGTGCCTCTTTCAAAGGCTAAAAGACATGAAGCCTTCCCCAGTTCCCGGGACTGGAACTGGCACTGGTTTGATTCCCAGTTTCAGAAATGCCCATCAATCAATTCTCAACAACAACAAAATGCTTTGCTACCGAACTAAAAGGGAACGCTCTTCTGAGCTTGTTTGACGACAGGGTCCCACTGTCAAGTGGAGAACAAGGCTGGGGGAACCCTAAGAATAAGCCCCTGTCTTCAGCACTTCTTAGCGCTGCCCTGGAGCAGGGTCGCCTCTGGAGGTTGGAGAATCAAGTGCTCAGTCACTCCGCGGAGATCCCCGGACCGGAGAGCAGCGTGGTGATGAAAACTTGAAGAGTAAGCTCTCTGAGCTGTGGCAGTATCTTTCCATCTTTTATTCATGTCGTTGGTGTGCAGCGTGGATGTTAAATCATTTTTGATCGTTCGTAATTAGGGCACTTAGAGGAGAGCAGGATGGTCCCCCGCTAGGACAGAGGAAGGCAGAAGCTGGTGAGCTGTCGGCCGGGCTCGCTCTCCGGGGCATCCCCAGCATGCTCAGCCCCCTACTTCCTTATGTAAAAATTATCTGGGAAAAAAAGAAAAGAATTGGCAACCACTGCCAGGAAGCAGGTCGAAAGCTTCCTGGCACTGCCAGAGCCCGTGTCCCTTAAGTTGAGACTCTTCTGAAGGGAGTACCAGGGGAGCCCCGCGAACTTGGACATCTGCAGCAAAGCACTCCTCTGCAGTCAGCAGCTCTGACACCTTTCATTATGCAGCTCTGTGCTCCCCATCCTGCCAGCCTCTGCTTATTCATCCTCTGATGTATTTCTTGGTGTGTGGACCATCAATTGAGGTGGCCTTACTAAGGGCTTCATAGCAGAGAAAATGAAAAGATTTCCAAGTGAAGAAGGTCGTTATTACTGACTGGAGGAAGGCCTGGCATGGACCCTGAGCAGAATTTCCACTTCAAGAAAGGCAGTATCAGTGCATAATGCTATACGTTTGTCCTCTAAGTGATGGACTTTGAAATTTCTTTTGTATTTTCTGCTCCCCACCCAATCAAAACACATTGAGAATGGCAGCGGGGCCAGCAGGACCCGTGGGAAGGGGAGTCTGGCTGCAGCCAAGCTGGTAGTCCCCAGGAAGCACACACCCCTGCTCCACCCTTTGCCTTCTGCCAAACACACCGCGCTAGGGCTCTGTCACCATTATCCGGAGTTGCATCCTCTGCCTGCCCTTGATCCTTCCAGAACAGGAAGTGAAGGTCAGCCTTGCTTTTCAGTCTCCACGCTTTGCAGATTGGGTGGAAGGGAAGGCAAGCAAGTCTGTAGGCTTTCCAAAGCCCCCATATGGATTCTAAGATCTAGACCCTGAAAGGCAGGAAGATGATGATTTTGAGGGCATAGTGGTCTTCATGAGAAAGGCAGCCACAGCTTCTCTGTATCTGTCCACGTTAGCCCCATGCAAATGGCTTTGTTTCAGGCAGAATGAATGCAGAGCTTGGACAGTGGAGATGGATGCTCAGCTGAGAGGCTGCAGATAGAACACGTGAGCCAGAAAGGCCGGCTCTGGCCTGCTACACACAAGACACGCGAAGGGCAGGCCCAAGAGCCCACACACTCCTCTGTGACAGACGTGGACATGTCGGCTCCCCGCTTATGCTGAAGTGGCCTCCCAACAGTGAGACAAGTGTGCCTCGGGGGTTCTCGGATTGGTCTTGCTACTGCCCTTGGGGAGACTTCCTCGGCAGTGTCTTAGGATGGAGGAAGGTTCTAGGTGGAAATTCTTGGGCAAGAGAATCAAAAGTGACTGCTTTGACTTCAGGGCCTTTCAAAGAGTCATGGCAATTAAATAAACAATATGCCAAAGAGAAATCAAGACAGGAAGAAGAGGAAAGGAGGTAGGCAGAGGAGGAAGGAAACTGACAGGAAGCCAAATGAGGACCACAGAGAAAGGCCCTCGCAGCCACCTGAGCCCACGCAGCAGTCAGCAGCTCTGTTGTGTCAAGACCATATAAATAAACCAAGGAAAAGAAGCCCACCACTGCCTGTGCCATGCTGTGCTGTAGGAACACGGAGAATTGGGGCCCTTCCACATGTTTATACACCACTGAGGCTTCAAAGCTGAAAGTGATTTACAAAGCTAGCCATGGTTTACTGCCAGCAAGGAGAAGTAAATGTAATGCAGGTTTTGTGAAATCATTTTACAGCACCATTGCCAGGGAGGGTGGACCAGAGTGAGCAGCCCAGGCAGCTTCCAGAACTGAGATAGTATCAGCTGCCGAGATAACTGCTTGAAAACAGGCAAGTGGTCGTGTGTCTCTGCCTCCTGCTGCCAAGTGGCCTTTCTGCTGCCACTCAAGATATTCTATACTTTGAGGTCATGCACAAGTGCCTGGAGTCAGGAGCTGAGTCCAAGCCCAACCCTGCAAGGACCACATGTGTGACTGCACAGGAGATGCATCATCTATAAAGTGAGAGATTCTGCTGGTGGTGGTGAAGAATGCCAGAACTCGATGATAAAAAGACAAAGACCTGAATAGTTAATTCACAAAGCAGATATGCAAAAATCAAGAAGCACAGAGATGGTGCCCATGATCTTGTATCATCAGAGGAGTGCAAACGGAGACCTCATGAGCTGCCTCTGCACACACCCACCGGCGTGGTCCATATTCAACGTGCTGAGACCCCTGGGGATTGGCTGGGACCTAGAGGACTGGGACACTCACCCACTGCTGGTGTGAGGGTAAAATGCTCCAAACACCATGGAAATGATCTGAAGTTTCCTTAGAAACATAAACACATGTATGTCCCTTATTCCCACCTAGATATTTTCCCAAGAGAAACGAACTCAGAAATGTCCACAAAAAGAGATATACAAGATTGTTCATGATACTTTATTCATCAGGGCCCCAAACTGAAAACAACCCAGGGGAGCAGAGAAACAGCCAGAGTCTATCTCAAGGGTCCTTTGAATCCAGGATGGTTCACCAGGCAGCTCCATGTGGTGGGGCGGGCCTGAGTCCCTCTGTTTCAAAGGCAGCAGAATCCCTTACATGGTTGCAGCGACATCCACACTCCTGAGGTCCTGGGTCCTGGGAGCCCTCGTGCTGCATCCTCAGGACTCGTCAGACCTTGGTCCACTGTCACCTGGCTGCCCTTGGGCTGCCCCTGCTGGGAACCCTGCCTCTCTGCCATTGCCACTCTACAAGAACCCCAGGTTATAGAATGTCCCGTCCAGAGGGAAGGTGACACTGAAGTAGTCAGTGGTGAGATTAATACCGAACAAAGAGAAGTGAAGGCAAATGCCTTCGGAGCAATAAAGAACACTCTAAAGAGAGGAGGACAGCAGGATCACGTGATGATTTGGGTCTGGAAGATGAGCTGGCTTGGCTGCTGATGGGAAGTGAGGGAGAAGGGTATTTAACTGAGGTGGTCATAGACGCCCTTGGATTGTCCACAGGGCGTGTTGTTATGGAGGGCAATGACAGGAAATCAACACTGCCTCAAAAGTCCCAGCTGGGGAGCCTCTACTTTGTGACGTACAAGGGAAACCATGGAAATCAAGGAAGAGGCTGTGGCCTAGAAGGCTTCAAAGTGAAGTCTGAGGAAATTAGAGAACAGGCTCATAGAATGTCCTGGGAGCTGTGGGCCCAGACAAGGTTGGAAACTGTGGCCTGGCATCTTCCCTGCCCAGCTGTAGAAGTAGAAGATGAAATGGTGGCTCCTGCGGTGGGCATCACCGTGCATGAGGGTGAGCTCCGGGGCAGGTGGAGGCAGCAGAGGCCTCTGAGGACTGCGGAAGGGCCTCGTCAGCCACCACATCCCCACCTGCGGGCGCGACAGCCTCATCATCTCCTCCAGAAAGCAATACTCTCAGCCACACATCAGGAACTGTCAGCCTCAAATTCAACATTCCTCATTCTTGAACCAATTTATCAAAACTTTTATTTTCACAAAAAGGTGAGATTTTTGTATTTGGGATCAGGAGGACCTTTGTAGTTTATTAGGGGTACACTGGGAAGGACTTCCGGAGCAGAGCTTTATCACATAAAATCTGCTGAGGCATCTGAGCATTGAGGAATCTCTCTTGGAAACCAACACATCGGAAAAATTTCAAAAATTCCTCCTGCTGAGAGCACCCTTCTTGGTATGTGTGTGTGTATCTAATAAGTATATACACTTATATGCAGAACCATATCCTGTGAAACTAGCTTTATTTTCAAAGAGTTGCAATAAAATAAGTTTATGTGGCTAGTTCTGTACTCTACTATCACCTAGCTTTGTTTTAAATAGTAGATTTGCAGTGTTGGTGACTTTTGAAACCAAGGATCCAACATTTTGATAAGAGCTTAGATTGCTCATAGTTACATCAACCAAGACTCAAAAATGTGAGCAAAGCATCACTGCTGTCCAGTTACGCATGTCCCTGTAGCCTCATCCTCTGCTTCTGTCTTCAGAGGGTGGCACAGACTAGACCAGAACTAGATTCATTCATCTCCCAGATGTCTTTCTGTGTAAGTGGGGGCTGTGGGCCAAGGCGGTGGCAGGGGAGGGCAAGGAGGAATTTGGAAGTCAGCCTATCTGAGACCTTTCCAGTTCTGTGAATTCCCTGCTGCTTAGATTTCACACCTAATTCTTACTTTATTTTTATTTTGTATTTTATTTTCTTTTATTTGAAACAGAGTTTCACTCTGTTGCACAGGCTGGAGTGCAGTGGTGCGATCATGGCTCACTTCAAACTCTGCCTCTCAGGTTCAAGTGATTCTCGCGCCTCAGCCTCCTAAGTAGCTGGGATTACAAGTGTGTGCCACCACGCCTGGCTAAATTTTGTATTTTTAGTAGAGACGGGGTTTCACCATGTTGGCCAGGCTGGTCTCAAACTCCTGACCTTAGGTGATCAGCCCGTCTTGGCCTCCCAAAGTGCTGGGATTACAAGCGTGAGCCACCACACCTGGCCAGATCTCACATATAATAATAACACCAGTGAAAATAAGCAGGCTGCCTCATTTCAATGAGATTTTTTCAAAACTCCTGGTCCCAGGACCACAGGGCTCCCTCTTTGTCAGGAGTCCAGGTAACAAGATGATAACATGGCCCTGCTGCCATGAGCAGGGAAACAGCAGGAAGCCTTGCTTCCCTTCAGGTATTTAATGCCAGCTGGAGGGACAAAGAGACCTGTAAACAATTGTGGCTTTGCAAGGAAACAAGGGAGAGTCATAGAGGCTTCCAGACACAGGGATGACAAGCTGTTTTCCTCCCTTCTGGAATAAATTTGCAAGAAGCCGAAACAGAACTTGAAATGAACTTATTTTATGAAGGCCCTGGAGGGATACTGCCATGGATTATGTGAAGTTTTGTTTTGTTTTGTTTTGTTTTGTTTCGGTCAATAAAGTTACCACAGGCTTTCATATCCCAGAATAACCTTTCCCATAGTTTCCAGTGGTTCTTTGTGCTCCATTCTGTACCTCCTTCCCTGAGGAAAATCAGAGGCGATGGGCAGACCGTGTCGAATCTGAATATGATGTGCTTGCTGCGGCAAGCTTACTGCCATGCTCAACACTGAGTGAGGAGGCTTGCCTGGAAACTGTCCCACTGGTCAGAGTGCCTCCAGACCCAGAATGGCCTGGCCCGGATCGTTCAGGCTCATGTTACTGTCTTGAGTACAGACGTAGGATCTGAGCCCTCGTTGGTTGCAGGGCTACACTGCCCACCGCTCTGGCACGTGCCTTCCTCCCCGACACCACCCAGCTGGAAGGCCCACAGTGGAGTGTGTGACGCCCCTGATGCGCCCCTCCTGGTTTATACGTGCCTGGCAGAGTCCCAGCACCCAGCACGGGAGCGGGTGCAGGGGAAGCTCAGAAATAAACACAGATCAATATGAACGGTAACGTTCACGGAGGGGAATGCTCCAAAGAACCCCTCTAAGTTGGCCCCCTTTTGATTCTAGTTGATCACCCTGGAAGGAATGACAGCATTCAATTCTTCCATCCTTTTCTCCAGTTCTCAAGGGCTGGTTCCCTGGACCAGCGGCATGAGGGTCATCTGGGAACGTTTTAAGATCATGAACTGCCCTCAGCTCCCCAGACCTGCTGGCTCAGAAGCTCTGGGGGCGGGGCTAGCCGTCTGGGTGTGAATGCCCCTCTGAAGTTGCTGTGGAGACTCCTGGGCTAGCATATGCTGAAGTCAGCCTGTCCTGATGTTCCTCTTGGTTAGGAACCCCAGCACCTAGAGGAGGCCATGGTTCAGGGTTGTTGGGGTGTGGGCACAGCACAGGACACCCTCACCAGCCGCTCTCATCTTTTCACTCCTGCCCTCCCAGGTCACCTGCATCCACCAAACGCCACCTGGGTTCCGTTCATTATCAGTGGAACACATAGGCACACGTCTGGATTTGTTCATTCGTTGTCTTTTCAAATATAGTGTACTCAATGTGGAAAACAGAAGGAGGAGGAAGAGAATGGAGAAAGAAAGCATAAAAAATGAACCTCTCCTCCATGCCCCTTTCTCAAAGCCACCCCTTCAGGGGGACCCCGTCTTTCTGTGCCTTTATCAATGTGTGTGTGGCCAGTTTTGATTTACACATAGAAAAGCATCAAAGTGCATTGCAGCTTGCTTTTTCACATAATGTAAATACTTCTGATATCTGCATATAAACACCAGCATTGACATTTTTAATGATTCTGTAGCATTTTGATGTAGGAATTGCAATAATTTCATTACAGGAATGTTTTCCCTAAAAATGGACATGTCAATTGTTTTCAACTTCTCCTTTTGCAAATATAGAATATCCACAAATGAAATTCCAGCAAGTCAAAGGTTATTCACATGTAAATGTAGCTACATACTGTAACTTCTCCTCCAGAAGTCTGTACCAGTTTTCATTCCCATTAACAAAATGCGAATGCCTGTCTTTCCCTCCTGGGCTCAGTGTTCCATTTTCAACAATCTGGTAGATAAAAGATACTGTCAGTTTCAGTTTGTATGTCATTGGTTACTATAATGCTGAACATCTTTATGTGTGTTATTTTTTTCCTGTTTTTATTATTTCCTGTATAAATTTCTAGTTCTACATTTACCATTTTGCATTGGGCTTTCACATTTTATTAATTTGTAGACCTTATTTTTCTGACACAGTTTTTAGTCTGCTGTTTGTGAGCTTTATTGCAAACATGTCCTCCTGCCAGACTTGGCTGTCAGTGGTGCCATTTGTTGTAGAAATGAGTCCTGGAGTACCTTCAGTGGTTGCTGGGGGGAAGCTTCCAGGGCACTACAGTCCAGTTCTTTACAGCTGCTGAGCATTGGTCTTGTGGCGTCTCACGGTGACTCAGCAGAAGACAGAGCCTGTGCTGGTGTCTCCCAGGCACCATCGGATCCTGCAGCTCCCACGCGGCAGTCCCAGGAGCAGCCTGGCTGTGTGACTCAGCAGCTTTCCTCCCCTGTTCTGAGGGGGCGCAGCTGGGGACAGCACGGGCTTCTGCCCACTCCTCACCCCGCCAGCGGGAAGCCTCCAAGACTTGGGAAGGAAAGGCAGTGAAGACCTCACTTGTCTCCTCCTGGGCCGTGGGCCCGGGTGCTGGCTTCACCGTGGTGACTCATGAACACACGAAGAATTGGGTGTGCAGAGGAGGAGAAATCGTGCAGTGAAGAGCCCCATCGTCCTGTCACAAAATCCACTGCTCACCTTTTATTTCTGCACCTATCTCCTCGTGCTTCACAGAGCCTCTGACCAAGGCAGCTTCCTCTTATCATTCACAGATTTTATAACTTTCTGCCTTTCTGAATAGGCTCTTCATTCCTGGTCATCTTGCATAATTTCCCACCAGTGATTCTAAAGAAGAGAAGCTGTCGCTATGATAAAAGCTCTGCAGATTCAGGGACATTGCGCCTTATCCCAGTGGACACCAAGGGTCTCTGTGCTGGTTGGGTCTTGCCCCCAGTTCTCATCTTTCTTATTAAATACTTAAGTTTCTAAACTGGAGACTTTTCTTGATGAGGAGGCCAACTAAAGGAATACCTTTTCATAACCTTTTTTTTATTATTACATTCACATCACAAAACACATAGTTTTACAGCAGCGCAGTTATTCACACATGCCTCTTGTTTTTCAGAGCACCGTGTTCTCCCCCTCTGTGTTGAGGGTGGATCTCATGGTCACACAGGTAACCTACGTTAACCACCTCGACTGCCCTTCCAGGTTCCGCCACACTCAGCCATTTGTATATGCACACACATCTAGCACCCGGTGACCAAGCCACCTACCACTGTGGGGACGCTCTCACTGGTTTATTCTCATGAGATTAAACACATTTTCTGTATCTCAATGTTTTCACTGACAATACTTTCCAATATTCTGGAAATTTTGTAGTTATTGTCTTTAGCATTCATGAAATACCTGCATAACGATGACTGTCGTTGACCTAGCTGTCTTTCCAACACTGCTTGTTCACTGTTGTCTGGGCTTTGGGGGGTTCTGTGAACAATGTTCTAATCAAATGTAGTTTTTGGTGAAAGTTTATATCCATATTTGCTGGTATATAAGACTGGGCTGCAAATAGGATACTTCAGTTTTCATGAGAAAGCTTAACTTCTTTTCATCATACATCAGTTGGAAGTGATTTTCATCTATTATTGAAGCTGCGTCGTTGTTTGGGGTAAATACCCGAGGTTCATTGTCTCATGCCAAGGGAATCCAGGAAATTGACACACAAGCAGTGTGTTTAAGAGTGAAGGTTTAATAGGCAAAAGAAAGAGAAAAGAGAATAGCTCTGTCTCCTGCAGAGAGAGAGGGGCGCCTGAGTGGGTCTTCTGGTCCGTGGCAGAGTACATGGGGTTTTATAGACTGGCTTGAGGAAGCGGTGTCTGATTTACATAGGGCCCAAAGATTGGTCGGACCAGGTGTGCCATTTACATAGCACACGAAGAAGCTGGACACCTCTCCCTAATGTTCTATTATGCAGATGGGGTCTCTACCTGGCCAGTGCCCTGTTGTCTGCTCCTTGCTGTGCACGTGGTTGACAAGGAAAGGAGATGATTGAGTGCCATGTTGAATCTGCCTGGCTGCCAGGTAGCCTTTTCCTGTTGGCACAGCTGCTGGCATTCACTCGTGCAAACTTCCAGCTTATCTATGTCTGCAGTTCAATTTTACAGGCTGCTGTTTGTTAGAAAAGAAGTGATTTGGGGGCTGCTTTTCATTAAAAGGAAAACCTTACCAAGGACTCTCTTACCCTCATTATCTGCCTAAAGAATTTCTTTTTAACTGCTATATCATTATTATAAGATCAAATCTATATTGGTCATGTAAACAAACCTAGGTTCTGCCAGGGGTGCAGTAGGAAATCACAAGTTGCAATTGAGGCCTTGCAGACCACCCAAGGGGCGAGAATTTTCCTCTGCACATGGGAAGTCACTGCTTGGCCCTTTCCCTGTGGGGGATCCTGCAAGGCAGTTCCCTGCAGCCACAGGCAGGGCCCGGGGAGGGCGAGCTGCTGTATCCTCAGCAGCCTGCCCTCCCGGCAGCTGAGGAGGGGACACTGGCTAGGAAGAGGGGTCTTGGTACAGCTCATACAGAATCCCACATGGAGCTACATGCAGCATAGATGCCAATTACATAGTGAACAGACAAGTGAACGATGAACAAGAAACCCAATACTCTGTGGTGTGTCTCATGTGGTAATTACAAGCCACGTGGTAATTTACGATTCCTTCCCTTCAGAGCAACATTTTTCTCAAGTCCCTTCTGCATCCCCTCCCTCCACTCTAACAGCCTCTTCCCTGTGAAAAGCAGTGGCATAGGAGAGACAAAAGGAATAGGCCCATAAAGACAACCCTCTCATTCAGAGACGTCAGCCCTCAGAGGTCCCACCTGGCCATCGGATCTTCTTCATGAAGCCTCTTGCTAACCTAGAAAACTCCAGCAAAATGTGGGCTCTCCAGACTTCTGCCACAGAGAAGACCCTTTTAAAACACTGATATTCCTAGATGTGATACAGAGCAAGTCACTAAAGTCCTAAATTCAAATCAAGGAAAGAAGGGGGCAGGTGATGCCAGAAACAGAACAGGCAAAGAGCAGAGCAGATGCTCTGCCAGCAGGCACCGGTCAAAGGTCCAGCAGCAAAAGGTGTATAGGTGTCACCAAGAGCGGCAGGCACCACAGCAGGGTAGAGGCAGTGGGCTGCACCCACCTAGCTGGCTGGTGTAGACCACCCTGGCTCCCTTTGAGGCTCCCCAGCCCCAGAACACCCCTCAACTACCTGTAGACTCCTCTGTGTAGTTGAGACTTCTTGGAAGAAATCCAGGACTATCCTAGAAGCATCTTAGAAATTGCTGTGACCTGGAGGGGTTAAATGCCTTGACCGAGACCATAGCTAGTTAATGGCCAAGCTGGCACTAATATCCAGTCATCCAGTGTCCAAGAGAGTGTTCCTTCCAAACATTGCATCACTTAGCCTCACGCAGTCCTAAAAAGTGGAGGTGAGTGAGTCGCCCAAGCAAAGCAGGCACTGATCACCTCTCACTCACAGAGGAAAAGCAGCCAGCACAAAGCTGCACTGTCAACTCCTACCAAAGCTGGGCACCCCAGTGACAGTGCAGGGCTGAGAAGGACAGAAAAACTAAGACGGATGTTGCAGGTGCAAAATTGGATTTTTGAAAGAAGAGACTATAACTGACAAGTTTGCATATATATTAAGAACAGCAATATGGTGGCAGGTAAAAATAGAAATTGTTTTATTTATTATTTATTTAGAGACTCTGTCTCCAGAGGGTCTCACTCTGTCACCCAGGCTGGACAGCAGCGGCACCATCAGGACTAACTGCGTCCTCCACCTCCTGAGCTCAAGCGATCCCCCCACCCCAGCCCCTTCCCGAGCAGCTGGAACTACAAGCATGTACCACCATGCCCGGTGAAATTTTGTATTTTTAAAATAGAGACAGGGTTTCACAACATTGCCTAGGCTGGTCTCAAACTCTTGGACTCAAGCAATCGCCCCACTTTGACCTCCCAAAGGACTGGGATTACATGAACCACCACACTCAGCCTGGAATTTGTATGTTTTTAAATGTGTCACTGGATGAATATCTGTGAATGTGATTGCTACTGAAAACAAAAGGGAATGGCCATTGTCACGATAAATGGCATATTAAATGTGGAAGCAGAAGCTCGGGCTCTGATTTGAAAGTCTGTGCATGACTCAGCTTGGGCATGTGACGGCGTCTGATTCCAGGCTCAGAGAGTGAGCACGCTGCACTGTTTAAGAAATAAACACAGGGGCAGCCCAGGGGTGCCAAAGGTCATAGGCCTGGCATGCAGGACTTGTGGTGAGATGGCAGCCTGGACTAGAAGGCAGCATGCTTGGCCTCCCTGCCAGCATGGTGGGTGCAGCTGACATCAGCAGCAGGTGACAGACATGGGGGCCCAGGAAGCAGAGCTGAGGAGGTGCTGTCCTTACGACAAGACCCACAAAGGCCACACACATTATTATAATACAAAGCACTAAAATGTGTGCAGCCTAAAATGTGGAGACTGGAGGGGTGCACACAGAGGGCATGAAATGCACCCAGGGTGAGGTAAGACGCAGGCAGGGAGAACGTGACAGGCTCAGGGGAGGGTTGTCAGATGGCCAATAGGGGAAGCACATCTCAACAGGGCATGAACCAGATGCATGTGCCCACTGGCTCCAGTGCTACTGGGGGCTTCGTATGTGACAGTGATGATGAAGGTTTATCAGCCTGCAGAGACAGCAGTCCCTGCCACTGCAGATCAGAGCCCAGTGAGGACAGCAGGGTAAGGCATGTTCCCCACACAGGAAGGCTTTGACAGCAGCGCCCCAGACTTCTAAAAGGCATCTCAGCATCTCTGGGGCTGGGAGACAGCCTGCTGCCCCTGCCCTTCAGCTCCCTAGTCTGAGTGACGGGAACACTGCCACCACCCTAGCTGCTCACACTTGGAGGAATAAATTGAGTTGTCAGCGTGATGCTGACCAGGACAGAATGGCATCCTGCCGTATCAGTATGTTTTGCTTGTTGTTGTTGTTGTTAACATTAACACAATGGAAATTTTGGACATTGTGATAAACTATGAAAAAACAGAAGAAATCACACTGACGAGTTTAGCCTGTTTCTTTCTGGCCCTGTTTTCTAAACATTGTTCTCTATATAGGTAAGATTAAATTTTAAAGTCTGCCTTTTTGTAATCAATACCGTGAGCATTTTCCATGTAATTAGCACTGTGTCATAAGCATAATTGTCTGTGAGTACCAGATATCTCACCATGTGGATACAACATGATTATTTAACTATTCACAAATACATTTTAAGGCATTTAGATTGCTCCCCAAATTTTCATTCTAATAAACAACACTACATGTTTTTTTTCAGTTTTTTGCTTAAATCTTTATTCTTGTTTCTTAAGAAATAGGCTTTCCTGGCCAGGTGCAATGGCTCATGCCTGTAATCCCAGCACTTTGGAAGGCCAAGGTTGGTGGATCACTTGAGGTCAGGAGACTAGCCTGGTCAACACGGTAAAACCCCATCTCTACTGAAAATATAAAAATTAGCTGGGCGTGGTGGGGAGCACCTGTAATACCAGCTACTCAGGAGGCTGAGGCAGGAGAATCTGGGAGGCAGAGTTTGCAGTGAGCTGAGATCATGCCACTGCTCTGCAGCAGAGTGAAACTCTGTCTCAAAAAGAAAAAAAAGAAGGAATGAAGGAAAGGAAAGGAAGAAAGAGAGAGAGGAAGGAAGGAAGGAAGGAAGGAAGGAAGGAAGGAAGGGAAGGAAGGGAAGGAAGGAAGGAAGAGAAGGAAGGGAAGGAAGGAGGGGAAGGAAAGAGGGAAGGAAGGAAGGAAAAGAAAGAGGGAGGGAGAAAAAAAGGAAGGAAGGAAGGAGCTTTTTTTCAAATAATTAAAGCGTTAGATTTCATGGTTATCTAGTGGCCCCAATGTGGGAAGACCTTGTAAACAAATGTGTTTTGTTTTACTGTGTAATTGCTTTTCTATGAAATTGGCTGGAAAGAGGAGATTTCAGATGAGAACAAGAGGACTAATATGTCACCCATAATACAGCAAAACTTGCAGAAGCTTGCTGGACACAAAAACACAGGAGTCCTAGTGGTGCTTCTGCAGATAGTATGGGATGGATCCACACACCCTCTAGAGGCACCAAACTAGCAACCCAATAGCATTTCACAGGCACAAAACAGCCAGCACCCACGTATCAGGGAGAGGGTGCACACGGAGGGCACATGGGCAGGTACCTGCCAGCCTGCATGCACACAGCTGGTCACTCCACAATGTCCACGCATTTTCGTTGCTAAAAATTGCTCTTCATCCCCAATGGGTGTTTAACAAGAAAGATCTGCCCTTCCTCTCATAGCTCTTAAAACCTTAGACCTCCTCATTTGTTCCCAGGAACTTTTGCTTAGAGAATGATATTGGTGACAGTAGTTTCTATTCATGAGCACTTACTACAATCCAAGAGTTAGAAGCTGTTACTCACTAGCTATGTGATCTTGGATAAAGTTCACCTTCCTGAACCTTAAGTCCTCATTTTTAAAGTATCGTTAATGGTTTCACATGCAGACATGTTTAGGAGAACTTATGTTGAAATACATTTTTGAAAAAGGTGCTAATGGATGGATGGGCTGATGGATGGATGGATGGAGAGTTGGGTAGATACATAAATATAGCAAAATGATAATGGTACACCAAAGTGGTGAGTATATGGGTGTTGACTATAGTTTCTTTTAACTTTTCCATATCTTAACATAAAATATTGCTGAGGAAAACAGTATTGATAATGGTACCTACTAGATGGTGTTGTGCAGTGGAAGAAACGAGGTGAGGCAAGTAAAGTGTTGTCTGTATGGTGTTCGACATAAAGCTGTAAGTCAGTGTGTTATTGTTGTTAATATTTGTCACAACCAGCAAAATAGGTATTATAACTCTATTTTAGGGGAAAAAAATGAAACTAGACACTCAGATAAAATAGTAACAGGACGTAAACTAGTTAACATTCATGCTAGACTTGAGCCGGGCCAGCCTATCCCAAAGCTGTGCCCTGCCCACCTTGCCACCAGGCAGCCAAGGACGGAGCATGGGGTGTGCAGCAGGGTCTGCAGACTCACAGCTCCTGGTCTCTCACCTTGTCCCATGCCATGCCCTGATGTTTTTAAAGTCAACTTTTTATTTTAGAATAGTTTTAGGTTGACAAAAAATTTACTAAGACAGTACACAGAGTTCCCATGTATTCCTTACCTGGTTTCTCCTTTCCCTAACATCTTACGGTGTGACACATTTGTCACAATTAATCAGCCACTATTAACACATTATCAAAAACTACACTCCATGGACTATCTAGGCTCTATGGTTGAACAACAAACAAAAACAAAATACAAAAGAACCATAGTCCATAATGGATTCCTTCAGGATTTACCTAATGTCCTTTTTCTGTTCCGAGGTCCCATCCAAAAAACCATATGGCGTTTAGTAGTTATGTCTCGTTAAGGTCTTCTTGGCTGTGACAGTTTCTCAAATAAGTCTCCTTGTTTTTGATGGCCTTGGCAATTTTGCAGAGCACTGGTCAGATACATTATGAGAGGCCCCACTGTTGGGATTGGTCTGATGTCTTTACCATGATTCGACTGAGGTTATAGACTTAGGGTCACATCAGGGGCACCTGCTATCGGTGTGACTTGTTGCTGTTGATGTTAAACTTGCACCTGGTGAGAGAGCGATTCTCAGGGCCTCCACTGCAGAGTCACTCTTTCCCCCTTCCCATGCTGTCCTCTGTCATAGGAATTCACCGCACAGCCCACACTTGAAGGGTAGGGGGGAAAATGCTTTATCACCTTAAGGGCGGAGCACTTGGGTAAATTTTTTGGAATTTGTCTATGTGGGAGATTTGTCTATTCTCCATTAATTCGTTCACCCATTTATTTGTGTCAGTATGGACCCTTGGATATTTATGTTATACTTTGGTTTCTAATCCAAAACTACATAATTTATTTGCTGCTTTGACCCTTGGGAGCTCTTTCAGATTGGTTTCTGTGTCCACTTGACATCCTTTTGTTTTTTGAAGCACTTCCTTACTTTTTTGCACTGCAAGATGCTGCTTCAGGTTTATCTTGCATGTTTCCTGTCCACGTCCTAGAATCAACTATTTTCCTATGGAGCTCTGGTTCGTTCATTAAAGAATGATGTTTGAAACCAAGATCTGGGCACTGGGTGTGCTTGTGGCTTCTGAGGTGTCGTTGAATCTAGGCTATCTCAGTGACAAAGCTAGGAAATAAATGTGTGTATCCTCATGCTATTACTATTAGGTTAGTTGCATTTTAATGGCAAAACTGCAATTACTTTTGTACCAATCTAATTAGTTCTATATGTAGAGTGTTTCTACTTGTTTAAATATGTAGAAATATTTATATATGTATAATTATTTATGTGTGTGTATATAGATGTGTATCTCCATCTGTATCTGTATTAAGCTAAATGTGAGTTCATACTGATGCCTCCAACTCTAACTCATTGTCCCACATCACTGCAGCCTTCTTCCCTTAATTCTCTGTACCCTCCTACTCCAAGAATGAGACACCCGGCTCCAACCATCCACTATCCACTTACTTAATTGTTCATTTCCAGTCTAAGTGTATAGCGTCAGATTTGTCAACCTGTATCTTCATGGGAAGTAACTTTATCAGCTAGAGTGCCTTGCTTATGTGCAGTTCTTTCTGCCTTTAGTCCTATAGTCTCATTTTCAGAGTTACTTCAGTCAACACCCACCTCACCCCCTTCAATGAGGTTGTTGCATAAATTTGTAATACAGTTAGATTCATCCATCATAATCTGCATTCCTTCCTGGCATCCCCTGACTTCCTAATCAATTTTTTAATTTGAATACAATAAGGTTTTCATCTTTGTGTTGTAAAGTCCTGTGGGTTTTGACAAATGCACAGTGCCACATATTTACCATGACAGTGTCATACAGAATAGTTTCAGACATGCTCTAAGAAGAAACACAGCTTTGTGGAAAGAGCCTTTAAATATGTGATTTCCAACCCACTTATGTGATGCTGACTTCTCCCTCTTGCCCCACAACTCGGCCCCAGATTTCTCAATAGAAAAACAGGCACATCATCAAAAAGAGAAAACTGAGCCCTAGCAATAATTAGCTTGCAGCTTCATATATTTTGAAATGCAAGAAGTAGACTTTCTATGTCAAAGAAGAAAAAGTGAATCATGTAGATTAGCTAACGCAAACACTCACACCTTATTCCCAGGGAAGGAGGAAAATCAATGGATTCCAGGATACAACAGCTTCCAAACACACTTTGATTTATTGATTATGAGCCTGATGATGAGCAAATTGGTCTGCTCTACTGAATCTCCACGTGCTCATCCATGGAGCAAGGCTACTGTTAATCTTCAGCCCTCTGTTGCTCACATAGATGATGAGGCAGAGGCTAATTAAAATGACAGTTAAAACGTTTTGTTCACTGTGGCAAATTTTACCTCCCAAAGATGGCCACAGCATTCCCAGCACACATGCTCTTCTGCAATGTGGCCTTGCCCCTGCTCCATTAAGGCATAGAATTTCATTCACCTCTTGACTTAGTGCTTTGCACAGCACTGGGATGCACTTAGTGCCTTGCTTGTCGCAGTGGAGTGCAGGAAGAGGGCTCTGTGTGGCCTCAGAAGCCAGGAATCACCAAAGCCTTGCTGCTTCTGCCTCACTCACTGGGACACTTGCTCTTGGAGCCCTGAGCTACAATGTAAAAAGTCTTCCTCCCTGAGACCGCCATGCTTTGGGGAAGCCCAAGTCACATGGAAAGGCCACTTGTAGGTGTTCTGGTCAACAGGCTTAGTCTCTGAGTTATCTCAGCCCAAGAACCAGATATCTGAGAGAAGTTACATTGGACCTCCAGACCAGCGCATTATCCAGCTGAGTGCTGCCTGAATTCTTGACCCCAGGATTCATAAGCACCCAGTGGTGGTTGTCTTAAGCCACTGGGGTACTTAGCCACAGAGCAGTAGATCACCAGAACACTCACTACTGTGTCCTAGGTTACTGTTCTAAAGACTGGTGTATATTAACACCCTAGTACTCTCAAAGACCCCATGACACAGTGACTCATTATCTTCAGCTTACAGACGAGGAAACTGAAGCATAGAGAAGGAAAGAAACTTGTAGAAAGTCACAGTACAGTGAAGCAATGGGTTTGAAACCAGTCAGTCTGACCCTGAAAAAATGCTCTTACATGAGCAAAAATGCTTGAGAGGCACTTTGGGAAGGAACTGTTAGAGAAATTAAAGTTACCAAGCGTGCTGTCTGGGATCCATCTGCAGCCAGATGAATGATGTGGAAGTGTGCAGCTCTCTCCTGGTGGTGAAATGAGCCTCCTGTTAGAATGAGGAAGCCAAACTGTCTTCAAGGATCTTGCCACATTCCAGGCAAAACACCCACGTTAATTAATTTTTTCATAATTATTTCAATGGGAAGCATCTGCACCCAGTTGGGCATAGATAATCTGAGTAGGAACGCGGCTCGTTTACCCACAACTTGAGATGAGCAGACCAAATAGCTGGTTTTCCAACCATTAGATGAGAGCCCACACTGCCAGGTAGGATGCGGATGGTCACATTGGTGCCATCTGTTCCTGTGGCTGTGGCTCCCACTGAAACAGCTCAGCAGAGAGAACCGGCACAGGGCTCCAGAGAAAAGAGGGAGAGAGGGCAATGGAGAGGGAAAGAGGGAAGTGAGGGGGAGGCTGCCTCGGTGTGTGCTGAGAGCTCTCAGCCTTGAGCCCTCTGGGCGAATACACTGTCCGGACCAGCAGATGATCCTGCTGTCCCCTCACTTCACCAGCCGCAGGTCTGCACCCAGGCTACACCTGGGCTGAGAGAGGCGGAGGCTGGGCTAGCCACCAGTATATGTGGCTACCATCTGATTAATCTTCTATTCGGAGGCTGAAAATGCTCAGCAAGTCTTCATTGGATATCATCTCAACAGTCCTAAGAACCAAAATATTCGAATCTTGGTTCTCTCCTCCCTAATATAGTGGACTCTAGAGAGAACACCTGGTGCTGGCCAGCTCCAGCAATGGCTTGCAGGAGTCAAGGCACCCTTCTCACCTGGATAGAAGCCAAGCTTGTGCTTCCTGTGGGAGTGTGATCATGTAACCTTGTCCCACACAGAGCCACCTCCATGCACCTGGAGAGAGGAGAGCTGGAGCATGCACTTGCCCAGGAAGGCCTCAGTTCACATACGAGCCCCTCTTCAGTCAGATTTTATGTCAGGGTAGAGACCTGCCCTTTCAAGTCCAGCATCTCATTTTGAAGCCCCACATGCAGCTCTGAGGAAGCCATGCATGTTCCTCCAATACCTAGAGGACTGTGGACAGACCAGGGAACGTGCACACATTGCAGTAAGCAACACTGCCTATACACAACGGTAATTTCCCAGTGACTGCTCCAGGGACTGCTATGGCTTAGGTGTTTGTCACCTCCAAACCTCATGCTAAAATTTGATCTCCAGTGTGGCAATACTGGGAGATGGGACCTGGTGGAAAGTGTTTGGGTCCAAGGGGCAGATCTCTCATGAGTAGATGAATTCCCTCCCCTGGGTGTGAGAGAGTTCTGTCTCTATGAGCTCCTTCGATAGCTGCCTGTTAGAAAGAGTCTGGCACACCCCACTTCCTCTCTCACCACATGATCTCTGTGCGTGCATACCGCTTTCAAGGCTCTCCTTCCACTTTTTGCAGTGAGTTGAAGCAGCCTGATGTCCTCCTCACCATATGCAGATGCTCAGTCTTTTTTTTTTTTGAGACACACTCTCACTCTGTTGCTGAGGCTGGAGTGCAGTGGCATGATCTCGGCTCTCCGCAATGTCTGCCTCCTCAGTTTAAGTGATTCTCCTGCCTCAGCCTCCTGAGTAGCTGGGACTACAGGTGTGCACCAACACTCCAGGCTAATTTTTGTATTTTTGGTAGAGATGGAATTTCACCATGTTGGCCAGGCTGGCCTCAAACTCCTGACCTCAGGTGATCCACCCACCTCAGTCTCCCAGACTGCTGAGTTTACAGACATGAGCCACCACGCCCGGCTGATGCTCAGTCTTGAATTTTCTAGCCTACATAGTTATGAGCCAAATAAACCTGTTTTCTTGATAAACTATCCAGCCTCAGGTATTCTGTGATAGCAACACAAAGTGGACTAAGACAACAGCCCTCATGTAGTCTTTTGAATCTTTTTCTTTTGAGTTCAGTACAAGAGAATTTCCTATCTTTCCTTTGGAATTCATTCCAAAGAAGCAGATTCTTGTTAGCTTGCACCTGACAGTTGGCACTTCATTAAAAGGTCTAAGTAAAGAAGTCGATGTAGATATACTTTTAATTTTGCATCTTGCTCCCAATCAGAGAACCCAGAAACTAAACAGTTGAGAGCCATATGAACACACAGGCAGGGCAGGGTACACGGCAGCACTTTCTCGATGGCTTGAAACCTGCTTCCCTGGAGTTGACACAGGGCAGTGCATGTGGCAGAATCAGGGGAATCTGTTTGGGGTATATATGCCATCAATTCACGCTTCAGAGGCAAGTTTCTTCTCACTAGGGAAAGAAAAAGCAGTATGATATGAACATCCTCTTTGAGCCAAACACTTTCTTTGGGAAGGGGAATGATGGATATCCCAAAGTGCAGCGCAGGGTATGTGGGCTCACAGGCATCTGTGGAAAAGGAGAGGCACTTGTCAATTTCATATGGAAATATCAGGATAGCCCTGAAATGGCAGCTTGCAAGGAACCAGATGGAGCAGGCGATACCATGACACAATTCCGAGAATAATCCCAGTTAAGAAGGCCCAGCAAGCTGGAACCTGTTTTCCAAAGGAAAGTGCCCTTTTTCATTTGAGATAAAAATCTCAGGAAATGGGTGGATTTTTTTTCTAGCAATTAGATACATGCAAGGGAGTATTGTGAAAAGTTGGGGATAGACTGAGCAGCACATCAGTCAGACTGGGCTGCTGTCACAAGTTACTGTGGACTAGGTGGTTTAAACAGCAGCCATCTGTTTCTCACAGTTCTAGAAGCTGGACATCTGAGATCAGGGTACTAGCATGGTCAGGTTCTGGGGAGGGCTGTCTTCCAGGCTGCAGATGGCCACCTTCTCCCTGTGTCCTCACTGGTTTGCAGAGAGAGAACTCTTGTGTCTTCTCTTCTTAGAAAGGCACCGATCCCATCCTAAGGGTTTCAGCCTCATTACCTCATCCAAACCCAGTCACCTCCCAATGGCTCCACCTTCTAATACCATCTCATTGGAATTAGGGCTTCAATATATGAAGTTGGGAGATGGGGTGGTACACACACATGCAGCCCATAGCAGTTTGGCTCGCAGACATGCCTCTGGGTAATGAAGAAACAAACTCAGCTTCACTGAAGGCCCTCTCTTGAAGTGGGCACTTTTCCTTTTAAGAGAGGAGGTTTGTGGAGGTTTATGATCTGCTGCCATTGCCCCGCAGTGTGTGTCTTGGTGTCACCAAGGATCTGAGGACATACAGAGCATGTGGCACCTTCCCAGTGTGTCCACTCCAACTACCGAATCTTCACTTCACTTGACTGTAGAATAATTGTGAAGTCTGATTTCCTTTGTCTCACTATATTATCACACATTTGGGGTTAGTGGATGTCAGAAACTCTTGCAGCAGGAAAATAAAAACCTGAAGGAGTGGAACTAGGAAGTGCACATCCCTGGTTGCTAGCATCCAGTCTGAAAGCAGAGAGGCTCCCCAGGGAGAGGCCAGAAGGGCCAGCAGTGAGACCAGCACCAGCCTGGCAAGGGCTGCTTCTCTGCTGCAGAGGCAAACAGTTTTCAGAAGTTCAGATCCAACTGTGCTAAGCAAGCCGTCTTCTTAGTAAGAGCTGAGTGTTAGAAATGAGTGCCCAAGCCACGTGCAGCAACATAGAGGCCAAGACACAGCAGCCAGATTCCATCTCAGCAGTCAACATTGGGATGCTAACAGCTGGTGGAGGCCAGCGTCTGCAGAGGACACTATTGCTGTATTCATGTTACCAGCATGCTGCTTGAATTTCTGTTGGAAAAGTACTGATTCTTATTATTCACTTATATCCTGGATATATCCTTCATTCATGTCATCTATGTGCAAAGTGCTATGTTAAGTGTTGAAAAAAGGTGAGCAAAAAGGTGACCTATGCTCCCTTGGAGCTTACGGTCTAGTGGGCAAATGAACATTCACTTAGTAAGTGTCATGAATGCAAAGTTGTATGAAAGCATGGTGCGGGGAAGCATGACCTGAACCAGGGACCAAGGAAGCCTCCTCCAGGGACTCAATGTTTGTGTGAGATCTGGAGACATCCTGTTGAGGTGGTGGGCAGTGGGCCCTACAGCTGAAGGTGAACCACCTGGAAGTAATAGTTCTGCTTTGGGTGGACAATCAGCTGACCATCATTTTTATGTTACCCCCCCTCATTCAGTTTATAATTTTCTTTGGTGGTTCCATTGAGATCTAGGATTTGTTTTTCCCCTGCTGGAAATCTATGAGTTCTAATTTATGAAATTGTCATCATTCTTAGAGACAATCTTTGTGTTTTATTGGGCTTGAGTGCTGGATCCATTTATATTTTAACTTCTCAGCAGGGCTCTTGCACACGTGTATCTATAAATTCAGGGCCCATGCCTATGGTTATCCTGACTTGAGGTCTGGATTGCTCACTTACGGTCCAGGACAGACACAAAGCTTACTTGCTGGTTTATTAACATGGGGTGGAGACTGGGGAATTTCTAGTCCTCTGTCATGGAGAGAATTCTTTGAGGCTATGGGATTTATGCATGAGTTCTCCCTGGAGCAAACACCATGTCCTGTCTCCCCTCAAGGCATTAGAAACTCAGCCACACACCCCAAGTCCTGACTCCTGGAAATGAATTACCCATTGGCTACATAGTTTCTGTGCCTTCTCAGTGAAAGGGGTCACCCATGTCATTCCAGTTGGCCATCTTGCTGGAATGCAAGACCTATCATACTTCACAGATAAACACCAGTGACAGTACCAAATGTAAAAGACTTTATTTAAAACAGGAAAATATTAAAATAGAAAATGCAAATAAAATGAATTAAAATGCAGGAAGCCATTGCTTCCTGTGGCATACACTCATCTTTAATACATTTTGTGCAACCAACAGATGGATCGCATGGGCATGGGAGGGCCAACAAACACAGCTCCCCTGTGTCAGCCAGGCCCTGGGTCACAGTTACCCACTAACCCAAAATAGGGGTAGCTTGCAGGCAGCAGGGCACTGGGTGTGGTTCAGAAAGCAAGTTCGACTCTGTCGCTTACACTTTCTCAGTCTTCATTGTCTCATCTGTAACGTGTCATCTAGACCAGTCCCCAAGGCTGTTGTGAAAGCAAACTCATAAAGAGTTGAACCAGCTAGAAAGTAGCACTTGTACAATGCTGTCTGCCTTCCAGGAGGCACCACGTTTATAAACAGAAATCTGCAAGTTTGCCAGCTGTGCTCGAAATAAATGGCCCATCCAGTTTGTGCCGAGCCCTCCGACCATAGTGAGCTGTCCATCCTCAGTTCACATGGTGTGTATCTGCCTGTGTGCTCCCACTCAGCATCACGTACATGGGCAGCACCATGGAGTCAAATGAAACAAATCGATTGTGGAAACCTTTCCATCCTTTTTTTTCCCACTTGAATTAAAGAAGATTCAACCTTATATGTTGTACAAATTCTCCAGGTGAGAAAAACATCCCTCTCTTTACCGTAAGCACCGGGTCTCAGAATTCAGTGCACCAGCCCAGCCTCCCAGCTGGGACAGCGTTTCCTGTGTGCTCTTGCCAGCTGTAATGGTTCTGCAGTATGTGTGGAAACGGACTGTTGCATCGTATGAAAACAAACGTGTGTTTCTTGAAAATGCAATGTATCTTGTACTTCTTACAGCTCACTTCTGGCTCCCAAGGGCTCCCAAGGACCACGCAATGACTGTTATTTCTTGTTTCTTTCTTTTTTTTTGAGACAGAGTAGCCCAGGCTGGAGTGCTACTCTGTGCGATCTCAGCTCACTGCAACCCCCACCTCCGGGGCTCAAGCAATTCTCCTGAGTCAGCTTCCCAAGTAGCTGGGATTACAGGTGTACACCACCATGTCCGGCTAATTTTTTTGTATTTTCAGTAGAGATGGGGTTTTCACCATGTCGCCCTGGGTAGTCTCAAACTCCTGAGCTCAGGCAATCCTTCTGCCTCGGCCTCCTTATATTCATATGTGTATTTGTTTTTATTGTGTTTTCCTATCACTTCAGCTTGTTTGTGTTTGTTCATATGTGTTTACTCTTAAGGCCAACACTCTTGAATTTATCTATTTTGCTTCCCTGCAAAGAGGCTGACTGTAAGCATAGATCCTTACCAGGGCCATTCTCCAAATATCGCCTTAGAACCATGGCCACAGACTGCATTCACTGTCGATAAAGGCCACAAAAATGTCACAAATATATCTCTTGGTCAAAAAGGGGATACAGCAAGAGATGGTGGGTTAATCACTATAAACTTCCCCACCAAGGGCCTATCCAAATTTCCTAAAGTTGCAGTCAGTCCTGCTACAGAAGGAGTGGCAAAGGCAGATAAATGACCACACATGAGCCAAGTTTGTGATTGAATCAGTAAAGCACACATAGGAGTTGTTTTGACGTATATTTAAAACAAAGGAAATTTACTCAGCTGTGCAGATTAGAAGTCTAATACATAATGAGCTAAGGGCGCTTCTTCATAGGCAAAGCCTCCCGTCCTGGGCCACCAGGTGAAAGGGGAGTCACTCGAGGAGAGTGGCTGTCACTGCAGTACACTAAAGATGACCACGCGTTTCTTGACCTGCTTCCTGCATCCTTTTCCCTTGAATCTGGGCTGGCCCCACTGAGTCACTCGTAACCAATAGGACACAGCAGAAGTGATGTTCTGAGTCTCCTGTGGCTGATAACCAGGAGAAACTTGCAGCTTCCCCCCTGCAACACTCACCCAGAGCCCTGAGCTGCCACACAGGAAGTTCAACTAGCGGTGGCCACCGTGCTGGAGAGGCCCAGGCACCAGGTATGAGTGCAGCTGTCTCAGGCACCCCAGGGCAGTCCAGGCACCGGTGACCCCACATCAGGTGACCCAGTTAATGCCGATGGAGTAGAAGAGTCAACCAGCTGGTCTGATCTGAATTCCTGACCCACAAATTATCAGACAGAAGAAAATGGTTGTTGTTCAAGCCACCAGGCTTTGGAACCATTTGTTACCAGCAGTAGATAATTTAGAACAGTCGCCGCTCCCCACAGAGCGGTCATCTTTGCAGAATGATGCATGAGCCCTCGGGTTGCATCCAGGAAATGGGATTGATGGGAAAGCCAGGCAGAGGCATTGAAAGGGAAGCATTAACAGGCTGAGGCTCCTCCCCGCAAGTGAGATGCAAGGTGCAGCCAAAGACACACCCATCTCTAGCCTCTGCTCAAAATTCTCTTCCTCCTGGAACCTCCTAATTTTGTTTTCAGCTACCAGGATTCACCCCTTATCCCAGGATGCCTTACTGAGGAATGTTCACAAAACTTACATGAGCTCCCCCACTGTAGCCTACAAGTCAGAAGAGCCATCAGAAGAGGCTTCTGCCTGTCCTACCCTGGGCTCTGGTCCAGCCCTCAGCCTGCTTGTGGTTGGCTGTGATTCCAGTAAGTTTAACAGCTTCCAAGTGGCCTAATGTGATTCTTCATTCAGCTGACTGTGATATGGGAGAAATGGAAACATGACAAAGCAATTGGTTGAGACACAGCAGATGACGCCAGCGCTGCACCCGTATTCCCTTTGCACTCATGGCTCTAACTGCAAATACCCGCCATGGCTCTGTTGGAGGCTTACTCCACTCACAGCAGGGTGCCCGGTCATGTGCAGGGGAGGGCCAGAAATGTGGGGAGGTGAACAAACGGGAGCAGACCTCAAGCAACGGTGGAGGAGACTGGGGCTACATATTCCAGACTCCTTGCTCCTGGAGGGGAGCCCCTGGGAATATTCTTCCAGATGTCTGCAGTGGGGCTGACACAGCCACCCCCTGCTCATTCACCCACCCTGCACCGGCTCCTCTGCCTCCCTATCTCACCTCTCTACTTTCTTAATGGCACTTACTGGGATCACCTCCAAGGAAGCTGCTTGCCCTCCTACCCTTGTCTCAGAGTCACCTCTGGACCCCGCCTAAGCTGGAAAGACATTAAGAACAAAGGGATCAGTTTCTAGTGGCACTTGAACATGTGTGTTATGTCAGCTCCTTCATAAAATCTTTGTTTAAGTTATGGTAAAAGAATAAGGTGTGAAACCATGAAGGAAAAGAAAAAGGATGTGGAGCAACAGGAAACAAAGATGTCAGCACATTTTGGAAGACGAAAGTTCACAAAGGAGTGGTGATTGTGCAGTGTGGCTGAGTCTGCAAGTTGTAACAGGTAAAGCACCCAGTCCTGTCTCCCATCTTCAGGGCTCAGTGGCAGACATTTCTTCATCCCAGCAGGTGACCAGTCAGAATGCCTCCAGCCTTGGTGACTCGGGGCACGGGGTAGGGGGACCGAGGGCAGACCAAAGTCCACAGCGTGATGAGCAGTGGGGCCCGGCCCCTCCAATGCCCAGGCCACAGTGCTCCTTAGCCCCCCTGGCTCTTACCCCAAGGCAGGAGGCTGGGGGATTTGTCCCTAGAGAAAGTGAAAGTCTCTATGTTAGTCTTCTAGGGCCGCCACAACAAAATGCCAGACTGAGTGACTAAACAACAGAAATTTAACTCTGTCAACTCTGGAGGCTGGAAGCCTGAGGTTGGCAGGGCTGGATTATCCTGAGGCCACTCTTCTTCACGTGGCCGCCTTCTTGACACGACTTCACGGGGTCATCCCTCTGTGTCCGTGTCATCTCTTCCTGTAAGGACAGCACGCATGTCAGATGAGGGCCCATCCTAACAATGCCATTTCCTAACAATGCCATTTACACTTAATCACCTCTTTAAAGACCTTGTCTCCAAATACAGTCACATTCTGAGGTATGGGGGGCCAGGATTTCACCATATAATTTTGGGGGAACAAAATTCAGCCTTTAACAGTCCCCAGAGAAAAGACCAATGTACAATGTATGCTGTTGTACAGAAGCTAAAGAAATCTAAGAGACAGCCTGCAGCCTAATCAATACTATGGAAAATCTCACCAGTTAATCAGTGCCATATATGCAGAGCATCTGATTAGCCTGTTGGTGATCCTCAATGTTAAATAACAGCCAGTGATTTCCTGACACTTGAGAACACCTGTACCATGAAAAACAAACAAACAAAAAAGAGAGACCTGAACAAATGGGCGAGGGTCAGGGGAAGGATTCTGATTGATAGAGAGACAATGCAGGAAGTAGAAAGTGTCTTTCAAAAAATCTATACAGTTAATATTTTCAGAGAGATAAGGAATGAAATCAACTTCCTGAAACCAAAAAGGAAAGTTGTGTAAAAGCAAAAGCGAGAGAACAGAAAGAGTAAACAAACAAAAAGAGTAAACAAAAGGAAATTAAGGAATATGATACCCAAATACTATCCCATAGAAGGCTTGGAGAACGATTGAGGAAATGTCCCATAAAGTACAACAAAAGGAAAGAGGTAGACAATGACAAAAGCAAGCAAGAGAAGGGGAGACAGAGAGAAAGAAAGAAGGGAAGGAAGAGAGGGAGGGAGGGAGACAGGGAGGGAGGGAGGGAGGAAGGAAGGAAGGAAGGAAGGAAGGAAGGAAGGAAGGAAGGAAGGAAGGAAGGAGGCAAGCAAGCGTGGGTTAGAGAATTCATTGAACATCAAAGCCCTTCAAATCAACATTTTAGAACACCTAGGTGGCAGGGGACTCCATCAGAGCTTCTAGAGAGAAGGAGCAGCTGCAGCAGTGAAGGGATATAAAGATGATGCTAGATCTGTTGAAGTGAAGGGGTATAAAGATGATGCTACCTGTTGACAGTATTGGAAGTGAGAAGAGTATGGGGCAAGGCTTTCAGAAGTCCAAGGAAAAATCATTTCCAAAGTGGAATTCTATACTTTTCCAAACTGTCAGTCAAACGTGGCAGTAGAATATGGCCATTCCAGGCATGCAGAGACTGCCTCCCACGCACTGATGTTCTGAAAGCTTCTGCAGTGTGTGTTGCAGGGACAAGTTTCCCTGAGATAAGACCTGAGATCTAGGAAACGAAAACTGTAACGTCAAAGGGAAGCAAGGTGAGGCATCAAAGAGCAATCAGCTTCAATGGAGCAGAATGCCAGGAGTATGGTCCCAGGAAATAAGAAGGAATTAATAGGTCATCTGATATGTTTGATTATAGCCTGAAAAATTGTATTGAGAGGGTGTTAATGGGTGTGGTAAAAACTACAGCAACTGAAGCCAGAAGAAAAGAGGCATAAACCAGTGCACTTGGCTTAGCAGTGAACACAATGTGCATAGTCAAAATAATGACCATATTAGGGGATGAAGGAAAGAAGTGACAAAGGGGGTGGGGACAGAGGTTTCCAAGAAAATGAACTCTTCATCCACCAGAATAGTCGGTCAGTGATAGGTAGTTGACAAATTGATAAATCAAGAAATTAAATATGCTTAACTCCTTAAGAAAGAAGTAAATACCAGATGGATCCACTAACAAAGTTCAAAATGCGTCTTTGGGAAAGAGCCTCAGAGGTAGAGAAGTATCCAAAGACATTGCTGCTGGTGTTTTATTTTATACATCTTTTGGTGTCATGTATTTTACCAAACACTTTGAGCATACTCCTTTGATGATAAAAATTATTTTAGAAACTAAATATATACATATACTTATCAGCAATTCTACTCCTAGCTATATAGCCAGCAGAAATACATCTATATACTCATCAAAAAAAAAAAAAAAAAAAAGACTAGAATGTTCATAGCAGAGCTATCCATAGTAGCCCAAAACTAGAAACTATTCAGATGCTTTTCCACAGGGGAATGGACGAACAGACTGCAGTGCATTCCTGCAACAAGAGCCTAGCGAACGGATGGTCCATCACTGCACACACAGGGGAGAGTCTCACACCCAGAGCAGAGGACTCAGACACCATCGTGCATGTACTATGGGACCTATAGGGCCTACCAAAGCAGGCAAACAGAATGTGGGCTGTTGTAATTCAGCAAAGTGGGCACCACTAAGGATGAGGGACAGTGAGGGGGCACAGGAAGGCCTTGGGAGTTATATGGTGCTGTTCTTAGTGCCAATGCTGGTTACATATGTGGTGGGCCTTCCCCAAGCTGTGTACTGATGCACAGAGCATTTCTCTATGAGTGTTCCACATGGTATACAGTCATATGGGAGATATATATCACATTTTAAAGAAGAATGAAGGGCACAGGAAAAGCCAGTATAAAGTGTGTGACCATTTACTGCTATTTGGATCTGACGAATAAGGAGAGTGACAGTTGTCAGTCCCACTGATTCCAGCCGTAATTCTGATGTAATAATAGAATATCTCACGATTTTAGGATCCTTCCTATTCCTAAACGGCCTGCATGCTGGACCCCATGGCACCCTGAGGAAAGCAGGCGTGCTGAGGGGCACTGGTGAGGAGGGCCAAGAGGCGTTTGCAGAGGTTGGGCTGCTGGGGTGGAACCAGCTACTCACCTGGAGGAAGGTGAAGCATCATGGGCAGCATTCAGAGGGCGCCAGGATGCAGGAACGAGCTGAAGCCACCCAGACACGGAAATCCACTTCTTGGACCAGATCACGAGTGCCCCTCACCCTCCTCAGGGGCTCCCGTCTCTGCTTCGCTTCCTCCTGAGCTCTGTGTGCTCCCACTCGAGCAGTGCCAGCGCCGCAGCCCCCTCCCTCTCAGGCAAGCTAAGCCTGAATCTGTGAGAAACGAAGGCCAGCTTCTCCCTGGCCAGGGCCAGAGGCCAGTGACACCGTTTGGATGTTTATCCCCTCCGAATCTCATATTGAGATGTACCCCCCAGTGTTGGAGGTAGGGCCTGGTGGGGGCTGTTTGGATCACGGGGACAGATCCCTCATGGCTTGGTGCTGTCCTCAAGACACTGAGTGCTCTGAGATCTGGTTGAATAAAAGTGTGTGGCCCCTCCTGTCCCTTGCTGTCATACTCCTGCTCTGGCCCTGTCAGCTCCTGGTTTTCCTTCCTCCATGAGTGAAAAGTCCCTAAGGCCTCCCCGGAAGCGGAGTAGATGCTGACGCCATGCTTCCGGTACAGCCTCCAGAAGGATGAGCTACTTAAATCTCTTTTCTTTATAAGTTATCAGCCTCAGGTATTCCTTTATAGCCTTGCAAGGAGGGCCGAACACAGTCAGCAAATGGAGTAAATGATAGCAGCTCCCCCGTCCAGCAGCAGCCTGGCGCAGCGGCCGCAGTTCCTGTTTATGTTTATGATGTTGTTATATGGTGATCTCTTTAAATTGAGATCCACAGAAGGGGCTGGCCTTGAGGACAAAGACACTCAAGACGCCTCCCTGTGAGGAAGTCCCCTCCCTTGGATGTAGTGATTCAGACCAGCAGGAGGTGGAGAGGATCAGTGCCGGGACCCAGGTGGTGACGCAGCCATCCTCTGGTGTTTGAGTTGGGTTGTAACCAACAGTCGGTACATTTGGTTTCACAGTCCATTGCCTCCCTGCCATTTAGACCTAACTAACATCAGAAGATTTATTTTTTTACGGCTTACAATATAAGGGTTGCTAAAAAAGCAGGGGTGAGAGGTCATAAAAATAGACCTGGGCCTAAACACATGCAGGAAACAAACGTGTGTTGGGGGGTCTGCGTGTAAGACCCTTTGCCTGAGAAGCCTCCCGTTCCTGTAGTTGCTGTTCAGCTTCTCTTTCTGTCCGCATTAAGAATATTGAATCTGCCTCTTTGTCGAGTACAGCTCTCAGTACTTTGTCATTGCACGGCGAACATTAGATGATGATAAATAATGGAAATAACCTTTACAATAATGCAAAGAAATGTAATCCAGCCAGACAGGTATCAGTACTGGAAAGAAAATGAACCATAAAACACCCGTGATGCAATACGTTTCCAGAGAAATAGTTCGGGAGGCAGCCAGTATCTTGCAGAAGCCGGTCCCAGATCTCGGGAGGCAGGTGTCTGGCGAGGGCATAACTGCTGAGGACCCCCAGCTGTGCTGGCCCTGGTCCATGGAGGACGCAGACTGTGGAAACATCAACCTTGCTCCTAAAAACTGACTGCAGGAGAAACAACGCAGCCGGGGTAGCCATCAGAAAACATGATTTTTCCAAAACCTCAAACAACAGTGGATAATTTCCAGCCAAAGGACAAGCAAAAGCTCATCAGAAACTCCATGAAGAGGGAAGAGAAATGCCAGCCAGTGGGTCCTGGCCTGTCTGAGACAGCCCAGAGTCCAGCACTTCAGACATCTCCAGGGTGTCTCAGAGAAAGGCAGGTAGTGACGTGGCAGGGGACTGGAACTTGGAGGAGTGGACTCTACCGCGGGGTCACTGAGAACTGGGTCCCTGATGGCCGGTGCCCCTTCCCGTGACAGATTCCACACAGGAGCTGCAGACCGTGGACCCCTGAAGTGGACAGGCACTCTGGCCATGCCCTGCGAGGATGAAAGCCCTCCCCCAGTGACCTGCAGGTTTCAAGGGGCTTCCCCCTCCCACGGTCACCCCCTTGTCCTTCATCTTGCAGCTGTTTCATTATCTCCACCCTGACGTTGAACTGTGTGGAGTATGACCCCCCGCCCCGGCCCCACCCCAGCGACTCACTGAAGGTGAAAGAGATTCCCACGAGGCATGCAGGTGTGGAGCCTGTTTCCCAGGGGCCTGGGAAGGCCCGCGCAGCACACAGCCTGGAAACGCCCGGAGCTTCACTTCGGGCATCACCACAGGCTCTTCTCCTGGCGGGGTCATCTGCCTTGCTTTCTCCCAGATCCATGCTGTCCAGTGTGGGACCCCCCAGCCACGGGCAACTGTTTACTTTTAAATTAGTTAAAATTAAGTAATATTAAAATTCAGTTCTGCAGTAGCATGAGCCAAGCCCCAAGTGCCCTGTAGACTCAGCAGGTGGCACGGTCAAGCAGCATCTCCGTCCCCCAGGAGCCTCTGCACGGCTCTGATGTGGACCTTCCCTCCCCAGCTGCTACCCGGTCTCCAGCTCCTCTCGCCCGCTCCTTTCCTGGGTTACCCAAGAAGCTGCCAGTCCCTCCCACTCTGCCCTGCTGAGCGTGACACACTGCCAGAACTGGAGCCAAGTCCTCCCCATGCCCTGTTGAGCCCACAGGGCTTCCCTTTAATAGGTGTCACCGGCCACAGAAAGAAGCATTGGACATAACTCATTCCTTTCTGGATTCGCCTATTTTTATCTTCCTTAGTGGCTTGTAGATTGCATAAAGCCAGTGAGTGACTACCAGCCACGATTTGGGGCCTGCCTGCATGGGATTCTGCACATCGTGGAAATGTTTCTGGAGAGCATGAGTTACCTTTGGGAACACGGTAGGGGGAAAGTCTGCCGTCCTCATCATCGTGTGGTCATGAATGACACTCCCTGGGCCCTGTCTGGGCACTACCAGGTGTGGGTGATGTGTCCTGCATTCAGCAAAGAGGCTAGCATCAACGCTGCAGTGCCTGAGTGCTGGGTGGAGACACGAGGGCCCAGACCTAAGGCAGCTGGGAAGATACCATGGAGAAGCTGTGGCCCGGAAGATGAATAGTGTTGAAACAGTGACAGGTGATGAAAAGGCCACTGCAAATACAACCAGAGCAAAGGGAAAATCAGGGAGAGGTGGGGAGAGGCCTGGAGAGGGAGCCGGGCAGCACCTGCCCTTGACAATTACATTTGCATCCGTGTTCGGAGATGAAGTCAGCCTCTCGTTTTCCTTTCTCTGACTTTTCTTCTCTGGTTTTGGCATCAAGATTTTATCAGTTTTATAAAATGAGTTTCTCTGTTCTCTGTAGGTGGTTCTTATCTGTTCATTTAATTATTGATAGAATTCATTTCTAAAGTAAGGTAGACTTTTTTCAACTATGCTTTCTTCCAGTCACTGTTCTTTTCCAGAAGTATCCATGAACCTGTTTCCACGCCAACAACAGATGCGACGTGGGCCTGTTTTGTGCTGTAGCTAATAGGATGCCGAGTCCGGCTTCTTTTGTTCATCACTGTGCCTCTGAGATTTATTCCATGACCATTTGGGTGCCATGACGGCTTGCCCTTCTATCACTGGCACTCATTGGGCTTCCAGGGCAGGGCAACCATGAGTCAGACTCCTTTGAACATTCTTACAGATGCGTTTTGTGAACACATGAATAATTGTTGTTGGGTATTTACACAAATAAATGTCCATTCATTTACGGGAGTGGAATTGTTGTTGTGTGATGTATCTATATGTTCAGCTGTAAGAAATGCTCACCATTTCCCCAAGTGATGGCATGAATTTACATCCCGCCAGGAGTGCAGGGGAATTTTAGTTTTCCCACATTCTCCGTGACACTTCCTATTGCCTCTTGGCTGTGTCTTGGCCTTGCTGGAGGGTCCATGCATGTGCTAAGCATCCTGGGTTGGGCATGTGTGCACACACAGTAGGCCTGGCCTCAAGAGGAGGGGCCTCCTCTCTTCCCCTCCTCCTTCCCACTTGTCAGCCACAGTGTCTGCCCCTGTGGACAAGGTGTGGTTGGCAGGAGCAGATAGGGGACAGAGATGTCACAGTCGCCCCCAACTCAGATTGTCACAGGAAGCGGCTCATGCTCTCGTACATGGCTTGCTTTCTCATCTGGGCATTTGGCAGGTTCTTCTCAGGCCCACACTCACCTTCATATGCCCAGCCTGCTGCACAGGCCCTGTGTGTCCGTCCACTTGCCCCTCAGTTGGGCTCTACTGGACGGCACCTAAGACCATGTCTGGTCCCTGGGGACCGTGTCAGCCTTTGTTCCTGGCCCAGCCAGGGCCTGGCCATCTCCACAGAGTCGCACCCTCCTGGCCTCACCCCTGAGACTGCTAGCCAGCCGTTCGCCTTGCAGACTCTCCAAGCAGGAACCGGCTGGCCATCCGCCCGCAGTGCTGGACATGCATGGAGCCCACAGTGTCCCGTGGCAGCTGCGCCCCCGCAGCCTGAGTGAAAAACAAATGCCTGCCTTCTGTGGACGGAACCCAGGCTGAGCAACTGTCAGTCCTTCCAAATGCTTCTCAGCCTCCAAACCCTTTGTGAAGGCACAGGCTTTGAGGCATCTAAGTTGGTTCCGCTCTCTTATTTAGAAAACAGGCAAAGGCTGCTGGGGGTGGGGGCAGGGAGGTCCCTGTCACATCCTAGGGTGTGTCTCTTTTGATGTGGAGCCTGGGGTGGAGCTTCCAGCTGGACCTCCTGTTACAGAGCAAGTGAGCAGAAGAAAGAAGGAGGGAGGGAGGAAGGGGGAGGGAGGGAAGAAAGGGGGAGGAAGGAGGGAGAGAGGAGGGAGGGAAGACCGAGTGAGGAGGGAGGGAGGAAAGAGGGAGGAGGTAAGAAGGAGGGAGGGAAGAAGAAGGAAGAAGGGAGGAAAGAGGGAAGATGGAGGAAGGAGGGAGGGAAGGAAGGGAAGAGGTAGGAAGGAAGGAGGGAGGAGGGAGAAAAGAAGGAGGAGTTAGGAAGGAGGGAGGGAACAGGGAGGAAGGCAGGAGGAAAGAGGGAGGAAGTAGGAAGGAGTGAGGGAAGAGGGAGGAAGGAGGGAGGAAAGATGGAGGAAGGAGGGAGGAGGGAGGAAAGAGGAGGTAGGAAGGAGGGAGGGAAGAGGGAAGAAGGAGGAAGGGAGAAGGAAGGGAGAAAAAAGGGAGGAAGGAGGGAGAGGAGGAAAAAGGAAGGAAGGGAGGAGGGAGGGAGGGAGGGACAGGCCTTCAGCACGCCAGCATGTGCTAAGATACATTCTTGGATAAACCAGGGACCTCAGGTGGGCATGAGAAGGGGAGACACTCAACTTGGCCACTCCCCCAACTAGAGCAAGACCTGGATCCACCAGGTGCATCAGAAGGAAGCAGGGCCTAGGACCCACTCCCAAACCTCTCTGCCACCTCCACAAGAAGCCACTCCCTTCAGATAAAACCATTCCCCAAAATGTGGCCAATCTGCAGGGCAGGGGTTCCACCAGAGAGAATTGCTGGGGGGTTTCAGCACTAAACACTAACACCCATGGAACGTAAATTGACTTTGTCCCTCCACAAACTGGTCATTTTTCATCACGAAACCATGAGCAGCATGACCTTTACATGTGGATCAACAGCGCTCGGTCCTTTGACAGCCAGTTCCTTTGACTTGGCCACTTGGTAGTGACCATTCTACCTAAGGATGTGTGACCCAGCGGTGGTACAAGGTGGCTGGACCTCAGTTCGGATGGTGACAACTTCAGCCGAAGCACATTCGTTCTGGCTGGCTGTCCTCTGCTTCTGTAACTTTTATTTCCTCAGTGTGAACAGCACTGCACTTGAGGGACTGGAAGGGGGTGCTTCCATAACTGTCATTGCTATGGCGCACGTTTACTTTTGCTCTTCAATTTAAAATTCAGGTCTTCTACATATCTTTGCAACTAGGGAAGAGAAAGCAGGTCTTTTAATTCCAGAACCGCAGTGCACACATCACGCTCCAATGTGGGCTGTGCAGGAGCTCAGCGCCTGGAGGGTTTCAGGTTGCAGGACATCTCCCTTGGGGGCTGTGTCTGATGCCCTGCAGCCAGCCCTGCCGATGGAGCCTGGCTGCTGCCTGTGTTCCCAACGATGAGCCCTTGTGCCCTGGGCTGTTAAGGCTCTGTCTCTGCTGTGAGCTGAAACGCTTTCTCTGAAGAGCCCTCACGGTGCAGAAATAGTGTCTTTGGGTCCTGCTGAGCCCCTACCCCCAGCCCACCGCTGGCACAAGGTGCAGGCACCAGGCACTACTTGGGGCTTCCCCAACCACCTGCATTTTCTAACCACCTGCACTTATTTTCCAACGAAAGGCCAATAAAGAAAGTCACAAACTTCACTTGCAACCTGTGGGCAAAAGGGCAGGGAAGGAAAAGCCCAACCACAAGAAATAACAATCTTGACAAACTTTTTTGCACCTACACACAAAGCCTTGCCTTCAGCTCAGAGACTCTTGGACTCAGGTCAAGTTGCCCTGCCCTCATGCACAGCAAAAAACCTTGTCAAAGAGCCGGGAGCTTTCATCCAGCAACTGTCAGGATGGAAACATGTCTTCCCATTTGCACCCTGTCAAAGGAATGAGCAAGCTGTTTCGCGGCCACAGTTATCCATTTTCTAAAACAAAAGGTTCACATCAGGTAATCACCTTCATTAGACCATGTTGTGTGTTTTGTGTATGTAAATGACGTCTCTGCCTTGTGGGAGTGGGCACCCCAGGAACTCTGGCTTCTATGACACGCAGATGCCGAGTGACATTGCTGAAGGCAGCCTGCTTGCTAAGGCTGCATCTGTTTGCTATTTCTGACATCAGCGATCAGGCCCCTAACACACCACATTCCCTAGGTTTCTTGGTAGAGCCAAACATATAAACCTGCGGATCGAGTTCCCCCAGCATGGAGAATGAGAATAAAGAACAAATGTGATTCTCAAGCAGACACACCAGCTTAGGCATGAGAGCTCTGGTGCGTGTGTGTGCAGAACCTGCAGAGTTGGGCCAGAACTGAGGTCAAGAGGCAGCCCCATGCCACTGCCTTCCTCCTCAACACCACCAGAGAGACTGGGACTGTGCCCCAGTTAGAGAAGTACTATATTCCCCCTATCCCCCCAGAGCCCAGCCCAGGCCCCAGGGAGACCACAACACACAAGAAAGACAGGGGCTCTACCTCGGGGAGCTTACCAGTGAGCAGGAAGGCAACTCTTCCACAAGTGGGTACTCAGATGTGTGAGTCCTCATGAGCTCAGGAAGCCCAGCATGGGTGTTCCCACAGGGGTCAGGGAATGCTGCTGGCAGGTGCCCAGGCAGCTGTAGTGACTCCGCCTTCCTCTCCGCACCCCTTTGTGTAGCCATGGAGATAGCACTAAGGCTGGTGATTATGGCGGGGACACAGCCATGACCCTAATGAGCGATGGCTCTTTGAGTTAGCGCTAAGGAAAGGCAATTAGAGGAAATTGTATCCTAAGATGTGGGCCTGTGTGGGATCGCTGCCGCATGAAACAGACTGGGCTCGTCGCAACTTCATTCATTCATTCATTTATTCATTCATTGTCCTAAGAGGCTTCCATTTTGCATCCCTTTACCTCTGCTCCCTCCAGAATTGTCCACAGTGAGCTCTCAAGCTCAGTTCCAAGACAAAAAGTTGGGGAGGAAAAAAACAAAAACTAGCTTTTAGGATCCCAAAGCGAGGGGAGTGAGAAGGAAGCCAGGCAGCGGCGGGCATCCCTTCCCCACGTGGTACAGACTTCCAGAGCTCAGAGACCATGGAAGATGCAGGTTCACGTCATGAGTCATCTGAGTGTGAGCCTTTCTGGTCCACTGAAGAGGTGTTGGTATGTTTCAGCTGGTGTGTTTGAGCGAACGACATGCCGACTCCCATACTCACGTATAAAACCTAGGAATGTCACTGACCTTAGGTGGAAACGGAACCCGGTAGAAATCTGGCTTTGTGGAGACGGCCATGAGAGTGAGCTAGGACATTCTGCCAGGGTAGTCCTGACCACAGGGGGCCCGCCAGTGGCTTGGGGTCGACCCTCCTCAGCATCACGTGGGCTCCCAGGGCTCAGTGCCTTGGTAGCTTCCCACCCCATCTGCCAAATGAGCCATTTTACTCTGGTGGTGCCTCCATGGTGGCCTCCAAAACCTCCGTGTTTCTATCTCCTCATGACCCCAAGAATCATGAATTTGATTACACCAACACCTGGTTATGTCATTGAGCACTAAGGAATATAGCTGTTAGTTTTATATCAAATGATTTTATTGATGGATGAATTTTACTAACGCCAGCCATGTCCAGGGTGGGGACGGTCGGGAAGTGAATGACTCATGGCCATGGCAGGCAAGGCAGCTGAGGAGGAAGGTCTCAGGCGTCCTCCAGTGGGTTTCACGATCTTATGCCGGAGTTTCTCTCGGGGAAATGAGAGCTGTCATTGCCTTCTGCACACCTCCAGTGGGTAGCAGAGATTCAACAGATAGGTAGAAATATGCTTTAGAAAATTACGAGTTATTCAACTAAATGAGCACACCGTTCTTGGGTAGAAAGAGCGGCACTGGAGGAGTCATATCTAGCCCATCCCTCAATACTGGTGCTGGAGATCCCAGACCCCATACTGGTGGAACTCAGTTGAGCTACTCCCAGCTTTCTCTTATTCCCTTGGGGCCAAGTAGAAAAGAAGTCTGTCTTCCCTGCGATGTGGGGGAACAGCAGCAGATCCCAGCCCCACATTCGTTTCTTGCAGTTAGAGAACTGCCCTGGTCATAGCAGGTGTGAGCACAGTTTCCCCCTCAGCCTTCTCTGCATCGACAATGCCTTTTTCTGAATCAGCAGCCATAGATGAGCCCTCCATTCACTGCTTGTTCCAACTTGCTTACCATGACTTCCTTTTTCTTCTCCAACTCTGCAGACCAACAAAGCCGTGGCCAAGGGGGACTTGCACCAGGCCAGCACCAGCTCCCGGCGGGCCCTGTTCCTGGCAGTGCTGTCCATCACCATTGGGACTGGCGTCTATGTGGGCGTGGCCGTGGCCCTCATCGCCTACCTCTCCAAGAACAACCACCTGTGAGCTTCCTGCGAACGAAGGGGGAGCGCCCGGGGCCAGGTCTGTGTGGACGTGGAGGAAGCAGACATACCGCATGATGCTGTACAGTACAAATGATCGCCAAAAGACGCCACGAAGCCCTGGGGTTTCCTACCCATGAATTTCTTTTGTTTTTATCCTTTAATTTCATGTTCACAGCACTGTGTAGAGCACCAGACAGACGGGCACTGCTAATCCTTCCAAAGGAAAGCTCCAAAGATCCCAGCCCGCAAGGCTGTCTCTGGATGGATTCTGGTGGATGAATGGCAGCGCGGCTCTCTGCAGCCTGCCAGTGCCCAGAGTGCCGCCGCATGAGCAATATACAAACAGTCCAAAAAAGTGTTTATTTTTTATGGAACACGGTGCAATAGGCAGAGGACAAGGGACACATCACTCTTCTGTCTGTGGCCCTGCTGGAGTCCTTTGTGCCCCTCCTGAGTCCACATGCCTTCCCTGCAAGATGAGAATGGGGCTGGGAAGAAAGAGGTGACACCATGGCTGGCAGGAGCCCCGCTGCACTGCTCTGCAGACCCATTGGCCTGACCCTGGAAGCAGAGCCAGCCCGGGACCTGCCCCTGTTCCTTTCCCTTCACACCACCCCAGCCTCAAGATGTCGAGCCACTCCAGAACGTGTCTCACTCCACAGCTACCCCGCAGCAATACGCACTCTTGGGACCTCACTGATCTAGGATGGGGAGGCAGGCCACCGCCCCTCCCAAGACTCCTCAAGAAAGAGCCCCACGGTTGCTCCAGAAACTCAAGGCACTGCAGCCGTGGGCACTGCCTCAGCGTAAAGACACAGGGGCGCCTCCCAATCACCGCGCTGGCGGATGCTCACCCCGTCATAAGCAGAAACTAGTGATCCTGGAAACGAGATGGGCCTTACTCTGTCGACTAAATGAATAGCTATTTTCTTGTCATTTTTTAAAGTGCAACTCTTGCTTCATGCTGCTTAAGTTACCAGACGAATGCTGAGAAATAAGTAATCACAGACATTTTAATACCATTTCATTGCTGTTTTACGAGTGTTCATTACTTAACAAAAAATTATCTTTTAGCTTTTTCGCTTAAGACTTTTCTTTCTGATGAATAGCTGTCGTTGGGTTTCATTTATACTTTCCCCTGTGGTTTAAGGAACTGCAGAGCCACCCAGGCCTCCACCTATGAAATAGTAGGGGGTTCTCTAGGAGAACCGAAGTCCCTGCCGCTTCAGTTTCCACCAATAAATATGATCGTCCTAATCCCCTCAGTGGACGCAGAGACCCCCCTCTCCAGGACAGTGGCTCCGCCTGCAGCACTTGGCAAATTCCTGAGGCCTGGGTCAGCCCCAGGCTGACTTGATTGGTCAAGATGTAGCCTAGTAACTGCAACGTGAAGCCAAGGTTGAGAACCACTGCCCTGGAATAAGGACTGCAGGTTTGATCCTTCTTCCTGACACTGTCCTTCTTGACCTTGAACATTTAATATTCTGAAAATTATTAGCACTGTCTTCCCGGGTCAAATTTGAGATCCATCTAGCATGTGTCTCTACTGGATGGTTCACAGGGACTATAGGATTTTAACCCTAAGAAGTAGATAGGGAAGCCAGCCAACACCCTTGTAGGAGTTAGAGTCACCAGCCATGGAGGGCATAGGTTTAGGCTCAAACCAACCTGGATTTGAATCCAGCTGTGCTACTTTCTAGCTCTGTGATCTTGGGTAAAGGTTTACACCTCGGTCGGGCACAGTGGCTCACGCCTGTAATCCCAGCACTTTGGGAGGCCAAGGTGGGTGAATCACGAGGTCAGGAGTTCGAGACCAGCCTGACCAGCATGGTGAAACCCCTGTTTCTACTAAACATACAAAAAATTAGCAGGGCGTGGTGGTGCGTGCCTGTAATCCCAGCTACTCGGGAGGCTGAGGCAGGAGAATCACTTGAACCTGGGAGGCGAGGTTACAGTGAGCCGAGATTGCACCACTGCACTCCAGCCTGGGCCCAACAGAGCAAGACTTCATTAAAAAAAAAAAAAATGTCTATACCTCTCTGAGCTTCGTCTCTAGGTCTCTAGGAGAGGATAATCAATAAGGCCCATTTTGTGGGGTTGCTGGGGAAGGTGCTAGGCACAGACCATGGCTCCTGGCAGGAGCAGGTGGTCATAGTTACTATCATGTCCTTGATGGGCTATTCCATGGCTGGTCTGTGTCCCTCCATCTCTCAGGGTTCATTTGTCACAAGCCATTGTGTCAAATGGTCACCATGCCATCTGCAGCTGCCACAGACAGACCACACAGCTAACCAGGAACCAGGCCCCCTGACACCAGGACCAGCCCCTCCAGAGCTATACTTGTCCTGAAATGATCCATTTCAAGTTCAAAGGCTCCCCAAAGGCGCATACCTTTGGATGTGGTAAAGAAGTAGAACCTGTCTGTACATCCACACCCATCATTTCTGTCTATAATGTCACAGTCACCCTAAGCCAGGCCCTTAGTGCCAGGTACTTTACCTCTGCTAGACCAACTACCCATCTTATTTCAGCCTCTATTTCCAGATGGAAAAGCCTCAGTTCCCAGGGGTTTGGCCCTATCTAAGTTGTCCAGCTCTGCCGAGTCTTTCTCAAGGGCTTTACCTATGGGTGTAAATGGTCATAGTGGGCACAGGGGACAGGGCCAGCTGAAGGCAGCCATGAGGCCCAGCAGCTCACCTGGCAGCTAGGCATAGTGTGTGACAGCCCTGCAACTGGCTTGGCCTTGGTGGCAGGGAAAGTGACTGAAGGTCATCGTCGGTGGCTGTGTTAGTGACTGCTGTCAGCTGAGCCATCTTCTGAGTGTGTCAGAGCGACCTGCACCTCCCTAAACCTGCATCATTGTTGTTAGGCCCACGTGGCATCCACTAAGCACAGCTATGCCAGGCACACATGACCTCGCCTCATCCTCCCAATAGTCCCAGCAGGGAAGTGTCCCCACCTCCTCCCCAGGTGTCCCTGCCTTCCCAGGCATCCCCCCACCTCCCAAGGCATCCCTATATCCCAGGTACTCCCACCTCTCCAGGTAGCCACACCTCCCCAGGCATCCCCACCTCCCCAGGTAACCCTGCCTCCCCAGGCATCCCCCGCCTCCCAGGTACCCCCACCTTCCCCAGGCATCCCCACCTCCCCAGGTACCCCCACCTCCCCAGGCATCCCCGCCTCCCCAGGTACCCCCACCTTCCTGGGCGTCCCCATCTCCCCAGGTACCTCCACCTCCCAAGGCATCCCTACCTCCCCAGCTACCCCCACTCCCTAGGTACGCCCACCTCCCAAGGCATCCCCACTTCCCCAGGGACCCCCACCTCCCCAGGCATCCCCAGCTTCAGCAAGTGTCCCAACGGACTTGACCAGGTGTCATACCCCAACTATTCCCAGGGAACTATAGTGAGTTCTGAGGAGAACATGGTAGGGGAGGACCCATCATTGATCACCATGCCATCTGCAGCTGCCACAGACAGACCACACAGCTAACCAGGAACCAGGCCCCCTGACACCAGGACCAACTCCTCCAGAGCTGGAACAGGGCTTCCCTCAAACTCAGCCAGCTCTACAGGTGGCCCTGCCCTCTGCAGTAGCCTATGGATTTAAAATGACCAGTGGAGCAATCTTCCTGCTTACCAATTGCCGTTCCCATGCCCTGGATACCAATGTCAAGTGGAGCCTGCACTGAGATCATGGCCAAAGCCGCCCTCCAGAGCTGTGGCCTGAGTTCAGGATCTGACCCCTGAGGTTTATAGCATCCCTCAGAGGCTCCTAGTGGACCGGCTGAAATGCCTATCCTTATGACATTTTTGTGCTTCCCTCTTCCCCTCAAAGTCTACCTGCATTAGTTGCCATCGGTGCTGACATCTGTTGATCCAATTTGCCAATAGGCCATTAACTGTCCCTCCATAGCCTGAGCTGAGGCCGAACCCTCGGAAATCACGGCCACCCCACCTCCGATCTAGGGATGCCTCCCTACCTCTGCTTTGTGCTGATAACACTGGGATCAATGGCATCAGGCTGTGGCTGTGCTGTCCCCACCCCCATGACCTCCTGGAAGTTCTTCCCTGCTCTTCAGAGTGAGCTTGGCTGTCCAAGGGGTGGGGGCTTCGCTCCCCTGACGCTCTTGTCTGAATAGTCTGCTCATCTTTGAAAGTAACGGTGGATGCTAGACCAAGACACAGCAGGTCTTCAGACTGTGGGCTCCCTGCCAAACAAGCATGTCCACTGAGTAATGAATTTGTCAACCACCTGAGCCTCACAGGGAAGAGTCAAAGTTCCCTGTGGGGAGAGGGCAGAAGGGGCAGGATCTGCTGACCCTGCATTTAAGGTGCACCAGGAATCAGGACCACAGGGGCGACTTCACCTTCCCACAGGAGTGAGGGACGGGCATGGCCTGGGGCCTCAGAACAAGGTCCCCAGAACAAGGTCCCCAGAACAGGGTCCCGGGAAATGAGAAGGTTGAGTACAGCTGCCCCATGCACGAGGGGATGGGGATGGCTGGGATGGAGTTCCAGGCAGGTATGCAAAACGGGATGACACCCCCTGGGCAGGGGAAGACCCTGAGGGCTCTAAGGATTTGCCCAAATCTACCAGGTAGAAAAGCAGCAGATGGGTGTGAATGTGGGTGACTCCACGCAGAAGCACCAGACTGGAGACATTCCCAGTGGGTGGGGCTGGGCTTGGCTTTCCAAACCCAAACAACGGGAGAGGGCCGGTTCATGCTGCAGGGAAACCTGTATTTGCTTGAGGCGAAACCAGCCTCTACTCCAGAAGAAAGGTCAAGGGCTCATTCCTTTGGGTTTTGTTGCTGGTCCTGCTGCTGCTGTTTGGTTTGGTTTGGTTTTGAAAGCCCATGGAGTAGGACAGGTTTCTTCAGGAAAGCTTTCAAGGCCCAAGGACAACAGCATGCAGGCAGGGCTGAGTCCTGGCCTTCACACTGAGGACACTGACCCCACCCGCTCCAGGATGCCCACTGTGAGCCTCTCACGCTGGCCCGAGGGCGGCCTGAAGGGCCTCTAGGCACTGTTGACAGCTGCCTCTGGTCAATTCTGTCCAGCAGAGGCCATAGACCCACCGCAGTGCCTACAGCTGCACATGCTGGAGGCTCCACAGGAGAGAATGAAGAATGCCGAGGGCTAAATCCACGAGAGCTTCGCTGGGCTCCCAGGGCAGGCTTGTACCCGGGGTTCCCAGGTCAGGCTTGTGCACAGGGCTCCCAGGGTGGGGTCCCAGGGCGGGCTCGTGGGCAGGGCTCCCAGGGTGGGGTTCCAGGACAGGCTGGTGTGCAGGGCTCCCAAGGTGGGCTGGTTCCCAGGGCTCTTGGGGCAGGCTGGTGTGCTCCTCACATACTCCAGCACAGCTGGAGCATCCGCTTCCAGGCCTTCCCATCACAGCGCTAAAGCCATTAGGAGCGACAAGGACAATGTCTTTGTCCTGATTCTGACCAAGGCCCTCTCTGACTTGCATTGCAGGCATCTCCATTACCTAATGTGTGCCTACAGTCACCATGCTGTGTCCAAATATCACAACGAGGAGCCACAGGCACACAGTTCCCAGATTAGATCTGAATATTTGCCTTGACCTATTCTTGAGATTTCTGCCTCTGCTCCAATCCAGGACAAGTGCTGTGGCTGCCCTGGCATCAGACCTGGCTTCTCAGTGCCACTGCACCCGTCCCATCAATGCAGGGGCCAAAGTGGCGGATCTGGGCTCCAGACTGCGAGACAAGTGTCCCCTCAGCTGAGCATGTTGTCAGTCTCCTCCGTCACCCTCATGTCCTTTGCTCTAGTACAGAATGAGCCCAGGGCTGCGCTTGCCCCAGACAGAGAATTCAGCAACCGGGCCTACACTCAGTCAGTCAAGGCTGAGTGAAAATGAGGTGCTCTGCGAGGTGCCAGATAGGTCCTGGAGGGCACATCCCCTGCACCTCCTACTACGTCTAGGCGACTGCGCTTTGCTGTTTACTGAAACCAGGTCATTCGGGGGCAAATATGAATATACATAGACAGAGATAGCAATAAGACATTTAAGAGAGAGAGGTGACACAAAATCACGGTATCTGAACCATCTCCTCCAGCTGTAAGCCAGCGCTCTCCATTCTCGTCGGCCTTTGCTTATGCCTTAGGACACCTGAGTCCAACTCATGACTCAGCCAAAAAATGGACAATGATTTGGATCTGTTGTCTATATATGCCAAAGCATCCATATTTGGGTTCCAACTATTTTATTAAACCATTCAAGATTTGCAGGTGGAACAAGATGGTCTCAGTTCCCCTAACTCACCTGAGCTACTGTCTTCATTCCCTGGATAGAGTTGGCACATTTTAAGCAGCATCTATTTTTCTACTGAATTGGCTGATGAAGTGTTCCTGCTAAGTAGAAAGAATCTGCTAAAGTGGGCTCTGACTTGCTGAGGGCTGAATTGGCGGAAGGGCCGATGAGGAGCTGGGAGACCTCTCCTGCTTAGCACAGTGAGTGAGTCTTCCATTATTCTCTCAAGACGTTCTTCAGTCATTAACGACAAGGGATGGTCCCTGTCCCGCCACAATCTTTAACGTAGAAAAGAGAGCAGGCTCACTTGCCCTTCCTTTTAGTTCACAATGGAATAATGGGAAGGAATTAAATGTAAAACTTTGTTATTACTCCAAGAGAAGAATCCAGCTGTTCAGGTGTTCTAAACCAACTCTCCATCTGGTGTGTGTGGATTCTCAAACAATAGGTGCTTTAAAAATAATACATACCTTACATTTGAAGAGTGCATTGCAAACTGGTCTGCTTCATATTCTCAGCAGTCCTGTGCCGCATCTGAAATGGAACTCTAAAGGTTGCTTTCCTCAACACCCCTGGGTGACAAATCCTGCCTTGGGCTCAGCCAAGGGGCAGTGAGGCAGGTGCCCCACAATCACGGTTGCAAGATGGCCACAGCACTCCCTGAGTCTCGCCCCGCTGAGACCCCAGCACAGAGGGTGCCTGGCTTTGTTCCCCCTTGCACTGAGCATCCCCTTTGGGGAATATGTGGCACCAGGATGATTTGCACCAGGAGAGAAGCTGGGGATGTCAGGCTTCTTCCAAATGTCCTCCCCTAATCTGTGGCTTCCCCTGGAGCAGGTGCAGCATTTCAGGCATGAAAGGAACCTCCCCGCGACCCCCACCCCAAGGCCTCATCTGAGTCCAGTTCACAAGAAAGTGGTGATTGCAGTGGTTGATGTGGAAGGCACAGGCTAGGAGAACATGAAGCCGGGGGCCACCTGCGCTCAGGGATAACCGACGTCTGACAGCAAATGGAATCAGCAACCAGAGTCGGCTTTGCACCCACTCATAGGGGATACTTGTGAAGGTTTGGGGAGACATTTTTGGTTATCACAACTACCCCTCTTATGGAGAGAGTCAGGGATGCTGCTCAACATCCTGCAATGCCCAGGATGATCCCCACAACAGAGAGCTAGACGACCCCAAACATCAGCAATGCTAAGAAACCCTGCATTATGCCACCTGGCTTGGTTACTCACAACACGAACATTCACATTTTGAAAAGCGGCTCTGAATTAGGAACCACCCAGGTGGAGCCTGCCAAGTACGCTTGGAATCCACTCACAGACCTATGAAAGGGCTTCCCTGAACACCCCCATCATAGTTTAGCTGAAGAGAGGAAGGGGAAGCGGAGAGAGGGAACGAGGGAGCCACCCCCTCCTCTGAGCCCTGCAAGAAGCCTGTGGAGTCGAACATCGCTTCAGCTGCCCTGTGCACACCTCCACCTGCCTTCACCAGCAGTGTGCCGATTCCAGCCAAACGGGAGCAGTGAAATAGACAGAGCTTCCCACTGGAGGTGGCCTGGGGCTTTGTAGAGAAAGTTTTCAGGGTCACTCAATCACTGACTCCCAGAAATCCTCTGATCCAGAAAGGGCTGTGGGTTTCATCCACAGAGGACAGAGACAGGGCCCCACGGGAGGGGCATGAGCCCAAGTCAGCCAGGTCATGGTAGGTGGGGACTCGAGTCTGCTGGGTGGTGGCCGAGCCTCCTTCCCCAGCTACACCACTGTGGGTGAGGATCAGGGTCTAACCGGGTGAGGCACAGGCATCACCAGCAGCGTTGCCATCCTTTCCGGGACGGTGGTCTAAATGAGGCTGGGGACCACGTGCTCTCCACTGTGTAAGCTGTGGGCAAGAAATCAGACCCACAGGGCAGGGCTGCTCACAGAAAAAGTATGGTTCCTTCCACTCCTTCCCCGCGAATTAGGAGAGGACTGCATTTGAAAAGAGGTTGGACAAGGCCTATCAGAGTCTGCAGGGGAGGTTTGGGCTTTAATTTAGTTATCTGCAGGTTTATTCATTCTCAGTCACTCAGCATCACTGTGGAATAAAGCCAGAGGTGCAATGCATGGGGCAGGCATTCCATGACCCCTCGCAAATGCCAGGGAAGTTTGACAAGCACTGCTGAGCACCTACTGTGTACAAGGGCTAGAGTGGGCCCTTGGGAAACAAAGACGAGGAAAGGGGCAGAGCTGGAGAAGTGCACAGCCTCACTAGAGACAGTGCAGGGGCAGAACCAAGGCCACGGTCCAGGGGCCTAGGGAAGGGGGGACCAAGGCCATAGACCACGCAAGTCCAACAGCATGCGTTTGTGGTGGGAGAGGCTGCTCAGGCTGGAGCAGCAACCTCGAGGGAGACTCGGTTTCCGCTCCAACTCTCCTGGGAGCTTCATTCATTCTTCCAGCTTCTTGGGACACTCTTCCAGTTCTTAGGCTTCCATCAACCCTTCGCAAAAGCTGCATCTGGCCCCATGTGCACATATCCCTGGTGCTTGTGTGGGTGGCAGGCTCCTGCCTGCGCAGCTCTGTCAGCTTTGGGAGAGATGGAGGTGGTGCTCCCCAGGACCCTCACACCTGGGTGATGGTCTCCCTTCCTAAAGGGGATCAGTGAGCGGCCACAGCACTCTCCTTCAGTCACTCAGATGGCCACTGCTGAGTATTGCCTGTGGTGGGGTACGTAAGGCAGGGCCTTGTTTCTAATGGGCCGAGAAGGTCATCTTGACCATAGGGTGCTGGCAGCAGAAGATTCAGTCTAGGGTTCTCCCTTTTCAGTCCCCAGTTATGCCCCTTCCTCACATTGAGGATGAGGGGCACTGATAGAGCGGTGTGGCACGGAGGGAGGCTTCTGCCAATCATGGAGCATTCTATGATGTCATCTTCATCCGTACCATGGTCTCAGGGGTCTGTATCCTTGTGATCCCCGTGTCCCAGAGGGGAGGCCAAGGCTCAAAGAGGTTAGGAAATAAATCGTCCCAGGTCACACAGCTGGTACAAATCTCAATTATGCTGCAGCTCTGCCCAAATCCCAGGTTGGTAGTCTCAACTGCTACACACTCCACTCTCAACACACGCCTTCTGGCATAACTAGCTTTGCTGGCTGCTAGTCTGAAAAGGAAATGGAGGTGTAGCCTTCCCAGTTTTCCAGGTGTGAGGTTCTGGGACTGAGAAGGCCTTGTCTGCCCTCTCCACTGCCCTTGATTGGGATTCCTGGTACCCACCACTCACCTGGGTAGCATCAATCAGATTGTATTTTGGTCTTGGGAAAATGAAACTCAGGTCTTCTCTCTGGAGGGGAAGGTGATTGGTCCTAGAAAAGAACGGGAGGGCAGCCCGTGTGTCCGGAGGCCCCTACACTGCCAGTATGTAGCAGACACTGTCACAAGCCCTCCCTCTGAAGCCCCACCACAGTCCTCAAGGGGGATATGGGCTCTAACCTTCCCATTCTACAGATGGGGAAACTGAGGCTCGGAGAACCAGTACTTTGCCTGATGACAGAGCTGGTCCACAACAGGCCAGAGTCAAAGTTCAGGTCCGAGTGGCTCCCCAAGAGGCCAAACGCCCAAAACACACCCGTCTGGACAGTGGCCTCTTGAGGAGTTGCCTGTATTTTTTTGCCCAGGCTGCTGTAACAAACATCACAGACTGGGTGGCTTAAACAACAGAATTGTACTTCCCACTGTTCTGGAGCCTGGAAGTCCCAAATCAGATGTCAGCAGGACGGGTTCTTCTGAGGTCTCTCCTTGGCTTGCGGGCAGCTGCCCTCTTCCTGAGTTTCCCACGTACGTGTCCCAATCTTCTAATAAGGACATAGCCATCTAGGATCAGGCCCACCCCTAGTGACCTCATTTTAACTTAACTGCCTCTTTAAAGATTCTATCTCCAAATAGTCACATTCTGAGGCCTGGGGATTAGGACTCCAACATATGAGTTTTGAGGGGACACAACGGAGCCCAGGTCACTGTCCAAGCTAGTGCATCTCCCATCCCTGTGACCTCCCACCCCCTTGTGCAGATACGCTGCCAAGCCCCTTACCACCACCCAGCAGAGCTGCCCTCAGCCACGCCCACATCTGTCTGTCTGTTTGTCTGCCCGCATCTGTGGGCCCCACATCAGTGCTGTGTTTGATCCATGAAGGGTTCAAGTGGCACATACATGGGCAGTGGGTGTTCAGTATGTGGACCCCTTCTTCCCAAGGCTACAGAGAGCCCAGCTGGCATCTGCACAGAATTCAGACTTGGTAGTGTCGGCTGAGCTGGGGATGCTGCCCACCACCAGGATCCTGCAGGCAGAGGGCAAGAGGACCTCTACGATGAGGAGCTCCCCAGCTGGGGGCTGTGCACCCCCCACCCTGCCTGTCTGCAGCCCAGCCATGACTGAGTTGTGAGAGAGACCCAGAGAGGCTTTGCCACTCAGCCCCGGGGCTCTTCCCCTGTGTCGAGGAACTCCTTGGGAACCGGCATGCGCCGGTCAAGTGGGAGTCAGTGGGGTCTGCCAGGACAAGGACCTTAGACCAGGTGAAGATGCCTGGTTGGACACGGGGGACCCCAAGGTGGGAGCAGAGAGGATCATTGGAAAGGATGGCATTGGTGAATGTGCTCACACACACTGGGGTGGGGGGGTGCCGCTAGGGAACTGTCAGGGATATTTGACAGGCAGATTTTCAGACTGATGAAGTCCTGCCTGAACCTACCTGAGGGTAAGAGTCAACCAAGTGTGTGCAGCTTCTGCTACCACAGCCCCGTGTCCCACAAGCAGCCCACTTAGACTGGCTGCCCCACTGTGAGGAGCATGGCCACTGACAGCCTTTGGTGCTTGAGCCACAGCCCGCTCTCCCTGGGGTGGCCCTAGCTAGTAACCAGGCCAGTCAGAGGCACAGGCCTGGCCTTTCCCACCCAGACCAGTTCTTCCCACCAGCACCCTGGGCTTAGAGGTGCCCAGAGGTTGCCCTGCATCCTGAAGGCCCCTCCTGCCCAAGCCCACAGTCTCCACGGCTGGTTCACAGGCATCACTCCCACCACAAGCCTCTCCGCTGCACACCTTGGTGCTGCTCCCTGGAGAGCCTGCCTGCGCCTGCCTCCCCGGGTGAGGTCCAGGGAGATTAGGACTCAGGTGTTAGGAAGGTGAAGCCCAATCTTGAAAAGGTGAAAAGATAACCATGAGCAGCTGCAGCCTAACCCATGTGACTCCCGCACCATTGAAACCAACAATCCATCTTCTAATTGGAGAAGCCCCTTGCCACAGCTCACTTTGAGCCCTTCTCACAGATGACGGACTCAGCCTCTTTCAGTGACTGGCTCCGTGGCTCGGGGCCCTTGCGTTCCCTTAGGCTCCTGCCTGCTGGACCCACCATATTCTTCCACAGCATCCATCTACCCTCTTCATCCCTCCCGACATAGAGGCCCCTGCGCTCGTGAAGCAGGGTGCAAGGAAAGAAGCACACTTTGCTATGTGGCAGCTGCAGCTCTGCTTTCAGCCCACACGGACTCATTTTGATGGAGACAAGTCTGACAGGCTTAGAAAATTTACTCGGAATCCTCAGCACAGTGCAAACTTTTGTCTCCTTCTCTGCAAAAAAGAGGAGGCCTGTGTTTGTCTATAGAAGGCCCCTGTTAGCAGAGCCTCCAAGGAAGGTCATAATGAATGTTTGGGGTAAATGTTTGCAGAACCATGATTTGAACAGCGCCAAGGTAGGTGATACTGTTTTTCATTCTGTGATTTCCTGTGCAATTAAACTCTCTTAATCTTCACTTGCCTCTCACCTGTGAAACAGATCTCCTCTGAACTAAGACTCATCTCAGTTGTTCTAGGAGCAGAACTGAACTGTGATAGTGCAGCTAGAAAATACTTGCTGCTTCTAAGTTATGCACCAAAGAGAAAAATAAACACTTCTTAGCTTGAATATTACAGAAACAAATTTAACTTCTTGGAAGACGAACCAGGCCAGAACTCCCACTCACAGTGAAGCCACAGCTCCTGAAGAATGGCCCTGGAGAATATGAAATGACAAAGAAGTCTCGAGCAATTGGACTCCTCTGGGGGTCAGCTTCTGCTCTCTCCACAGCCCAGGGGTGTTTTTGGTGCCCTCCTGCCGTGATTCCAGGTGCAGAGAAGGCCGCAGCGGTGCAGCTCGCATAGTCTCTGCCCACCCACCCCCGCAAGCTGAGGCTTTTCTAGCATTCATTCAAGGCTTTCCAGACTCAACTTTCCAGTAGAGAGCTCACATTCTTCTGGCTCATATCTGATAAGACTAAGGTTTTCTACCCCGAGGAGCGCCCTGGGTACCACTGCCCTGGAATGCCAAAGGTCAACTCTGAATCATCCCAACAGCACCCTGCCAGGAGATGGGCATCTGGCAGATCCAGCACCTTGGCCTCTGATGCAGTGGGAGCCCCTTCTCAGCCCATGCATGACCCATGACCACACTCTGCCTATCTTTCAATGCCAGCTGATATCCACCTGCTCCAGAAAGCCTTATTTGACACCTCCCCAGCCTGCAGGAACCAGGACCAATCCAAATTCCAGAGACTCTAGCATCAGGCCCCACTGGCCACTCAATCCCAGCAGAGGGCCATGCAGGGCTGACTCCTAACCACTTACCACGTGCATTGTGGTTGCAGACCTGCCCAGTGATCCAGCTGCTCTGAGCTCAGAGGTTACGGTGTCAGTAAGGGAAAGGCTCCTTCCATGGGGGAAGACAATGACCAGGCAAACCAACAGACAGGCCAGCAACCACAGAGAATGGGAGGACTCAAAGAGACAGGCAGCAAGGGAATGGGTGCCACCAGGCTTGGAGGTGCCACTGGAGATGGTCAGGGGGTGACTTTAGATGTCCCCAAGCCAACGCAGTTGCCATTGACACAAAAGCCCTGGAACAATGAGAGGCTTAGGCCCTGGTCTATCACCCAGACATGCCTGAAGCCAGCCCAGGTTTGCTACTCAGGACACTCACGTGCTGGCTGGCACCCCTCCCAGGTGCCTGGCAAAGTCATGGCCAGAACCCACCACCCACATTCCTCTTTTGGAGACTGCCAGCAGAGGTGCATGGGCCTTGTGGAGATGAGACGTGGAATTTAGGATGGTTGGGCTGATGGCTGACCATGAGTTCAGGTCGCCACACCAGCACAGTGACAGATGCCAGAGCTGATAGCAATAACTGACCATGCAGGTGAGGAAGAAGATCATATCTGTGTGTCATAAGGTCTCGGGTCATGCTCTGGAGATGCATCTCAGCCAGGAAGTAGTTTCCAAAGAGCACAAAGTGAAAACGGCATAGGGTCAGTATTCGGTTTGTAATTTTGTAATGTGGAATGTAAAAAAGCTATAACAATGTAATATGGAAGAATTACATCTTCTAATTGATATCAAAAACTATGTTGGGTTTACAACCCTGCACATGATACACCCACTGCCATCTGTACAACGGCACAGTCTCTCTCAGTGCACCAGGGGACCCCATTCCACAAGGGGGTTCTCAGGGTGCTTCGCAGCAGGCCACACTGCAACCTGTGCACGAGGGTTCCAGCTTGCTGGCTTTTCTATCTGCTATTCTTATTTTCATCTTCTGGAGACCAGTGCGTCAAGTTTTCCAATTGTTCCTCAGTCAGTCTTTGTGTAGGGCCGCCAGTTCCTTCTCTGATTCTTCCTTCAAGAATATTGAAGAAATCGTCACCAGGCAGGGGCGGCCCATCCCCCTCAGGAACCCTTTACTCCCGAGTCATTGGCAGGAAAATATTAAAATCATTCATGCATGCTTCCCATGCCTTTGCTTAAAATGCATCGATTTCTTTCAGGCGTGATTGCATTTGTTACCTCGGGATAAATGCTCATTGATTGAAGCACCTGTTTAAATCGCACCCTACTTCTAGCCCTGCCCCCAGACCTGTCTTTGCATTCAGGGAGCGCAGGTGAATTAGATATCTTTATGATGGAACTCTGCTGTAATGTCTACAACGAAGTGGAGGAAAGGCCTTCATTAAATGTTTGTTGAATTTAATTAAATTGAATTTGCGATTTTATGCATAGCCCGTCCTCTCCAGGTGAGTAATGTGCTAAGCTTGTCCAAACCAAAATGAGAGGCCTATCTCAGAGTGAGTGAGAACTGGGAGCTGGGAATGAAGGTCAGGGCCTTGGTAATGAAGAACTGAGTGAGATGTTCTTGGATTATCAATCCTGGGGACTGCTGTCTCAGTGACCCTTTCCATCATCTGATGATGACACTGGCTGCCTAGGCCAGCATCTAGGATGTTGGAGTAGCTTGAGATCACCCGTGTTCTGGGGTTGAGATGGAGCTGGGACCCTTCTTGGGGCCTGCTGGGCCCGCCAGTTACTCCTTCCCGCAAGCATGGAAATAAAGGAAAATCCTGAGTTCCTTCAAGGGACATTCCAGGCACCCAGCTAACCCTGAGAAGTAAAAGAGCAATTTGATAAGCAAGAAGGTTATAGTGGCTTAAAACAGTAGCCAACGATGTTAGAGTCATGAGAGTATTTGGTTTCCTACGGAAACTAAAGATAACATCTTAGCATATGTCCTTGCATTGTTTTTCAGAAATGTGGAACCCCATCCAATGGGTTCACTGGCACACAGACCTCAGACAAGGGGGAGCTGAGGACTGGACTCTGACCACCGTTCTTCGTTCTAAATTTCTTCCTGAGGGCCAAGAGGAGGTCACGTCCACCAGCTAAACCTAGCATTTACAAAATTTTTAGACAAGGCTTTGCTTCCTTAAACAATTGCAAGTTTAAAAATCTTTGAATCCAGCCATCTACAACCTGTGAGCCCCCGCTTGGAGATGTTCCACTTTTTTAGGTCAAGCCAATGTACAGCCTCCAACTATTGATTTATGTCTTTGCCTGTGACCTCTGCCTCCCTCCCTTTAAAAACTCCTACCTGTAAGCCACTGAGGCCAGGTCTCAAGCATGAGCTGCCCTGCAATCATTGCCTCACTTTCTCTCACCGCAGCCCTGAGGTCAGCTTTGGCTTTGCTCTGCTGCACTGGTGGACCCAAGGTCTGTTCACTAATGGTCAGCCTAGGGTCCTGCCTCCAGCCCTGATTTCTCAGAGGTTAGACTTGGACCATCCAAGCCCCTTGAAAGGAAGTGAGCTTGTTCCAAGACGGCCGGGAAGGGATTTCCATTTTGAGCTCCATAGGCGGTTCCTTCAGCTATCTCTGTGGCTCGCAGACAAAAGCCGGCCCAGGGTGAAAGTGATCCTGCCAAGCTGAGACACTCAGAGAACAAAGGACATCTTGAAGGTGAGCGCCTCCCACTTCTCCTTGTGATGTGCACACATTAGGGGAGAATACTAAATGCAATGACGGAAAAGGATGGAGACGCGGTGACCACGGCAATGAGATCAGCAGCCTGCTACCCCATGTGGAGGCTGCCGCGACCTCTGAGGCACACCCCCGTTCCCCTACCTCTGAAAACTGGACTCATGGGGATACTCAACACCCGAACGCCCTCCTCACGGTACAGCAGGAATCTTCCCGGGTGCCGCTCGCATTCTCTAGAGGCTGATTTTGCATGGCTCTCTCCACTCGTCTGTTCCGCTCGAACCGGGCGATTAGGAAGGCGGCTCTGACCTCCTCCGCCGCTCTTCAGTGGATCCATCCCTGCACCCAGCTGGCACAGCAGATAGTTCTTCCTTAACTTTACTCTGTGGGATTTTCACCCTTTTCTTTTCAATAAATGACTCAGAAGTGAATGTTTCCCACTGGCGTATTTTCTCTCTCTCTCTCTGTTTCTGTGTGTGCCTGTCTCTCAGTCTCTCTCTCTCTGCCTCTGTCCCTCTCTTACACGGGCACACACACATGATCACACACACACGATAACAGAGTTACACATCTGGCTATCAAAGTTCTGTATACAAAGCTTCCACAGGTCCTGCAGAATAGAGCCCTGCGTCAGCCTGTGGGCAAGCCCGTCGCACTGACCCAGGCCAGCCTCAGGGCCAGCCCTCTCTTGGATGCATCCTAACTTCAGAAAGGGCACGCTGGCTCCTGTGCTGTTGGACGCTCGCAGGGCCCTCGAGCAGTAGCCATCCCACAGGATAATCAGAGACTCCAGAGGTGGGAACACAGGGCTCAGGGGGCTGCGTCCCCAAAACTCTGCTGCTGGGTGTACTCAATGTCCTGGCTCGACTGACACAGTCCTTGCTCAGCTGTGTTTTCAAACTTCATGCCCTGGGCTCACTGGTGTTCAGCATTCAGATTCCCCTGCGCCGGACGATGACAGCAGGTTTGCCATGACTGCTATTGATGAATGAAAGGATGAAGACCGCCACAGGCCTGGGCACAGAGGAAGGAGGGGAGTTCTGAGTTTGGAGGCAGCTTCGTGAGGGGTCTGCATTTACCTGAACCTGTGTTCTGGCATGGATAGGCACGAGGCTAAGAAGGTCAGCATGTAGCAGGAAGCAAACTGTGAAGTACCTCTCTGGCCTTTGCGAATTACCACAGTTAGGGGTCCACCCAGAAAACTGTGAAGTACCTCTCTGGACTTTGTGAATTACCACAGTGAGGGGTCTATGCAGGAGTACTGGTCATTCAGAGACTCAGCTCAACCGCAGACCTTAGTAGTGTGCACCTCAGAGTGAAGCAGAAAGGCCCCAGGAGAAACCATTGCCAGCTCTCAGCCTCCTGCTCCAAGGAGGAGATGTGTGGCTTCAAGGGGTGCTCAAGGCCTGGACTTATTCCCTCAGGCCATGAATCTGGGGCCTCCTCAGGGCATCAGTTGGGGGCGGTGTCCGCACATGGAACTGAAATCCTAATTTAGGCTCCCCAAGAAGCCCCTCTTGCCACATGTCTTCCCTCCCACCCTGGGTCTTACAAATTCTCCAGTGTGGCACACCCTGTTCTGCCCTATTTCCCAGCTACCCTCACAGGTGTATCAGAGTCAGGTGTGTCCCCAAAGGCCCAGGCAAATGCAGACCCCTCATGAAGCTGTCTCCAAACTCAGAATTCACTCCTTCCTTTGTGCCCAGGCCTGTGGCAGTTTTCATCCATTCATTCCATCAATAGCGCTCATGGCAAACCCGCTGTCATCGTCCGGCCCCGGGGAATCTGGATGCTGAACACCAGTGAGCCCAGGGCATGAAGCTTGATAACACAACTGTGAGAAGGAACACAAGCACAGAAGGTGCAGAAGGTGCATCCTGTGACCCATTTAGATCTGGTTCAAAGGAAGAAAAGCTAGACTGTAATGAAGCATAGGCAGGTAACAAGAGCTGATGGAGTGCTGGAGAATAATACGCAATTCAAGGCAGGGCTTCTCTCTGCAGAAGGCAGTTCAGAGATTTCCTAAAGAGCTAAAACAATCCCACAACTGGGCAACTACTCGAAGCAAGATAAATGATTGTATCAAAAGGACATCTGCTCTTGCACTGTTCACAACAACAAAGACATGAGGTCAACCTGAGTGCCCATCGATGGCTAAATAGATAAAGAAAATATGGTGTGTCTACACAATGGAATACTAAGCCATAAAAAAGAATGAAGTCATGTCTTTTGCAGCAACATGGATGGAACTGGTGGCCATTATCTTAAGTGAAATAGTTCAGACAGAAAGTCAAATACCGCATATTTTCACTTATAAGTGGGGGCTAAATAGTGTGTACACATGGACAAAGAGTGTGCAGTGATAGACACTGGAGACTCAGAATGGTGGGGGGCAGATAGGGGAGGGGGATGAGAAATTACTTAACCAGTACGATGTACACTATTCGGGTGACAGATACGCTAAAAGCCAAGACTTCACCACTATACAACATATGCGTGTAACAAAATTGCACTTGTATCCCTTAAATTTATACAAATTAAAATTAAAACCAAAAAGACAGCAGTTCTTCCACAGGAAGGGAAGGGACAGGGTGGCAATCAGCAGAGGGGTCTGGGGTGCTGGCAAGGCTCCCTTTCTGAGGCCAGGAGGGCACAGGTGCCTCCTATTTTTCTTAAACTGTGTATTCCTTATACACATTGCTTCTATGTAGGATGTGGCTCATGCTTTTAAAAAATCAAGCCATAGATTTAGTGTGTGCCAGGCACTCTGCTGGGCTTGAGGATTAAAAATATTAAGAAGGCATAGCCCTGTGCCCAAGGACTCATATGTCCACATCCTTTCATCTGTGTTGTGCTGCTGCTCCAATCACAGACTCCAGGGTTAGAGGATGTGGGCTGGGATCCCTGCTACCCCACTCACTAGCATCTCTGGGCCTGACTTCGCTCATCTTTCAAGTCTCCAGGCACAGATGTACTCTGAGGAGTAAATAAGGGGATGCAGGTTCCGGCTCAGCACAGGGCTCTCCGGGAAGGCTGCAGTCTCCACCGTGGGTGTCCTTAGGGTTTCTAATTCAGTCCTGCATCATGGTCCTGGACTTAACTGCAGCTCCCTCTGTATTTTAGGATTCTTTTTTTAAACAGACCTCGTATTTTATGCATTATTTTGCTCAGCATTAGCTATTTGGGAAGCAGGATAAGTGTTATACACGTATATTTAAATATGATTAAATTTGATCCTCTCAAAAAAATGACCCTGTGAAGCAAGCAGGTAGGGCACTATTTTTGAAACTTACAAGCAGGGAAACCGATGTGTAGGGAGACTAAATGGAGGCTCCTCTCAGCAGACAGGGTGTTCCTCTTTTTACAAAGGCACAATGCAGAGACCAGAGGCTGCTGTCGGCATCTGAAAATTTAACTGTAAGGTTAAAAAGAAGCAGGTTCAAAGGTTCAGCGAAGGAAGCCCAGCCATTGCATCCATTGGCCTTGAACGCTGGCCTGCCAGCAACATGTGGATTTCAGAGTATCCAAACAGGGAAACTGGAAACACCAGCTTCACTTAGAAAACAGGTTTTTTTTCACTGAAAAGAAAAATCTCCTTGGAAGTACGTTTTTGTGTGACATTGCTGTAACAAACTTCTTCCTTTAATCTTTGAGAAAGAGAAAAGTGTGCTCATTGCAGCGGCAGCAGAAGCCAACACACTTCTCAGCAATGTCTGTCCCCACAGGGAAGCATCATGTTTGATTCGATTGTGCCAAGAAGAAATGGGGAAGGGAGCCAGCGGGAGTGGCTGGGGCCTGGCTCCTGCTTGGCATTCATGCCACGTGTGGCTTCCTCAGGGGGCCAGACCACTCTGAGATGGCTTGACCTCAAGAGCAATTGTGGTCCTGAGGGTGATGGTGGAGACACAAAATGGCATCTTCCGCTCCTCTTTCACGCGGATGTTAGTGAGATAAAACCAGAAAATCAAAGAATACATTCAACAATTTCCATTTCCTGATAACAAGATTTCTCCAAGTGCAGGTGGCCAGTGTTGGCACCAATGGTAGTGGCCGTCAATGCCCAGCCCATGATCCTCAGGCTCCTGTTTCCAGGGGGATGAGGAGTAATGCCCTCGGCTATGCCCCAGGGGCTCCCCTTCACCTCTGCAGGGTTCAGGGCAGGCACAGGACCAGGGAGTTGCCATCGGGAGTAGCCTCAGCCAGTGGTGCTGGGAGTGGTGGGTAGTCACCAGCTTCCCAGTAGGACAGAGCCTCGGCTGTCCTCGTCTGGCTCTTTCATGCAGCCTCTGCTGGCATCTTCCCCTTCGGCTACCAGTGCTTCCTGGGATCACCTCCCAAATAAATCCCTGGCACGTGCGTCCCTGCCTGGGGCCTGCCAGGTGGGCAGCGCAGGCCCCTCCCTCCCCCTGCTCTCCACTGGGAGGCCCCTCTCAATGCGCCCTAGGCCATCTTTGTTCACACTCCTGCCCCGGGGCTTGGTGAGATCTAACCTTGAAACCCTGCTGATGCTCCTGTCTCTTCATGCTGTGCCAACTCCCCTCAGTGGGCAGTGGGGCCCCTACATTGGAGTTTACACCGTGGCCGCTGTAGACCTGAAGTCCCTTGGCTCAGGTTTCCTGGGGCTCCCGCTGGCTCCGCCTCTGGCAGCCTCCTGGCTTCTAGTCCTCACGGAGGCAGCTGGGGTAACGTCTGCTTCTGCTGATTTGTTGTGGACCTAAAATTCACCCTCTTTAGTGCGCAGTGCTAAGAGTTTTGATAAATATGCACTGACATGGAACCACCTTGACAGTCAAGATACGAAGCTTCGTCACTCCCCAAATCCCCACATGCCCAATGCAGTCAACCCCTGCCCCACCTGTAAGCGGCGGCACTGCCCTGCCCTCTGCCCCCACCGTGTGGGTTTCCAGAGTGTCCTGTGAATGGAGCTGCACAGAATGCAGCCTTCCAGCCTGCTTCTTACCCTCAGCCTGCAGCCACTCATCCAGCTTGTGGCGTGCATCAACAGCTCCCCCTTTTGTATTGCTAAGTAGCGTTGCACAGGGCGGGTGCAGTGGTGTGTCCATGCCCTAGTGGGAGGACATTTGGGTTGTGTATTCGAAGTTGGGGCAACTTTGAATAAAGCTACTATAAACAAGAGTGTGCATGTTTTTGCGGGAACATAAGTTTCCATTCCTTTAGGTGAAATACCTGGAGTGGGATTATTAACACCTTTTTAACTGACTCCCATCTTGCCCTGTGCCACTTCCCAGTTCCTCACGTGTGCCTCCTGGGACCACTATTTCCCAGCCCTTGTCTGAGATCTGCTTCCAAGGAACACCAAGCTAAGACAGCAAGTGACCGTCGGGGCCTTGAGGCTGCACTACAGCTGGGGCTCAGGAGCGGATAAATACCATATGAGGCCCAGACTTACGATTCCCCAGGAAAAAGAAGTTCCTGAGTCCCAGAAGCCGATAGCTGTCTGCAGCAAACCAGCCATTTTGCACAGAGAAATTCACACCAAACTCTGAAATATTTATTTTTATTTTGTTTTATTTCAATAGGTTTTTGGGGAACAGGTGGTGTTTGGTTACATGAATAATTTCTTTAGTGGTGATTTCTGGGATTTTGGAGCACCCATCACTCGAGCAGTGTACACTGTACCCAGAGTGTAGCCTTTTATCCCTCACCCCCCTCCCACCCTTTCTCCCAAGTCCCCAAAGTCCATTGTATCATTCTTATTTTTTTGCATCCTCATAGCTTAGCTCCCACTTAGGAGTGAGAACATCCGATGTTTGGTTTTCCATTCCTGAGTTACTTCACTTAGAATAATGGTCTCCAACTCCCTCCAGGTTGCTGTGAACCCCATTATTTCATTCCTTCTTGTTGCTGAATAGTATTCACGTATATATATATACACACACACACACACGCATATATATAAAATATATATATATTATCACATTTTCTTTATCCACTCATTGATGGGCATTTGGGCTTGTTCTAAATTTTTGCAATTGCAAATTGTGCTGCTGTAAACATGCGTAGGCAAGTATCCTTTTTTGTATAACGACTTCTTTTCCTCTGGGAAGATTACCCAGTGATGGGATTGCTGGATCAAATGGTAGATCTAGTTTTAGTTCTTTAAGCAATCTCCACACTGTTTTCGATATTGGTTGTACTCGTTTACATTCCCACCAGCAGTGTGAAAGTGTTCCCTTTCCACCGCATCCACGCCAACATCTATTTCTTTATAATGGCCATTCTTGCAGGAATAAGGTGGTGTCACATTGCAATTTTGATTTGCATTACCCTGATAATTAGTGATGTTGAGCTTTTTTCATATGCTGGCTGGCCATTTGCATATCTTCTTTTAAGAATTGTCTATTCATGTCCTTAGCCCACTTTTTGATGGGATTTTTTTTTTTCTTGCTGATTTGTTTAAGTTCCTTGTAGATTCCGGATATTAGTCCTTCATTGGATGCATAGTTTTCAAAGATTTTCTCCCACTCTATGAGAAAATCTTGTTTGTTTACTCTGCTGATTATTGCTTTTGCTGTGCAGAAGCTTTTTAGTTTAATTAAGTCCCAACTATTTTTCTTTGTTTTTGTTGCATTTGCTTTGAGATTCTTGGTCATGAAGTATTTGCCTAAGCCAATGTCTAGAAGGATTTTTCAGATGTTATCTTCTGGGATTTTTATGATTTCAGGCCATAGCTTTAAGTCTCTGATCCATCCTGAGTTGGTCTTTGTATAAGGTGAGAGATGAAGAACCAGTTTCATTCTCCTACATGTGGCTTGCCAATTATCCCAGCACCATTTGTTGACTAGGGTGTCCTTTCCCCACTTTGTGTTTTTGTTTGCTTTGTCAAAGATCAGTTGACTGTAGGTATTAGGCTTTATTTCTGGGTTCTCCATTCTGTTCCATTGGTCTATATGCCTGTTTTTATACCTGTGCCATGCTGTTTTGGTGACTATGGCCTTACAGTGTAGTTTGAAGTCAGGTAATGTGATGCCTCTAGATTTGTTGGTTTTGCTTAGTCTTGCTTTGGCTGTGGTGGCTCTTTTTTGGTCCCATATGAATTTTAGGATTGTTTGTTCTAGTTCTATGAAGAATTATGGTGGCAATTGATGGGAATTGCATTAAACCTGTAGATTGCTTTTGGCAGTATGGTCATTTTCACAATATTGATTCTACTCATCCACGAGCATAGGATGTGTTTCCATTTGTTTGTGTCATCTATGATTCCTTTCAGCAGTGTTTTGTAGTTTTCCTTGTAGAGGTCTTTCACCTCCTTAGTTAGGTATACTCCTAAGGTTTTTTGTTTTTGTTTTTGTTTTTGCAGCTATTGTAAAAGGAATTGAGTTCTTGATTTGAAGCTGTTTGTGTATCGCAGTGCTACTGATTTGTGTACATTAATTTTGTATCCTGAAACTTTGCTTAATTTATTTACCAGTTCTAGGAGCTTTTTGGATGAGTCTTTAGAGTTTTCTAGGTGTATGATCATATCAGCTGCAAACAGCAACAGTTTAACTTCCTCTTTACGATTTGGATGCCCTTTACTTCTTTCTTCTTGTCTGATTACTGTGGCTAGAACTTCTAGCAGTGTGTTGAGTAGAAGTGGTGAAAGTGGGCATCCTTTTCTTGTTCCAGTTCTCAGGGGGAATGATGTCAACTTTTCCCCATTCTGTGTAATGTTGACTGTGGATTTGTCATAGATGGCTTTTATTACCTTAAGGTGTGCCCCTTCTATGCCAATTTTGCTGAGGGATTTAATCATAAAAAGATGTTGGATTTTGTTAAATGCTTTTTCTGCATCTATTGAGATGATTATGTGATTTTTGTTTTTAATTCTGTTTATGTGCATATCACATTTATTGACTTGTATATGTTAAAACCATCCCAGCATCCCTGGTTTAAAAAACACTTGTTCATGGTGGATTATCTTTTTGATATGCTGTTGAATTCAGTTCACTATTATTTTGTTGAGGATTTTTTCATCTGTGTTCATCAGGGATATTGGTCTCTAGTTTTCTTTTTTTGTTATGTCCTTTCCAGGTTTTGGTATTAGGGTGATACTGGCTTCATAGAATGATTTAGGGAGAAGCTCCTCTTTCTGTATCTTTTGGAATAGAGTCAATAGAACTGGTACCGATTCCTAATTCTTCCTTGTTTTGTTTTTGTTTTTGTTTTGAGACAGGGTCTCCCTCTGTCACCAAGGCTGGAGAACAGTGGTACAATCTCAGCTCACTGTAGCCTTGACCCCCCAGGCTCAAGCAATTCTCCCACCTCAGCTTCCCAGGTAGCTAGGACCACAGGCACATGCCACCACACCAGCTAATTTTTGTATTTTTTGTAGAGATGGGGTTTTACCATGTTTCCCAGGCTGAGCTCAGGTGATCTGCCTGGCTGGGCCTCCCAAAGTGCTGGGATTATAGGAGTGAGCCACCATGCCCAGCCCCAATTCTTCTTTGAATGGTTGATAGAATTCAGCTGTGAGTACACATGGTTGTGGACTTTTTTGTTGTTGCTGGCAATTTTTTAATTACCATTTTAATCTCGCTGCTTGTTATTGGTCTGTTCAGAGTTTCTGTTTCTTCCTGGTTTAACCTAGGAGGGTTGTATATTTCCAGGAATTTATTCATCTCCTTTAGGTTTTCTAGTTTGTGCATGTCAAGGTGTTCATAGTAGCCTTGAATAGTCTTTTGTATTTCTATGGTATTGGTTGTAATATCTCCCGTTTCATTTCTAATTGAGCTTATTTGGATCTTCTCTCTTCTTTTCTTGGTTAATCTCACTAATGGTCTGTCAATTTTTTATCTATTTCAAAGAACCAACTTTTTGTTTCATTTGTCTTTTGTGTTTTTTGATTCAGTTTCATTTAGTTCTGCTCTGATCTTTGTTATTTCTTTTCTTCCATTGGGTTTGGATTTGATTTGTTCTTGTTTCTCTAGTTCCCTGAGATGTGACCTTAGATTGGTTATTTGTGTTCTTTCAGACTTTTTGATATAAGCATGTTAGGCTATGAACTTTCTTCTTAGCGATGCATTTGCTGTATCCTGGAGATTTTGGTAGGTTTTGTCACTGCTGTCATTCAGTTCAAAGAATTTTTAAATTTCCAACTTGATTTTATTGTGGACCCAACAATCATAGAGAAGCAGGTTATTTAATTTCCATGTATTTGCATGGTTTTGAGGGTTCCTTTTGGAGTTGATTTCTAATTTTATTCCACTGTAGTCTGAGAGAGTACTTGATATAATTTCAATTTTCTTGAATTTGTTGAGACTTGTTTTATGGCCTATCATATGGTCTATCTTGGAGAATGTTCCATGTGCTTTTGAATAGAATGGATATTCTACTATTGTTGGGTAGAATGATCTGTAAATATCTGTTAAATCCATTTGCTCTAGGGTATGGTTTAAGTCCATTGTTTCTTTGTTGACTTTCTGTCTTGATGACCTGTCTAGTGCTGTCAGTGGAGTATTGAAGTCCCCCACTATTATTGTGTTGCTGTCCTCAACCAGCTTCCACACAGCCCACAGCTCAAAAGGCTGGTCTCACTCCCACCATGCCCCCAACAACAGCACCAAGTTGTTCCAGGTGGCTGGTGAGCAGGGTTGAAAACTTGCCCCAGGCTAGAAGCCTCCCCACTGAGAAAGCAAGCTGTCCCATGGAACCTGCAGTAGCTATTCACCTCCTTCAAAGGGTCTGTGGATTCTCTTGGCTTTTCTGGTATGTTCCTGCAGTAGTTCTTGGAGCAAAAGTTCATGATGTGATTCTCCACAGGCTGCTCTGTCTGTCTGAGCAGGAACTACAAGTTCTTCATGCCTCCTCTCTGCCATTTTTTTCTGGTCTCCAAAAAAATATTTTTTAAGCTACAAATAGAATTGAGACTAATAAGCCTTTTAGATGTAGGTTCTTAAGGACCTGGGGAAACCAAAAATCGCTAAGTCCAAACCCTGACTATCTAATGAAGACCGAGTGGCCCCATCCCTCATATGCTGCAATTCCTTTTTTTTTATTATTATTTTATGTATTTGGACAATTTGGACAATGCATGCTTGCTGTTTTTAACATTCTATAATTTGGAGAATGTGAAAATTCCTCATAATCTCACTCTCAAAGACAACATCCATGAACAGCTGTGCACAGGCAAGCTCCAACGTTTCCTATGCATATCTACCGATTTTTCACTTTAAAATAGTAAATAAATGACAGACATTTTCTCCTTATACATACGTAGAGCCCTTCCCTGTCAAGGCAAATGGATGAAGGCATTTTTGTTGCCTGCATCTCATCCCTCTGCACTTTCCAAGATTGCCTTGTTCCATTAGAAAGGAGGAAAGGGGAACAAAGAGAAACAGGAATGTCTTTTATTTCTCAGCATTATTCAAATAGATTACCTCCCTCACATATAATCCTAGGGGGAAATTGCCAATTTCCGTGTTTGTGGAAAATCCATTTTCACAGGCTAACCTTTTCCAGCAGGTGTGGGCTGCTGCTGGCTCCAGGCCATCTCTGTCTTCCACCTCCCCAAGTTTTCCAAGTAACCAAGCCCCACCCTATGCCTTGGCTAGGAACTGGCCCATTCTCTTCCTGCCACCAGCCCTCTAGGAAACTTCCACAGGTGCCCAGGTCTCCTGGGTGTAGAGAGCACAGCCTTGCTCCACAACCGCCAGCTCATGCTGAGAGGAGACGCTCAGGTGGGATGGAGCTCTCTGAGCTGGTTCTGCAGGAGCTGAGCTGGCTGCCATCATGGAGGCCAGAGTCTAGCTGGTGTGAATCCAGCAGAGCCACCCCCAACATGCCCCTGAACCTTGTTCCCCTCTCCTCCCTGTGGCTTTGTTCATCACGTGCAGATGGATGTCTTCAGACTAGAGTATCTGCTCCATCAGGGCCTTCTGCCACCAGGGGATATTCTGCTCCTGCCCATGCACCACAGCAGCCACCAGCCACCCCTGGCTATTGAGCACTTGAAATGTGACTGGTGCACCTGTGAAACAGAATGTTTTCTTTAAGCAACCACATCCTGCCAGTGGGCAAAGTACGGGACAGCGCAGGTATAGACAGGAAGGTGGAAAAACGCATCTCAGGAAGGGAGAACCTTTATAGGAGGCAAGGAGACTGCAGCTTGGACAAGCCCAGGGTCAGGAAGAGGGCCTCCTCTTCCCTCTGCACACCAGCCTGGGTCATCTTAAACCTGCAGTGAGGTGGGCCCTTGGCATGGGGAATGCAGGAGTGCAGGGTGAAAAGAGGGCATGGTGTGGGGCCAGCCAAGGCTGAGGAAGCGGCCAGGTGATGCAGAGCTCCATGTCGGCAGGGCCCATTGACTTGCTCTGGCAGCCTGCTGGGGTCTGGGTGCAGGTTCAGATCACAAGTGCAGGCTCAGAGAAGCAGGGAAGGAGGGTGTTCCTTGATGGCAGTAACTCCATGCTGTGTAGTTCACGCTGGAGACAGCACAGAGCCCACCAGGTCCAGCGTTGCAGGTGTGTCGGCCTGAGACTGCAACACCGCTGACCACTTACTCAGGGAGACTGAGCTACTGCTGTGGCCCCAGTCCCTCTCCCTATGGCTGGAGGGTGCAAAGCAGAGCCAGGGCCGGAGCTTCATGTGGGACTGGTGACAGTGCTGTGACTGGCAAGCCCCAAGTCCTCAGCACTGCCTCTAATTAGGGGAACTTGTCATGTCCCTGGGCCTCTCTGACTTTTAATTTCATCTTCAAACTGTGGCTTGTAAATGGACCAAACTTCTCAAACTCTAGTGAGCCTGAGAACAACCCAGGGTGCTTGTATAAAATATAATTCCTGGGTTTCTGGACTGGATTCTGGAACAGAAAAAGAATGTTAATGGAAAAACAGGTGAAATCTGATGAAGTCTAGAGTTAATTAATTGTAATGTGCCAATGTTGCTTTCTTAGTTTTTACCAATGAACCTTGGTAACGTAAGATACTATTAGAGGAAGCAAACTTGGTGAGGGGCGTGTGGGAACATTCACATTATCTCCGCAGACTGTTTATGACTCAAGCTGGTGCAGAATAAAATGTGTATTTTTTAAAAAGCCTGTTCCTCACCCCGACCCCAGCCATTCTGAATTCAGTAGGTTTGGGGGTGGGTCCCCAGGGGCTGTGATGGGAGTGAGCAGCAGACCGGGTTGGAAAACGCTGAACCCTGTTCCCATGGTGCTCGCTGGAACCATTTCCGGTTCCAGGTTCTCTGAGGTGGCTTTCCACCCAAGCAACAGGGGTACAGCCAGAAAGAAGGCCACAGAGGCCAGAGAGTCAGAAGTGGGCCTGGAATCTGGAAGGGCCAGAGAGAGCCGAGGACATAGGAGACGAGAAGTCCAGATGTCGGCAAAGAGGGACATGAAGGGGCAGAGCTGGGGACTTGCCTCCCTCGCCGCCCCCTGCACTTGCCACGCACCTGCCATGAGCACCTGCAGTGCACACCTGTGTGGCGTGGGGGGCACCCTGAGCACCCACCCCCGAGTTCCACAAGTTCCACTCCTGGGAAAACACATAAGGAGCTGGCGGCAGAGGCTCTGGGCCTGAAGTCAGAGCTCAAGAGTGGGTGGAAGATCAAATCCTTGGATGAAAAGGACAAAAATACCAGAAATCTAAGTGTGGAGGCCCCAGTCTGCTGCCTCCAGACCCTCCCTGGGTTGGGACAGGCCCCGGCTGAATAAGGGAGTTGGCCAGTGTGGCGGGAGAGAGGCATCTTGGGAGTACCCCAAGCCTCATGGCACAGAAAAGACCCGTGGATTTGCTCCCAGGACCACAAATGGCCTACACTGCCCTGTGAGGGCAGGTGTGACCAGGACACACCATGGCCAGGAGGGGCCAGGTGAAGTGACCTGGGCCCTGAGTGGCAGCATGGCCAGAACTCGGCCATTCTCTGGGATCTGGAGGGACATAGGAAGTAGGACAAGGAGAGTGGGGCTCCGGGAGGGCAGCCAGGAGGGCAGTGGTGGTTGCAGCCTCTAGGGTGGGTGGGCCCAGAAAGCCTGGGAGGAGGCCCCAGTTCAGCAGACTTTTGCTAGGGAGAGGCAGAGAAGGCCTGGGCTGAAATCCAGGCAGAGCGGATGTTGCCAAGACACTGACTGGAAGGCGGGTCAGCAGGACACAGTCAGATGACTCCTGCCCTTTCTGGGGTGACTTTGCAGCACCTCCTCATAGTGGCCCGAGCTTCTCCATCACCTGCGGTAGAGTCCATGGCCCCGAGCTTGCACACTGGGACTGCTAGGCCTGCAGAACCTATTAGAAAATGCAGAACTTAGGAATCTGCATCTCCAGGGTTGGGGCCCAGGAATCTATTTTTTTTACATCCCAAGGTGATTCTAACGAGCTATCAGGTTTGGTAACTGCCAGAAGAAAAGACTTCCAAGTCCCTAGGCTATGGGACCCTGGCCCCAGGGACACAAGCTAGACGTGCAGGCTCTGGTTGTCCCCAGGGAAGTGACCGTTCTGACCTCACCCCAGGATACCTCACAAGTTTTAGTGCTCAGCCTCTCCCACCTGAGTCCGTGGCCCAAAGTGGTTATAGCCCAAGGAGTTATTGCTGCCATAAATTCAAAAAAATGAAGCATTTCGGAAGACAATTTTCTTTTTGATTCCCAGCCAGGCTTCCTTTGGAGAGATGGCTGGAAGTCCACGCTGTCCCTGAGCTGTGTCTCCCTTTCCTTCCTGTGCCACCCCTGCTGTGACCTCGCTGGCGCCGGCTCCGGACAGGCTGCTGCTTCCCGAGTCCCTGGAGGCTTCATCAGAACCACTCAGTTTCCCTCCTCGGGCAGCTCCACGGCAGAGCAAACTTCATTAGTTCCAGCACTCGCTCAAGGACTTTCTGTCTCTCCCTTCATGGTCTTGTTTACTTTTCTTACCTTCTGTTTCCACTCTTTTTGGTTTCCACAAAAATTCCTTGCACAACTGGTTTGGTCCAGTTCTGCCATCAGCATCTGGGCCGCTGCCTGCTGCAGGGCTGAGAGTTGACACAATCAGAAACAGTGCCCTGCTGGCTGGGGCATAATTTAGTTCAGATGGCACTCTGTGGTCAATGTTGTATTTTCCCCTAGATCCTACTGGAGCCACGCAGAGGAAAATCTACTGCATGTAAAGCTAATGACAGGTTGAATACATCAGGAATTGCTGAGTCTTGGTTGGATAATACATCATACGGATGCTTGGCAAGTGCCTTCATTCATTCCTTCACTCATTCACTCTTACAGTGATTCATTCAACAAACTTGACTGAGTGGCTGCCCTGCCCCAGGTGCTATGTTAGGTAGATTCCACCAGAGAGGAAAAGAGGAGCAATGGAAAGGGGTGTGTGTGTGCACTTGTGTGGCATGATTAAATATGGCTTGTGTAATGTATATGATGAAAGAAACACGAGTGACTATCTAGGCATAAAGAGGTAGTTGCCCTAAGAGTTGCACAGTGTAATGTTTCATGGGAAAGCATTTCAGAGGGGCTCTGAGCAGCCCCTGAAGCAAGGGTAGGTCCACCAACCACAGGCAGTCTGTATGTGTGCCCAGAGCAGGATGGGAAGAGGGGGTGGTCAGAGGCTGGAGGCTGGGGACACGTCCATCCCATTCCTAAGCACCACCAGCCCCCCATGCTCAGCCATAAACTTAACCCCACATCCTCTCCTAAATATCCCAGGGCTGGAACCAGGGCCCTGGCATGTGAGTTGATGAAAACCTTATTAGCTTGATTCTGCACCTTGGAGGCTGGTGGTTCTGGCATTTGCTGAGCAGGTAGGTGGCCATGAGCTGGGACCCAGATGTCCATAAAACCAAGAGCTTCATGGGGAGAGAGATTGTCCAAAGTCACTGTCAGCTGAAAAAAGTGACAAGGGCCCTGAGAGGGCAGATGATGTGCTAGGCCCTGAGAAGGAACCAGGAAATGCTTCCAGGAGGGATGGATAGGGCAGGCTTCATGGAAAAGCAGAGGAGGATGTGTAAACAGCTAGTTAGCAGGAGGCAGGCGAGTTAAGCGGGGCACTTGCTAGGAACAGGGAACCATGGAATGGACCCAGCAGGGAAGTGGTAGACGCAGCGGTGGCAAGAAGGGGGAATTGGAGCTGGACTTAGGGGGCCTTGAGGGGCAAACTAAAGACTTTGAGTTTGACCCCAAGAAGGTCAAGCAGCCTTGGGAAGTGGCTTTAATGGCTGGGGATGGCGAGATCAACACCACGTTCAGGGGTCAGAGTCTTGTGGCCCAGTGGGGTGGGCACAGGGCTGGAGGGGGAGGGTGCACTAAGAGGCAGAGAGGCAGAGGGATGTCCCTTGGGGGCATGAGCTGAGACAGGCTGAGAATGTGAATGGAAAGGACGAGGTGCTGGTGAGCCTTGCCATGGCTGAACACAGCCTCGTAGCTTCACTGAAACATTCCTCAGAGGCAACCGAAGATTCAGGGAAGAAACCATGTCCATGGGCTTCCAGCACCGGAAGGATCAACCCTTCAGGCACATATGACAACCTACTCTCAGGTCCTTCCTACCAATTCCTGGTGGGGCATCTAGGGCCATCTTGGTTTGTTTAATCTGAGTTCCCTAGCTGCCACTAGAAAGTAAACTGGATTTTTTTTTTTTTTTTACTTTGGATAATTCAGACTTTCAGTTCTACAAAGGATTGGAGGCTGAGTAAGTGGACTGTCCTGTCCCCATGTGGACAAGTGGCCCAGCCACTGCAAGCTGCTGTGTTCTGGAAAAAGGACAAATTATATCCAGGTCTCTATTCAAATCCCACTCTGCTGCTTGGCCAGCTCCCTGAGATTCAGTTCCCCGTCAAAAAAGTGGCATTGTGAGTGCCTACCTAATGGGCCAAGAAGAAAGGAGGAGCTGAGAACAAGCTTGTCACCATCGGGCACACCCGTCGGCATTTTCTTCTCTTCTTCCTGAACACCCAGCAGATCGGACAGCAGCCTCCCCTGCAGCCAGGTGAGTTCTAACCAATAGGATGTGAGCCAGAGAGCACTCTTCCCCTTCTGCAGGCTGGATCCAGATGTAGACACCAAGGCCCTAGAGAACAGAGGAGCCACAAGGTGGGAGAATTCCTGGAAGGGATCGGAAGAGGGAGGACTGCTACCTGCCAGCCAGGACCTTGCATTTTTGACTCTTCAGAGAATAAGCAATAAAATTCCGTATTTGCAACTTTGGACATTATGGGGTCCTTTTGCTATAGGAGCCAGCATTAACCCAAAGGAGACAGATCATGTCATCTGCAGAATCTCTTCCGAGGCAAGCAGCATCAGGGAGATGTGTCTGAACAAAGCAAGGAGATTCAGGACAGAAGAATCTTGACCTAGTCAAGTTCAACTAAAAGCACACACTTGGGAAAGGAAGGAAGCCCCGAGCTCATAGCTCTCCCTTAAGACAGAACCTTCCTTCTGCCCGGAACCCTTCAGCATTGAAGCAAAGCAACAAGCCCATGCTCGGGAGATCTAACTCCCCAGAATAAATGTCTGACCATGTGTAAGCCTTAATCATCTAATGTGATTAGGGCCAACAGCATGACTTAGCCTAGTGGGGAAATACTCTGAAAAAGATTCAGGAAAACCCAGATAATCATGCCTTGCTTTAACTAGGAGAACCGGAACAGCAGGGCAAGTAACGTTAACTACAAGACCCATGCCCAGCTGTCATGCTCCTCCTAGGAGCATCAGGCACTCACCACACCCCCGCATGCCCTGGCCACATCCACAGCTGCTGCTGCAGATACCACACATCTGGGCTGGCTCCCCTGCAGTCCCTCTGTAGTGACCCAAGCCAGAAAGATTCACTTCTGCGTGGATCTGCCACCTGCAACAGGGCACATGTTGACTGGGGTTCTGAGCTTGCTAACTGCAGTTGCAATGCAACTACACCAGTGCATGCAGCACAGTGTGATTCCCGCAACCCGCCTCTCAACCGTTTTCTCCCTTCCTAGCCCAGTGCCAGGGCCCTCAGCAACACTGCAGGGCAGAGGGGTGGGGATCAGCAACTTCTTAATCCTGGGGCACAGGCAGAAAATATAAGCCAGCCCTGCCCCTGCCTCTACTCCCAAGCATGGGCTGTGACAGCCCTGAAATCCCAGTTCAGCCACTCAATTGCCCTGTGACCTGAGGCAAGATACTCACAATCTCTGAGTTTCTCTCCTCCGAAAAGTGGAGATGATGCCTGCACCTCCTTCCCAGGTTGCTGGGATCCTGAGTCCTAGCCCAGTGCTGCCCAGTATCATTAGCACCCTTACCAGGCATGGGGCCTGACAAGTCATAAATGAGCTGTGTGAGTCACTGTTCTTCTGCGACCCTTGGTTTTTTTGTCCTACCTGGTAATGGAATAGGCTCAGCCCTGCCTATCCCTGTTGGTGTTGCTGCAGGAGCAGCTACAAAACCCAGTAGACCATTTACTGCCGTGACAGCCTGCCGTCACCCATCCCTAACCATGGAAACCCCAGATGACTCTTGGGGTGTTGCAGGAGGCAGAGGGGCCCAGGTGACTCTCGGTGGCAGCTACAGGAGCCCAGTGATCCCAGCACTCACTGCCTGAATCAAATGTGGGTGTGGAGGATGGACGTGCAGGGATGAGGGCTCTGGGCTCATCGGAGCCTGTGGCCATGGCAACCTCATCAGCAGCTCCATGTGGGGATGATTAAGGAATATTTACATTAATTAAGAGTCCAAACATCTTCCTTGTCCAGGCAGGGACCTGATGTACACATGCCTCTCTCCAACCTCTCAGTACCCTTGGCTATGCCTTGGGCAGGCCTGCTGGATGCTGGAGCGGGTCCTGCAGCGGAAGGATTCTGGCTCTGCTCTCCAACCTCTCAGAACCTCACTTGCTTTGACGCATTTCCTTCCACTGCTGTCCCCAGCCTTCTAAGTGAGCCACCAGCAGCCTCATGCGCATCATCCATCTGCTTTATTCACAAAACAAACCATCGTTGCTGGGCTGGTTCGGACACCGGCCTCCCTCTTTGACATCATCATGAACAATAGTCACTGTTTCGTTTGAACCAAAATTGTCTAATGTTGTACAAAAATACAGAGTCTCTTTGAGTCTTCCAAGGACATGTGCCATCCTGGAAGCTGGAACAAAATCCAAGCCCCAGAGGCATCCCACAGATGACCACAGTGAACCTGGATGTGCGGGGAGCCAGGTGGAGCCCAGGGACTGGGGACGAGAAGGTGGCTTGGAGGAAGAGGATAGGAGCCCTCCTGCAAATACCCCTGACTCCGCAGTGGGGTCTCACCTGAGAAGTTCCCCCATGGCTTCAGCAGGGCAGTTCTTTGTGGAGACAGTGGGTGCAGAGACCAGCAGGTCAGCCCCAGGGCGAGTAGCAGACCCCATGGGGAGGAGCCCCTTGCTGGGGGGTGGGGGAACTTACTCCTCGTAATGGGCATGGTATAGCCCTTCCTTCCTCTAGGCTCCACCTGTGGCTTCTCTCCGCAGAAGTCCATCCTGCTCTGAGCCTCAGCCACATAAAACCTCCCTCCACACCCACCAGGAGCCCCAGCTCTGCTGTTGGGCCTGCTCTAGCCGCCTTCTCCATTTCCTGAAGACACTGCAGGACCTCCTGTCCCCATTTCATGAGCACTGAGGACTGGGGAGAGCAGTCCAGAGCCGAGTGGGCCTGAGTGCCTGCTGTTCAGATGAGGTCCACACACGCCCCTGCTTCCTATTTGTTTCCCCAAATTCCTGATTCTTACCTTCCTTGGGGACTAGGGGTGAGGAATGATCCACTTCAGAGCCCAACCCTTATCAGACAGAGCCCACACCTTGCAGGCAGAAAGGCCAAGAAGGCCCCCAACCCCCAGCAAGTCAGACTTAGAAGCATACTCGCTGCTGGAGGCCTGGGGTCCTTGGTACAGGGCAGTTCCCTTGCAGTTCCTGAGCAGGAACTGAGCCTCGACTTCCTTCAGCCTACTTCCCTGATGGCTGCCTCCAGGGTGAGGCAAAGCAGCACTCAAGCTGCCCGCATGCAGGAAGCCCTCCACGTGCTCCTGGCTGGAAGCATTTGTGTTGCCATCAGCATTTACATTGCAACAGGAAGACTGCTCCACTGCGGTGGCAGTGGCTCATGCAGTCTGCAGAGAGCCCACTGTTAAATGCCTAGCAATTTGGGGAGCCGGTTGTCAAACTATTGGTAGCTTGAATTCTGCAATAGTGGGAGGGTTTGCACCACAGAAGTCAGAAGATGCTACAAATTGGGATTTGTTGGTGTCTTTTTAAAATTTTCCTTCTGGACTGTTGGTTTACTAGGTCACCCCTGCTCGGCGCCATCAATTTTTTCTTATTTATCATATTAAAGGAGAGAGGGTGGTCCTAGAATTATCTGCATTGTCTCCCCTCTGGTGTCTCATTCACATGCAGATTCTGGGATCCCACCCTAGACCTCCCAGAGCCAAATCTCCAAGGGTAAACGTGGCCCCTGTGTGGGACAGGGAAAGGTGATTTGTTTTATGCACAGTTACTTGAGGGACCCACTGGTCCACACATTCAGGTGCCCGGAGTCCAGGACTTGAGACTCCAGGAGCCCTCAGCCACGTGCTTCTGCCCATCACTCTTAGTCACCTCTTAGGTGGAGCATTTTTCTTTTCACCTCCGTTTCTCAGTCAACAAAGCCTCACTGCTTTGACAGTTCACAAAGAGTCCTAATTTACTGGCTTTTCCTAAGGATGTCCACATTGGCCTAGTAACTCATGGCTTTAAGCCTGAAACAAAAAAGGCACACACACATTTGGCATGTAAGTGGCCGTGAGACCTTCAATGGATGAGTTACCCCCTTTCAAAGGTACTCACAGACATCTCAGAGAACAGAGGTCACAGCCATCCCAGAGCACAGGCCTTGGACCCACATCTTGGCATCCCTGGAAGCTGACAAACACCGAATCTCCTGGCCCAGATCTCTTTCATCCAGACCAGCGCACCTCAAACCTTAACCTGCACATCAAATGCCAGGAAATTGTGTTAAAAGGCAGATATGGTTCACAGGTCTGGGGCAGAGCCTGAGATTTTAGAAATTACCAAGCTCTTAGGGGATGCTGATGCTGCTGGTCCAGGGACCACACATTGAGTCACAAGGGTCTCTGCTTCCCTGTTACCCATGGAACCTTCTGGAAGAGATAGTAAGAGTTCTGACACCATTACAGATGAAAGGATTCACTACATTTTTTATATTTGTGTCTGCTGCCTGCTAACTTCTCTTCTAGGTGTGTCTCAGCTAGGACCCCCCGACTTCAGTTTCACTTATTGATTGCCGCAGAACACTTCAAAACTTAGAAGCTTAAACAACAAAAATTAATTTGAGTTGGAGCTCAGCTGGGCAGTTCTTCAGCTCTAGGTAGCGTGTGCGAGAGCTGGTGCACCCCGTGTTCACATACCTGGGGCTTCTCTAGAGAGCTACTCTGGCTGGGAGTTGACCAGACATGTGAGTTCTCTCTCCTTGTGATCTGACCACCAGGGTAGTTCGGGCTTCCTTATAGCATGGTGGTCTCAGACCTGTTGGACCTCTTATATGACAGCTGCCTTCCACAAGAAAGCATTCCAAGGAGACAAACTCCCACGTAGAAACATTGATCAGGTCTCTGCCTGTATCACACTTGCTAACATCCAGTTCTCAACAAATTACATGGCCAAGCCCAGAGTCAAGGGGGAAAGGGCCTACACAAGGGTGAGAAAGCCGGAAGGTGTGGTTCATTGGGGCTGCAGATACAAAAGCCGACCATGGCCTCTAACTTCTGATTCCCACACTGGTGTTTATTCATCTATCCTTATCTGAAGTTCAATTCCCTTAGAAATTATCTCACCTAATAGCTCATTTGAGGGAGTCTTGGATCTCTAGCAATTATCAGAAAACTGCCTTCTGAATTCAGCTTCATTAGAACATTTAAAAGGAAACAGTTCATTAGAAGTTCAGAAATACTCATTTTCATGCAAGACTTGCTTGCTTAAGTGATTACATTGAAAATTAATTAATTCTTTTAGTCATATTTTTAATGGAGGAGGAATTTAATTCTTTGAATAGTATGACAAATTTCTGCTGAAGACTGACAGCTGTGGGTATTAATCACTGTTCTCACTTCAGAAACTATTCTCCCTGCCCAATTTCATTATTTCGTGGTGAAGGAATGGCTTAGAATTGCCACTGGCAAAAAGGGAATTTGGACCACAAACTAGGGTACTGTCATTACCAATACGGTGACAAAGGGATTGGGAGCTTCATCCAAACCCTGGAGACTTCGCCATCCCACACTCTGTGGTCCGGCAGCACCTGCTGGCGGCATCATCACCTCACATTTCAAAGTTGCTCCTGCACATATATCTGGGGTGGCTTATAAGAAATGGGCAAACGATCACTTTGGCATTTTCCTTAAAACTTTCTGTCCACATATTTTTATTAAAAAATGAAAGAGCAGGCCGGGTGCAGTGGCTCACGCCTGTAATCCCAGCACTTTGGGAGGCCGAGGCAGGCGGATCACAAGGTCAGGAGATCAAGACCATCCTGTGAATGGTGAAACCCCGTCTCTACTGAAAATACAAAAAATTAGCTGGGTGCGGTGGTGGGTGCCTGTAGTCCAAGCTACTCGGGAGGCTGAGGCAGGAGAATGGCATGAACCCGGGAGGCAGAGCTTGCAGTGAGCCAAGATTGCACCACTGCACTCCAGCCTGGGCGACTGAGCAAGACTCCGTCTCAAAAAAAAAAAAAAAAAAAAAAGAAAGAAAAGAAAGAGCATCATAAAAATGATCTAGACAGATCAAAAGAATGCGCAATGAACAATCCATTTCTTTCCACCCAGCAAGGCTGGAGGCCAATCCTCAGCATTCCGGAGACAGTGAGTTCAGTTTCTCACATTTTTTGTGTGTGTGTGTGTGTGTGTGTGTCTGAATGTGTCTCTGTTTCACATCCACTTTTGAATGTTTGCTAAAGAACACTTTAAAACTTAGCAGCTTAAACAACAGAAATTAATTTGAGCTGGGGCCTTAGCTGGGCAGTTCTTCAGTTCTAGGTGTGTATGCAAGAAACCTACACTGGAAGTTATTTTCTCTGAACTCCTTGAAGATATCATTGCATCGTTTTCAGGTTTCCATTGCTTTGTTGAAAAGTCAGATTAAAGCATATCTTTTTTCTGGATTATTTAAAGATTTTTGTCTTAGCTTTACTATTATGTGCCTGGATGTTGTTTTCTTTGTACTCAAAGCCCAATTTCTTTGGATCTGTGGTCAATGTCTTTAACCAGTTCTACAAAGTTTTCAGCAGTTATCTCTTTAAGTACTATTTCTACCCTATTTATTATTCCTCTCCTTTTCAGACTCTAATTACACATATATTAGATATTTTCCATGTGTTCTATGTCTCTTAATGTCTTTCTCTATTTTTAATTCTTTTTTCTCTTCATGCTTTAGTTTAGATATTTTCTTCAAATTTATCTTTCAATTCACTTTCTCTTTAACTGCCTCCAATCTGCTGTTAGACTCGTTCACTGACTTCTTAATTTTAGTTATTTTATTTTCCAGTTATAAAATTTGTATTTGATTCTTTTTTACAGCTTCTGATTTTTGGCTCCATGTCTCACTCTGTTCTTTAATTTTCTTTAACATATAAAGTGAGCTTATTTTAAAGTCTGAATCTAATAGCTCCGATATTTGGATCCCCATGGGTCTGTTTCTAATATCTTTTGTTGACGCTGTTGTTATTGTCGTATTTCATTCATGTTGTCTTATTGTGTGTTTAATTATTTTAATAAAAACCTCTACCTTTAGTTAGAAGTTATGTTTTTCAGAAAGGGTTGATGAGTGACTGTTCTTCAGGTCCAGGCATGTTTGAAAATATCTTCTTTTGCCTTTATATCAAAATAATTGTTAAGGAATTTAATTATTGCATTATTTTTTCTCTAATAAACTCAATCATATTACTCGGCTTGCTAAAATTGCATTCAGTATTGCTGTAGGAAAAACTCAGACCAAGCTAATCTTCCTGATTTTGTGTAACTTGTAATTTTTTTTTTTCTTTTTTTTTTTTGAGACAGAGTCTCACTCAGTCACCCAGGCTGGAGTGCAGTGGCACTGATCTCGGCTCACTGCAAGCTCCACCTCTCGGGTTCACGCATTCTCCCTGCTCCTCTGGCTCTCCTCGAGTAGCTGTGGGACTACAGGCACCCAGCCACTCACGCCCAGCTAATTTTGTATCTTTAGTAGAGACAGGGTTTCCACTGTGTTAGCCAGGATGGTCTCGATCTCCTGACTGGGATCTCACTCCTCAGCCTCAGCCTCCTGCAAAGTGCTGGGATTACAGACGTGAAGCCAACGTGAGCCTGGCCCAGAATCTCTGTGTTTTTATGTGAGACCCTATAGGTTTGTTTCTTTATCTTCAAATTCTAAAATCTTCAATCTTCACCAAGATATTTCTTGGTAATAGTCATTCTATGTCAGCTTTGTTTAAAGTTTTTAGCATTCCTTTCCATTCTTTCACTCAGGCTGCTCCTAGGAGTACTTCCTTTTATTATATTTTTAACATATTTTATTCTTTTTTACTTCCTGAATTTTCTTGTTCTCAGACACTATGTATATATATGTATAGTTGAATCTCCTTTAATTAATACTTTTTCTATAATCATTTTCTCTCTGTGTACTTTTCTAAGTGTGTTATCCATACCTCTGACTATAGTTTTAGTGTTAGCTTTTTTTTATCCCTTTGTTTCTAAGGCGACTTTTATTTGGTTTCATTTACTAATTCTAATTTCTTTTCTTAACTCACCCAGACCAATATTATCTCTTTCTGGTGTCTTATCTCTTCTTCAATTTCTAGCGTATTTTCTTTGCACTACTTTTTCTTACAACTTATTGTAACCTACATGTCCAGCAAGAAAAAATAAACCACATCAGGTATCTTAAGAAAAACAAATTTAATATAAAATATTGTCAACCAAGCATTGAACCAAAAAGAGAAAGGGGAAAATACCAAGGTACCTTTAAGGTAACAACTCCTGGGAGCCACTACCACATCTAGGCTGGAGAAACAAAGTGAACAAATGGAACATTAAATCTGTAGCTCTGACAGAGGAGCATTCTCAAGCTGGAAGCTAGACTTTTGAGTAGGGGTTGCTACTTGGTTAGTGCTGGTGTCTTCAAGCTCCCAGGAAATGTCCTAAGGGCCTATGGCCCAGATATCTAAGGATGGGACTCCTTGGCTGGTGCTGGCACATCAGGAATTGAGAGGAGGGATGTGAGATGAGTCCTCTGTGTAGGGGGCCACTGCTTATCAGGAGTTGATGCCTGACCTCAGCAGAAGAAGCCCATGGAGCTAAGGCCAAGACACAGAGAAGAAGCAGTGCATGGCTGGTCCTGGTGCATTAGGAGCCCAAAAAGAGGTCTCATGAAACAGACCCAGGCTGGGAGGCAGGGATCCAGCTGAGTGTTGTCCATGTCTCTGAATGTCATCCAGTCATTGGTTTTGAGTGTGAGTAACTGTGGAGGGGATTCAGCTGCTGCAGAGAAAGGAGCTGTCACAACTGGGATGAGGACCCATTGCTGGGGAGACGCTGATAGGAAATGGGAGGACCCATTGCTGGGGAGATGCTGATAGAACAGGAGGGAAGGAGCAGGTCCTATTCCTCCTACAGCCATGACGCCTCCCTCTAACACTGCTTCTTGGTGTTCCTCACAATGGGGAACAACTGATAGATTAGAAACGTGGCTGCAGAGTCCCAGCCCCATCACAGAGCAGAGGTTAAAAAGGTGGGCATGCAGCCAGAGGAGACGACTTAAGAGACAGCACTCTTCAAAGAAGCTTTTGTCCAAAATCCCCTTCTGCCTCGCACCTCAGCTTTCAGATGCGTGTCCTGCATCAGCCTTGCTTGTTAGCTTCTTTTGTTACTGGCTCCTTTCTGAGTTACCCACTGAGGGAAAGGGGAAACATGAGGGGAAGGAAAGGGCATCCACTGGGGTGGTGAAACATCCACCCAGGTGTTTTCTTTCATGCTGTGCTCACTTAGCTTTTGCTTAACTTTAATCTGATTAGTTGATCGCTGTGCACACTCCCCCTTTATCCCACCCCTACCACCATCTGCCTTTTGCAGAAACAGCTGCTCTGTGCAGCCTCTCCTCTACCCCTCTCCCTGGCCTGCTTCAACACCATGTACCAGGGTTTGCGGGCTGCTTCCATGGTCTCTCCATGTCCCAGATGTTGCAATGGCAGATTCCAGGTCCTTGACTGGGCCTTCATTGCTGTCTAACTCTTTCTTTGAGAACTCTGTCATGCTTGGGAGACCTGAGGGGTCATCTTTGTTTCATACTGTTTTTCTTTCTGTCCAATTTCACTCCATTTTCCAGCTATTCTTCACGGTGAGTGGTTTGAGGTAGTGGGCTTCTTTCTAATTTAGTTAAATATGGAGTTTTCGTCTCCATTTCTTCATTCCTTTTGGCTGTTTTTGGTTGTTGAGTAAGAGTACAAATACCTCTATACCGATATTTTCAACTAGAAGCCAGAAAACTGGGATTGAAATCTTTATCTGCCATTGATCTTCAAAGTCTATCATAATTAAGTACTTTGACAAAGAGTGCAAGAAAAGACAGTAGTGCTTCTCTAGCTTACTGTGTTTCGTTTTTTCTGCCTTGGCTCTTAGGCAACTCAAAACAAAATATAGAGGTCAATTTTGGTAACTCTAGTTTTTATGTTAGCTCTCCAACAGACCTCTTTTGCTTTTTTCACAATGTAGATAGCTGCTCGAAGTCTCTTTATATGCCACTTGAAATCCTGTCTGCAAACATGTCAGGTGTACTTGATCATTTTTAAAGTTCGATAGGATCACTGATGACTTAAGATGTGGACATCAAGCTGTAGTCTTTGAATAAATGCAGGAGACACCTCCTAAGAGGGATCATCATATCGCTCATTCTGGGGGTTCCCAGTAGTAGCAGTATTTTAGGTACTCAACGGATAGTGCCTCAAAGTCACCAGAGCTGGACTTTCCCAGGGCCTGTGGCATTGGTTAACATGTCCATCATGGTTACTATTTACTTTAGCCTTGGTCTAAATTATCTCATGTCTGTAACCATCTACCTTCCTTAGTTGTGTGTCACCAGAGGGCATGCATCTCATTTCGGCTCTCATTGTACCCCCACGACCTCCCCACCTGAAATACAGCAAATGCTTTTACTGCATGTTGCACAGAATGCATGTTCAAGATGTGAAGTGTATGAGTGAGTGAGGAATGGAGCAAATGAGTAAGTGAATGAATGCCGTGAAGACATCTGGCAAGTTTTCTGCAATTAAGCACACACTCTGTGCCAAGCACTATGCTGAGTTCCATTTAGAGGAGAGATAGAAGTTGGCATGCACTTTTTGTTCACAGGAAAGAACACTGTCTTAGGCACTAGACAAGGTGGTTTACTCACAGAGGCTAGAATAATTCCCTGGCACTGGGCATAGAACTCTTGGAGAAGAAAATGCTATATGGGCAAACAAAAGGAAGTCATCGTAAATTTCTGTATTATATACCTTTTGGGAGCCTAGACAAGCCAAGCTCCTTACTGGGGAAGGCAAATCAGGATATACAATTTGGCATCATCGTAAAAGGCAGCACATGAAATTTCACACAACATGAAATTACTCTCTTAAAGTGTACAATTCATGGAGTTCTAGTACATTCACAAGGTTGTGCAATCATTACCACCATCAAATTCCAGAACATTCTTACTACCCCAAAGAAAACCCCACAGCTATTACCAGTTACTTCTAAGTCTCCCCTACCTCCAGTCCCTGGCAATCACAAATCTAGTTTCTGTCTTTTATGTTTTTCATGTTCTGGACATTTTCTCTCAGTGGGATCACACAAGAAAGTCTTTTGTATCTGCCTTCTTTCACTCAGCATAATGTTTTCTAGGTTCATCCATGTTGTAGCATGTATTGGTGCTTCATTCCTTCCTATATCTGAGTATTTCATTGTATGGACATAAAAAGTTCTGTTTATTCATTCTTCATTTGATGGTCATTTGGGTTGTTCTCACCTTTTTGATGACATGAATAATGCTGTTTGAACACTGATTTACAAGGTGTTTAAGTACATGTATGTTTTCAATTTTCTAGGGTATATACTTATAAGTGGAATTGCTGTATCATAGAGTAACTCTGTGTATAACTGTTTGAGGAACTGCCAAACTGTTTACACAGCAGTTGCATCATTTTATATTCCCACCAGCAATAAATGAGGGTCCAAATTTTCCTACATCTTTGTCAACACTTATTACTGTTCATCTTCTTATTATAGCCATCCTATAGCTATAGGAAGTGGTATATTATTGTAATTTTGATTTGCATTTCCTTGATGACTAATGTCATTCAGTATCTTTTGATGTGCTTGTGGCCATTGGTATACCTTCTTTGGAGAAATGTTTATTCAAGTCCTTTGCCCATTTTTAAAATGAGATTGCCTTTTATTATTGAGTTGTAAGAGTTGTTTATACATTCTGAATAATAGATGCTTCTCAACTATATGATTTACAAATCTTTTCCCCCATTTCATGGGTTGTCCTTTCACTTTCTTGGTAGTGTTCTTTGATTTCCATAAGTTCTTAATTTTGATTGTCTTATACATTTATTTTTGGTTTCCTGTGATTTTAAAATTTTTATTTTTTATTTCAAAAGGCTTTTGAGGAACAGGTGGTGTTTGGTTACATGGATAAGTTCTTTAGTGATGATTTCCAAGATTTTACCGCACCCATCACTGGCGAAGTGTACACTGTATACAATGTGCAGTCTTTTATCCCTCACCCTCCTCCCACCCTTTCTCCTGATTCCCCAAAGTCCACTGTATTGTTCTTATGCCTTTGCATCCTCATAGCTTAGTTCCCACTTATGAGTGAGAACATACAATGTTTGGTTTTCCATTCCTGAATTATTTTACTTAGAATAATGGTTTCCAATTCCACCCAGGTTTCTGTGAATCCCATTATTTCATTCCTTTTTATGGCTGACTAGTATCTCATGGTATGTATGTATGTATATATACATACCACATTTATTTATTCAATTGTCAATTGATGGACATTTGGCCTGGTTCCATATTTTTGCAATTGCAAATTGTGCTGCTATAGACATGCATGGGAAAGTATCTTTTTCGTATAATGACTTCTTTCCTCTGGGTAGATACCCAGTAGTGGGATTTCTGGATCAAATGGTAGATCTATTTTTAGTTCTTTAAGGACTCCCCACATTATTTTCCATAGTGGTTGTACTAGTTTACATTCCCACCAGCAGTGTAAAAGTGTTCCCTTTTCACCACATCCATGCCAGTATCTATTTTTTTGTTGTTGTTCTTTGATTATGGCCATTCTTGCAGGAGTAAGGTGGTATCACATTGTGGTTTTGATTTGCATTTCATTGATAATTAGTAATGTTGAGCTTTTTCATATATGTTTGTTGGGCGTTTGCATATCTTCTTTTGAGAACTGTCTATTTGTGTTGTTAGCCCACTTTTTGATGGGATTGTTTGTTTTTTCTTTGCTGATTTGTTTGAGTTCATTGTAGATTCTGGTTATTAGTACTTTGTTGGATGCATAGTTTTTGAAGATTTTCTCCCACTCTGTGAGGTGTCTGTTTACTGTGCTGATTATTTATTTTGCTGTCCAGAAACTTTTTAGTTTATTAAGTCCCATCTATTTATCTTTGTTTTTGTAGCATTTGCTTTTGGGTTCTTGGTCATAAAGTATTTGCCTAAGCCAATGTCTAGAAGGATTTTTCAGATGTTATCTTCTTGAATTTTTATGGTTTAAGGTCATAGATTTAAGTCTTTGATCCATTGTGAGTTGATTTTTGTATAAGCTGAGAGAGGAGAAACCAGTTTCATTATTTTACACACGTGGCTTGACAATTATCCCAGCACCACTTGTTGATTAGTGTGTCCTTTCCCCACTTTATGTTTTTGTTTGCTTTGTCAGAATTCAATTGACTGTAGGTATCAGGCTTTATTTCTGGGTTCTCTATTCTGTTCCATTGGTCTGTGTGCCTGTTTTTATACCAGTACCATGCTGTTTTGGTGACTATAGCCCTACAGTATAGTTTGAAGTCAGGTAATGTGATGCCTTCAGATTTGTTGGTTTTGTTTAGTCTTGCTTTGGCTCTGGGGGCTCTTTTTTGGTTCCATATGAATTTTAGGATTGTTTGTTCTAGTTCTATGAAGAATTATGGTGGCAACTGATGGGAATTGCATTAAACCTGTAGATTGCTTTTGGCAGTATGGTCATTTTCACAATATTGATTCTACTCATCCACGAGCATAGGATGTGTTTCCATTTGTTTGTGTCATCTATGATTTCTTTCAGTAGTGTTTTGTAGTTTTCCTTGAAGACTTTCACCTCCTTGGTTAGGTATATTTCTAGGATTTTATTTTGTTTACAGCTACTGTGAAAGAGGTTGAGTTCTTGATTTGATTCTGAGTTTGGCTGCTGTTGGTGTATAGAAGTGCTACTGATTTGTGTACATTAATTTTGTCCTGAAATTTTATTGAATTCATTTACCAGTTCTAGCAGCTATTTGGACGAGTCTTCAGGGTTTTTAGGTATATAATCATATCATTGGTGAACAGTGACAGTTTGATTTCCTTTTTACTGATTTGGATGCCCTTTATTTCTTTATTCTTCTCTGATTGCTCTGGCTAGAACTTCCAGTACTATGTTGAATAGATGTGGTGAAAGTGGGCATCCTTTTCTTGTTCCAGTTCTCAGGGGGCATGATTTCAACCTTTCTCCATTCATTTTAATGTTGGCTGTGGGTGTGTTAGAAATAACTTTTATTACCTTGAGGTATGTCCCTTCTATGATGATTTTGCTGAGGGTTTTAATCATAAATCATAAAGGCACGTTAGATTTTGTCAAATGTTTTTTCTGCATCTATGAAGACAATTGTGTGATTTTTGCTTTTAATTCTGTTTATGTGGTGTATCACATTTATTGATTTGTATATGTTAAAACTTCCTGTATCCCAGGTATGAAACACATTTGACCATGGTGGATTATCTTTTTGATATGCTATTTATTTGATTAGCTAGTACTTTGTTGAGGATTTTTTTCATCTATATTCATCAGGGATATTGGTCTCTAGTTTTCTTTTTTTGTTATGTTCTTTCCTGGTTTTGGTATTAGGGTGATTCTGGCTTCATTGAATGATTCAGGGAGGAGTCCCTCTTTCTCTATCTTTTGGAATGGTGTCAATAGGATTGGTACCAATTCTTCCTTGAATGTCTGATAGAATTCCACTTTCAATCCATCTAGCCCTGGACTTTTTTCTTTTTTTTTTTTAAATTACCATTTCAATCTCAGTGCTGGTTATTGGTCTGTGCAGAGTTTCTGTTTCTTCCTGGTTTAATCTAGGAGGGTTGTATACTTCCAAGAATTTATCCATCTCCTCTGGGTTTTCTAGTTTGTGCATGTGAAGGTGTTCATAGTAGCCTTGAATGATCTTTTGTATTTCTGTGGTATCAGTTGTAGTATCTCCCATTTCATTGCTAATTGAGTTTATTAGGATCTTCTCTCCTCTTGTCTTGGTTAATCTCACTAATGGTCTTTTCAAAGAACCAGCTTTTTGCTTGATTTATCTTTTGTATTTTTTATTTCAACTTCATTTAGTTCTGCTCTGATCTTTGTTATTTCTTTTCTTCTATTGGATTTGGGTTTGGTTTGTTCTTGTTTCTCTTGTTCCTTGAGGTGTGACCTTATACTCTCTATTTGTGCTCTTTCAGACTTTTTAATGTAGGCCTTCTAGGCTATGAACTTTCCTCTTAGCACCACTTTTGCTGTATCCTGGAGATTTTGATAGGTTGTGTCACTATTATCATTCAGTTTTAAAAATTTTTTAATTTCCATCTTGATTTCATCATTGACCCAATGATCATTCAGGAACAGTTTATTTACTTTCCATGTATTTGGATGGTTTCAAAGGTTTCTTACACTGTGGTTTGAGAGCACACTTGATATAATTTTGATATTCTTAAATTAATTGAAACTTGTTTTGTATCCTATTACATGTTCTATCTTGGAGAATGTTTCATGTGCTGATAAATAGAATGTATATTCTGCAGTTGTTAGATAGAATATTCTGTAAACATCTTTTAAGTCCATTTGTTCTATGGTATAGTTTAAGTCCATTGTTTCTTTGTTGACCTTCTGTCTTGATGACCTGTCTAGTGCTGTCAGTGGAGCATTGAAGTCCCCCACTATTATTATATTGCTGTCTATCTCATTTCTTAAGTCTAATAGTAATTGTTTTATAAATTTGGGAGCTCCAGTGTTAGGTGCATATATATTTAGAACTGTTATGTTTTCCTCTTGGACTAGTCCTTTTATCATTATATAGTGTACCTCTTTGTCTTTTTTAACTGCTGTTGCTTTAAAGTCTATTTTGTCTGACATAAGAATAGGTACTCCTGCTTGCTTTTGGTGTTCATTTGCATGGAATATCTTTTTCCACCCCTTTACCTTAGGTTTATATGAGACCTTATGTGTTAGGTGAGTCTCTTAAGGGCAGCAGATACCTGGTTTGTGAATTCTTATCTACTCTGTCATCCTCTGTCTCTTAAGTGGAGCATTTAGGCCATTTACATTCAACTTTAATATCGAGAGGTGAGGTACTATTCTATTCATTATGCTAGTTGTTGCCAAAATACCTTTTTTTCGTTGTGATCTTATTTTATAGGTCCTTTGAGATTTATGATTTAAGGAGGTTTTATTTTGGTGTATTTCAAGAATTTGTTTCAAGGTTTAGAGCTCCTTTTAGAAGCTCTGGTATTGTTGGCTTGGTAGTGGTGAATTCTTTCAGCATTGGTTTGTCTGAAAAAGACTGTATTTTCCCTTCATTTATGAAGCTTAGTTTTGCTCAATACAAATTCTTGGCCAATGATTGTTTTGTTTAAGAAGGCTAAACACAGGACTTCAATCCCTTCTAGCTTGTAGGGTTTGTTCTGAGAAATCTGCTGTTAATCTGATAGGATTTTCATGCATAGGTTACCTGATGCTTTTGCCTCACAGCTCCTAAGGTTCTTTCCTTTACCTTGATTTTAGATAATTTGATGATTATGTGCCTAGGCAATGATCTTTTTGTAATGAATTTCCCGTGTTCTTTGAGTTTCTTGTATTTTGATGCCTAGATCTTCAGCAAGGCCAGGGAAGTCTTCCTTACTCATTCTCTCAAATATTTTTTACAAACTTTTAGATTTCTCTTCTTCCTTAGGAACACCAATTATTCTTAGGTTTTGTCCTTTAACATAACCCCAAACTTCTTGGAGGCTTTGTTCGTTTTTTTTATTCTTTTTTCTTTGTCTTTGTTGGATTGGATTGGAAAGCCTTGTCTTTGCATTCTGAAGTTCTTTCTTCTACTTGTTCAATTCGATTGCTGAAACTTTCCAGTGTATTTTGCATTTCTCTAAGTGTGTCCTTCATTTCCAGAAGTTGTGATTGTTTTTTATTATGCTATTTCCCTGGAGATTTTTTCCTTTCACATTCTGCATCTTAATTTTTCAATTTCTTTAAGTTGGATTTCACCTTTCTCTGGTGCCTCCCTGATTAGCTTAATAGCCTTCTGAGTTATCTTTTTGGCAATTCAGATACTTTTACTTGGCTTGGATCCACTGCTGGTGAGCTAGCGTGATCTTTCAGGGATATTAAATAACCTTGTTTTGTCATCTTACCAGGATTGTTTTTCTGGTTCCTTCTCATTTGGGTAGACTATGTCAGAGGGAAGATCTGGGACTCAAAAGCTGCTATTCTGATTCTTTTGTCCCACTGGGTCCTTCCTTGATGTGGTGTTCTCCCCCTTCCTTCCCCTAGGGATGGGGCTTCCTAAGAGCCAAACTGTAGTGATTGTTATTTCTCTTCTAGATCCAGTCACCCAGTGGAGCTACTGGGCTCTGGCCTGGTACTCGGGAGTACGTCTGCAAAGAGTCCTGTGATGTGATCTGTCTTCAGGTGTCTCAGCTGTGGATACCAGCACCTGTTCCAGTGGAGGTAGCCGGGGAGTAAGGTGGACTCAGTGAGGGTCTTTGGTTGTATTTTTGTTAAGTGTACTGGTTTTGTGTTGGTTGTCCTCCAGCACATCAGCTGCAGTAGCATAGGGAGGATCCGGTGGTGGATGGAGCCATAGAGCTCCCAAGAGATTATGTCCTTTGTCTTCAGCTACCTCTACCAGGGCAAGTAGAGGAAGACCATCAGATGGTGGCAGGGTTAGGCATGGCTGAGCTCAGACTCTCCTTGGGCAGGGCTTGCCATGGCTGCTGTAGAGGATGGGGGTTTTATTCTCAGACCAATGGAGTTATGTTCCCAGGGGGATTATGGCCGCCTCTGCTGTGTCATACAGGTCACCAGGGAAGTGGGAGAAAACCAGCATGACAGGCCTCACCCAGCTCCCAGACAGTCCAAAAGGCAAGTCTCACTCCCACTGTGCCCCCACAAGAGCATCAAGTTTATTTCCAAGCAGACAGTGAGCAGGGCTGAGAACCTGCCCCAGACTACAAGCCTCCCCACTGAGAAAACAAGCAAGGCTTTCAGGCTTCTTGCCTCCCTGCCTGCCATGGTTTCTGTGTTCATAAATGCACTCCCTGTTCACCTCCTCCCCTGGATTCTGTCCATGAAAGTTCATGTTTGGTTGAAATTGTTACAAAGTCCAGCTGGAAGTTTCCTTCTCTCCGCGGTCTTTCCTCAGTTCCACTGGCACCCCTCCACAAAAACCCCTGAGAGACAAAGTCAGGAATGGCTTTCCTGGGGACCAAGAGTGCCTACAGTGTTCTTCCCACTGCTTCCTCTACGCTTGTATTTCACTTGGCTCTCTAAATTCATCTCAGCCCCAGGTAAGGTCAAATTCTTTTCCCATCATCTAGACCTTCAGGTTCCGCAGTGAGGATGTGTGTTCAGGGGCAGACATTCCCCTCTCACACTTTGGGCACTCAGTTTTTCAGCTGTCTCTTGGATCCTACAGTGGCAAACTGCTTCCTTCAAAGGGGCTTGTGCTTTTTTGTCATATCTAAAACACGATTGCTTAATCCAAATTCACAAAGACTTATACCTATGTTTTCTCTAAAAATGTTACAGATTGGCTTTTACATTTAGGTCTTTGATCCATTTTGGTTAATTTTTCTATATTGTTTGAGGTGGCAGCCAACTTAATTTTTTCACATCTTGGCACCATTTGTTGAAAGGTTATTCTTTTCTCATTCAGTGGTCTTGGTACCTTTGTTGACAATCAATTGCCCATAGGTGCACAGATTTATATCTGGACTCTCAATTATATTCTGTCATCCATATATCTGTCATTGTGCCCGTACCTTATTGTCTTGATTAATTTAGCTTTGTAGTAAGTTTTGAAATGGGAAAGTCTGAGTCTTCCAACTTTGTTGTTCTTTTTTAAAAACTGTTTTGGGTACTCCAGGTTCCATTTCCATAAAGATTTTAGATGAGAATTTCTATTCCTGGAAAACAAAAAGTTGGTATTTTAATAGGGAGCACATGAAATCTCTGTATCAATTTGGTGAGTATTACTACCTTAACAAAATTCATCCAGTCCACGAATATGGGATGTCTTTTCAATCATTTTGCTGTGATACACTTTATTCTAGCTATCTTTTGTAGTTTTCAGTGTATAAGTCTTACACTTCTTTAAATGTATTACTAAGTATTTCATTCTTTTTGGTCCTACTAAACATGAGATTATTTTCTTAATTTCATTTTCAGATGGTTTATTGCTAATGTATAGAAATGCAACTGATTTTTGCGTATTGATTTTGAATCCTACAAGTTTGCTGAAGTCGTAATAGTTTACTCGTGCATTTTCTGGGAATTTCTATATATGAGGTCAGATCATCTGCAAATACTGACAGTTGTACTTCTTCCTTTCCAATCTCCATGTCTTTTATGTATTTTTCTGACCTAACTGACCTGGGTAGAACTTCCAGAACATTGTTAAATGAAGTGGCAAGAGGAGAGACATTCTTGTTTTGTCCCTGATCTTCTAGGAAAGATTTTAGTCTTTTGCTATTAAGTATGATATTAACTGTGGGTTTTTCATAAATGTCCTTTATCAATTTGAGAAAGCATCCTTACATTCCTGGTTTCTTGGGTGTTTTTCATCATAGAAAGGTGGTAGACTGGGTCAAGGGTTTGTCTGTGTCCATTGAGATCTTATGTGATTTTTATCCTTTATTTTATTAGTGTGGTATATTACATTGATTACTTTCTCATATGTTGAACCAAATTGGCATCTTGGGATAATTACCACATGGTGAATGCTGCTAGATTTGGTTTTCTAGTGTTTCATTGAGTATTTTCATATCTACATTTATAAGATGCATTGGTTTGTGGTTTTCTTTTCTTATGCTATTTGACTTTGGTATCAGAGTAACACTGGAATAATAGCAAGAACGGGGGAGTCTTACTCCTATTCTGCTTTTTAGAAGAGTATTTAAAGGACTAGTGTTAATTGTTTTGTAAAGGTTTAGTAGAATTCATCAAATCACTGGTGAAGCTAACTTGTTCTGGGCTTTTCTTTGCAGGAAGTTTGTTTTTGTTTTTGTTTTTGTTTTGTGACTAATTCAATCTCTTTACTTGTTACAAGTCTATTTCTTTGTGAGTCCATTTTGGAGGTTTGTATCTTTCTAGGAATTTGTCCATTTTATGTGAATGTCTAATATGTTGTCACACAGTTTGTCATGATATTCCTTTATAATCTTTTTTCTTTTTGAATGGTCTGTGTTAATGCCCCCCCCCCCCCTTTTATTCTTGATTTAGTAATTTCAGTCTTCTCTCTTTCTCTCCTGGTCAGCCTAGTTACAGATGTGTCGATTTTGTTAATCTTTTCAAGAAGCAATTTTTATTGTGTTCATTTTCTCCGTTGTTTTTCTGTTCTCTATTTTATTTATTTCTTCTCTATTGTTTACTTCCTGCAGCTGCTTTGGGTGTAGTGTTCTTCCTTTTCTAGTTGCTTAAGGTGGATGGTTTAGTTACGGACTGCAAGTATTTCTCCTTTTTAAATGTAGACACTGACGGCTGTATATTTCTCTCTGAGCACCACTTTCATTTTATCCCATAAATTCAGGTATGTTGCATTTTAATTTCCATTCATCTCAAAGAATTTCCCAATTTCTTGTGATTTCTCTTTGACCTATTGGTCATTTTTTAATGTACTGTTTACTTTCCATATATTTGTGACTTTTCAAATTTCCTTTTGTTACCAATTTCTATTTTTTTTCTATTGTGGTCAGAGAACATACTTGGCATGTGTTTGATCATTGCAAATTTATTGGGACCGATTTTGTGACTTAACATATGCTCTACCACGGAAAATATTCTATGTGTATTTAAGAGGAATGTGTATTCTGTTGTTGGGTAGAGTGCTCTGTAGGTGACTCTTGTCATTGTTTCATATTGTTCAAGTTATCCATTATTTTGTGATCTTCTGTCTAATTGTTCTAATCATTATTTAGAATGAAGTGTTGAACTATTACTGTTGAATTGTCAATTTCTCCCTTTAATTCTGTCATTTTTCTTCATGTATTTTGGGTCTCTGTTGTTATTTGTACAATTATTACATCTTCTTGATGGAGTTTCCATTTATCATTATAAAATGTCCTTTGTCTCAAGTAGCAGTTTTTGTCTTTAAGTCTGTTTTGTCTGACATTAGTATAAGCACTCTGGCTCTCTATAGGTTACTGTTTGTATGCAATGTATTTTCCATACTTTTATTTTCAAACCATTCGTTTCTTTGAATCTAAAGTGTGTCTCTTTTTGTTATTATATCACTGGATCATGTTTTGATCCACTCTTCCATTCTCTATCTTTTAATTGGAGAGTTAAATCCATTTACAAACCTGCCTTCCCCACTGGAGATGACAAGAGTGGAGCTCTGGTTTTCCCTTTTCTCTACACAGTGTGAACTATTACTCACTTCACTTCTTGCCAGGGCAACTTAAATAAAACTGGCAACCAGCTAGTTATGTAATTTGACTGTCACATTCTCTCTCTGGGACTCAGCTTTCTTATTTGAAAATAACTTGGGACAGACTTTTAACATTCTTTCGACCAATGTGCAAATGACACACTGCACACCTGTGCAGGGAATGGCCTGACTCTAGACATCTCCCACTGGTCCTGTGAGTAGAATTGAGTGGAGAGACTGAAAAGCTTATAGTTTCCTGATGGGCAAAATAATAGCAATTCATTTTCACTAGGCCCAAAATAGTCCAATGTATCATCTAATGACCTCAGGTTGCTTCCAGTATCTCCCACAACGTTTGTACCCAGAGCATCAGGCAGAAACCTGAGACTGGGTCTTTTCCTTCATGCAGGCCCCCGATGTGAGTCACCAGCACCTGTCACTTCTACTTGCCAAACACTGGCCCTCCCGCCTCCCTGCTGCCACCTCTGCCTCATTCCTGCCTTTCTCATTTCTCATGCTCCTGCTTCCTGTCCCTCTGCCCTCTCCATATGCCAATTGATGCACTGTCACAGCACCCCAAAAATCCTTTCAAAATGGCCTTTGTCATCGCTGCCCGCTGCTGAATACTCTCTGCAAACTCCAGACCCTCCTCGGCTTCCTACCCAAGGCCTCCATGATTAGACACCTTCCCACCTGCCAGGCTCATTGCTTCTCCTCCACATTCAGTTCCTCCACCAATCTATCGCAGTTTCCTAGAAACAGTGGGGTCTGTCCAGCTTCTCTCCCTCTGCACCAGCTGCTCCTCATCGAGAGCCCCACTCCCCAGGCTGCAGTTCTTCAACCACTGTGCTTGCTCCTTAAAAGAATTTTGACAGTCATGAAACTTCTCTCACATATATTTGAGGTAACATTTAACTTTTTCACACAAACATATAATTTTTCAGATATTATAAAAACTGCCATTTTAAAATAAAACTGTTAGCTCTCTCTAGAATTTATGCAATAGAAAATAAATACTGGCCAGTTGCAGTGGCTCACGCCTGTAATCCCAGCACTTTGGGAGGCAGAGGAGGATGTATCATGAGGTCAGATGTTTCAGAGCAGCCTGGCCAACATGGTGAAACCCTGTCTCTACTGAAAATACAAAAATTAACCAGGTGTTGTAGTGTGCACTTGTAATACCAGCTACTCAGGAGGCTGAGGCAGAAGAATCACTTGAACCCGGGAGGCAGAGGTCACAGTGAGCCGAGATCGCACCACTGCACTCCAGCCTGGGCAACAGAGTGAGACTCCATCTCAAAAAAAAAAAAAAAAACAGAAAGAAAGAAAGAAAGAAAGAAAGAAAGAAAGAAAGAAAGAAAGAAAGAAAGAAAATAAATACCACAGCAATTTAAAACTTACCATTATCCATTTTAAAAGAATATATGAGCAGCGTGTAATCCCAGCACTTTGGGAGGCCGAGGCAGGTGGATCACAAGGTCAGGAGTTTGAGACCAGCTTGACCACCATGGTGAAACCCCCCTCTACTAAAAATACAAAAATTAGGCAGGCATGGTGGCGCATGCCTGTAATTCCAGCTACTTGGGAGGCTGAGACAGGAGACTTGCTTGCCAGGAGGTGGAGGTTGCAGAAAAGAAAAAAAAAAAGAATACACGAGCAATCTCCACCTTAACAGTCAGAAATTTTACCCCTTCTTTTCTTCTACTGGAACTCACAGTTCAATTCTACTTCTGTCATTGAATTTTATTCTAATGTCATAGAATTTTATGCTTGAAAGTACTTTATTATCATCTCATAAAATTCTGGAAGAGAAACATGCATATCAATTGAAATTATTTTGTTTCCTATGACCAAAAGGCTCTAGATGTTCAATTTTTTAATTGAGTTATCATGACAATGATCATTAATTGAGCAATTCAAGATATATAATAAAAAATTGATAAATTATTATTTTAAAAAATAAGATTGCATTGGGGATGTTCCTTGTAATGAGATGATTTTGTGGTCGTTGCTCTGTTTCTTCAGTAACCCACGTATATGTCCCCTGGATCAAGAAGTGGACAGCAGGGACAGCAGGTGCCCGTGACTGGTGCAGTTGTCTGGAGAGAGCTCAGGGTTCCCCCAACCCACCCCTGTGGTTCATACTGATATTGACCTTTACTGGGGGCCTATAAATTGTATTTTTGGCTAGGGCCTTGCTGTAGATGATTAGTGCTTATTTTGAATATTAAGCAAGGGAGACCTCATATCAGTTTTATTCTCACCTTTGTTTTTTGTGGTTTTGTTTTACAGCTGAATACACTGAGAAACTTTATTCCCATCTAAGAGTAGGTGAAAATTTTGTTATACCAATGGCATTCAGTTCTGAGGCTCTTTCTCAGTTATAGCCATTAGATCTGCCTTTAATTTTGTTGATAGCAAAGAATTAGAAACCACCTCCCTTAGAAAGGGATTTGTTTTCCAATCATTCAAATCATCATTGCTCAGTCTCTTGGAAGTCTATGCAAAGGGCACTATTACAAGACTCTCAGAGGACCGTATACCAGCGTTTCCCTTGTAGGCACTTGGTTCAACCTGCTAAGAGAAAGCGCTGGATATTATCTTATCATATGCTTTGAATATATTTTCCTGAAGACCTTGAGGGTGAGGCTTAGCCAGCCTGAATGATGGAGACGCCACCCTGATGACATGCTTGGAAAGCCAGCACTGCAGCTTCTGTTGGCACAATTCAACTGCCAGATGGGACTCCCTCCCGGGTGAAGGCATATGGCGTTTCTCAGCTCAAGCAAATGTGTGAATTGCATGTTTCAAGAAATAGCATAAAAATCACTGAGAAATAAATTGCAAAATGTATCTTATAAGAAAGATGACTAAAATCAGTCAATATTAAACTGATAAAAATTGAATATAATAATTCATATTTATTTTATAATAAGTTGTAAAAAAAACAAGGTAAGTCTAAATACTATTTGTTATTATTGAATGTGGTATAATGCCATCATGTAGCAAAATTATTACGTATGATATAAAATGTGTGATAAAAGCTTTGGTAAGCCTGTGGCAAAGGTACATTTCTGGACATTTTGGGTTGTTTTGCTAATTTTGAGAATAATCAAAGTCATCTACTAAAGTCATAAACAACTTCAAAAATTTTATGGGACATAATCAAAGTTTTTCTTTATACTTAAGAAAACAGAATGTAAAAGTGTCAAAGTACTAAGGGCTTGAACTTTTATGTATAATTTTATTTTTGTTAATGAGAAGAATACAGTAAATGTTTATTTTGATAAAGATGAGGATTGACTATAATTAGAATAAATATTTCAATCTATGGTGTGATAAAATGGGTTTTCACTTACTTTGGAATAATGCACACACAATTTTAATCAGTGAATTTTACCTTGTATATCTTGAAAATATTTAGTGATCCCCCCTCACCAAAATTCCAGTGACACTTAACATCATAATCTTCATTAAACTGTGACCCCTACTGCTTTGGCTGTTCAAAGACACTTTTCTTTCTGGCCAATGGCATATCCAGATGACAAACGTGGCCAAGAGCAGGGGAAAGCTGCTCCCTTTAAATTAGTCAGGGGAGCAATTGAGCCAATGTTTTTTACTGAGGTTTTCTCTGCTATGCTCCCACAGGCTCTCCCCCAAGAGCACGGTAGTCTTTGGCAATTGTCTGGGCATGGAAGGGGCACGCTCACTAAAGGACGACTTCATCAAGCCCTCTGCTCTGCTCTGCTCTGCTCTGCTCTGCTCTGTGATGTGTCCAAATTCAGAACCTCCCCACGCTGGCCCCTCATGGATAAGGTTTAAGGCAGGAAGGGCCCAGCTGGGCTGGAGTCCCTAAGTTAATCTGCAGCCCTCAAATGGCCCTGCTCTCCAGACGGGCAGAGTGAGAGATTTGAGGCAGCATTAATATGGAGCAGGAGAGGAGCCTTTGTGTCTCCTGGTGTGATCATGAGGCAGGTCAGATTCAGGAAGACCAGCCTGTAGAAGCCCAGGCTCTGGTGAGTTGCCAAGAAAAGCCTGAGAAGCCTGTGTACCCGGGGAGTCAAGTAGCCAGATGACAGTTCACATCTCCTGCTTGTTTTCAAATTAACATGGAATCCCTGTTTCCCTCCAGGCCAATATTGTCTCAGTATCTTACCTAGAACCCAGTCAACACTCAAGAAATGTGTGTTGAGTTGAAAAGTGTTAAGTGAGCTACCACTTGCTAAGAGAAAGCCCCACCCAGCCTTTGGCAGGGGTCTGGGTTTGGAGCCTGAAATTGTCTCAGCTCTGGGGAAGAAAGAATGACATATCCTCTCTCTGGTAGGTTCTAAGACCAGCCCAGGCCGGGCGCGGTGGCTCAAGCCTGTAATCCCAGCACTTTGGGAGGCCGAGACGGGCGGATCACAAGGTCAGGAGATCGAGACCATCCTGGCTAACATGGTGAAACCCCGTCTCTACTAAAAATACAAAAAACTAGCCAGGCGAGGTGGCGGGCGCCTGTAGTCCCAGCTACTCGGGAGGCTGAGGCAGGAGAATGGCGTAAACCCGGGAGGCGGAGCTTGCAGTGAGCTGAGATCCGGCCACTGCACTCCAGCCTGGGCGACAGAGCGAGACTCCGTCTCAAAAAAAAAAAAAAAAAAGACCAGCCCAGACTTTCCCAGGCACAAGCTCAGCGCCCTCGAACACAACCTCTGGTCTCTAGACTGTGTGTCTCCAGGGCAGCTAGAAGCATCCCCCCTCCTCCCTGGAGGCTGATCGGCGCCTGGGGACATCCTCTCTCTTGCCACCAAGCAGCAGGCTCCAGACTTGTCAAACTTGGCTTTTCTGATAAATCATTCACAAACTTTCATCCCCACTGGTATCTGCTATTTGCTAATTGAATAATTAGATATAATTAATAACATCATACATTACCATAATTTTACATTATAGGTGTCAAGAGGATATAATTTAATTAGAGGTTAATGTTTTGGGCTTGGAATCAGATGCTTAAGTGAACTACATGTAGCTTGTGCTTCTGCCAGCTGGAGAAGCATGAACTGTGCCCTTTTGATTCATTCTGCTGCGTTTGTAAGGTCTGGAAAAGCAGAGGGGGAAACACATTGATTTCTTGAAATTTGGTGGCTGAAGAGAAATTCCCAGAAAACAGCATTGATGTTTGTGTATGTGTCTGAACATCTGTGGCAGCTCTGCCTCATAGAGGATATATGCTAGCTACTCTGGGGGACACAAAAGACCCCATCTTTATGTCCACAGCCAAGAAGGTCAAATAAGGCTTGCACAGAAGTCCCTGCAGCAGGAAGTAACAAGTGACAACCTCCATTGTCACATGGCTGAGTTATGACAGATTTGCAGGATGCATGCAATCAGGAAATCATGTGCTTTCTGATAAGAATGACTCTGGAATATACTGCTAAGTGTAATTTCTAAAATTTATAACTTGCTAAGACTTCTCCTGTAATAAAATTTACAGGTCAGAAAAGAGAAACTGTCAAGACATTAATCATGATGTCAGACTTAGAAAAGATGCCTGTTAGAGAGATCACGACAGATCAGTGGTGTGGGAATTGAAAGGATGGGGAGGCTGCCCCTGCGTGAAGGTGGGAACTCACAATAGCAAGTGAGGGAGCCCCAAGTCAAGAAACCCCTTTTATTTCCAATGCATCTCGGAGCATGTCTGCTGTCTGTGTATGAGTTTACTCTCTGGGTTTGATGAATTGACGTCTCTGGTGAGTATGGTCAGTGCTGCTGTCTGGGCTGACCTGATCGTGGTAGAGGACTGTATTCTGAAGGAGCCTTAGATTCCCGGTTAGCGCTGCCTGCTGCTTGATCACACCTCCAGGTTCGGTTGTGAGGCACAATCCATCATGTTAGGTCAGGGTTCTTGATGGCGTCTCAAAATCTGAGTGTGGTGCAGAGGGCTCCCCAGCTCAGGAATGACCATCAAGAGGTGCCTGTCCCCGGGCTGGGGCAGGAGAGTGGCAGGTTCAGGGTGTTGCCACGGTGAACGCTAAAGTGAGAGGGAGTCATGGAATTTCCTAAGAGGTTGGTGGGCCAGTTGAGAAGTGAAGTGGTGTCTGTGCTGCATGAGGAGCTATGAGGTCAGGCAGGGAGCCTAGAGCTAGTTCAGAGGAAACACCAGCAGTGCCAGCTCCTGCCCCGAGGCAAGAGGGATAACCTTTATCACTGAATCCAGGCTACAGCGTCCACAACAGGCTTTTGATAGAGTGGAGACAAAAGAGACTCCATCCTGGATGCTGGTTACATGCTGATTTCTGGTCAGCCCCAGTCCCAGGAATGAGTCCCGATTCTACTGTATTCAATTTCCCTCGCGTAAGAGCATGTCAACCTTGATGCTACCATACAAATGGCAGGCTCTGACACACACAGCATTCCTTCCTGTTCTAGGGGGCTGCCTTTCATCATCTCAATAGAGCACATACACTCTTTCCCTATGGTATATAAGCCCTGGGTCTGAGGAGTGATAGCAGGGAGGTCTACTTGTCTTGTAGCCTCTCAAGACTCTGCTTCTGTTCGAAGGTTCTAATGAATCACCCTATACCCACAAACTGGATTTGCCTGCCTCATCTTTTGGTTTCCTGGCACCTCTGGCATTTTGGGGCTGCTTGGCATATTCAGCCCTTCCATGAAGTTGCTTCAGAACCTTAAGGGCATGTCCAGATGTCTCATGCACAAATAGATGAATGGCTTTGCTAGTTAGGAACGCACCTGGAAGGAGGCCACTGAGGAGCCTTCTTCAGGTCCCACAAGGCCTGCTCATGTTGGAACTCCCACAGCAGAGGGTCTTTCTGAGAACTGAGTTCATAAAGAGGTATCATAATCTCAGAAAAACTTGGCACCCATTGTCTGCAATATCCAGTTAACCTAGAAACCCTCTCCATTGTTGCTGTGAGGGTTCTAGGACAAGTCTGCATAGTCTTTTGTCTATTGGGAAGGAATGCCTTTCCCTCTTCTGGTAGGCCGTGCACTAAATATCGGAATGTGCTCTGACCATTTTGTAAAGTCTTGACTGTGGACCTGGGAAAGGCAGGAGGGACTTCAGTGAAGCCCTGGGGTGCACCCGGTCAGGTACACTGTTGTCCTCCAGGTGAAGGAAGAAAACCTTGACTGATCTGGGGCACACCGAGAAGAACCGACCAAAGCTCCACTGCAGTGAAGCAGGTAGCTGCAGGAGGAACCGATGGCGGGATGGTGTTTGGGTTAGGAATTACTGGGAAGTGAGAAATGACAAATGTGTCGATGCCCTGAAGTTTTGACCACATCGATTTCTCATCCATTCAGTTTCTTGGCAGGACAGGAGGGTTGTAAGGGTGAATGCAGGGCATGGGAAGGCCTCTGGCTATAAGGCTTTTAACTCTAGTTTGAGCCTTTCCTTCATTCCCAGCTTTATGGGATAATGGAGAAATTTCGGTAACCATTTGGTAGGATCTATCTAAATTTTAATAGGTTCTACTCAAATTAATTTCTGTATGTTGGTGGAAGTTTTAGCCCATAGAGTATCAGATACAGTGTCAAGGTCTTTATCTAGGGCCCACATCTGATGTGACAGAAGGGGCAAAAGTAGAATGAGAACAGACACAACTTGATGATGAACAGAAGAGTCCTCTGGGACTGCAGGAAATTGTCCCTCTGGTGTGCAAATGTTCTGTTTGCAATGAGAATGTCTTGCTATTAAATTTGCATAGATGGGATCACAGAACAGGAAAGAGTGTTTTCAGCCAAGGACCTGAAGGTTATACAGTTCAGGGCCAGGAGCTCAGGAAAATCCATGGGCTATTTGAAACATCAGTCACTTATGTGGTGTGTTTGCTCTGAGATGAAGATTAAGCAAAGGTGGCAAGTGTAGCTTAGAAAGAGCAGCTCCCGTATCAACCAGGAATAATGAAATGGACCATCTATATATGTCATCAACTCACCTTAAGTATTTAAGGTAAGAGCAAGATATTGGGTGCACCCTCGTCTAACTAGATTTTCTGATTTTTCTTTGTCTTGCCTTTTCTTTTCCAAGATGGGATGATCTTTATTCCAGATTCCCTTTTGTTTACATATCTACAAGTATCATTATCAGTTTGTCAGTTGGCTGGGAGTGGGTCACCCTGCTGTTTGATCTGTAGGGCCATACGTTTATTTTGGGTCCTGTCATGCTTTTGTTCTAAAGCCCTTTCAACATGCTCTGCCAAATGTTGTAGTTCAGGTGAAAAGACTGCCTTTCTGTTCTAATTTCTGTTTTTGAATTACATATACAAATTGACAAAATGAGATGAAAGAGCTGCTTTCCCATCACCATCTTCTTTAACTCCTAAATGTAGCCTCAATATATTTTCTAGTTTAGTCTTAACATTGCCTATACTTTTATATTTTATATATTTGCATGATATAATTATGGTCCAATAGATTTTACTGGAAATGTTTCAGGCATTGCATGTAGGAGACCTAACCCTAATTTATAGGCCCTTTTTGGACCCTTGAGCTTATTGTGGAAAGAGGGATCCTATAGGTCCATTTCCAGTTCAGTCCAATCAGCTCTTACCATCTAGGATTTAGCATCTGAGGCTCTGACCAATATGTGAACAACCTGACATAGGTTGGGTCACTGCATCAACCAGGCTTCTCCGGGGAAACAGAACCAATATGGTGAGTGGTGAGTGTGTGTGTGTGTGTGTGTGCGCGCATGTGTGTGTGACAGAGAGAGACAGAGAGAGAGAGAGAGATTTTAAAGAATTGACCTGATAGATGATGGAAGCTGGCAAGTCCAAAATCTGCAGGGTGGGCTGGCAGGCTGGAGACCCAGGCAAGAGGCAATTTTGCAGTTCAGTCCAAAGCCCATCAGCTGCATCATCCATCTTGCTCTGAGGAGGTCAGTTTCACATTCCATTTAGGCCTTCAACTGATTGGAAAAGGTGCACCCACATTAGGGAATACAATCTGCTTCACTAGAAGTACACCAATTTGAATGTTGATTTCATCCATAACAACCTCACAGAGACAGCTAAAATAATGTTTGACCACATAAATTGGGAATCATGGCACAGTCAGGTGGACTCATAACATTAACCATCACAGTAGCCCTGGGTCCTATGCACCCAAAAGTTTCTTTAGGAATAGTTGCTGGCTTTGTCTAGGTTTAGGGGAATCCTCAATTAGAGCTGTCAATTCAGCCTGGTTCCCAGGTTTACATTCTACAGCTGTCAGCATACTTGGCTTCTGGGAGCAATAAGACTTTGGAGACAACAATTATTTGGAGGGGGGGGTCATACAAAAATCATTGGTAAAAGCTAGATAGACAAGGACAAGAGGAAGGAGGAGCTGATGGGGGTGCAGAGGAGAGGGGCCAGAAGGAAAGTAAACAACGAGATATTCATACAAGGGACTGCCACACAGCAACCAAAATAAATGAACCATGCTACACACAATGACAGTGAATCCCACAGATACCAGCAGGGCAAAGAGGTCAGAAACAAGAGATAACACACTATATTATACCACTGATATGAGGAGAAGTTCAAGAAATCCTACACGTTAGGGAGAGGCTTTAGAATAGTGGTTACCCTGTGGCAAGGGGGTGCTGTGGACTGGGAAGAGACATGACTGGTTCCCAGGGGACTGTGTGCTCTATGTCTCAAGCAGGTGGTAGCTACATGGAGTGGCAGTTATGTGGGGTGGTAGTTGGGGGGGTGGTAGTTATTCAAGGTGGTAATTACACACAATGGTAGTTACATGGGGTGGTAGTTACATGGGTTGGTAGTTATTCAAGGTGGTAGTTGCAGGGTCATAGTTACATGAGATGGTAGTTGTTTGAGGTGTAGTTACATGGGGTGGTAGATCTTTGGGGTGGTAGTTACAGAGGTTAGTAAATATACAGGGTGGTTGTTACATGTGGTGGTAGTTACATGGGATAGTAGTTACACAGAGCGATAGTTACATGAGGTGTTAGTTATTTGGTGTAGTGGTTATGTAGTTGGTAGTTACTTGGGGTGGTAGTTACATGAGTGGTAGTTACATGGCATGGTAGTTACATGGGGTGGTAGTTATTCAGGGTGGTAGATACGTTGAGTGGCAGTTATGTGAGGTGGTAGTTTTTGGGGTGGTAGTTACATGGAGTGGTAGCTATGTGAGGTGGTAGTTATTTGGGGTGGTAGCTACACAGGGTAGTAGTTATTTGGGTTGGTAGTTGTTACATGGGGTGATAGTTATATGCAGTGGTAGTTGTCTGGGGTGGTAGTTACGTAACGTGGTAGTTATGTGGGATGGTATTTACATGGGGCGGTAGTAACATGGGGTGGCAGTTACAAGGGGTGGTAGTGTGAACCCAGAAAATCTGAGACAGGCCTCAGTTAATTTAAAAGGTTTATTTTGCCAAGGCTGAGGATGTGCACCTGTGACACAGCCCCAGGAGGTCCTAATGATCTGTGCCTAAAGTGGTCAGAGCACAGTTTGGTTTTACACATTCTAGGGAGACATGAGACATCAATTAATATATGCAAGATGAACACTGGTTCAGTCTGGAAAGGCGGGGCGACTCAGAGCAAAGACGGGAAGACTCAAAGTGGGGAGTGGGCTCCCAGGTCGTAGGTAGATAAGAGACAAATGGTTGCATTCTTTTGAGTTTCTGATTAGGCTCTTCAAAGGAAGCAGTCAGATGAGCATTTATCTCAGTGGAGCCGAGGGGCGACTTTGAATAGAATGGGAGGCAGGTTGGCTCTAAGCAGTTCCCAGCTTGACTTCCCTTTAGCTTAGTGATTTGAAGTCCCCCAGATTCATTTTTCCTTTCACTGTAGTTACATGGGGTAGTAATTACAAGGGGTGGTAGCTACATGGGATGGTAATAACTCAGGATGCTGGTTACATGGGGTGGTAGTTACATAGGGTGGTAGTTGTCAGAGTCGTAATTATATGGATTGGTAGTTATTCAGGGTGATAATTACAATGGGTGGTAATTATGCAGGATGTTAGTTACGTGGGGTGGTGGTTATTGTGGGTAGTACTTACACAGGGTGGTAGTTATTCAGGGTGGTAGTGACACAGGGTGGTAGTGACACAGGGTGGTTATTCTGGGTGATACTTATTCAAGGTGGTAGTTACACTGGGCTATAGTTAGAAGGGTTGGTGATTATTTGAGGTGGTAGTGACACAGGGTGGTAGTTATTCAAAGTGGTAGTTATTCTGGGTGATAGTGACACAGGGTGGTGGATATGTGGGGTGGTAGTCACACAGGGTGGTAGTTATTCAAGGTGGTAGTTATTTGGGGTGGTAGTGATGTAGGGTGGTAGTTAGGTGGGTTATTCAAGGTGGTGGTTACACAGGGTGGTAGTCACATGAGGTGGTGATTATTATGGTACTCACATGGGGTGGTGGATATCCGGGTGAATTGACGGGTGGTAGTCACATGGGGTGGTAGTTATCTGAGGTGGTAGTTATTTGGTGGTAGTTACTGGGATGGTAGTTAAGGTGGGCTGTGGGTAGTTCTATACAGAATTGGTTATTGGTAGGGTGCTACTCCACAGAATTGAGTGGTTATAGAAATTGGTACTCATGGGGTGAGTGGATATCTGGGGTGGTAGTCCTGAGTGAGTAGTTACTCGAGGTGGTAGCCAGATGTGGTATTTACAGGATGGTAGTTAGGCGGGTTGGTGTTTATTCAGGGTGGTAGTCAGTTATTGGGAGGTACTCCTGCACAGGGGAGTAGCCATCTTGGGGTGGCAGGCTGGGGAGTGGCAGTCCTGGGGTGGTAGTCAGTTATTGGGGTGGTACTCACACACAGAGGGTGGCCATGCTTGGGAGTGCTTGGCAGGGGGTGGCAGTCCTGCAGGGTGGTAGTCGGCCAGTTATTGGGGTGGTACTCACACAGGGTGGTGGCCATGCGGGGTGGCAGGCGGGGTGGCAGTCACATGGGGTGGTAGTTATTGGGGTGGTACTCACAGAGGGTGGTGGCCATGTGGGGTGGTAGAAGAATGCTTGATCCTGCGAGTGGTAATCAGTTGTGGGGTAGTGAGTGGTTGTGGGGTGGTGGCTATGCGGGGTGGCAGTCACATGGGGTGGTAGTCAGTTATTGGACTGGCAGTTATTTGGGATGGTGACTAAATATAGAGGTGCTTGGGTGGGGTGCTTGATCCTGCACGGTGGTAGTCAATTGTTGGGGTGGTAGTCGGTTATTGGGGTGGTGACTATGCGAGGTGGCAGGTGGGGTGGCAGTCACACGAGGTGGTAGTTATTGGGGTGGTGGCAGTCGAGGTGGCAGGCAGAGTGGCAGTCACACGAGGTGGTAGTTATTGGGGTGGTGGCTATGAGGTGGCAGGCGGGTGGCAGTCACACAAGGTGGTAGTGATTGGGGTGGAGGCAGGCCAGGTGGCAGGCAGAGTGGCAGCCACACGAGGTGGTAGTTATTGGGGTGGTGACTATGCAGGGTGGCAGTCACATGGGGTTGTAGTCAGTTATTGGGGTGGTGACTATGTGGGGTGGCTGGCAGGGTGTGATCCTGCACATGGGGTGGTAATCCAGTGCTGGGGTGAGTGGCTATGCCCGGTGCTTGGTGAGGTGCGGTCACATGGGGTGGTAGTCAGTTACTGGGGTGGTGGCTATGCCAGGGTGGCAGGCGGGGTGGCGGTCACATGGGGTGGTAGTCAGTTACTGGGGTGGTGGCTATGCAGGGTGGCAGGCGGGGTGGCGGTCACATGGGGTAGTAGTCAGTTATTGGGGTGGTACTCACACAGGGGGGTGGCCATGCGGGGTGGCAGGCAGGGTGCTTGATCTGGGGGTGAGTAGTCAGGATTATTGGGGGTGGGCTACTCACAAGGTGGTGGCCATGTCTTATCGGGGGTGTGGCAGAAGGGGGTGGCAGTCACATGGGGTGGTAATCAGTTATTGGGGTGGTAGTCAGTTATTGGGGTGGTGGCTATGCGGGGTGGCAGTCACATGGGGTGGTAGTCAGTGATTGGACTGGTAGTTATTTGGTGTAGTGGGAGGCTATCTTTGAGGTGGCAGGTGGGGTGCTTGATCACCGCGAGGTGGTAGTTATTGGGGTGGTGGCAGGCAAGGTGGCAGCAGAGTGGCAGTCCTGCGGGAGTGGTGAGATCAGTTATTGGGGTGGTGGACTATGCGGTGGCAGAAGTAGGGGTGGCGATCACCGCAGGAATTGTAGTAGTTATTAGAATTGGTGGCAGGAAGTGAGGTGGCAGAGCCAGGTAGCCAGTCCACCGCGAGGTGGTGGTCAGTTATTCAGGGTGGTGACTATCTTGGAGTGCTTGATCTGTCACGGTTGTAGTTGGTTACTGGAGTGGTGGCAGGCGGGGTGGTGGTTGTGCAGGGTGGTAGTCAGTTATTGGGGTGGTGACTATGCAGGGTGGCTGGCGGGGTGGCAGTCACATGGAGTAGTAGTTATTGGAGTGATGACTATGCGGGGTGGCTGGCGGGGTGGCGGTCACATGGGGTGGTAGTTACTGGGGTGGTGGCTATGCAGGGTGGCAGGCGGGGTGGCGGTGGCGCGGGTGCAGCTCTCCAGTTTTGTGCACTTTGTCATTCCCACTGGTGCACTTGTAAATGTTTAATAAGCAGCTATCTGGGCAGAAAAGCTCTAGTTTGCAGTGTCTGCCCCTTCTGAGGTGTGATTCCTCTCACCCGTGGCCGCTTCCAGGCTGCACATGTGAGGTCCATGAACACAGTTAGGGAGGGCCGTGGATCCGCCTCACCTCGCGAGTACAGATGCAGTCAAATGTCAATGAACCGGAAGTGACAAGTTTGAGTACTTTCCCTTCATTTTAATACAATTCATTTAATTGTAAGTTTTTAACGTTTAATTTTTAATGATGCCTGTGTTAACAACTGGCTCCCAAGATCCCTGAAAATTTAGCACTTAGGTTTCAGGAGCTGAAGCAAGCTGGCTCCAGCATCCACTGGTGATATCTCAAGGTAATTACTTAAGAAACAAAATTTTTCCTGCTTAAGAGTTGAAGGAACAAAGGCAAGTGCAGAGTGAGGAAATGAGCAGGTGTCCAGCTCTTGTGAGGAAAGGAGAGGAAGAGAGTGCCCTGAAGAATCTGAGCACTGGAGCGGACACGGGGGTCTCAATGCCACACCATTCGCACCTAGTTGAACTGTGTCTGCCCGCTGCCGGCTTGAGCTCGTGGGCCTGCACAGCCAGAGGCACACACCCCTCAGAGCTGCTTGAGACGGGGGTACGTCCCTCCAACCAGTTACCCAGCCCCGCAGGCCCACCATGCTGAATCAATACTGGTATCGAGTTTACTAATTATGTATAGCAATAATAAGGACAAGAGTCATTCATCTATAGCAGCAGTTCACCCAGAATTTTTTATACACACACAGTATCAAGTATTCTGCTTTACTGTGTCAGAAATTTTAACCCAGTATTTTTGAAATCCAAAGAGCATCTTTCAGACAGGCCTTTGAAGTGGGAAACAACATAAAAATCCCCTGTAAAACACAGGTGCCAAGGTTAGTATCAGAGACATGGCAGAAGATGATTCCATTCCTTAAGGTGGTGGTTGCCGTTGGGATGTGGCTGTTGTGGCTGTTGATACTGGCAGAGGCTGTGCTCTGAGGAGCCCAGGAGGCCCCTTTGAGGGCTCAATCGATTGGAAATACCCCCAGCATGGATGGCCCAAAAATGGCAGCATGGAAACCAAAGCCCTTGGTAGAGGAGGTCTGGCTGAGCCAGAGATTCGTGTTCCTGAGGAAGCCCTGCGGCTCACAGGAGCTAATTCTCCATATCACCCCACTGTGCCACCCTCCACTGGGTCTCCTGCCCCACCCGCCGCCTCCCTCATCTCGCAGACGTGGCAAGCATAATACAGCCTCTTTTCCGCTGCTCATCTTCTTGAGAGAGGACTTCTTCCCTGCAACATGACTGTTTAATGACTGTCTACAGGAGAGAAACAGCATCACGGCCGGGTAGGGCTGAACTGCGGGGGAGTCCGGGCATTTGGTGGAATTCTGCATGTTATCTTGTGTGCAGGCAGTGGGTACCAGGGTTTGGAATACAGGGATTTTCCTGTCTGTGATAAAATACCTCTGACTCTACAGGAAAGCAGGCACAATTCACTCAATCAACATACTAAAAAGTATAGGCTCCGGCCAGGAAAATTAAGCCTCTTTACTCTGAGTAGCCGTCCTCCTAGTCAGCTCCCAAAGGCAGGCACCGGCTTTCTCTGAAGGCAGCAGATAAACAGACAGTACATTTGGGTACCATCCGAAAGATAACCGGCCATTTGCTTAATGCTCTCAATTTCTATTTCTGGCTCATGGATGTTTTCTCTCATTTTTTCTCGGCTGAGAACCCAACAAGGGCTCCACACTGAGCTTCAGTAGAGCAGGGCACTGAAGCCATTTCCACCCAACACCAGCCAGCCAGGGGGAGCTGCCTGCAACACTGTAAGGAGGGATTGGGGGCAGGCCACAAATATGGCCTCAGTCTACCCTCAAACCCCTCCCAGCATCCTGTCCATTGTTGTTGCCACCCTCAGGCCCTTAGAGGACCACTTGAGGTCACTGCAAGCATGATGATGGCCCAGACACTTCCAAGACAGGCTGAATCAGAATATCTGAGCAACTGTGACACAGAAACCTGCATTGTAACAAACCCTGGATAGATCTGAAGTTTGAGGGCCACTGGGCACCCCACTAGAATGCAAGCTTCCAGAAGGGAGGGACTTTGCTTTGTTCATTGCTATCTCCTCAGCACCTCGGGGATAGCAATTAAACATTTTCAACAATTAAACACTTCTGGAAGGCACCTCTCCAGGGGAGAATTCCCTACCTTAACCATGAAGGGCTGCTGATCAGGTTAGAGTTGGCAATGTGACACTCATCCTCCCACTCCCCAGTCCTGCTCAGGGCAGACATCACCAATCAATTACAGCAGTCTTAATGCCTACAGCCCGAACACCACCACCCTGCATTCCAGGCTGCCACAGCAAACCCAGCAAAGTCAGTGCCTGAGAGAGCTCATCCTTGCCGTCTGGGAGTCACCGTCTTCCTGATCCTTCCCAGTTCGGAGACCCTGTGGACATTGTGATGAGGCTTCCAAACTGGCCCCACCACATGGGGACACCTGCCAGTGGGCGTCTTGATGCTGCTCTGAGGAGGATAGGGCCTGGGCCTTCCCTGTGAGAAGGAGGCTTTCTGGTCATCACAACAGAATGCAAACAGTGAGGGGCGAAGCCTGTGGCCCCAGAGAGCCACTTGCCTGGCCTTAGGAGGCCTCCACGTTCCCATGAGTTTACATCATGGAGAATGAGAATCTCTGGCCACATATTTAAAGTGGAAAGCATAAATGATCATCGTGGGCATTTGCTCAACATGATTTACCAGCCCCGGCCTATTTTGTGCCTGCCAGGCGCTGTTCTAGAAGCTGGGGACACAGGGTGAAGGTGGTAGGAAAGCTGCAGCCTACAGAGGAGCAATGCACTCAACAGACTTCTCCCTGAGCCACAGGGACCTCATCGGTGAGCCCGGCAAAGATGCCATCCATTGGCCTCTGTCGGCCATGGAACTCACGAATTATTTCCATTCTTTTTCTTAGAATTGTAACTGCATTCTTAATAGTAACTCACATGAGGAGAAAATATTCTAGACTTTGCTTTAACATCTGATTCTCCCTTTAACCTGTCCCATGAAAACTGAGCCTGTTATTGGATTCTCCAGACTGTTTTCTTCATGGGAAATGGGGATAAGAATTTCTGCCTGCTGGGGAACCAAGCACAATATAACTATGAAAATGCTAAAAATATACCGTGCTTCCCAAAGGAGTTGAGATCACCTAAAATAAATGACATAACCACAGTATAGTCAGAAAGCAGAACTAGAGTGTGGAAAATCAGGACCTGGGGAAGAAAGACAGAGACACTAATGGGCTTTAAGAGGTTGAGCAGCAAAACCCAAACATCCTTGACATCAAGTGGTGTCCAATTAATGAAAAGAGGGAGATCCTGACAATATACCCGACACAGAAAGTTCTTTTTCCTTCCAAAAGATAGGTTTGGCATAAGAGGAACATATTTCACAGAGTTTATGAAGGATAATTTGTCTCCAGAAGTTTCTGCATGTGCTCAGCCCTCTGTGGCAGCAAATAGCAGTTGGAATATTTGTAATTCTCTGCAGAGATCTTCAGAAGACTCAGCCCTCTGCAGTATGAACTGTGAATAGTGATGGAGAGAGATTCTGTTTGTCAAAACCAACCAAGGGCAGGGACTAGCCCCAGATGAGCTGGTGTGGAGGTGCAGAGAAATGGAGTTTCACTGTGGCCATCAGAGGGATTTCTATTTCAGAAGTACCAAGAAGAAGAATTCAATCTAGGTCAGAGGGCAGACTCTGGAGAGGGGCTTTCTGGAGAGGTGGGGGAGGGGCAAAGACTTTGTTCAGGGACCGGTGAGTACCAGCAGTGCTTTCTCCCACCTCCCCTTCCAGGTCTGGGGTTTGCTTTTAGAACAGGGAGGACCAGGAGCAGGTAGACACCCAACATTCCCATACACAGCCACGTAACGTGGTCAACAGCACTGTCCTGCTGAGCCGCCCCCGCCCCCATGTGCTGGGCTTTGGGATGTCCCTACCATGGGCACATCCCGTCAGTCCGCTGATGTGGGCCACTGACCAAACTGCTGGCCTGCTCTCTTCAGAAGTGTCCAGGCAACGAAGGACAGTGAAGGCTGAGAAGGCACACTCCAGAGGCAACATGGACAGAGCCGCACTGCAAGCAATGGTAACACTCCAGGCACGCAGGGCTCCCAGACAGGGGAGAAAGGCTGATCATTGGCATCTCTGAGAAAACTGACAAAGAATGATTAAATGGTAGTATTAATACTAAGTTTCCTGAGTTTTGATCATTATACTGTGACTGTGTGATAGGAAGGGCTCTTGCTCTCATGCCATATGGTGAAATATTTAGGAATAAATAGCATGAGGACTCCAACTCTCAAGTGCATCAGAAAAAAAATGACATTAGCTACGCACACAGAAAGTGATGCTGGGCTGGAATGCACACGGTGGGTGAATGAAGCTAAAGGGTATAGAGGTAAATTGTCTTAAACTTACCGAAAAGTTGCGGATTTAGGACAAAGAGCTCCTACACTCTCTTTACCCTCATTCTCCAGTTGTGTACTTTTTGCCCCACCATTTTCTGTGTGTACATATGTAGTATTATTTCACATACAATTCTTACTTGTCAATTATATCTTAATAAAACTGGAAAAAATTGTTGAGAAGGCAGATCTCATGTGATCTCTTACCCCTCTCCCCAAAAAAATGACAGAGAAACTACAGCCCTCACCCAGGCACAGGGTCCGCTAGGCTCACCAGACGCTCTGGCAGAGAAGCACACCACCAAAGTACAGGCAGGAAGGGCCGAGTCAGGCAGGCCCAATTCCTTCCCAACACTCCCCAGCCTAATAACTCAGCCTGACTCCCTGGGGAGGAAGGAAGACACCAGTGTGTTACTTCCGAGAAGAAAAAGTCACGAGGGAGGGAGAAAGGCCATGACGATGTCTGCAGCCATCACCAAGGCTCCATTTCTAACAGACAGCTCTGTCTCCGCCAGCTGGCACATCGGTGGCTCTCTATAGCCTAGAGCCAAGCTGTCTGAGGTCTCTCCTTATCTCCTTAGGAATGCATGCTTTACAGTGAGATGGCCAAGTCTAATCCTTAGCTTTAATCAAGTTCATCCAGTGCCCCAGGGGATAGGGACAGCGTGGGAACCATTTAAATCACACAGGCTGCTGTCCCTTGGAGAGAGTGGGGATGGGGGAATGGGTTCATTCACGTAGGTAATGCTTTCCCGCTTCATCCATGCTGCTGCAAATAGAAACCATCATGTATATAGGCCACATTTTCCTTATTCACCGTGAAATAAGCCAGACACAGAAAGACAAGTATCACATGATCTCATTACACGTGCAATCTAAACAGACTGAACTCACAGAATGGAGGAGAATGGCGGTTAGCAGGGGCTGGGCTGAGGCGGCGGAGGCGGAAAGGGGAGCTGTTGGTCAAAAGGTACAAAGTCAACAGTTAAGCGGGAGGAATGGGTTTCACTGACCTAGTGCACAGACAGGTAATCTTAGCGAATAAAAATGTATTATATATTTTTAAATTGCTAAAAGAGTAGATTTTAAACATTCTCAACACACACACACGATACTCATGTGAGGAGGTGGCTCCGCTAAGGCACCCGCAAGCGCATGCACACCTCGCCATAGCACACGCCCCACAAACTTACACGATTACTATTTTCCCACTTATTTTTTAAAAAGAGAGGAGAGGGCTTATGATCCTGATAGCATGCACATTTTGTGATTCTGAATGTGATTATACTGATGAAGCATAAAGCACTGTTTACTCTGTAATAATCCACACACGCCTTGTCCCTTGGGCACCCCAGTGGTATGGGTGAAAAAGGCCCTGAACACCCAGGCCCATCCAGACTTGCCTCTTGCCGTAAGGGTCATGGCTTATCTTCCCAGGAAGCAATGCCACAGCATCCAAAAGTTCGTTAGCAAACAGCAAACGATGCTGAGTCAGGGAGGTAGGGGGCTCCTCCTCCTGAAATGAATAAAAGACTTCCTGCAATTGCTGTGCTTCAAACGTCAGGTATCGTCTCTGTTTACCAAGGTGTTTAAAGATTGCTCATTTTCTCCAAGTTTCTAATAGCATAAATTATCTTACTGCTCTAAATAAAGAGGTTATAACGTATTATTTTAGATTTTCAGCAACCACATGCATTTAGCAGTTACACATATTAGTGCTGCCAAGTGACTTTGAAAGATAAATACTGGTGGTTAGAATAATGCCACGCTTGCACTTGTTTTATTAAACAAAAATCCAGATCGCAATGGCTCTATTCCAGTCCTCTACTCCCTGAGTGTCCAATTAACTAGAAAAATACACTTTTCCTCATTTAAAGAGTCTGCTCCATATTAATTCCAAGGGGTTATACATTGGTCACTATTTTCAAATCCTGTAATAAATATGGTGGAGCCGCTGTTTCTGCTGGTGCCCTGGTGACTCCCCAGGCTCATGACTCCCAGCACGCTGCGCAGGCCTCCTGCAGCCCCTGGAGAATCTGCCTGAGGGCTTTCCCAGCAATGTGGGGTCGGGACACAAGCAGCCCTTAGCTGATTACAAGTGGGAATTGGAGGGTGAACAGCCCCACTTCCTGCCCCTTGGGATGGGAGGACCCTGGGGTATTATCTACCCCTCTCCCCATGGCTAAACCCTAGCTGCCCACAGCTTTGTCCTGGCTCCTTCCCACTCCCCCTACCCTCAGGAAGGTTGGAGCTTCCTGAGATCAGCTCCCAGATGAGCTACTGAGAGGTGACAATGTGCTAGCAACCCTCACTCTCAGCGCCTCCTCGGCCTCGGCGTCCACTCTGGCGGCGCTTGAGGAGCCCTTCAGCCCGCCACGGCACCTTGGGAGCCCCACTCTGGGATGGCTGAGGCCGGAGCCGCCTCCCTCTGCTTGCGGGGAGATATGGATGGAGAAGCGCGAGCGGGAACCGGGGCTACGCGGCGATCGCGGGCCAGTGCGAGTTCCGGCACGGCAGGCGCGGGCGCGGGCTCCGCGGTCCCCGCACACCGAGCGGCCGGCCGATGCCGCCGGCCCAGGGCAGTGAGGGGTTTAGCACCCGGGCCAGCAGCTGCGGAGGTTGCGCCGGGTCCCCCAGCAGTGCCGGCCCGCCGGCGCTGCACTCAAAACTTCTCGCCGGGTTTAGCTGTCTCCCAGCGGAGTAGGGCTGGAGACCTGCAGCCCACCATGTCTCAGCTCCCTCTCTGCGGTGGCCTCCCTCCTCGGCCCAAGCCTCCCCGACGGGCGCCGCCCCCTGCTCCGTGGCGCCTGGTCCCACCGACAGCCCGAGAGCTGAGGAGTGCAGGCTCGGCTCAGGACTGGCGGGTAGCTCCGCCTGCAGTCCCGGTGCAGGATCCACGAGGTGAAGCCAGCTGGGCTCCTGAGCCGGATGGGGACTTGGAGAACTTTTATATCTAGCGAGAGGATTAGATGTGCACCAATCAGCACTCTGTATCTAGCTAATCTTGTGGGGACTTGGAGAAATTTTATGTCTAGCTAGAGGATGGTAAATACACCAATCAGTACTCTGTGTCTAGCTCAAGGATTGTAAATACACCAATCAGTACTCTGTGTCTAGCTCAAGGTTTGTAAATACACCAATTGGTACTCTGTATCTAGCTAACCTAGTGGGGACTTGGAGAACTTTTCTGTCTAGCATTCTGTCTAGCTCAAGGATTGTAAACGCACCAATCAGCACTCTGTCAAAATGGACCAATCAGCTCTCTTTAAAATAGACCAATCAGCTCTCTGTAAAATGGACCAGTCAGCAGGATGTGGGTGGGGTCAGATAAGGGAATAAAAGCAGACTGCCTGAACCAAGTAGCGGCCAGCCGCTTGGGTCGCTTTCAAGACTGTGGAGGCTTTGTTCTTTCAGCTTTTTGGTGCATGTTGCCTTTATGAGCTGTAACGCTCACTATGAAGGTCTGCAGCTTCATTTCTGGCAGCAAGGTCACGAACTCACCAGATGGAGAAAGCACCAGACACATCTGAATGTCTGAAGAAACAGGGTAGGACACACCATCTTGAAGAACTCTAATACTCACCGCGAGGGTTTGCGGCTTCATTCTTGAAATCGGTGAGACCAAAAACCCACCAATTCTGGACACATTACCATTCTCCAACCTTGTTATCCACTTTTGTGGGAGACCCACCTGAGTTATCCACCAATTCCCCAAAAACGATCTTTGTCTTCTTGTAGTCAGCAGGCAAAGAGGAGGCTCCCAGTGTGGGGGAAGGGAGGAAGAAGAGAGCACAGGGTTTTGAGCCTTGAAGGTAGAAGCAAATCTTTCCATGGGAGCAGGAAGGAGGGAACTGCCATGCGCAGGGCTGGGATTCCCGGGTCCCTGGAGCTGTAGAACTTTGTGTCTTGGGCCAGGAGCTGCTCTCGAGGGTGAGTAGACAACTGACAAGTCTCAGTAGAAGCTCTGAGAAACTTACCGCTTCTCTTCCAACTTTTCTTTCCAGGCTTTCAGCAAATACCTCCCGCGCAGACACTTCTGGCAGCCAGGGCCTGTGTAGGGCAAACAGTGGTGGATGAGGCAATACCGCCCTCTTTGTGGGGGTAATGAGGTCTCTGCCCCCACCCCTGCTCTCCTTGAAGCCCATCATCACTCCCTGGACAGAGGCAGCATGGAGTGAGGGTGGTCTGCAACCGGCCTCCTGGGCTTGCTACACCAGCCTGCTCAGCAGGTGCTTCTCACCTGCCTCCTCTTCAGAGCCCCAGGATCACACGGTTGGTCCTGGGAAGACTCCCACCAAGAGCCAGGGTAGTACCGTCCAGCCAAGATAGAGAAGGGTCCTCAGCCAGAGAGCCGGGCAGAGGCCTTGTCCTCGCTGAGGCTGCCTCAGCAGCTGGCCCTGAGATAAGGATTTGGTTTATCTGAGAGGGGATTCTCGGAAGGACCTGAAAGAGAGTGAGGAAGGAAGGGAAGTGTCGCCAGGAGGGGACCAAAGTTAAAACCCAGGAGCAGGAAATCAGTAACACCAAAGCCAGTGGGAGAGCGAGCCTGGGGTGGTCACCTTTGGGAGATTTGAGGTCTGTATCTCAGAGTCTGTGCCTCCAAGTGTCCTTTCCAGAGAGCCAGGCACCGGGGCTGGATCTAACAGCTCCAGTAGGTCTGCAGCTGTGGGCAGCTTCCCAGGGCCTGGCTTTCCAGCCTTTTAGGAGAGAACCCTGAGAAGGAGCAGATGGTAAGAGGCGATGGGCACGTGCCAGATCTGCAGCGCTGTGGATGCGGGGACAGAGACCTTAGGTCTGGAGTGCAGGTGCATGTGCACTACACTGGTCTTCCCAGCCCCAGGAGTGAGATCAGGAAGCGAGAACCTCAGGGCACTGAGGTGTCCCTGCATCCCTTCTCCTGCCTGCAGGGTCAGTGTGGGGTGAACTGCATGGACCATCATTGCTTTCTACAACAGCGCAGGGGCTTAGGAATTCACCCATCAGTAGGAAACCAAGCATCAGCTGTGTGCCAGGAAGCCAGGGTGCTGTGGTCTGCATGTTTGTGTGTCTATGTTCCTCCAAATCCAGATGCTGAAAACTAATCACCAAAGTTATGGTATGAGGAGGTGGGGCCTTTAGCAGGTACTTAGATCATGATGGGGAGACCTCATGAGTGGCACTGGTGCTCTTATGAAAGAGCACTGAAGGGGCTGTTAGCCCTTTTTGGTGTTTCCACCATGTGAGGACACATGGAAGGTCTCATCTAGGAGGAACAGGCCCTCACCAGCCCCTGAATCTGCTGGTGCCTTGACCTGGGACTTCCCAGACTCCAAAACTGTGAGCAATATATGTTGCTGCTTATAAATCCCCCAGTCTCGGGTGTTTTGATACAGCAGCAGGAGCAGATTAACACACAAGGAAAAGTCCCAGCGTCTGACTTTAGACAACTGACCTGGTCAGCAGTTCTCAAAGTGGGCTCCCAGGACCAACAAGGCATTACCTGGAAACTTCTTGGAAATGAAGCTCTCGGTCCCCACCTCCCAGACCTCTGAACTCCAAAGGAGCTGCGACACCTGTTCACAGGCCCTCGGGGTACTCTGAGGCAAGTTGGCGTTGGAGAGCCACTGAACCAGGGAGATTGGGGAGGTCTTCATTAACTGTGGGAGAAAACCAAGGGGGAGGGCAGGCTTGCTACTGAGGCAGCCTTTTCACATCGTTCCCCAGGAGATAACCCTGCCGCCCCAATGGTGGGTCGGATGTAGAGACACTAACTTGGGTGTTAAGGTGCCTAGGACAAGAACAAGAGAAGATTACATCTGAACACCACACAGAGAAGGATTGAAGCAATCTCTTACACTTTGGGGAAGCAGAAAGAAGAACATTAGAAAGGAAAGTAAAGCATGTACATAGCCCAAAACTTCAAAGATTGCTGAACATTTTCATATAAAAAGTGAAAGCCTTTCTCTTGTTTTCTAGGCTCATTCACTTCTTAGATGTCCTTTTGAGAAAGTTCTGTGCATGTGCCAACATAGGTATTTTATAGGGTTAGTTATTTGTTATTCTGTTTCTACACTGTTGTGCCTTTTGTTATTCCCTTAAACATATGTCTTGGAAATATTTCGGTATTGGTAGAGAGAGGGTCATTTCATTCTTTGCGTATGTTAATAACTTGTTACTGAAATTGTACACATAAAAGTGAACAAATTGTAGTTTTACCATCAGTAGAATTGTCATAATCTAAGTAAATCTGTTTCGTAATGATTTAATTTTTCTGTTCTGGTTTCATTTTTGCAACAATATTTGTAAGTGTTTCTTTTTCCTGGCTAACTTATGAGTACAGCCACCAGGTCAATTCCTGGCAGGGGCACTGCTAAGTCAAAGGGTAGCTGCATTTTTAACTTAGATGGATATGGCCCATTAACTTTCCAGGGCAGCCTTCTGCAACTTACACTCCTGTTGACAATTTACAAATGCGACCTTTTCCCTATGCTCACAGCAGGCACCAGTGCCATTGCATTTTTAATTTTTGCTACTTTGAAATTATATCTTTTTGTTATTTTTATGTGTTTCTGTAACTTTGAGAGAAATTGAGCAAGCCTTTTAAAAAATATATTTATTGACCAATTTCATTTATAGTCCTGTGGGCTTTTCAGTCAGGTTTGTAAATGTTTTTCTTACTGACTGATGAGCACTCTTTGTAAAATGTGTTGCCCAATGAAGCCTACAAGCCTTTTCCCACTTGGGTTTCAAATATTTTCTTCAGTTAATTATCCCCTTTTTCTTTAATTGTGGGTTTTTGTGTCCTCGATGATGATTTTTATTTCTAGTCAAATATCTCAACATTTCCCATTAAAGTTTTCAAATATATGTCCTGCTTACGCATTTCCCATTCACAATTATAAATAAATTCACCTTTTAAACTTCAGAATGTTTTCATTTCACTCTTGTACACTCACATTTCTCATACTTCTGGAACTTACTTTGGAACAGTAAGGCAGTGGGTCAGAATTCTGTACGGTTTTCCAAATACCACATTGTCTCTAAGCCATTTATTCAATATTTCCTCTTTGCCCTCTGATTTAAAATGCTTCCTATCACACACACTCAATTTGAGTATATATTTGTGTATATCCTGGGGCCTCTTTCTGCTACACACAAACGTTCATGTTGATCTGGTTTCATTCTCGAACCTTTACGGTGCATTTGACAGTTCATAGGACTACTTCCCAATTCCCTTCTTTCTCCTGACACTTTGTTTATTTTCCCACATCAATTTCCCTTCACATTGCATGTTAGTGTTTCAACTGGGATTGCACTGATCCTATGAGTAGTTTAGGGTTAACAGTCATCTTCATAATATTGATTCATTCTAGCAGCAAGTTATCTTTCACAGTTTCATTTTATCCCTTAGCAGGATTTTCAGGTTTTGTTTATATAGGTCCTACATGTTTCTTTTAAAGTTTGTATTTTGCTATTGTCTCAACTAAATGCTATCTTAAATGCAATATTTTTTCATAATTTTTTTGACAGAGTCTCACTGTGTTGCCCAGGCTGGAGTGCAGCACTGCAATCTCAGCTTACTGCAACCACCCCCTCTCGGGCTGAAGTGATTCTCCTGCCTCAGCCTCCCAGGTAGCTAGGACTACAGGTACACACCTCTATGCTTGGCCAGTTTTTCATATTTTTTGTAGATACAGGGTTTTGCCATGTTGCCCAGGCTAGTCTTCAACTCTTGAACTCCAGCAATTTGCCCACTTCAGCCTCCCAAAGTGCTGGGATTTTAGGTGTGAGCCATCGAGCCCGGCCTTTTTTCATATTTTAACAAGTTATTTGTACATAGAAAAGTTATTTATTATGCATAATAATTTTCCTACCTGAGTTATTGTTTTCCATAGGTTTCGCCGTTATTCTGGATATTCTAAGCACAAAATCATGTTATTTGTGAACAGTGGTAACTTCACGTTGACATCTCACTATTTTACTGGCACTCCTGACTCTCCTCTGATTTTATTGTATAGCCTTCTGTAACCAGCCTACATAAGATCATGGTGAATCCTTGTTTGTTCCTGGCCTTACATAAAGCTTCTGATGTTTCAAGCCTCATAATAGCAAAACTAACTGTATACTTGATGGAAAAAAACAGTAGCAACATGAAGGATGTATAAATGGGGTGAAAATAAAGAGAACCTGAAGCAGGAACTGAGGCTGGTGTGAGCCCACAACTGGGCCTGGTCTGTTTTAGGAGCAGCAGGGCCATCGTGTGGACCTCTCACCCAGTGCCCTCCTGATGGTGCTAGGATGCCTTCATGTAGCGAGAGGAATAGCCTTTGCTGCAGAGTCTCCACGGTGGTGGGGACAGACAGATGGGAAAGACAGAGCTGTTCTGGACTAGAAGCCATGGAATTGGCAGATGGCATGAGAAAAGGGAGGAGAGTTTGCTGCTGAGGGCCAGGCTGAGGCAGTTGGCTTCCAGGAACAGGTGGGTGGCGTGGTCTGCGGAGGAGGCAGGATGTGAGTGATCAGGGTCAGGGTGCTGAGAATGCCAGTGTGACTTGACAGGTTGTACACATAAGGTGCCGGTGGAGGATGGTGGAGAACCAAACAGGCAGGTGAGGAGAAAGGGGTCAGTCAAGGAATTGAAGACAGTCATTAGAGAGGAAAGCCGTAATCATTAGGGAAAACTGCAAGCCCATGTGCTGCATTCACGAGAGAATCGCATTTTACCCCTGCCAGTATGGTCTGGGTCCTTGCCCAGCAACCTTGGTCTCTTGGGGATACTGGGCACCTGGAAATGACCAGACAAAACCAGTGCATAGTGACCAGAGAAGCTTTATTAGCCCCAGAAATCTAGAAAGTTCACCAGGGAGCCATGCGCCTCACCCCTGGAACCTGTGAATGTTGGTTCAGGTGGCAAAAAAAAAAGGACTTTGTAGATGTGATTAGGTAAGGACATTGAGAAGAGATGTATTTTCCACATGGGTCCTAAGTGCAATCCACACATCCTTGTAACAGGAAGACAGAGATTTGACACACAGCAGAGGAGATGGTGATGGGAAGATGAAGGTGGAGACTGGAGCCATGTGGCCACAAGCCAAGGAATGCAGGCAGCCACCAGTGGTTGGTAGAGGCCAGGAGGGTCCACCCCTGGAGCCTCCAGAGGGGGCTCCTGCTGACACCTGATTTGGGTCCAGAGATTCTGGCCTCTAGAGCTGTAAGAGAGTAAATTTCTGTTGTTTCAGGTAATATAGAGAGTTTATTTCAGCAACCGGAGGAAAGTAACATCACTGATAGATACAGTTTATCTCAGCAATCCAAGGAAACTAACACTGCTGGGAAGGATGTCATGCCTGGGCAGGGAAACCGCCCAGAGGCAGGAGTCTCTGTGCGGCCAGTGTCCTCTCACCCAACTTCTCCCTACACCTCTCCCGACCCTCCCGCCCATGCCGCGACGATGACAGAGACTGGAGCCCAGCATGGAACGCTCCTCCCACCTCTCTGGTCTCCACCATGGACCTCGTTACTCCAGGGCACATCTGGCTCAGGTGTAGACAGAGCAAGTGCAGGGGCACAGCGGGGATTCCAGCCCCATGAGAGGCCTCAAAGGAGCCAGCACAGATCAGATGCAAAACCAGCTGTGGTCTACATGGACAAGGAAGCTCGCTGTGTACAGCGCCCATGTGACAAAGCTGAGGAGGAGACGCACCTGGCTCAAGGTCCTCCCTTCTGCAGCAGGCACATGACCCAGCTTGGCTCTCACTGTCCAGCAGCTCCCGGAGAAGTGCGAGTTTCTGTGGGTCGGCAGTTCCCACCAGGCTTGGAAGCGGAACACTAGGAGCTGCAGCTGCAGGTCTTGCTCAGGGACCTGTGTGTTCTTCCCAACCAGGGCCTGGGGCCAGCCTCAGGGCTAGGCTCTCCTACATGTGCCCAGGATCTGCCAGGCTCCTGGGCACCCTTCCTTCCCATGCACTGCTCCACACTTTCTTCCCCAACCCCAAGCTGAGGCGTAGCCATAGCCAGCCAGTCTTGCACATCCCCCACACCCTGGACCCCACCCCAATTCCTTCTCCGCAGGCTGGATGGATACAGGGTCTGGTGGGAAAGCTACCATTGGGGCCTAACGAGGGCACCCGTACCCCAAGTTCTCTCTCTGAGAAAAAGGAAACCACCAGTGGCTGTGCACCAGCCATGGGGTCTGCACTTGGCCAAGGTCAGTTTTTCAGCATCATCCCTCGCTAGGACTCTGGAATAGAAATTGTTCTCTGTTTCACAGAAGAGAAAATGAGTCCCCAGCAGAGAAGAAATCCCACCACCATGGCTGGCCTCAGCCGTGTGGTGTTGGCTGCCTGCTGTCGAGAGCCTCAGCAGGAGGGAGAAGCTCATTTGCATGTTTATGGGAGAGCACTTTTCTTTCCTGCCTCCCTTCCCAGAGACCCCGCCTCACCCTTCTGTCTTTAGCGTCCTTGACGAAGCTTGTGCGTTATTGAGAAAGACCACCAAGCAGGGAACGCTGCCCAGCTCACCTGACTTAGGGCCCCATTGGAGGGAAAGATGGTCCAAGAAAGCAGCAGCCCTCCTCCCTCCTGGGCTGGGGTCCAGGACAGCCAATCTCAGTGGAGTGAAATTGAGGGGTGCCCCAATCCAAGGGGGATACCTGCAGCCTTGACAATTAAAACTCCAAAAACCCAGACCCCGTGACTTCAAGGGCACCCTGTAGGCCGTGACAGCTCCTGGGTCTGTGTTTCTGCAGCTGCGCATTGTCCTTCTCTGGAAAGTGATAAGCTGAGGGGTGCTGGCTTGCAGGGGAGCCATCTCTGGGATAATCAACTTTTCACCACCGATCCTGTGTGGAATATGAAGTTGGGAGCAGCAAGTTATGTAAAACAAAGTGTGGATTCTAAATGGATTCAAGAGATGGATGCAGGGGCAGAGGTCAGGGCCAGGGTGTCAGAGGGCAGCCTCCTAATCTGCATGCTGTGAACTCCAGTGAGTCCTCTCTGGGTACTAATCTCAAGGTGAAAGGCCCAGATATGTGGTCAAGCCAGGAAGCCATCCCTGGCCTGTTCCTCCTGGCCTGGGTTTGCAGCTTGGTGCTGGGCCTGGTACAGGAGTAAGGGGCTAGCCCACCAGTGTAAACACAGACTTTAGGAGGCATAGGAGCCTGGCAAGGGCCTCCCCTCTTCCCACTTCCAGGCCCACAATCCCCTGCAGAAAGCACTGAGCACAGAGGGCCAGGCCTGGTGCTCTGCTCCAGCTCCTTCCTGGGAGTGCCTGCCTTTCACAGCTGCTTCTCCACCACCGTTACCTTGACCTCTTGCACCCCAGCTCCATTACCTTGACTGTATTAGAACTGCTCCTCTGCAGGACACCACCTCATTAGTAAACAAACACATCAATTTCACCTCCAAAATGATACTGTCTAACTGCATCACCACAGCCCTAAATTACTTTGTGCTGTTTCCAAAAGTCAGTATCACCCTCCAGACACGCACATTCACACCCCCAAGAAGCAGGTTTGCTAAGGACGCAGGGAAGGTGTTGGGGCCAGGATATTACTGCTCAACAGAGATGTCCCAGCCATGTGGGGAGATGCAGAGGCCTCCGCCCCCAATGGAACATGTGGGAGGGGCACTGCCCATCTGACACGGACTCTCTCACTGCCTGGAAAGTGGCTTGTCATTCAACCTCACCTTCCTGTTACATTGCATGTGGCCCCTCTCCCACCCTGGACCTCAGTCTCCCCAGGAGCTCTGCCGTATGTGGGTGTTCTGGTTCCGTCCTGATTTCTGTGGTCAGTGGATCACATTTCCAGTAATTTACACACATTCTCTTTCTCTCATCGGATGCATCCAACGCCTGAATGTGATTTAACAGTCTTCAGTCTGTATTCACAGAAATAAATTCCCAAGCTTGAGAATGTTCCTTTTATTTGCGCAAGTTACTTGATGTGGGCTCAGAAGTAGGCCACTGTGGTGAGAGGGAGTGTTCCAGGGCCAACAGAATGTGGCTCACGTGGGTGAAGGCCAGAGAAGCAGAGCCTGAGCGAGGGGCCGACCCCTCTGCCCCTCCCCAGAGTCCATGCCCAGTGGGCCGTGGGGGACACAGATCCTGCCAAGGCCCTCGGGCAGGAGCTGTGCGGTTCCAGCCTCTTTACTTTGTGGTTGACAGGCCCGGGCGTCTCTCTCCACCTGTTTTGTCTCCTCTTTGCCCCGTTGGAACCCCAGCCTCTCCATTTCTGAAAAGAGCAGAGAAAGGACAACATTGGTGAATGACAGCAATAAGAGAAGGTAGCCTTCACCTGCAGAGGATGAGTGGCCCCAGCCTGGGCCTGCCCAGAGGAGGAGGCCACGGGGACACCGACAAGGGGCTGGTTCGGCAAGATCAGAACCCTCGGTCTCCAGGAAGCAAGATGCCAACAGCATCCGCGGCTGGGAGTCAGTCATTAGCGTCCCCTCAGACCCCACATCTGCCCCTCCCAGCTCTTTCCCATGGCAGCTTCCTGGGATGACCTTCCTCCAGGCACAGCAGGGGCTGCCATGGGAGGACAGCAAGTCTACAGGGTGGGCTCCATGCACCCACCGAGGGGCCTTGCCTCCCTAGCTGTGCCACAGCCAGCTCTACGCCCATGCTCACCGGCCTGACAGGGACCTGGGACTTATTGACCGTGAGCCTCAGACATATTTGAAGGAGAAAATGTATTTTGGTTTTCTGCCAACCATGTAGTCTTTTATCAAAGAGAAGGCACTGGAAGGCACTTCTCAGAGGGAGGGTTCGGCAGAGCTCCCTGCCCTGAGGTGGAGTCGCTGACCCCTTCCACTTCCCAGTTCTGCTGCTGTAGCTCCTGAGGCTGGCTGAAGGCTGATGGCCCATTGCAAGGTGTGTGTGGCTGCTGTCCTTGTATTTTTAAGAAGTCACTCAAGCCTGACAGCTGGGGATGGGTAGGCGGCCAGTGGTAAGACCTGCCCAGGGCTCTATCTCCAGCTGCCTGTCCCACCCATGTCCCCCGCCCATCAGCTCACATAGACACACAGCACGGAGTGGAGTGTGTTCCTAGAAGCAGACCCCTTGGAAGAGGGGTCCCCTGCTCCTGAGAACTCCAAGGCATTCCGCTCCCACCCTTCACAGGGCACAGGTGGCTGCTCGTGGACCTGATGGTGCTTGGTATCCTGTCCTGAAACCATGGCCGCTCACTCATCTATAACCGGGTTACAGTCTATCAGTTTAAAAAAAAAAAAACTCAAAATAATAATGACCTATTACACTGGCCTTGGCTCCACTGCACCCACCAGTTCAGCATCACAGGGTGGGCCGTGCATGCCACGGGCTGCCGGAGACCAGGAGGCCACCTGAAATGCAGTGTGACCATCAGGCCGCCTCCGCCCCTGGGACCCCAGTGTTGGGCCACACTCTCACTGTAGAATGAAGTGTTTCTGCACGTTTCTCTGTCCTCCATCCATCCAGATCTCAGCAGGACCTCCTGCCCATCCTCCGTGTGATTCAGAGTCCCCGGATGCACTCCATGCAGCAGCGAGGTGGTTCTTCCGTAAACAGTTTTGTGCCTGCCACATGCCAGGCACCATACCAGGTGCTGGGACACCCCCTACCACCACCACCTCTATGCACTGAAGACCCTAATACCTTTAAATCTGTTTGCCGCACATTAGAATCACCCACAGAGCTTTTAAACTCCCCTTGTCCAGATTACTTCCATTCCAATTAAATTAGAATTGGGGGCAGGGCAGTTGAGTATTTTTAAAGCTTCCTGGGTGATTTCAAAGTGCAGACAGGGTTGGGAACCAACCCTTTAACATATTGCCTTTATTTTAATTTCTGTTTACTTGAAAAACAGTGCCTTTTCAAACTCGAATGTGCCTCTACATTCCTGGGAGTCTCACTCCAGGACAGGTTCCAGCTCAGCGGGTCTGGAGCAAGCCTGGGATTCTGTGTGGGCCACAAGCTCCCAGGCGGTGCTGATGCTGCCTGCTTTGAGCCATGCAGCTTTGAACTCATTACCTCATTTGGTTTTAATGCCAACTCTCCCAGGCAGTAAGCCACAAGACCAGGAGTTGAGGCCACGTGGTAGATATTTTGAATCTCTGATGCTCCACAGAGAAGCAGGCCTAAACTCCTGTGGATGAAGGAGGGCGTCTGCGAATAACAAGGGAGCAAGTGTGTCTTGGGAACTGGGCATGGACAGAGCCTCTCCCCCAGGAGACACTTGTTTACCTGCCTGCGTCCTCTAGGAGGCTTCGACTCCGTGGGGCCTCACAGACCACTGAGGATCTGCTCTCTGAGACCAGGAAGACTCGATATCTTCTTTCCCCTCCTCCTGGACTGTGGTATCTGTGTACATCTCCCACACTGCTATCTCATGGAGAGTGAGTTCCTGGAGAACTCAATAGTAGAACTGCTGAGAACGTGGTTCATGCTCAAACAAGTTATGGAAGGCACCAGTTTCCGTATGTTAAGCAAGTTTCTTCACTGCAGGACTACTCAGGGCCTTTAACATGCTAAACCACAAGACGATGATGCAATGTAGAACTTTTCCCAGACTTTTTCAGGCCATTCTTACAAATATTACCTCCAAGAGTCTTGCCCAGGGTACAGGTTGGGAACACTGCAGTTGGCCACAGTTAAGCGTTTGATGAATCCCTGTGGGTTGCAAGCCTTCAGCGCCATGGGGCTGTGTGAGCTCTGAGGCAAGCTGGGACCACACCAGCGCAGGAGGTCATTTATCTGGGGAAATCTCAGGTGCGACCTTAGTCTAGGCTGCCAGGGTCTCAGACCTTAAGCACCAGCTCTGGCCAGGATGAAAGCAGGCAACATTCACACAGCACTTTCTAGATTAGAGAAAATTAGAGATTGCCTTGAATTTGCATCCTGGGACCCACTCCAGAAACCCTGGGTTTCAGTCATAGCAAGTGCCAATGTCTGAATACAGAAAACTGCTGCTGCAAGCAGGGCCCAGGTACAGGGGAATTAGAATCAAAGGAATCGAATAGTCCATATGGGGGGTTTTAGCCAAAAGTACCTTTGTTTCTTTTCTGTTTTCTCACTGACTTTCTCTGAAGTTGCTTTATCTTGGTCATTTGACCAGGGTTAACATGTTGTTCAAGGACCCCCAGAAACATCCATACCGCCTGCAAACTTGTTGGAAATGCAGGATGTCAGACCCCTCCCTGGACTCAGGGAGTCAGCGTCTCTGAGGGTGAGGACTGCAGCCTTTGAACACACCCTCTGGGGGACTCTGTGGGCACTGAAGCTGAAAAATTGCTGTGTTAAACCAAAATGCCCGCTATTCCAGCAACTACAAAGGCCCCAGCGTGGCCACCTTTGTTTCTTCAATGCTTTTATATTTCTTTGCAAGCTTATTTTGCTTTATCTTTCTAACTATTCGCCCCTCATTATGAAGAACTTGGTGCCGGCCAAGCACGCGCCAGGCCCTGTGAGTGGGACACGGTGCATCCTGAGATCCTGAAGAGCCTGTCCAGGTTTCCAAAACCTCTTAGCAAGTCCTGTTCGGCGCCATATTCCTCCTGGTTTTCACCCTGCTGTTGGCTAGGGAAACAATTGGTTTATGCCTCAAATCCCCAGAGAGGGCTATTTTAACCCATGCTCAGTCCTCTCTCGTGCTAGCTCTGAAACCTGGTGGCAAATGTGCCTTTTCTTTGGGGCAGTGGCACCACCTGGCTGTACGTTAGAATCCCCTGGGGGATGCAGGTAGAGACTCACACCAGGACCTCCAGGGCAGGGACCTGGCTGTCAACATCGTTTAAGGCCCCCTGTGATTCTAATATGCACCAGGCTTGAGACCCTGGCATGGGGTTAAATGCTGAGGAAAACAAAACCAAGAGTTTTACAGGAGAGCCTGCAAAACTGCTGACACGGGTCACGGCTCTGAGAAACATGGAACTGAAGCAAAGAAGGCCGATCCCACAGTTGGATGGGAATGGAAGCCCTCCAGCTCCTCCTGGATGGTGTTTGGCGACAGAGAGGCAGCCTGCAGTCCTACCGTGCCCACGTGGTCCTTTACGGGACGTTCAGGGTTTGCCGGCCATTCTTAGGGGCCAGGTGGTGTCTACCTCCAAGTGCACTAGCCCCAGTCACCTGGCCCAGGGCTGGGGGTGGGGACTGAGGAGGCCACTCCCAGTCACAGTCCTACGTGTGATCCCTCAGGAGGGGGCCCCAGACACTGACAAGGCTTTGCCCGGCAGGCCCAACAGGGAAAGCTGCCCTCCCACCCCAGACCTATGCCAAGCCCATGCCAGGAAACCTCTGCAGGGAGTCAAGGACTCAGCCATGATGCTGTAGGCATCTGCATTCCTCACCCGGGCACCTCCCTCCAGGCCTCCTCATCGAGGTTAGGCGCATTCTGCAGTCTGACTCAGCATTTTTCCCGTGCCAGTCTGTGCCATGCCCCAGCCTCCTAGGTTCCTTTTGTTCAGGGCTCTTGGGCAGTGAGGATTCCCCAACCTGCACTGCAGACCCTGGCCCAGGGCCAAATCCCAGAAGGGCAAGGAAACTTGGGGTCTGATGCCTTGCTCCTTCTCCCACCTGCACAGTCCCGGGGAGGGAGCACTCCAGAGCTGGGCTCTGCAGGCCGTGGCCACAGCTCTGAACGTGTCACCATTGAGCTCGGGCTCCAAGCTCTTGGACTCAGCTCCCAATGTAGCCACAGCGAAGATTCCCTCTCTTTTTTAAACAAATTAGCCTTAAAATGAACTGAAATTCATTGATCCTGATTTAAGTTTCTTTATAATAAGGTCATGGATGAATTTCACAGATGGAGATGTGAGGGCAACCACACAGGTATGTGGTGAGGGCCAGGAAACAGCTGCGGTGATAAATAAATGGTGGGTGCAAGCAAAAATCAAATAAATGGTGAGGAAAAGACCAGTACTCTTTCTCTCATTTTTCCAGTCAACGATTTTAGTCCTCAGCTGCCTCCCTAGGATCTGTGTCTTACAAGAGCTCCATTCTTTCCTGAAAACTGTATTTCTCTAAAATACTACCAAAGCCCTTATCACAGCCAAGGCCTCTTTCCCAGTCAGTGGCCTGAGAGTAAGGCAGTGCCCTTGTCAGAAGCTGTTGATGCTGGTAAGAAGCAGTGACCTCTGACCCTTTTGGATGCTGCTGACTCCTGCTGTCACTTTTAATTGCAGAGAAAGTAAAAGAGATTTTTACTTTGTGGACTGTGCTACTTCAGCAGTCCCTCTTCAGGCAGCATGCACATATGCCCCCAGAGAGGTAAGGAACATGAGCCCAGAGGTAAGGAATATGACCCCTCTCATCCCCTCAGCCTTCACAGGTGGTGGGAAAAGACTTCAGTGATTCACTCAAAGGCACAAACCCGAGTCCAGGCAGAGCTGGACTTGAACACACGGCTCCTATCTCCCAGGCTGTGTTTGTTGCTCTGCACACACTCTCCCTGCATGTTTACTCCTTGGCAATGTGTCGAGCACCTGCCATGAACCAGCTACTGGTGCTGTGGATGTGGCGACAACGGGACAGGCAGAGTCCAGGCTGCAGAGGCTCTGTGCTTTAGTGTGGCAGGCAGCTCTGCAACATCAGGCACTCCAGCTGTCAAGGGCAAGTGCTACAAAGGGACCCACGTCCGGGAGTGGTGAGTGTCCCTTTTCTGGCTCACTGGGGCACGAGAAAGGGAAATTCTGGGAAAAAGTGGCAGCAGTGACAGAGTGCTTACCCTCCCCAGACCTCACCCTAAAAATACGTGGCATGCTATGGGTTGAATGGCCTCCCCGCAACATTCCTATGTTTGAGTTCTAACTCCCAGTACCTCAGAATGGGCTCTGTATTTGGAGATAGAGCCTTTAAAGTGGTGAATGAGTTAATGTGAGGTCATTAGAGTGGGTCCTAATCCAACCTGTTGGTGTCCTCATAAGAAGAGGAACTTTGGCCAGGCGGGGTGGCTCACGCCTGTAATCCCAGCACTTTGGGAGGCCAAGGCGGGGGGATCACGAGGTCAGGAGATCGAGACCACGGTGACACCCCGTCTCTACTAAAAAAAAAAAATACAAAAAATTAGCCAGGCATGGTGGCGGGTGCCCATAGTCCCAGCTACTCTGGAGGCTGAGGCAGGAGAATGGCATGAACCAACCTGGGAGGCGGAGCTTGCAGTGAGCCAAGATCTGGCCGCTGCACTCCAGCCTGGGTGACAGAGCGAGACTCCGTCTCAAAAAAAAAAAAAAAAAAGAGGAACTTTGGGCACAGAAAGATACTCAGATGCGCATGCACAGAGGAGAGGCCACAGGAAGTGCAGCAAGCCAAGGAGAGAGTCCTCACGAGAAACCCGCCCTGCCCACACCTGGACCTGGGACTTGAGCCTCCAGAACTGTGAGACAATAGATCTCAGTCGCTTTTGCTACCAGGCCTGTGTCATTTTGTTATGGAAGCCTTAACGCCCAGAACAAACTTGACAGCAAAATCCGAAACTCGTGGACAGCAACCCAACATACAACTGGGTGGGACAAACACCCAAGAGCCCCCGACCAGACGGGGTGGGAGCAGCAGAGGGAAACAGGAGACAAGCCTCACACCTGGAAACAGAGCCTCCACAAGGCAGAGGGCATGGGGGCTATTTGGAAACAGCAGTTGAAGCCGAGTATTTGTCTGATGCGTCAGCAAGTACAAGGGTGAGCCTGCTGGGCCGTGGATCCTTCAAACTGGCCTGTCTGGGCTCCCAGCCAGGACAGAGCCCACACTGAGGAGAGATTTGGGTGAGAAAAATCAAAATTGAGCAAGATAACCATATCAGACCTGAAGTGGGGAAGGAGAACCACCCCAGGAAACCTCAGAGGGCAGACCACCATGTTTTTAACACTACAAAGAAAGTGCGGAAGAGAGAGCTATGCAGAGTTACAAATTCTCTGCTGCATTCAGTCTCCTTCTAAAATATCAGAAAACCATTTCACAGGAAAGCTGAGCAACAGAAGTGCATTGCAGTTCAATACCACACGAAATAAAAAATTAACACAAAAAAAAGAGATGAAGGGGCAGAAAATCTTTCCTACTAACAATCAAAATTTGCCAGACAAATGCGACCACAAAAATCAGAGCTACTATCTATTATTTCAATATAAACTAAAAGACATTAGGAACACATACCATGAACACTCTTAAATGACTTTGGAAGAATTCATAAACAAGGTAACAAAACTCTAGAGAATTTGAAACAAAAGAAAATTATTGCAGAGGTAATGATTAAAACGAAAGGAACAAAATACCAAATAAACACAAGGGATAATGCCATAAAGAACTAGAAGGCAAAAAGAGGAAATTTGTAAAAACTGAAAAACAAGAATCAAGAGAAGAACAGACTTGAGAGAAAGTGGCAAATATGAAAGATCGACAAAGGAAATCTAATATAAAGAAAATAGGAGCCTGAGAAAGAAAATCAAAGCAGGATAAGTGATTATCAGCCCAGAACAAGCAATGCCAAAACATATCCTAGTAAAATTATTAAACTATAAAGAAAAGAAAAAAAAATCTTTTGAGCATCCAGGCAAAAAGAGCAAATTTGTAATGAGAAGAAAGCAAATTATCATCAAACTTTTCAACAGCAACACTCTGTGCCAGAAAATAAATAAGTAAATAAATAAATGCATTAGAATACTCAAGGAAAGAAAATGTTAGCCAAAGATTTCATATCCAGCAAAACTGACTTCAGTGATAAAGGCCATGTATAAACTATTATCGGTATGTCACAACTCAGGAAAGATTGTTCTCATGGACATTTCCTGAGGAATCTACTAAACACTAGCCTCAGACAAGCGAGCTTGTGAGAGAGACACCCACTCGGGGACTGGTAGTTGCCCCTGGAACCCAGCCTGGGTGATGGCCTGTGGGAGGGTCTGGAGCTCAGGCAGCATAGGTCCCACACAATCAAAAAAGTGGGGGAGGGAGGGAGGAGTGGTAGTATTGTTATTCTTTTTTCGTTGACTTTAATTTGGGATAAAACAAATAATTATGTTATATTCTATTAATCACTGTGGCCTTGAGAATCAGGGTTCTTATTGTGGAAGAAAGAAGATACAGATGGAATAGAAGAGGGTTCCCCCTTTTCTAAAACCTTGTAAGTTCTAAATTTGTGTAGAGAATAAAACTCATTAGGTATTTTTACCTTTAAAGTAGATAGTTAGATAGATAGCCAGTCAGACAGACAGACAGAGAGATGCATACATACATACACATGCATGGAAGGAATGACCATCCCAATAGCAATGAGTGCGTCCAGTATCCAGACTGTGGGCTTGAAATGTCAAAAATAAGGAGGGTTTCTTGGGCTTCAAGCCTTGTCCCATGTCTGAGAGAAGAAATACATGAGATGAGCCTGGAGCACCCTAGCAGATGCCAAGATACCCTCAAAGACTACGAAGGTCACATCAGAAGGCTCAGGTGCCAGCATGGGGAGGCGCTCATGATGAGGTCAATCTTCAAGAAGGAGAATAATTGCAATATGTTGAAAACCCATCAACTATAAATTCATGAATTCATAGTATTTTTTAAATATTAATTGGGCACCTTTTGAAGATGATGTAAAACCAATTCAATGTTTTAAATAAAGAGAAAGTATGCAGCGTTTGTCCTCCTTTTCCTGTATGAACTCCGGGATAATCCAGGCATAGGTGAGGAAAAGTGTCTCTTAGAGAAACTATCCCAGCCAACAAGTGAAAAAGAAATGATGGAAACAGACAATCACCATTTTGCAGGCATGCAAGCCCAGCAGCTACTGATGTTACGCAAAGAGAACCACCTGGACATCCGATGTCTCCTGATGAGAGAACGCACCTGTCTGGTCCAGAAGATGGAATGGCACCTGGGTCTGATCCGGCTCTGGGTCCAGCTCTGAGAAACAGAGGGTAGCACAGGCCTTGGTCTACACCACATGGGCACAGCCTGCAAAACCCAGACAGGAAAACTGCAGGCCAATGAGCCTGTGTCCCTCAACAGAAAGGGAAAAAGAGAGGTGTACAGGGAACCTATAAATTGAGACATCACCGTTCAAAAGAGGAAGATGAAACTCTAGGATCCAAGGACTGTGTTTGGATGCCAAGCTGTCGAGAAGTCCAAAGACCTGGTCTAGTCAGGGCAGGCATAGGAGAGGTTGCAGGTCTGCTTCTTCACCTGTGTGGTGGCTGTAAGGGTGTTGACCCAAAATAAATCACTGAGCCATATGTTTTATGGGGTTTTCTGTATCTGTGTTTTATTGTATAATAGAAAATTTACCAATCCCAGTACTTTGGGAGGCCAAGGCAGGAGGATCACTTGAGACCAGGAGTTCAAGACCAGCCTAGGCAACATAGTGAGACCTTGTCTTTACAAAATTTAATATTAAAAAAGTAGCCAGGCCGGGCATGGTGGCTCACACCTGTAATCCCAGCACCTTGGGAAGCCAAAGCGGGTGGATCACCTGAAGTCAGGAGTTCGAGACCAGCCTGGCCAACATGGTGAAACCTCGTCTCTACTAAAAATACAAAAAATTAGCAAGGCATGGTGGCATGCACCTATAGTTCCAGCTACTCAGGAGGCTGAGTCAGGAGAATCGCTTGAACCCGGGAGGCAGAAGTTGCAGCAGGCCAAGACTGTGCCATTGCACTCCAGCCTGGGTGACAGAGCAAGACTCCATCTTAAAAGAGAAAAAAAATTAGTCAGGTATGGTGGTACACATCTGCAATCTAGTTACTCAGGAGACTAAGGCAGGAGAATTGCTTGAGCCCAGAAACTCAAGGTTGCTGTGAGCCATGATCAGGTCATTGCACTCCAGCCTGGGTGACAGAGTGAGACCCTGTCACTGAAAGATAGATGAATACAAGAAAGGAGCAGAATCAGCCACAGAGCTTTGTGTTTCGGGGCCCTGCAGCCAGGGCTTCTGATGCAGTCGGTGTGAGCTGGGGCTCCCAGGCGATGCTGGTGCTGCTGTTCCGTGAAGCACACTTCGAGCAACAGAGGGAGGGAGCAATGGCTCCTGTGCTCAGTGTGCAGCTCATATTCAATAACAATAACAACATGTCGCATCGCCACTCTGTGTCAGGTCCCGCACTAAAGACCTCATTCTACTTAATTCTCAGATTAGCCCTGAAGTCAATATTCTTTTTTTTTTTTTTTTTTGACAGAGTCTTGCTTTGTCACTACACTGGAGTGCAGTAGTGCAATCTTGGCTCACTGCAACCTCTACCTCCCAGGTTCAAGTGATTCTCCTGCCTCAGCTTCCCGAGTAGCTGGGACTACAGGTGCGCACCACCACGCCCAGCTAATTTTTGTATTTTTAGTAGAAGATGGAGTTTCACCGTGTTAGCCAGGGTGGTCTCAATCTCTTGACTTTGTGAACCACCTGCCTCGGCCTCCCAAAGTGTTGGGATTACAGGTGTGAGCCACCACACCCGGCCGCTATTCTTACATGCCTTGGAAACACAAAGCCACGGAAGCTGAGAGAACAGAGTGTGGCTGCAAGGGAACCAGAAGGGGGGTCAGCCCCAGGCCACCCTGGAGCCTCCAGCTCGAGACCCAGCATCCCCAAGGGCTTTGCCGTGAGCCTTCCTTTTGACAGAAGCAATGATTGAAAAAGTAAAGGCAAGTGTGGGACTGCAAAGCTGGTTTCTTTCTTGAGGCATCCAAATGTCAGGAGTTAGCCCATGTGTGACAAGCCCTCAAAATAGAAAGGTAGGGAGGTCCCAGCTCAGGCCTTGCACTGGGTGTTTCAGTTATCCTGTGCTGTGTAACAAAACACCAGGGCATGGTGGCCTAAGACAATAGCGAGAGGTGTTGCTTCTCGCAGTTCTATGGCTGGGTAGTTCTGTGGATGGTCAGTCCTGTGGCTGCATTCTGTTGGGAGCTCAGCTGGGGCTAGAAGCCTGAGATGGCCTCAAACCTGTGCCCAGGCCCTAACATTGGCCATGAGCTGGGTCCCTTGCCTGTTGTCCGCTTGTCATCCAACGGTCTAACCTGGGCTTCTATCCCCAAGTGGCAGGGGGAGCAGTGGAAGCCCCAACATGCAAGCCCTGACCAAGCCTGGCCAAGCCTCTGCAGGCAGGCGCTCAGTCCAGCCTCGTCTCCCACAAAGGACAAGTGATAGGAGGCTGTGAGGGCCAAAGCCTCCAACTACAGGCTTATCATGGACTACGGGTTGGTGTCTCCAAGAATTCACATGTTGAAACCCTAACTCTCAACAAGGGTGGTAATAGGAGGTGGGGCTTTGGAGGGAGGGTAATTGGGTTGTGAAGACAGAGCCCTTAGGGGAGAGGTTGGGGGAGGGGAGAGGATGCCTCCTCCCTCTTTCCCCTCCACCATGTGAAGACATGTGGAGAAGGCCACCTGCAAGCCAGGGCAGGCCCTCACCACACACCAGACACGTGGGCTCTTTGATCTTGGACTGCCTGGCCTCCAGAACTGTGAGGACTAAACGTTGCTGTTTCAGCCACCCAGCGCATGGCAGCCCAAACAGTAGACAGGGCTACAGACGGCGAGAGCCAGAACTGTGAGGACTAAATGTTGCTGTTTCAGTCACCCAGCGCACGGCAGCCCAAACAGTAGACAGGGCTACAGACGGCGAGAGCTGGGCCTGGGATTCTGCATTTCTAACCAGATCCCCTGTGATGCTGAGGCTGCTGGTCCTCAGACCACATGCAGTGGGTGAGGCTGCTGAATGAAGAGTACGGAGGTCCAAGCACCATCTGCCTTCCCTTCTCTATACAGGGGGTTAGACACAGGCCCTGGTCAGACCCAAGTTTGCCACGGGGCAAGCATGCTCTCACTGCAGCTTGGCAGTGAGAACCTCGCATGGCTGGAAGTCTACACAGAGTCACAGAGTCAGGGGTGCAGCCCATGAGGTGGCTGGTCTCCAGGTTCTCCCCAACTCTCGCCGTCTGTAGCCCTGTCTACTGTTTGGGCTGCCGTGCGCTGGGTGGCTGAAATGGCAATGTTTCTAGTCCTCACAGTTCTGGTGCCAGGCAGTCCAAGATCAAAGAGCCTCATGGTCTGGTGTGTGTGTGATGAGGGGTCTGCCCTGGTTTGCAGGTGGCCTCCTACACGCTGGGCACCACAGCTGCAGTGAGAGCATGCTTGCCTTGCATGAACTTGGGTCTGGACCAGGGTTCAGGTTCGACCCCCCTGTATAGAGAAGGGGCATGGATGGTGCTTGGACCTCCATACTTTTCATTCAGCAGCCTCACCCACTGCATGTGGTCTGAGGACCAGCAGCCTCAGCATCACAGGGGACCCAGTTAGAAATGGAGGATCCCAGACCCAGCTCCAGAGCTGCAGAATCAGCCGCTGCATTTTAACACAATCTGCAGGTGATGTGTGCACATAAGAAAATTTGAGAAGCTCTAAGAGATCGTGGACCTGGTTCCTCCACAAATCAATTTCAAAGGAAAAAAAGGAGGGGGCAGAAATCTCTGGGTTAAAAGAAAGAAAACATGCCAATACCATGCAACAGGTGGACCTGGTTTGGATGCTGATTTGTATGAACCAACGGTAAACACTGATATTTGATGCTGAGGATTGTTGATGATTAGGTATCTACGTTACGTTAAAAGCACCCATCTTTTAGAAACGCATACTGAAATGCCTAATGACAACACCATAGGATGCCTGGGATAGGCTTCAGAACAACCCAGTGTGCAGGCAGAGGGGGCGCACGGGAGGGCTGTATCTCAATTTTGAAGAAACACCTTGCATCCATCAGCTGGAGATAAGTGTATGTGGGCCCAATAAACTATTCTTTCTGCTGTTGTCTGGATTGTAAATTCCAATAAAGAAATGATTATTTAAACTCCTGGCTGTTTTTAAAAAGATAAACAGATTCCTAGGTGTTACTCGGACTTATTGAATCTCTGAAAGTTTAGCCCCAGAAAGTTTATTATTGTTGTTGTTGTTGCTTGTTTGTTTTAATCCTTCTGGGAAATCTTGATGCATTTGGTACCAGGGCTGTGGTTTGGGAATCACTGATTGCATTCAAGTGTTATATCTAGAAAGCATTAAATTTCCCGAAACTCAGCCCTATTCTTGACGGGGCACCCCAGACAGGCAGGAACTGGGCTCAAGATGGATGAGGAAAACAACCACCAGTTTCTCAAAGACAGAAGTAAATCAGTTTCTTCTGAGCAATTGCTTCAGAACACCTTCTCCTCTGCCCTGACCACCCTCTTGTTAGGTGCAAAGCCTCGAGGAGCGTGTGAAGAGGAAACAGCCCCTGGCATGCTGTAGCCGGCTTCCGTCCGGCATGCTGGGCGGTGCCCAGGACCACAGCACAGCACAGGAGGAAGAGTCCCAACCTAGGATACTCCAGGCAGCACAGCCAGCTCAAAAATCTCTGCCCCAGCCACCATCTCTAAAATTCAGCCATTGGAGAGTCATTGTTTTTGAGTTAACAATGTTCTCATTTAAGATGCAAATGACTGTGGGAGGATTAGCACAGATATTGTACTCTGAACAATGTTTTGCATAAGGTCATGCAGGATTCTGGCAATCACAAATGCCCACAGAGGACAGGCCAGTTAAGTAACTGTGCAAATCTGGCCACATTAAAGATTATAGAGTCAGCAGGGGCAGAAGAACTATGAGCAAATGCCCTGCTTAAAGGCCTTCAAGTCAATAACAATGATACTAATAATGCACGGTGCTTAACAATGGCAAAACAGACACAGCTGCTGGCCTGTTTTATATCCCCCCAAATACAAAGAGGTCTAGGTTTATGCTTCTGGTGAGAAGGTCAAGAAACCCTTCTGCACCTCAGTTTCCCCCTCTGAACACAGGGGCAAAACAATCCTGGAATACAACCGTTAACTTAAAAATCACACAATTTATACATTTGGAAAGGAAATCATACTTCTTATAAAGGGTTCTGAGCACAGCCAGAAGGTAGTCCTCCTGCAGACTGGGAAGCACAGCCTCTGGCAAAGACCAAAGTCAAGCACTTTGAAGAAAAATAGGTGGGGGGAGGAGCTTTGTGCCAAATGAGTTGGTTAAACATACATATTCAACAGGTTACAGAAGGAGCTGTGAATATTCATAACGAGGGTCCTGATGCACACATATAGAACAAACATGTATGCCACATACGACCCATGTTCGCCTTGGGGTGGAGACTTAACATTTAAATGCATGACTGTTAGGACCTATATGTCAAAAGGTCTTTTCAGGACACAAAGGTGCTCAAATGTGAACCTCTGTAAACCATCCAGAACCAGTCCACGGTCAGTGGTCTCTTCTCTGGAGAAAGTTATCGAAATCAGCCTGCTGTTCAATCAAAGCTATAATTACAGTTTGTGAAACTTAGGGTCAATGTCCAGTGGAGCTGCAATTGCTTCAGCATTGTTTACCTCAAAGCCAGTGCTTGTTCAGCTACTAAAGAAAAAGAAAACCCTCACGACAGTTAGAACATGGTTTATTCTTGCAGTGTAGGGGTGAGTGACTTAAGCTTTGACTCTCACGGCCTTAGGCCCTGATTATACTTCAGCAATTTATTGCCACACAGTCTGTCCCATCAGTCTTATGATCTCTATTTCAACATTCGCGCTGGTCAGTTGTGTCTAAACCACAAGAGGGAGGGGAGAAACTAAGCGTGTCTGACCTCCTGCCCCCGTCATGGCTGGGAACTTGGTTTTTATGTTTTTTTCTGGGGTCCTTTGGCCGAGAGAAGGTCTGTTCAGTTGGTGCGAAGGTCTGTTCAGTTGGTGAGAAGTCTAGGACTTTATTTTTAGTTTATACAACAAAGGGTGATTGGAGACCCAAGTGAGACCGTGTTTGGGAAACTACGACATGCCGCACAGGAGTAAGAGAGAATGCTTTTCTCATTTCTGCCTTAATTCAGTTTTGTCTTCTTAAATATCTAAACTCTGTTATCATCTTGAATGTTAATCATCCCAACTCCTTTAAAAAGTGCATCTCAACTTATGCTTTCCTGTCCAGCAGGTAAGGAGTTTGCAAGTCATTCCTTCATCCTAGAAACAACCAAAAAACAACTGAACAAACCAAAAAATCAACAGTTCTTTTTGGATTCATCAGAGAATTGAGGTCACAGTGAAACGGGAAAGAGTCCCTTGTCCCCCTCACAGGGCATGCGACGGGGGAGTGGCTCGCTTCTTCAGTGTCCCCCTGCTCAAACCTCTAGGGGAGCATACAGATGGGCAGGCAGTGAGGCTCCGACCCCACGGCAGTGTCCCGGGGTGGATGTTTACAGCTCCTGAAGCCCCAGTGGGTGTGTGTTACAGAGTGTTCTTTTAGTTCGCCATCTATAGGTGGCTTGTGTTAACCAGCTCAATTAGACCTGCTTCCATATTACAAGGACAGAGGGATTTCTGTGTTCCAGGTTCTTGCCCTGGCGTACCAGAAGAATCAGATCACACATGGGCTGGAAAATGAGTGCAAAGTTTTACCGAGTGGAAGCAGCTCTCAGCAGATGGGGGAGCCACAGGGGAGACAGCTTTCCCCTGGAGTTGGGCTGCTCCGTGACCCAGGTTCGCTTTCAACTGCCCCCAGCCAAACTCCACCTCATCCCACGGTCAAGATATGGCAGAGATGTTAGAATTACCAGCCGCTGAATTAGAACAACTATGATTAATACACTAAGGGCTGTAATGGACAAAGCAGACAGCATGTACTAACAGACGTGCAGTGTAAGCAGAGAGATAGGAATTCTAAGAAACAACCCCCAAAAAAGTTCCAGATCAAAAACACTGCCACTGAAGTAAAGAGTGCGTTTTATGGGCTTCTTAGGAGACTGGACATCGCTGAGGAAAGCATCTCTGAGCTCGAGGATATCTCAACAGAAACTTCTAAAACTAAAACACAAACATAAAGACTGAAAAAAAGACCTGTGGGTCAATTAGAAACAACACAATATACATGCGATGGGAACAGTAGAAGGAGAAGAAAGAAAAGAAAAGAAATAAATATTTAAAACAATAATGCCTAAGAATTTCCCTAAATGATTGTCAGACACCAAACCATAGATTCAGGAAGCTCAGAGAATATATCAAGCAGGATAAATCCCCCCAGAAAGCTACACCTAGGCATACCACATTCAAATGAGGAACATGAAAGATAAAGAAACCATAATTAAAGAAGCCAGAGGAAAAAGAATCTTACCTATAGAGAAATAAAAATAAGAATTACATCCACCTTATCCTCAAACACCATGAAAACAAGAAAAGACTGGAGTGAAGTGTTTAAAGTGTTGTTGGGGGGGAGGGGAAACAAATAACAAAAAATCAGCAACAACCAACAATTCTGTACCCTAAGAAATTATTCTTCAGGAATGAAGGAGAAATAGTCTTTCTCAGAAAAACAAAAATTGAGGAAATTTGTTGCCAGTAAGCCTGCCTTGCAAAAAAATATTGAAAGAAGTTCTTCAGAGAAAAGGAAAAGGATACAACCTAGAAACTCATATTTACATAAAGAAAGAGCATTGGAGAAGGAATAAGCAAAGATAAAAACTTTCCGTTCTTACTCTTAATTGATCTAACAGATAACACTTTGTTCAAAATAATAACAATATATTCGAGTATGTATGTTTACATATGTGTATGTATTATATATTATACATGTGCTTATGTATAAGTGAAATGAATGACGACAATGACACAAAGAACAAGGGCGGGGGGGAATTAGGATTATTTTGCTATTATACGGTACTTGCACTACCTGTGAAATGGTATAGTGTTATTTGAAAGTGGACCTGGACTATATTGCAAACTCTAGGGTGACCACTAAAAAACAGTTTTAAAAATTATAACTGGCAGGATGCGGTGGCTCAAGCCTGTAATCCCAACATTTTGGGAGGCCAAGACAGGCAGATCACGAGGTCAGGAGTTTGAGACCAGCCTGACCAACATGGTGAAACCTGTCTCTACTAAAAATACAAAAAACTAGCCAGGCCTGGTGGCGGGCACCTGTAGTCTCAGCTACTCAGGAGGCTGAAGCAGGAGAATAGCTTAAACCCAGGAGGCGGAGGTTGCAGTGAGTCAAGATCACACCACTGCACTCCAGCCTGGGTGTCAGAGCAAGACTCCATCTCAAAAAAATAATAATAATAACTGATATGACAAAAAGAAGAGTAAATAAAATGATATGAAATACCCAAATGAAACAACAAAAGGCAGAAAGATAACACAAAAATAGGAATAAATAACAAGGGCAATGAATAGTAAACAAGTAACAAGCATGCTAGATATTATTCCAACTATGTGAATAACTACTTTAAATGTTAGTAGTCCACCTACACCAATTAAAAGATGAAGAGTGTCAGAGTGGATCAAAAAACAACACCCAATTACATATTCTCTAAAAGAAACTCATTTGGATAAAAAGATACATATAGGTTAAAGGTAAATCAACAGAGAAAGATATACCATGCTAACACTAATAAAAAGAAAGTTGGAATAGCTATATTAATTTTAGACAGAGCAGACTTGAGAGCAAAGAAAGTTATTAGGAATACAAAGGTGCATTATATAATAATAAAGGAGTCAATTCTTCTAGAAGACAATATAATCTTTAATGTGTATGTCCCTAATGACAGAGCATCAACATACATGAGGCAAAAACTGACAGAAATGCAAGGAGAAATAGAAGAACTCACTCTTGTAGTTGGATACATCAACACCCCTCTATCGGCAATGGACAGATACAGCAGGCAGAAAATTATTAAGGAAATAATTGAACTAAACAGCACCATCAATCAACTGGATATAATTGACATCAATCTATTTCATTCAACGACAACAGAATACACCTTCTTCTCAAGCTCACATGGAACATTAACCAAAAGAGACCATATTCTGGGCCATAAGACACACATTAACAAACTTACAATAGAACTCACACAACGCCTTTTCTCAGAACACAATGGAATTAAAATTAGAAATCGATAACAAAAAGGGAGCTGTAAAATCCTGAAACAATTAGATATTAAACAACACATTTCTAAATAATACATGAATCAAAAAGTAAATCTTAAGAGATTTTAAAAAATATTTTGAAAACGAAAATACAACTGATCAAATTTTGTGTGATGCAGTGAAAGCAATGCATAAAGAGAAATTTATAGCGTTGAATGCACATATTAGAAAAGAAGAAAGGTCTAAAATCAATAACCTAAGCTTCCACCTTAGGAAACTAAAATAAGAAGAGCAAATTAAGTTCAAATTAAACAGAAAAAATAAACAATACAAATTAGAGTAGAAATCAATGAAATTAAAGAATCAATACAGAAAATCAACCAAAGAAAAATTTGATTTTTTGAAAAGATAAATAAAACTGATAAGCCTCTAGCCAGGATTAACTAAAGAAAAAAAGAGGACACAAATTTCTAACATCAGAAATGAAAGAGAGGACAACACTACAGATCCCATAGACATTAAAAGGGATAATAAAGAACTATTATGAAAAGCTCTAGTCATCAAACTTAATAATGTGGATGAAATGGAACAATTCCTGCAAGAAAACAATCTGTTGAAACTTACATGAGGAAAAATAGAGAATTTGAATGGAGCTATATCTATTAAAGAAACTGAATCAATAACGAACAACCTTGCAAAACCAAAAGCAACAGATCCAGGTAAATTATACCAAGCATTTAAGGAAGAAATTGTAAAATCTCTTTTAGAACATAGAAGTAGAGGGAATACTTTCTAATTCATCCTATGAAGTCAGCATTACCTTAATACCAGAACTGCACAAATAATTCACAAGAAAAACATACAGACCAACATCTCTCATGAACATAGAAGCAAAAATGCCAAAAAAAAAAAAAAGCAAATCCAATCCAACAATGTATGAAAAGAATTCTATACTATGACCAATAGGATTTATTCCAGGTATGCAAGGCTGATTCAACACTGAAACATCAATAAAGTAATTCTAATTCATCATATCAACAGGCTAAAGAAGAAAACAAAATCACAGTATTATATCAACAGATGCAGAAAAGCATTTTACAAAAATTCCAACACCTATTCATAATAACAAGTCTCAGAAAACTTGTAATATGGTGAACTTCATGAACTGGATAAAGAACATCTACAAAAATCCTACAGCTAACATAATATCTAATGGTGAAGAACTCAAAAGTTTTCCTCTAACATCAGGAACAAGGCAAGATGTCCCCTCTCACCACTGTTTTCAGCATTGGACTAGAAGTCCTAGCTAATACAGTAAGACAAGAAAAGAAGTAGCCAGGCCTGGTGGCATATGCCTGTAGTCCTAGCTACTCAGTAGGCTGAGACAGGAAGATCCCTTGAGCCCAGGAGTTTGAGGCTGCAGTGAGCTGTGCCTGCACCACTGCACTGAAGCCTGGGTGACACAGCAAGACTGTGTCTAAAAATAAAAAGTAAATAAAAGATACAAAGATTAAGAAAAAAAGATAAAACTGTCTTTGTTTGCAAATGACAAAATTATTTTTTGGAAAATCTAAAATAACTGACCCAAAAAGCCTCCTGGAACTAATAAGCGATTATAGCAAGGTTGCAAGATATAAGGTTAATATACAGAAGTCAATCACTTTCCCATATACCAGCAATGAACAAGTGGAATTTAAATTAAAAACACAATAGCACTTACATTAGCACCAATACTTAGATACAAATCCAATAACATATATACATGATCTGTAAGAGGAAAGCTATAAAATTCTGACGAAAGAAATCAAATGTACCACTCTAGTGTGGGATGCTGATAGTAGGGCAGGTTGGGGGAGCACAGGTTATATGGGAAATTTCTATACCTTCTGATGACTTTTTCTGTGATCCTGAAACTACTCTAAAAAATAAAATCTATTTTTTAAACCAAATCTTTAAAAAATGCATCTCTGGACTGACTCAGCATGAGACATCTGCTTGTATTTCAGGATCACATGATGCCCAGCAAACCTGCTCAGTTATTTCCACCAAGATCAACACAGAGGGGTGGGTGGTGTGTAGGTGTCTGCATTGATATTCAGTCCTGCTGGGAGCTCTCTGTGCACTCCAGCCCTGTTAGGACAGGTATGGGTAAGTCAGATAAGACTGTGAGCTGCCCAAGGCACTAAACTGGAGGCCAGTGAGGCCCAGGCCAGCCCTGACAACGGTTTCTCACTTTGCATCCCACAGCCACAACAGTGGCACCTTAACCCCTCTTTGTGAAGAGCCTCTTGGCCTCCTCTGTGAATCTTTACTTAAATCCCCCTTGCCTCGACTGTCAGCTGCAGGAGGGCGGGGGCAGCCTGTCTGGTTTAGCTGCTTCTCCAGTGCCTAGCACAGCAGAGACTCAACAGGCTTGTTGCCAGCCCAGGTGCTGCCTCTGACAGAGCTTATGAGGATGCCTCATGGGAGGGAGGTAGAAGCCTGCGTCAGGGCTTCTGTCCTGTGCATGGACCTCCAGAGGAGCATCCAAGTCTCAGGGAAAGGCTCCACCAGCCTGTGCACTCACACACACATGCTCTCATACAAAATTAGCCTTTCCTCCTGGATGCCTACATCAAGCGTGACATCTGCCAGCACCCTAGTGAAGCAGCTCTGAAGGTATGTGCTAAAGAGGCCTATGCCTGGTATTCAGCAAGAGCGCAATATAAGCATGCTAAGTTCAGTGGGGAAGTGGTCTTCTCAATATCTCTCGGACTGCAGCAAAACTGAACATTCTTCTTCTATGTGTGTGTGTGTGTGTGTATGTGTATATACATTCATATTTACTATAACAACCAAAGTGTGTTTGTACTATACATACTGTAAATGCGAGACTGAAATAAATGTAGATTGGCATGAGAAGTATTTGCATAATATGTGTGTATAAGTAGATAGATATAGATACAGATAGAATAAAAACTTAGTTATTGTAAGAAGCAAAGAGAGATGGGAAGAGGCATGCTGGCTGCAGACCCCATGCTCAACAAAACGGTGACACACACATAGTTCCAGGTCTACTTTCAAGGACGGGCAACCCTGCTGTGTATTTCCAGGAAGGCCCAGCTTACATCTTCACTCACAGTAAGATGCTGCTCTCCATGGGAACTCAGTTCTCCCCCGTTCCTCCATTGTCCCCCCACTGCCTGAGCCCCACGAAGCTCCTTCCCTTGTGCCCTCCCCTGCTGTGTATACATGTGGGAGGGTCCCCCTGCCTTGCCAACTGACCCACTCACCAGGACCTCTCCAGACCTCCAATGGCCATCTCTGCATGGCCCTGCCTAGGGGAAGCCTCTATGCAGAAGATCCCTGATGCTCCAAGGGGTCACGAGGGTGGCTGGCAGGTGCGCACTGCCTTGAAAAGTTAGTAAGTCTCCCACCTGGAAGACAGCGAATCCCATGTTCTGCCCCAAGGCCTTTCCAGAAAACAAGGAAAGCAGCTTCTGAGCCACAAGAGAAAATATGGAACTCCTTGATCACCACTGCCCTTGCCCATCCTCGACCAAGCAGCCCTGACCTTGGTGCCAAATATTCTGGGATTGTCCCCTCAAACCCACTCTACATGTAGGTGAGACAGCCAGCTCTCTCAGTGCAGTCCCCAGAGGCAAACCCTGGGCACAGATTCCAGGCAAGAGGCTGAGCTGGGAGAAGAGGTGCACAACCTGGCAGAGGAGGGGAAGGCGGGCCGGGGAAGGGAAAGGGAGTGAGGTTTGACCTCACACGGAGCTTTGGGTGCTGGCAGCCCCACCTGGGCTTTCCCCCAGATAGAGAAGCTGGGGCACTTGGGCAGCCCCCCAGCCCTAGTTGAGGGCTGTTCCCTCTGGGTGGCCAGGGGGGATCCAGCCCACCCAGCCCTGCCTGCCCCAGCCAGAAAGAGCCTTGGTAGAGTCTCAGGCCCTTGGCAGCTGGAACTCAGACGATAGTTACATGTGGCTGGCTCTGAAGGCAGCATCTACAGCAGAGCTTGGGGACATTTAAGTGACAGCAAATCTCTAGGGTTCCCTTGACCCATGGGGGAACCTAAGTCTGCCAGCCTCAGACTCAGACCTGAGCATGCCCCAGCGGCTTCTCAGTTCAAGTGTCGGCACTGCACACACAGCAAAAGCAGCACGAAGAGAAAGACTTGCAAACCACCCCAAAAACACCGCTCCCTTCAGCTGCGAGGCTCCCACTCCTCCATGCTGCTGCTGGTTGGAGAAGGGGCTGGGAATGGGAAGGCCTCCGAGACGTGGGGCTCCAACAGCAGCAGCTCCCTCCCCACATTCAGAGCGAAGGTCACAGCCTGCTGAAAACCGTGGCTGGCAGGAGGGGCCTCCGGTGCACCTCCCGCACCTGGGGTGCTGGCGGTCAGGGAGCAAGTACAGCAGTCAAGAACATCAAACCAAAATAATTCTTCTTTGAAAAGAAAACTTCAGGCATCAAACGTCTAGCCAGGTCTCACTGGTTCAAACGACAGAGTGAAGGAAACGCCCAAGGCATGCACTGCTTCCCTGTTGCCCTTACTGACCATGGGAATGGGAAGCTGCCCAGCACAAGCTCGCGGTGGGATTGGAGAAGCACTCACAGGGTTGACGGTAAAATAGGGACTTGCCCAGATGACCCTCCCTGCAGAATTCACCCCCGAGGCTCCTTGATTAACTTCCAGATGACCCTGAGGTGGAGGCTGCCTTCCCATTTTATAGAGAAACTGGCGACTCACCCAGGGCAGGCTGGGTGGGTGGGCCCAGGGCACATCGCAGACACAGCTGGCACCCAAGACTTTGCTTGGGAAGGATGACTTGGGGACTAAAGTAAGGAGCGGGGTGGAGGACAGCAGCACCAGGCCATGGCAGCTGAGCAGCAGGATCTGTCCTGGCCTCCAAGGAGGCTTCCTCATTTGGCGGCTGCAGAGAAGACAGCCTGGGCTTCCCGGCACATACCTGAGATGGACGCAGCTAGATCCCCAACCCGCACTCCTTCCCTTGCCTGTTTGACACCAACCTGGAGCGAGCAGCTTCAACCACCGCACGTGCGCTCATATCGCAATGGTGTGGTCAGCAATCGCTCACTGGGCAGCTCCAGCCTGTGGGTTTGGGGGCCAGCGGGGCTGGGAGCTGGCTTGTCTCTGCTCTGCACAGCGTGTCATCCTCCAGCAGCCCCGCCAGACTTGCCATCAAGGCAGCGGGACTCTAGAGTGAGCAGAAGGACACTCCTGTTTGTCTGAAAGCTGCAAGAGTTTTTTCTTTGTGGGCAGCGACCCAGCTTTCAGACCTCCCTGTGATGCTTTGGCCTTTCTGCCAGGACTCTCATCCCCTCCTCACTACATCCACCTCATTCAATTTTCTGCTCCCAGGAGCACTGCCCAGAGCGGCAGCCTCTTTTCCCCTTCATTAGCCACAGTGCCCATCACCCGCTCAGAGCCCTGGACTCTGCTGATGACAAAGGACATAAATGGTGACAGGTACCATGTCCCTTCCCCATCACTTTCTTTAGATATGATTTTAATGCTGAGTGCTACTTACACGGGAGACTGACAGCTCCCTCAGGCTTCTCTGAAACGATGCTGGAATCACTGGCTGAGCACCACGGACTCAGGATGTGACCTGCTGAAATTCTGGGCCAGGAGAGACAGCTGTGTGTCATCTCCATCTCCAGGGTGGCCAAACTCTGGGAGGGAAAGGATGTGATTCCAGAACAAGGCTCCCGACACCAATGGGCCTCATGACGCCGAAGGGCATCAGCGGTCGGGGTTGTGTGTCCACAGGCCACCACCCCTCCTGCCCAGGCCAGTCCTGCCTCCTCTCCACAGACCTTGTCATGTAACCTGGAAAGAGGAATGAAGAGGAAAAGGCTAATGTTAAATTTTAACACAGACGCAGGAGAACACACACACACATGCACACAAGCCCATTGTTGTTCAAATCTCAGTTGCCCCAACCTACTCTTCATTTGGAAAAATCACATCCAGCCTTGTCTTGTGGGATGTCTTCTGGCTTTGGTCATATTATTTGTCTGTTACAAGTTCTTCTTGGAGGATTAGGAAGAAACCTTGTGTGAAAATTACTGCACCCAGTCAGCTGCCCCGAGATGCCCTGAGGTTCTATATCTGCTCCCAGGGCCTTCAGTCCATGATCCCTGCTGGGCCCCTCGTCTACCTCCACACATTCTGATTTTGCAGGTGTGGGGATCTGAGCCTGCCTAGCTCCCCTGGGACTCTGCATCTGAGTCCTAGAGCAACCTGGTGGGCTTGGCAGCAGCCCTGGCTTGCTGCTGGCTCTTTTCGTGTTTGAATCAGTCAACACCAGCTCAGGCTGGAAAGCCCTACATGGGAGGCCCAGCCAGTCCCACATCACCAGGACTCACACAGCACCAACTCTGCACAGGTGCTGGGCTGGGGCTGGGGGAGAGATCCAGGCTTCACCACCGGTAGGGTGTTTTCTGCAACCATCTGGTCTTTGGCTGCCAACCCCAGACCCTGCTGACAAGCAAAGAAGTAGGGATGTTGGAAGGGGCTCAGGAGGTTAGGACCAGGGACTCAGGGACTCGAGAGTCCAAGTCACTCTGAATGGCTCAGTGAGACCCCACTGCCTCCACTGCTGGCTGCCACTGCCATTAGTAAGCCCAGGTCTGCCAAGCCCTGCTAACAGGCCCACCCCTGTGCCAGATGCTGGGTTGGGGAGATGGTGTCCCTAGCTACCTTTGACCATTGTCAGGGTTCCCCAAAATAGAAAGGGGGCTTAGTATCAGAAAAGTGATACATGCCCCCCAAACACATCCTGGGGCTGGTCACCTAGTTTCCCTGGACCTCAGATCCCTTGCATCAAACAGAAGAGGTGAGGAATCAATAGTTGCAACGCACAGTCAGTAAAGTAAAGGCTGGTTTAAAGATACAAATAGGAATTGAGGAAAGATGCTTGAATGTTCTTTTGTATGGCAACAAACACAGCACACAAAGCTTTTACCACCTCAGTGATTAGTTTAAGGACAGGCCCATGACCCAGCTGAAGTCACTTGGGGACAGTGAGACTTGATTCTGAGGATTGCTTTGAGATCTCAGGGGCATACTCTCTCCTATGGATTGGAGGTGGCCACAAGGTGAGGCTAGAGTTGTGGGAGACCTCCCTGTCAACTTGAGAATGAACCAGCAGGGTGGAAGATAGAAGTAAGTGATGGAGAAAAGCCAAGTCCAAGAAGATTAAGAGTTCCCTGTTTTTCCTCCTCCTCCCTCCTTGTACAAAGTCTACAATCATAGGGTCACCTCACCGTCCAAAATGGCTGCTCCAACTCCAGTCATCTCATCTGCTTCTAGCCAGCAGAAGAGAGGAACTGACAGAGGTTGAAAGGCAGCTGACTTCTAAGAAAGGCATCTGAAGCTGCCATATGAGACACTTTGACATATGTCCCATGGACTTGAATTTAGTTCTGTGACCACACCTGGTTATAAAGCAGTCTCAGAAGCATCATCTTTACACCTGGTGCTCTTCTCAAATCAGACTACAATGTGGGCCCTCGACTGTGGAAGAATGCAGATGAGGAGCGACCTGCCTCTTGGCCCTGTCATCGAGCGGCCAGGGTGCCCAGGAGGGGCTTCCTCTGGGCCTGAGGCCCACCAGGAGTGCACTCGCCCTGGACTGGGAGACCCACCCCCGATAGGTGCTTTCAGAAAACCTGTGTCTCATGCTTCCCCAGAGCTGAAGTCAGTCTGCAACTCGTCTCCTTGGGATCCTGGAGATAAGACACTTACAGGTAGAGGGCTGCTTCTAGCCACTCGGGTTCATGCCTCAGTCTGCAAGGCTGACTGCTGGGCCAGTCACTGAAATGTATCCTTGCCCACAGGCACCATGACCCCCAGTCAGATAGACTGAATCCGAGTGCCTGCACCTGGGCTACAGAACCCCAAACAGCCCCTTGAGCCACCATCACTGGGAGAAGGTAGAACCCACAGTATTTGGCAGCACTAGCCAAAACAATGGCTCAGTTATCCAGATTCCAGAGGAAATTTTCATCTGGATTTTTGTCTTTTGCTATTGAGAGTAAGTAGCAAAGCCAGGTGGCAGGGTGCTCAGCAGGAGGGGTGTCTGGCCTCTCCTCTGCCCACAGCTGGGACAGCTTGATCCCATGCAGACTGAGTTCCTCTGGGTTCTGGAGCCCGTCAGGAAGAATGGGATATAAGGGTTCTTGCCCAAAACGTAGCGAGCCGGGTGGGTCCCTGTCCAGGGAGTCACGTGATGTAGGATAGCGTTTTCAATGTGGAGACTCCAGGAATCCAGGCTCAGGGATGACAAAATCCCAGGGCAGGGGGGCCCTGGCCTCCCAGCACCCGCTGCAGCCAAGCTCTGCGTGGACTGTGTCATCTGTGCATTCTGCCAGCTTTTATGGTGTCAAGGAGATGGCATCAGCTAGACCTGAGTCCAAAACCGATTCTTTCACTCGTCTGCCAAGGGCCCCTGCACAAGTCCTTCTCCCCCTGAGCCTCAGGGCTGGTGTAAGGGTCACACACAGGCAGGGATGCATCAGCGGTAGGAAACTCACAGGCCATGTCCTTGTGGCTCTGACAACTGGCTTCGGTGTCATTGCCAGTGCTGGTGCCTCTCAGGGCCTGCCTCCCTGTGACCTATCCCCCCAACTGCCATGGTTCCTGATGACCTCCCAGGAGAGAAGATGAATAAGTGGGTGCCCTGGGCCTGCTGGTGGCCATCCCTAGTGTTACCTGATGGCCTGAAGTCTTGGTGGTCTCCAGCCCCAGGACCACCCATTTCCATTCAAGGTTTACCTCCTGTGGGGAGACCTCCTGCCCCTTTGTGCAGACCCCCCAGAACAGTCACTCTGAGAGTTCCCCCTCACCCCACCTGGACTCTCCTCCATCAGACCAGCCTACCTGACCCTGGTGTTGGAAGCGGCTCCCATGCTGCCAAGTAGCCCCATCCAGAGAAGTGGAAGCCCCGAGGAGCAGAAAATCACAGGGACCACCCTGAAAACCACAGATGGTAGGTGGTAGGAGCCCCCCACCAGCAGGCACAAGCTTCCCCCTTCTCGCTCAGCAATGTGTGTCAGCATGAATAGCTCCCAGCAAGGTTCCAGGAAGCCTGCATTTGCACTGTACTTCTTGTTAAACCTGCAAGAGAGGCCCCTTATCTCCAAGTCAGTCTCTCAACCTCTGAGTAATGACTCCAGGCTGGATCCAGTGCAGCAGAGAGAATGGAACCAAGCCAGGAGTGCAATAGCAATCAGCAAACAGCAGGCAGTCCCGTTTCCTATCTGCCTCTGCCTTCCCTTCTTTTTCTCTTCCCAAAGGCAAAAATATTTCCCAAGTCCCTCCTTGGAGAACTTCTTAACATAAAATTAGCAAAGTCTTAAGGGGTTGTTTATGGAATTTTTGTTTGGAGACCTAATGTTTCCACCTAAGTCACTGCATTTCCCACAGATGGGAAATTCAAATCAATTACCTTGAATAGAAATTCTAATTACCAGGACTATATGCACTTAGAAGACTATATGCACTTAGAAGATGCATATTTCAGGATGCACTTACCCCACCCAGGAACCGCAGGCTGCACAGTTGGCTGTTCTGTGTAATACACAGCATGTCCACTGTGGCTCTTCTGCTTTCCTCTCAAATTATGTACCCCCTCTTCCCTCTCCCAGCATCTGGTGCATGTGAGTGAGAATGGCATTAGACATCCCTGTTAATTTCATCCGGGAGGTCAGATAAGCAATCCCACCCACCCAGAACACAGCAGAATGTGAGGATGTCTTTCTTCCTGGCACCCAGTGAAATGGCAGAGTTGTCAGTGTAGAAGCCAGAACTCTGAAACAGTGGAAAATGCAGGCCAGTCTCATGAGCTGGGTCCAGCAAAGCATGAGGAGTGCCAGGCCCCTCTGCGAGCACCTGCCCTGACAGACACTCCCCGCACCACCAAGCTGGCCACATGTGGGAAGTGACATGATGTGGCATCTGGAGCTGTTTTGGAGCTGCAGTTTCTTGGTAACGATGGGGGGTCCCCTCTTGCCTCTGGGACCCAGGACACTCAATCATCTGATTAAGCCCAGCCCTCTGGGAGCTCAAGCTGTGAGCCCCATCTCCGCCACAGGCTTCCCTCTCACTGTTAGGTTCAGCTTCACAACCACATCCAGGGGGCTACAGATTCTCTGCTGCACTGAAGAAGTAACTAAAGCCCAGAGAGGTTCTGTGCCAGGGCGCCTGTCATGAGCACTGCAGGGCCGATCTGCAATGCCTGCCTCCCCTGCACAGCTACTGCCGGATTCCAGGCGGCGGCTCCATGCTGAAGCTCTCTGGCAGCAAGGAGCCAGTGGTCCTAACCAGAATGTTCCAGAATGGGCACCATCAGAGCCTCAGACTCCTGTGGTTGTGAGGACAGAGGTTCAAGATGAGGCTCCTTAGGTGAGGGCAGAGCAGCACCTGAGCCCCTCCCCACATTTCCTCTTCCTTCAGGGGTTTTGCTCCACTTTCCTCTGCTGCTGCTGGACCTGCCTCCAGGGGAGCAGGTCTGCAAAGAACCTGACAGGCAAGCCCCACGGCCTCCACTGGCCAGAGCCCTGGCACCAGGCAACATGGTCAGGCCCCACCACTGGTTGGGTGGCCGCCCCCACCCGAGCATGGTAGAGCTCAGTCTCCTTGAGCAGGGACTGAGGGTGGTCACTTTGGGCCATGGCTGGGGCTTTGGCCAGCACGTGCTGGGGACTGGGGTGCCAGTACCAGTGGGAAATAAGGGGAATCTCTGCTGGGAGGCCCTGACTGAGAAGGCAACAGGGAGCCATTGAGGGCTCCTGAGCAGAGTGGCTCCACGGCCCACGCAGAGTTTGGCCAAGACAGATCTGCTGGCAGTGCACGGGGATGCCAGAGGAGAGAGATGGGGCTGGGAAACCTGTTGGAGGGCCACGATCCTAGCACGGGCCAGAGACCAGCAGGACGACGAGTAGGGTGTGGTGCTGAATAGCTAGGGAGGTGCAAGCCGAGGTGCTCTGAGGGGCAGTTGGTGGCCTGTGGGCGACGGGAGGCAGACTGAGAGTTGGTCCCCGGCCCTGCATTGCTCAGACTGGGAAGCAGGAGGGAGAATGTGACCCTTTTCCCAGGCACAGATAGGGAAGCTGGGCAAATCCCCCTCGTTGTAGGAATGGTGAGTTTAAGGCAGACGCTGGGCCTTCCCAGTGGACACTCTGAGCAGCAGGTGGAGATGTGGAGTCGGGTGGCTTTGTTCGGTCAGCTTCCCGCAGGGCCTCCTCGGCCGAGTCACATTTTTATTCTGCACCCTTCACTTCTATTGAGGGTTTAAGCAACAAAATGCCACGGGACTTTCTTTGTGCCTCAGCACCAAGCCCACCGGGGCAGCTAAGTCCGCGAGGCTGTCCGCATCCCCGGCACAGGCCCTTGGGTGAATCCCCCAGCACTTCCCCTCCCTCAAGGGCTACCCCACAGGCACCCTCCAGGAGGATGCGTGTGGGGAGACGTGCTGGGACTGGGGCGTTGCCCTCACACTAGGATGCCCATGGGAGGAATCAACATCTCCCACCGTGACCGCCCAGAGCCCGGCCTTGGCGGTAATTCCTTCCCCTTCCTTCTCCATGGTAGACAAGGTTCTTCCATTTCCACACGGATGGTGTAATTGTGTCTCAGGTCTTTTGGAAGCGGGCTGAGCATCCATGGCAGATTCTCTGGTTCCTTGTTTCTTGAGTGAGGAGGCTGCAATCCCAGCCCAGCGGGGCCCTGGCTGTGCTGCTCAACTTCATACCCACTGACTCTGGGAAACGTGGCCACGGTGAAGGGCGGGGCGTCAGGGAACCCTGATTTAGGAAAGTGCATTTACAAAACAGGTTATCTCTTGGAAGAACACATATTCTTTCTAGAAATTTTCTGGTGTCCTTTCGTGTTTAATGTTGGTGTATTCCAGTGCTGTGGAGGATAAGGGTAATTCATATCTGTGGGGTACCTGACGGCTTCCCTAGCAGGTTTCCTTCTCAGTTGACCACCTCGACATCTCTCTGAAGCAGCCTCTGCAGGTGTCATTTCCCCATTTTATAGGCACGGAGGAGTAAAGTGGCCTAGCTGCAGTCATGGGTAAAAGGCAACCGACCTCGACCCTAAATCTCTAAGCAGCTGCACTGCCTCTCCGACTCCCTGTGGCTTCATGTGCTTTGTTTCCACAATTTTGGAAGTGTTAGCAAAGGGGTGAAGAAAACAGGATTTGGGGCACAGGAGCCTCTTTCGTGTCTCAATTCTGCAGTGGATGATGTGTGTGACCGTGAGCAAGCTAATTAACCTCTCCGAGCTTGGGTATACTAATCAGTAAAACAGAAATGAAGGTGTTCCTCGCAGGATGATAATTCCGGGGCAGTGCCCATGCCTTCACATAGGAAATGATGGCTTCCTGCAAGGAGAAGGGAGAACGGCCCTGGCAGGGTGAGCAGGAGCAACTCCTCCAGATCTGCAGATCTCGGCACTTGCACACCCAGGCTGCTCCAAGCCCAGGAGCAGAGGGGACACTCGGGGCTACAGTGAGGCAAGTCCTGTCCCCAGGATTGTAAGGATGTGGTTTTCAGTCTGTCTTGCATTCGCTTTCACTAGGTAAGATGCTGAGAGCCAGGAGGAGGCTGCCAGAGGTGCAGGAAGGAAAAGCAGAGTCGGCAGGAAGGAGCCCTGGCTGGCCAGGATGGAGCTGGAGGCTGGAGGCAGCAGCAGCCCTACCTGGGCACTCGAAAGCTGGCCCTGCTCCTAGGACCAGACAGTGCCCCATCAGGGCAGGGGAAGGGCGAGGTGAAGCAAGGAGGGGATGGAATTTTGCTGGAAATGTTTCAAAACTTCTATGTAGGACCTAGATTACGGTCTCCAGGTCTGATGTGTGTGTGCATATGTATGTGTGTGCGTGTGTGTGTGTGTGTGTGTCTGTTGGTGTCTCTGTGTTTGTGTGTTTCTCTGTGCCTGTGTGTGTCTCTGTGTGTGTCCATGTGTACCTGTGTGTGTTCACAGTAACACACCTTGACCTCATTAGCTCTCCTTGAAGGTCCACATCTGTGTCTTTATCTATGTCTCCATCTACATATCTGATCCAACTACACCACACACATATAATGCAGAATGGATCTAAAATGTGCTGCAATTCTTCAAGGCAAAGAAAAGCAACCTTTGGGTGGCCTTCCAAGAGAAGGAGCCTGAAAGCATCTGATGTGAAATGTTCAGACCAGGCCCGTGTTGCAGGCGGGAAGCGCTCTCTGCCACCACACCTCGCCCGCCCCCCAGCCACTCCTCCTTCATCCCACAAAGACATGATAGTAGTAATAATAATAATAATAATAGCAACAGACACTGATGCGGTGCTTGCTGTGAGCCTGGCACTGTTGGAAGCACTTAGTGCACACTAGAAAGTACACAATGCAACCAAATAGGTGTGCACCCTGCTGAGGGCTCACAGACGTATGAGCAGGACGGCACTGACCTTCAGCAGCAGGTCAGTGACGTCGTCATCCCTGATGACAGATGAGGAGGGCCAAGGACACAGACAACCAGAGGACATGCTGTGTTGAGAGAAGAAAGGGCAGGTGCCAAGGCCCTGAGGCGGGAGCCAGGTGGCTGTTCAAAAACGCGAAGATGCTCTGTGGCTGGGGGCCTGGGGGGAAGACACGCACTCCTAATTCATCAAGAAAAGGCTCATTTCGGCTTTTTTCTCCAAGTGGTTTTGAGTGATTTCTAAAGGGAGAAAGGAGAAATGCCTCCTATATGTCCCCAGAAATGCAAGGAATTGGAATGCACAGTGTCCACGATGTGCCAGAGAGAGCCCAGTACTTTTCCTGTAATAACTCACTAAATTTATGCTTCAGTTCTGTGAGGATCCGTTATCCTAATTTCACACAAGAGGCAATGGGGCTGGAGCCAGGTGCTTCAGCAAGTTCACAAAGCCACGGGAGGACCCCAAGGATCCACACTGGGCTGTGCTGCTGAGTGAGTGGTGACTGTGCAAACTGGGAGGACACCAAGGATCCGCACTGCGCTGTGTTGCTGAGTGAGTGGGTGACTGCAAACTGGGAGGACCCCAAGGATCCGCACTGCGCTGTGCTGCTGAGTGAGTGGGTGACTGTGCAACACCCAGGTTGCTTTTTCTATGAAATTGCTTGGACAGGCTTTCTCTAACGACTTGGAAAAGTTTCAGAACTCCTACCCAGGAAAATCCCAATCAGGTTCTCTCCAAGGCAATCCCCCAACCACAGACGTTGTATTGCTTGGAGGAAAGTTGTTTCCACCCCTTCCAGGAGCATCTTCTAACCCTGGTGCAGTTAAGAGGCCCGACCTGTGGCTCAGTTGGGACCACCAGCCCAATTCCAGTGATCACCACAGAAACCATTCTCCAGGTGACCCTGCAGGGGTAGCCCTGGTGGTTCTGGGCTCAATTCTGGTTCAGAACCAAAAGTAGAAATAACTTCATAATGTGTGCAAAACGCCACAGTCCAGCTTTGAGCACCTCCTTGAATATGAGCTTGTGTTTTCCATCCAGATATAAGAAAGATGGGGAAAGGCTCACAGATTTGTAATTCTCTTCAACCCCACCAGCTTAGAGTATGAAAACCCTTTTTAAAAAATGAGTCACAAGTATCTGCTGGTGAAACATGACTCACCTCTTCAGAAGAGAGAATAAACCTTGAATCAGCTTTTTAAGGGACTTTCAGACACCACATCCCCCTTGGACGGCTAGACCACAATCTGTCTCAGGCAAATGCCTAGAAACAGATGGGTTACATTTTGCTGAAATGCAGACACTCAACATCCCCTGGTCTCACACTGGGGCTGAGTCTGACATGACACCGTGGTGTTCATTATAAACCTGTGCTGACCAGCTTGAGGGGTCAGTAGCAGACAGGGGTCACCTTGTTACCTGTCAAGAACCTGCAGATCCATCTTGGGAGGCACTGAAGCCCCAAACCCTGCATAGTGTTGGTGACCAGTAGCTCTGGCCAGGGTCCCAGATTGGGCCAGAGTCACTGGGAATGTTCACCGATCTTCAGCATCTCCAGCCTCATGACGATCACATTTACAGCTTCCTCCAGCAGGCTGCTTCTGGGTCCACTCCTAGCTCCAATTGTCTTCCTGGCAGCATCATTTGGGAAATAACAGCATCATTCTCTCTTGCAATCATTAAGGAGAGAAACATCAAGAGGCTGCATTCATTATTTAACAAAGATGACAAACTTTGGAGAATGTAAAGATGAGGCCATTGAAGTCAATATTTCACCCAGAGGGAGCTGCACAGTTGGACAGGGAGGTGAATGGCATTTCTGAAGCACCATGGTATGAATAAAGGTCATGAGTTTTGATGAGCAGGAGATGGGGACACTGCACAGTGCATGCTTGGGGGGAAGGGGGCAGAAGTGGAAAGGATGAGAAGAAGAAAACAACAAAGAAAAAATGCTAGCATGTGAAAAAGCCATGTTCACTGACTTTTTAAAAAAGGGAGCCACTACACTTGAAAAAAATATTTACCCAGAAGACTCATCCTGTGTGGTGGAGGTCAAATGCCATCCTGAAGAAGTTCAGCATGGGGTGAGGCGTGGGGTGCAGGCTCCCGACAGAGCCTCTGAGCATGGGATGGTGCCTGCAGTCACCCATCCTCCAAGGAGTCAAGCAGGACAGGGATAAGAATGGCAGGGGGGAGGGTTTTGATATTTTTATTAAGATGGTCGAGGGAGCTTCAGTAAAGAGACAGCCTTTAAGCCAAACCAGAAGGGGTAAAGAAGTGAGAACTCCTCATAGGTATTTGAGGAAAAAGCATAACAGACCCTGTAGGGAAATGGGGGGATATCTGAGAAGCACCAAGGAAGCCAGTCTATAAAACCATTCAGATGTTTATTCAAACAGATAGGTTGAGAAATAGGAAATAGAAAAACATGCAATTAATCTCTGCCATAAAATTGAGATATGAGTTAGAAATGCCACTTGGGGATTTTCATAGTCCACAGTGGAGAGGTTGAAAGAATACAGTCTTTGGTGTTAGAGAAATCTGAGTTCAAAAACTGTCTTTGCCATTTTTTCCCAAAAAGGGAAAGAATGGAGGAGGAAGGAACAAAACTAATAAAAGATGTAAAATACGATATGGGGGCAAAAACACATCAATAGTCACAGGTAAATGGATTAAAGGTAAATGGATTAAAAACTCTTTCATGAAGATACAAATATGGTCAGTCTGGATTAGAAACAAAATATCATTATATGCGTTTTAAAGGGAAACGTCTAAAACTTTAAAATATATACAGCATAAAGAAAATAACAGTAAAAAGATACACCAGGCAATTATTAATCACAAAAACTACTGCAGCTATATATAGACTTTAGGACAAAAAACATCATATGGGAGAAAAAGACCACTACACAGGAAGATATAGTGTTTCTAAACTTGTGTGCAACTAATAACTTTCAAATATGTAAAGCAAAGATTGGCAGGATTGCAATAAGAGGTTGATAAAGCCACTATCACCGATAGGTCAAGCAGACAAACATGGTTACCAAGGACATAAATGACACAACTAACAAACATGATCTGACAGGTATGTGCAGAACATGCACCCATTAATTGGTGGGATTTATTTCTTATAAGATCGCAGACATTTACAAATATTGCTTATGCATTGGACTAAATAGCAAGTCTCAAAAGATTGCAAAACTTAGATTTGTACACCATATTTTCTAAACGCAATACAATTAAGTGAAAATCGATGATAAAAAGATTTTTAAAATATATTTGGAAAAGAGAGTGCCCATATACAAAATCACCAATTAACATCAGAGGAATGCAGTCTGTAAATGCTAGCCTCTATCAAAGAATACAGAGGCATAACCTCTAAAACAGGAAAAAGGAGGTAACAATGAATCACCATGTATTTCTAAATAATTTATAAGTAACAGTACCTAATATTGAATAATCATTAAGAGTACCTGTCAAAACCTGCAGAGTACAACAAAAAGGTTCTAAGAGTGGTTACATGATACTAGGGCTGTTTTAGAAAAGCAGGAAGTCTGAGGATGAATGAACTTAAGAAAACCTATTTTTTCAAACAGAATAAACCTTAGGAAAACAGAATATACAAGATAATAAGGACAGAAGCAGAAATACATGAAATGGACAAAGCTGTGCTGGATGTCTGCTGAAGAATGCTGCCATTTGTCAGTTTTATTTGAACTGAGAAGATGCAACAAACCCAAATACACACATCATGCTCCACCTGAGCCAAAGCAGGGCAGACTGCTAAGTGCTCAGGATGTTGGGGAGCAAAACTGGCAATGACTCACAAACAACAACAGAATAGGAGTAAACAGCTTGTATGTTACACGACTGTAAGTATGGGAAGGAAAGAAAGCAGTCAGACACGTGGGTCCTGAGTGTGGGCTGGAGAGGGAGAGACTCTGTGGTGTTAAATAGGGTAGTTGGGTGTGCCAAAGAGAAGGTGCCAAGGACATTGGCCAAGCAGATGTCTGGGTAAAGAGTGCTCCAGGCAAACCACACAGCCAAAGGCCCTGAGGCCTGGCTGTGACTGGGTGCTGGAGGGACAGCGAGGTCAGGCTGGACGGGCAAGAGGAAAACAGAGAGTGGACAGAAGTGAGACTGAAATGTCGAGGCAGGTCCCGCTGGCTCTTGGTGCCCTTGGGGGCCACTGCAGGGATGGTGGATCCCACTGCAGGCTCTGAGCAAGAGCGTACCAGGACTCACTGTGGGAAAAGAGTGTGAGGGCAAAGGGGAGAACCAGGACACCCTGTCAGGACACACAGCACAGTCCCCAGAGAAAGGAGCAAGTGCTCCTTACTCTCCCAGACTCTGTCCCCAGCCTGGAGGGTGTCACCTCGGCCAAGGGAGGATGCTGCCTTCACACCCATCTGCCCTGGGAACATTTTCTGACAAACACCCCAAGCACAAAGCAACTGCACAATCATGTGGCACAATGATGGCACAGCCCACAGGCAAAGGAGTCACGGGACCTGACTATGGGGCTGGAAGGTGATGCACCTGCCTCCTACCTCAGAGACTCTGAGGGGCTGGTCATATGTGCTCCTGAGTGAGTAGTACTGGATGCCCAGGTCCCATTGTGCTTCCGTTCTTGGATTCAGAAGATGAAACTGCACCTGGTCAATACAACATGAGAAGTAACGTTAAAATACAAAAGAATGTGACATGTTAGAGGCAAGCATAGAAGCAACATTGTTTCCATGGAATCATGTTTCTACAGAATCATGTCTTTAAGCTCCTTAAGCCCCATACATACAGGGTCTTTAAATAGCTTGTCCTCAGTGTGGCACAGAAATTAACAGTCCTGCAATGATTAAGCAAAATGTTTGAGCTCCCACTATGTGCTAAATTTCCAAGAGACCAGACATAAAAATAGGCTACATGGAGAACTGTGACTATCTGACTCAGGTTTCTGGGAGAATTGGTGCATAAAGGGATTTCAGCGCTGAATTTCTTAAAGGTTTGTTGTTCTAATATAAGGCCTTGTAGCTGATTGAATTTTGAAGAGTTGGCGAGACGCACCACCTGATGTAGAACTGAATTCCAAAAAAGCGCTGCACTCGCAGAGGGAATTGGATGGTTCTCTGCCGCCTGTCCTCCTGGAGAAAATGGAAGCTCTCAGACACAGCCACGGGGTAGGTGCAAAGGAGGCAGCGTGCATCTGTTCTTGTGGGATTCCACCCCCTCCCCAAGCCTAAAACTATCTCCAGAAGCAGAGAGGAAAGACGCCCATGAGTCATCATTCAAACGTGGAAGATGCCACGGAGACAGCCCGAGGACTCAGGAGAGGAGGGGAACCTTCCAGCAAATGCAAAGACGACGCTGAATGCCTGCCTGCCATGAGCTAGGATCTGCCCACCCCACACCCCAGACCGCAGGAGACCCCTGTCAACACAGGCAAAGTTCCCAGCCCCTTCCTCAAGCAAACATAGAAGAGGGGCCCCTTCAGACAAATTGAGGGACTCAGGGGAACCCTCTGTAGTTTCTCTTCCAGCGTTACATGTCACTGGCTGCCTGGCTTCCCCTCACATTAAGCAACCATTCATTCTTTCCTCTGTGCATTCCATCCATCTGTGTGTGCAAGGCTGTGGGGCAGGGGAACAAAGACAGGGCAGGTCAGATGCTGCCTGGGGCATGGCCTAGAGATCAGGACAGAGGGAGAGGAGAGAGAGAGCTGGGAACTGAAGCTCCTTGGAGCCAGGGCACAAATTCGCTGAATTCCCAGGACTAGAGCCGCCTTCCTCCTGGGGGCTCAGCATGCTGGGTGCCTCATCACTGCTTCCCACACACTGCCAGGCCAAGGCAGGACGCTGGCGCAGGGCACAGGAAGCCTGCCAGGCAGAGGCAGCATCCACATCAGCCTTCCCATTGGGCTGGTGAGGTTTGAGGCCAGGTTTTCCTCTCCATGCATCCACCTTTCAGAAAGGCTCCCGGGCTCCTAGATTGTCCTCCAGGGTCAGGGTAGGAGGGCCTGCTGACAGCAGGTGCATGAGGACGCCCCAGATGAAGACAGCTGTGCTGCCCTGACCACAGTGGCTGCCGCCTGCCAGCTTCTGTGAATCAGCAGAGCACCTGGGGACTGGGGCCAGCCAAAAACACCTGTGCACCAGAACCAAGGGAAGGAAAAGCGGGACTAGACTGCCAATGACAGAGCTGGACTGGGGCTGGAAGTCCAAGCTCAGCTCCAGAAGGCAGGATCTAACCATCCCTTCATGCCACACCCAAGAGCCTTTCCTCAGGTCCACAGCACCTCCTGCTTCCAGCGTCCTACCCAGACAGACCTTCATCTGATTATTTCTGTAGGTGTGGAATTAATCACAGGCCCTAACTGTGCATCTACTTACCGTTTTCTCAGTTGGGAACACACCTGTTACTCCGGCCTTGCCTGGGATGCAGCTGTTTCCTCTGAACACAACGCTCAGTGCCCAGGACTCTGCTCGCTGTGCCTCCTGCACCTCATAAGGGCCTCTAGCTCCAGGCCCACCTCTCCTGGCATTTCCTCTGTGGAAGCATAACCATCCTAAGCACTGCAGCCCCCGAGGTTCCTTGCTCTTTGGCCCTTCCCTCTCCTGTCTTTGGGTGAGAGCCCAGTGAGGGGTGGATGTCTGGGCCCAACAAGACACCGAGGTGCAAACGATGGCAGAAAGCCAAGAGGGCTGGGCCAGGCAAGCCTGCTTTCCAGCATGAGACCCACAGCTTCCATTCCATACCTTCGCAGGAGAAAAAGCAACAGCTCTATCTTAATAAATAGGTGCACAAGTATGAGCTGCATGTGATTCCTAATCAAGCAAAGTGCAGGACGGAAGAGGTGCTGGACCTTTCCTGGAGGGAATGATGCATGTCCGCCTTGCAGGCACCAGAAAGAAACTAGAGATGGGAAAGTGGGGTCTGCAGAGCCAGAACTAATCAGAAGGAACAGGATGGTCCCATGGAATCACAGAGTGGCTAAATTTGGCAGTACACACACAAAGCCATCCTGGGATCTGAGTGGACCCCAGAGATAGGCACGAGGCACCAAGTCACCCCATGAGGAGGACCCCTGTTCCTCCCCTTCCTCTGAATCTTCCTTGGAGTCCTGAATGACATCCCCTGGGAGGACTGAAGAGCTAGCTTCGGGGTTTACTTTGGGTGTTTGGAGTTTCAAACCCATGCGTGATTTGAGCTGCCACCAGTGTTGCAGCACAGGCTGAGGAAGGAAGCACCTGGGCCCCCACCTGAGCTGGACCCCATGGCATGACCTCTAGTGGCATTCAGCATGGCTGTGTGTCATGAGACATCAGGGCATCCTAGCAAGAGGGAGAATAGGTGAGCATGGAGAGCCCCATGTCCCCAGGGAAACCTGACCGGTCTTCATACTCTGCAGGGTTCCTGAGGCCCCTCTCTAAGACCCCCTGCCTCTAGGGCTTCCTGGCCCTGACACAGCTGCTGCCGGGCCTTCTGCACATCATAGTCATGTGCTGACTTCTCTGCCCCAGAAGTTCAAGCTCGTTGCAGCTCCCAGTTCTTTCTGGCAAGGCTTTTACCTGCCATATTTAATTTGACCTAGTTTTCTACTGGCTATGTCTTCTTAAAGGACATTTTCAATTATTCTGGTATCCTGTCAAACCCTAAATTCATGTTCTACTTTTATTAGACCTGTTATGAATCAAAATGAGCTCTTCCCAGCTCCTGGCCCTCCTCGGCTATGTCTACTGTGTCTCCCTAAGCAAGTCTTGAACCTGGCATCTGTCAGAGGCCCTATGAGAATGAAGGGCTCTAGAAATCCTGGCTGTTCATCCATGCAGCCTCCAGCATAAGCCCAGGCTCCAGCTTAAGCCCAGCCTCTGCCCTAATCGGGTGCTTAGGCCCAAGCTTCTCCTTCCCAGGATGTGCACTGCACATCACCTAAGGCAGGACAATTTAATCCATCAACAAGAACCCACCCCATCTCCTCCCAGGCAAGGCAGGTGGGCCCCACCCATGCTGGGGGAAGAACTTGCTGTTTCCTTAGCCCTGGGCAAACCACTGCAGCAGATGTTTTCCACTGGTGAGGACGACAACTGCCAGGGCTGGCCCAGGAAGAGGGGCCACAGGCAGAGGCAAAAGGAGATTTTTGGCTCTCCACGGTACTGGCTCCCAGCTCACTCCCCAAACAGCACTGCCCCCAGAGGGCAAGACAGGAGACCCTGCATCTCCACAGCGGGGGTTGCCAAGTCCACCTGTCCTTCCCTCCAAGGTCTCTCTAAGGTCAAGCTTCAACCATCCCACAACTCTGCTTAGTTATTTAGGGGTGGACTCCATCAGTAGCTGTGTAACCCAACAAGCACTCCCTGAATAGTCAGCGTGTGGATGCACTGGTGAGTTACCTGATTCTGTCTCCCTGCCTTCACTCCTCCTCCCTCACCTAGCCCCCTGGCTTGCAGACTCACTGTACACGGGAAACCAGTGAATGAACGAATGGATGAGTGAAGTATAGGAAAGAAGACTCCATGGGACGCGTGTGGAGGGGGCTGCCTTGGAGCCACTTCACACCCTCCTTCTCCCACAAAGTCCCGAGAGGGAGTGAGTGGGAAGAAAGCTCTGAGAACAGCCCTGGCTCCTGAGCCTGGGCAGCAGCAGGGCTCTCTGCCTTGCTTTGCCAAACTCTGACACTGGGTGCCCAAGGGCACTGTTCTTTGCCATAATTACAGATAATTTCCACTATAATAAACTAAATGGTTCGAGGAGGTTGTGCAGACAAGCCGCTGTTAAAGGGACTCCGGGTGCCCTCTACTGGGTAGCAGTGGATGAGCCCTGTGGGGAGGGTGGCTGAGAGGGCAGGACTGGGGGCTGTGCAGAGCCCAGGTGAGACCTGCCTGGCAAGGGCAAGGGGAGTGGGAGGCCCCCAGACCGCTCAGGTGCTGGCCGGGCTCTGAGACAGCCGCCCTGGTTGACTTGCCCACCAGCTGTTTCCATAGAAATAAATAGAAAGCATGTTGTCATGGCTGTCTTATCCTTTCCAAAGCACTATTCACATTTCTTGTGATTTTGCCTCAAACTAAGACTCTGTGAGCTAAAGAGCATCCACCCTCGTCACACCAGTGAGGAAAGAGAGCTTGAGACTTGGAGCGACCGTGTCCAACTGAAAGTCCTAATTACTCACAAATGTGGAGGAAAATGGGTTCTGATGCCCTGGACCATGGCTACATCCTCTCTCAACAAAAGGGTAAGAGTGAATTGAAATGCATCGGCTCTCTCCATCTAGTAGGAAGAAAGCTCCCGACGTCCCCACCCCATTCTCAGCCTTTTCTTTCCTTACCCCTCCCACATCCCAGCACACCTTCTTTCTCCATCTTAAAAAAAACAAAACATTAACATGGCTTCTGAGCCACACCAGACTGTACAGCAAAATGGTCATTCTTCCAAAAGCCAGGTGTCCTGCCAAACCAGTGAGGAGGAGGCCAAGAGAATCTTCAAGAAAAAGACAAATTCACCGTTAAGCAATGCCTGAAATATAAAATTAATAAAAGAGAAGGAAAGTCGAAAGGAGCAGGCATCGCTGTGCAGCACTGCCAACGTCAGCAGCATGGTGCGCATCTTTCCACCAAGCCCTAGTCTGGTCCCTTTCCCAGGTGGCCGTCTCTCCTCCTGCAGCCTCTGTAAATGCTGTGTGTGACTCAGGGCAGCCTCTAACAGAGTCTGCCTCATCCTGTTGCCAGGCCCATCGGTCCCGCTCTTTTGGTCCCTTGGCGCAACCTAATCAAAGGCTCACTGCTGGCTCAGACACATGAGCATCTATTTTTTTGTCCACGTTTGTTTATTTTCCCAGAAACGTTTCGCTTTGCTTCAGATCAGGAGGCTGGGCCACTCATGCTCCATCACTTGGCAAAGTCAAAGGGAAAAACTCCATCTCCTCTTGGCTTTAATGGATTGAAATGAAGTTCACCTACAATCGCAGCTCTGTTTTAGTGTCCTGAAAGGACTCCCCTCCCCTGCCTCACAGCCCATCTCACACTTGATTCTGGGCTAGCCTTTCTAGGAGACGCCAGGGCTCCTGGAGAAGAGGCTGCCTGGGCTGTAACAGGGCATGGGGCAGTGTCCCCTCGTGGCCACAGGGCCTCCCCAAGGACAAGGGACAGTCCTGGAGACAGTGACTGGACCCCATCACCCCCTGGTGGGTGCTCCAGCCCTGATGCTTGACTCACACTGGGTGGGGCCTCCCTAGGCTATGGAAGTCAGGGTGAGACCAGGGCCAGGCTGTGAGCTCAGCAGGGCTCCCTCCTCATGCAGCTGGGACACTCTTTTTCCTCTACCCTGGGCATCCTGCTCCCTCTTAAAGGCCACGGCACATCACATGGTCCTACACGGTTCGGAGTGGCCCTTGGGGAGCCCTCCCTCCTTCCCCCTGCCCAGGTGGAGAGCTCTTTCCTCCTCTGCCCACCGCTCGGGCCTCCCTCCCCCTGTGTACCATGGTTGCTGGTTCTTGCATCTGTCTCAACTACTGAGGTCCAAGCCATGGGCACGAAGACCTGCATTTTACTTGCTGTTGCCCATGCTGTCTCCTGGTACTGAGTGGTTTCTCTAAAACTGTCTAGTGAATTACTCCAAATTCTACCACGTCTGACTAGTGATGGGGGACACTTAAGACAGAGAAAATCTTAAGAGCCCAAGAATGGATTGTGGATAATGAAATCTCTGGTGCCATGAGAAACAAAGTGAAATGCACTTAAGGCATATGGCCAACTCCAGCCCCAGCAGCTGACTTCCTGCCATCCACACAGGCCACCTCTGGCAGAAGGATCAGCCAGAACAAAATCCCACCACTGGGCCTCATTCCCCCACCCCTCCAATTCTCTCAACCTCACACCTCCTTTCCCAGGGAGTTCAAAAATGCTAAGGACTGCCAGGATTCTTCATGTACCTGTTCATTGACCCCTTGCACTCCCTTTAATTGAACACCATCTTAGTTATCTATAGCAGTACAAGTCACCACAAGCTTAGCAGCTGAGAACAACACACATGGTCACCACACAGTTTCTGCACATCAGGAGTCTGGCCCAGGCTGACCTGCACCCTCTGCTCAGGGTCTCACCAGGCAGCAGCCCAGCTGTGGCCAGGGTTGTGGTCTCATCAGAGGCTGGACTGGGGAAGGATCCACTTCCAAGCTCCCTCGGGGTGTCAGCAGAATGCATTTCCTTGCATCTGTAAGACTGAAGGGCTTCATGCTGTCAGCTGGAGGCCACTGTCAGGCCCTAGAGGCTGTCTGCAGTTTCCTGCCAGGCAGCCCTCTCTACAGGCCTTCTCACCTCGTGGCAGGTTGCTTCCCCAAATCCAGCAACTGAGAAAGAGAGCAAGTCTGCTAGCAAGACAGTCTTAAATAAATAATGTAATATAATCACAGGAGTGACATGCCATCACTTTTGTGTATCTAGTTAGAAGCAAGGCACAGGTCCCATCTGCTTTCAGGAAAGAGGACCACACACAGACGTGACCACCAGGAGGAGGTCATGAGCCACCTTAATGTCTGTTCAGCACACACCTACCTTGCCATGCCCTCTGAAAGCCACCTGTGCCTCCTGCTCCAGTGCTCCACAAACCAGCTCTGCCTCTTCCGCTTTGCCTCCCCTCAGATTGGGGCAGTAGTGCCTTCTCTTTAAGGCTGTGGATGGAAATACAGGAATGCAATACTGGGCACAGAGTCAGTGCTTAATAAACAGCAGCTGTTAACACCAGGATTGGGTTGAACTCAAGTGGAAGACCACTCCCAGCTAATCTAACAAGACAGTAGATGCTCAGCTGACACCCTGACTGTCTAGTTGTGCCTTAAGTCAGTGAAATAAGCACAGTGACGGGGTTTGCTGGAGGTCTCAGAATACACACAGCCTGAAATGCCCGGCTGGGCACTACATGCTCTTCCTGGTGCCAATATCTGCTTGATCTTATTTTAGAGTCTTTGTATTAGAATGGTGTGTTTGAGTTCTGGTTTCCTGACTAGCCTTCACACATCCGGTATTTTGTATCAGGAGTGGGTTTCTAACCCACACAGATGTGGCCTGCAGAATCATGTGATGGCCGCTTCTCTCACCTGTCACACTCTGCAACAATTTTTTTTTTTTTTTTTTTTTTTTTTTGCTTCCCATTGACACAGCTTTAAGCTCAGCTGTTTTGGAGGACTTAGCTCCCCAGGGAAGAATGCTCCACCAAGAGACCCAACAACAGTTTCACTCTATTGGATGTTGAAACTGTTGAGACTGCCACCTAGTAACCTGTGCTCCTTGCACACTGACCCAAGAGTTTCATGTAAGAATAACAGACAGAAATTCCAATGTGGCTGAAGAGAGAGAAGGACAGATGTGGACACAGAGAGGTCAAGACATGAGCAACCTCAAGGGAAAAGGAGATCTAAAGACTGGGGGGGGCAAGTCCTCAGACATGATGGTGCCAGTAGCAGGTGGGGCGTTACTGAGCAGACTCCTCCAGTCACCCCAGTACAAGCGCAAGAAATGGCTCTGGCAGTGACTGCTGGGGAAGTGGGGAAGGCTGGGACCTGAGACCGGGCCCTCTGTTCTGCCACAGCCACTCCCTCATCTCAGGGCTATGTCCTAGTGAAGCTTGGCATCTCACTCATGACCCTGACCTCATGTCACAGGGATGTGGGGCATGTCCCCCAGTACCCACTGCCCCCCAGGCCACCCCCTCACACCACAGCCAGCCTCGGCTTAGAGCTGTGGAGAGAACAGCACCAGCGTCCAACACAGCAAACAACTCCCAAATTGCTTCTCTCTGGGTTTGTGACGTCTGTCTCATTTGGTCTAATGTGAAAATTAATCTGCACTTCCTGGGTATTTACCATCTGCTGCTGGGAGGCACATGGAGTTGCAAGCAGGTTGGCCAGGGCTTGGGACCAGCATTCCACACACATTCCTTCTCAATTCCCCACAGGAAGGAGAGGACGGGCGCTGGAATCACCAGAAAGCCTAAGGGACCATCCCACGTGGAGTCCTCATCAGACTGGTACACTCACCCAAGGGCACAGGGATCAGTGGAGGGGATGGACCCAGGCTCTGACACATCTTTCTCCTTCCAAACCTGGCCTCCACCTGCCGTCAGCCAGAGGCAGCTGATAGCACAAAAGCACTTCTAGGAAATCCTCTTCCCTTCTCATTTTAAAAGCAGAGGCGCAGACAGCTTCTGCAGTCACTCCTTGCTCTTCCTCACTTATGGAGGGTCCAGAAATTGATTGCAGGACAACTGGCTCTTCAGTTCCAGCCCAGAGGAGACAGGAGCAACCCAAGATTGGCACCTGTGAAGCACCCATGCCCTGGGTGCTGTCTGGTGTCGTCCTCTCAGCAGCCTGGTGAGGGGAGCAGTTATCAGAGGTGACGTGGCTGCCCACACCACAGAGCTAGCAAGAGACAGGAGGGGGACGGTGCACTCCCCTGCCCTCCAGGGAGAAGAACCACAGAAGCAGAGGAGGGAAAGTGAGCCATGGGCTTGATGGGGCTGCCCCAAGTACCAGATGCTGGTGGGCACCGAGCTGCCAGCATCTCCTCTCTCTGCCCAGGGGCTTTCTCTGGAACCTGGGACCTGCTCTGCCCACAGACAAGGCAGTCACAAATATCCCTGGGAGTGGGCCTGACCCAGGGCAGACAGGCGTAGGGCTCCCTCATGCCTCCCCCTGGGCCTCCCCATCTCCTGAAGTCCCAGCAGGATTCAGTCCCAGTGGCCACAGAGCTAGGTGGCTGACTCCCACCCTCACACGCCATCGCCACCCCTTCCTCCCTCACTGCCCCCTTCTCCAGCTGCTTCCTGAGACCCCTCCCAGACCAATACTTCATCTCAAAGCCTGTCTTGGGGTCTGCCCTGGGCAAATGCAGCCTGAGACACCCCCTTTCTGGTGGGCTGGCCCTACCGTCTACCTTCACTGTGGGCTCACAGCCCGCTCACAGGGCAGCCCCGGGCCCCCTGTCCTCCCACATCTCCATGCAAAGCAGGTCTCCTCCAGATCCCTGACTGACCCCACAGAGCTGCTCAGAGAGCACGCAGGGCATGAGAGCCTGACAGCGGCATGCTCAGGACCCAGCGGCTGCTGTGTGCTCCATGCCTTTTCCCAGGAGTCACCTGCAGGAACCTCACCCTGTATGGGCTGTCCCCAAAACCTTGCACCAGGGCCTGCTTCTGGGGAACATGGTTGTGTTAGGGTGGAGGGTCCCCTGGCACTGGCTGTGAAGTCTCTGCGGTTCAAGCTGGAACTGAATATCAAAACCCCCAGGAGTAAGGTGCTGCTGCCGGCCGTGTAAGCCTGCTCGTCCTTCTGCTTCCATGATCAAGTCAAGGCTGATACCCTCTCACACCTCCACAGGAGCCCCAGAGCAGGGAGTGCTGCCCCAGGCCACCACCCAGTGCCCCTCTCAGGGACATCGCCACCAGGCTGGTGGATGGAGGCCATGAAGGCTCTTGATAAAGCCCTTGCTTAGTGGGCCATCTCGAGGTGCCGACTTACCCTGGGAGAGCAGCAGCCCCCAGAGCAGTGGGCCCACACCCCACGACATCCAGCGTCCTTCTTTGCACATGTGACCCACACATTCCTCCGCACTTTTCTCCCACCTCCATCCCCTCTTCCCCTCCCTGACACAGGCATCACCTTTAAGGTCCTTCCTGTGTCTCTTTCTCTCCCGTGCAGGAGGACTCCCTCCCTCCATTTCTCCGTTTCAAAAGGAAACAGATGCTATTTCTAGAGTTAAGCCTGTGTGCACCAGGCTCCGAGATCCTGTTTCAATGGCCCTGGGTAATGGGTACTTGTGTTGCCTTATTTCAGAGCTGTAGTAACTGAGGCTTGAGAAGTTTCTGTACCTCACACCAGGGTACATGGCTGGACTTAAGCGCAGGTCAGCCTGACCCCTGAACCCAGAGCGTTCAGTAGGACACCATGTCACATGGTGCCAGTTACATGCAGCACAGAGGCTATGGGAGTCTGGGCCCCAAAGGGAGTGATGCCTGATGGAGAGCTAGTTCCATTCATGGCCAGGGAGAACCTTCACCTTTTTGTGCCAGAGACTCCTCTGTGGATCAGGTGAAGGCTACCGAGCCCTTCTCAGAAGGATGCTCTTAACACATTACCCAACATGCATCGCCTTACAATGTCAACCAACTGTACTGAAACAGTTATCAAAACAGTTTTAGACTATTTTTATTTTAATAGCTTTTGGGGTGCAGGTGGTTTTGGTTACAATGGATGAATTGTATAGTGGTGAAGTCAGATTTCAGTGCACCTGTCACCTGAGTAGTGAACATTGTACCCAATATGTAGTTTTTCATTCCTCATCCCTCTCCCAGCCTCCCCCTTCTGAGTCTCCAATGTTCATTATACCACTCTGTGTCGTTTGCATACCCATAGCTTAGCTCCCACTTGTAAGTGACAACATGCGGTATTTGGTTTTCCATTCCCGAGTTACTCTACTTAGAATAATGGCCTCCAGCTTCATCCAAGTTGCTACAAAAGACATTATTCCACTGTTATTAATGGCCTAGTAGTATTCCATGGTACATGCATCCCACATTTCCTTTATCCACTCATTGTTTCATGGGCATTTAGGTGGGTTCCATATCTTTGCAAATGTGAATTGTGCTGCAATCAATATCCTCATGCAGATGTCTTTGTGATGTAAGACTTCTTTTCCTTTGGGTGGATACCCAGTAGTGGGATTGAAAGAATTCATGACTAAGACTCTAAAAGCAAATGCAAATAAAACAGAAATAAATAAATGGGACCTAATTAAACCTTCTGTACAGCAAAAAAAATAATAATAATCAGAGCAAACAGACAACCTACAGAATGGGAGAAAATATTTGCAAGTTATCAACTTTTTTTGTTTTGTTTTGTTTTTGAAACCAGACTGGAGTGCAGCGGCACAATCTCAGCCCACTACAACCTTCACCTCCCAGGTTCAAGCAATTCTCCTGCCTCAACCTCCCGAGTAGCTGGGACTACAGGCATGCACTAAACCACACCAGGCTAACTTTTGTATTTTTTGTAGAGATGGGGTATCACCATGTTGGCCAGGCTGGTCTCGAACTCCTGACCTCAAGTGATCCGCCTGCCTCGGCCTCCGAAAATACTGGGATTACAGGCATGAGCCACTGCGCCCGGCCACTCAAAATGTTTTTAAATACATGTGTGATGTGTTAATATATGTGCTTCTTTACTAACATCTTAAACAGCAAGTTCACTAGAGGATCTAAGAATTACTAAAATTTCAAAGTCCCAAGATGCCTGCAACCACATCCACGATAAAAACCCTCTGCAATGTCCATGGGAAAAGTCACGTTGGTGGAACTCAATTCAGAATCAAAAGTAATGCAAAATCTGAGTTTGAAGCTAGTAGAAATAAAGATGAAATTTGTTTTCCTTTCAAGTTCACGGTCATCTGAATTTTATGCCCAGCCCCTCAGGAATCCATGAACCCCTGGTTAACATTTCCCCAGACATGGGACCCCAGCCCAGCTCCTGCCCAGGGTTTAAGTCGTCCCTTCCCACGACCAACATGGTTGGATTTCCTCTTTCCAGTTGTGCAGAAAACAGCATAGCCATGGGGGTCTATTGCAATCCTCTGAATCCCTGGAAGTCTCCCCACACCCCTTGCCCTCTGCTTCAGCTCCTTCCTGTGCCTTGCAAAAGAATTCTGGGCATAGCCAGGCAGGGCACGGAGGGAGAGCCTGTGCATTTAAAACGTAGGTTTGCAGAACAGCAACTTCACCTGGAGGTCTGTGTGAGGCCCAGGAATCTGCATTTAAACAAGCCCACAGGTGAGTGCATTGCATAGCCTAGGGGCCGTACCTTGGGCAACACTGCTCAAATTCAGTGAATTCCTTCCAGTCCCCAGCCCTCTCCTCCAACGTCACACCCTAACCCCTTCAGGCAGGAGACTCCCTGCCACCCCCAAGAGCCTCAGCCCCAGAAATTCTGCAGTTTCTCAGTTTTCCACAGTTGCCGATCTCCACACCATGATATGCCTCGACTGTGCCCCTCACAAGCAGTCCCAGAGCCCTCTCTGCAAGAGGAGATCAAGGCAGTGACTTGGATGGCAGAGGATGGCTGGCTGTTTCCTCTAGAGATGAGGCTAAGCCCAGGAGAGCACTGCCCAACAGCACAGGCTCAGACTGCATTCCCCCTGCAGGGAGGCTGAGCTTGGGCGAGGGAGAGGGCATTGGAGCCGGGCAGGAAGCCACAGGTTGGGGACAAGCAGGTGACCCAGGGGCCTGCCAGGGAGGCTGACAGAGCTCCGTGGAAGATGTAGAGACTTTCTTCCTTGTTAAGCCAAGCCTGCAGGTGGAGTACTGAGGGGTGGGGGAGGAGAAGTGAGGGAAGGAGGGGAGGGGTCAGGGGAAGCAGTGTCCTCCCAGCAGCTACCATTTTCTGAGCCTCCCACCCGCTGACTGTGCACCTACTGCAGCACTTTATATACATTTTCCTCACTTCACCCTCAAAACACACATTTTACAGAAACCTACGGAACCAAAGGGTTAATCCTTGGCCCAAGGCCCACAGTGCTTCAGGGCAGAGCCAGACACTGAGCTCAGGACTGTGGCTCCACTTGTGCGGGAAGCATAGAGGCTTAGCAGGAATTTGGGATGAATGCAAAGGGAACTTTAGATCCCCAAGTTCCAGGCAGAGCGACACTGGATCATTGTGAGCCCCCAGAACCCTCTGAGAACCGTCCTGCCTGAGCCCTGCAGGGAGCTCAGATCCCCGAGTGCCAGGCAGAGCGACACTGGATCGTTGTGAGTCCTCAGAACCCCTCTGAGAACTGTCCTGCCCGAGCCCTGCAGGGAGCTCAGATCCCCGAGTCCCAGGCAGAATGACACTGGCTCATCGTGAACCCTCAGAACGCCTCTGAGAACTGTCCTGCCAGAGACCTTCAGGGAGCTCAGATCCCTGAGTCCCAGGCAGAGCGACACTGGATCATTGTGAGTCCTCAGAACCTCTCTGAGAACGGTCCTGCCCGAGCCCTGCAGGGAGCTCAGATCCCCGAGTCCCAGGCAGAATGACACTGGCTCATCGTGAGTCCTCAGAACCCCCCTGAGAACTGTCTTGCCCGAGCCCTGCAGGGAGCTCAGATCCCTGAGTCCCGGGCAGAATGACACTGGATCATCGTGAACCCTCAGAATCCCTGTGAGAACCGTTCTGCCCAAGCCCTGCAGGGAGTTTATATCCCTGAGTCCCAGGCAGAGAGACACTGGATCGTTGTGAGCTCCCAGAACCCCTCTGAGAGCTGTTCTGCCTGAGCCCTGCGCGCAGGTGCCACCTTGCCCTGCTCTGAACAGCGGCAAGGAAGGGCCTCGAAAGGGAAGCCACAGTCGGTCTGAAGCTGCCCCTCCATGCCCAGTGGACTCAGCTGACCAGCGCTGAGTTCTAGTGCAGAACTCACAGTGCTTTCCTGCTGTGGGATCTGGAGCACTCGTCTTACAGCCTCTGAACCACCTCTCAGAGATGATGAGGCTTCTTGCGGGGCTGTAGGCTGTAGTCCACTCCTCCGCCCAGCTCTGGCCCAGCATCACAGAGAGAGAAGGTTGCAGCTGGGGGGACCCAGAGGCCAACATGGCTCCCTTGCCACTCCATCTCCCAGTTAGAAAGTTTTTTAAAGAATCAATTCAAAGTTTTGTTTTGTTTTCCTTGTTGTTATCCTGACAGAATTCTCATGGACTCTTTTGATCCACATAAAGGAATTTGAAAATCAAATGACCTAGTTTGGCCTCATATTTATGAAAGGAGGAAACAGCCAGCTTTCTCTAAAGCTTGCACTTGACCTGATATAAAGGAATAAGAAAAAAATAAAGGAGGGGATGAAGGGAGAGAGGGAGGTGCATGCTTTGAAGTTGGAGGCCAAAAGGGATGTGTGATTAGCTGGGCCCTGAGCGCGCTAAAGAAAATTAATTGTACAGTCTATATTTAAGGCTGGATCATAATTTTCCTCTTCCACAATGAACAGAGCTCACACTCTTTAAGCTGTTGGACCAAATTACTCAGAGACCAAGACCTGGAAACAACTCTCCAGCTCATCACAGAGCCAGAGCCAGAGACCCCTGCTCCAGCCACAGACGGTCAGTTTGATAACCACCCAGGATTCTAAGAAGGGGAAACTATCATGCCCATCTGGAAAGTAATTGCCAAAGATCGTCCCCTGAGAGTCCTGTCCTCCTCCTGCCCCCACCACTAGGCAGGCAGATTCTGGGGGAAAGTGAGAGAAGCAGCACACAGCAGTACAAAGAAAACAAACAGAGAAGGACATTCCTGCCCCGAAAGAAGAGAGGTGGTTTTCCGGAAAGCATCATAAGAGTGGAAAGCAGCTTCCTGGCTGTGCATGCTGGCCGTGAGAAATGGTGTGCACATGCGTGTCATGGATTTGCGAGCCTAAAAATGTGTCACGGAACAACCATTTCTTCTCAAAGTGTTGTCTCCATTGGTACAGCAAGGCTGCCTCATGCCACCTAGCTGCACTTAAGCTGCTGGGATGGGAGGAGAGGCATCGCACCCACAATTTCCACTGACACCAGTGCCCCAGACCTTGCACGTCTGCTCACATCCCATTGGTCAGAAGCAAGTCACAGGGCCACAGCCAAGTGGAAGGGAGGCTGGCAAATGTGGTCTCTAGATGTTGGCCACACCCTGGGCAAAAGTTTTTTTTGATCAGGAGACACCAGGGTCACTTTTTAAAGCTAAAATCATCTCGGTAGCTGGCATCAATGGGAGCTGCTCCTTTAGCAGGGAGAGAAGACTCAAGAGCCTAGACTGTGGACATGGTCATGTCACAGCTTTGAACAGCCAGTGACTCAGCATCCACAAATCCTCCCCTCCCATCTAAACCAAAGCAGGTCGTGAAACCAGGATGGTGGGTGACATGCGGGAAGATGAGAAACCCATGTCTGCAGGTGGCGAGCCAACCTTGGAACTGACCTTTGCAAACAGAAAGCCACCGCCCACCCTCGCTGCCACCACTCCCGGCAGCCTACAGAGGAACCTTCCTGAAGCCAGAGGGGCTGTGGAAGCTGCAGGGTCTGGATGTGATTCACAAGTGTCCAAAAACCTCTGTAGACAATTGTGTACATTTAAAAAGGAAAGAAAACCTTTCTTCTGTGAAAACCTTGATTTGTATGCCAGGCGAGTATGAGGACCTCTATTTAGAGCCATGTATCTCCTCTGGGGACACAAAGCCCTGGCTGCAAACCAGGGCTTCCCTGGAGCCAGCCGGGAGCCAGGGGTGACCGCGGGCAGTTCCTTGGGCAGCACTGCAGGAGAGACCACCGAGGGCCACAAGGACTGGCGAGGGAGCGAACACTAACCACCAGCTCTGGGTAGGGCAGCTGGGCACGGATGTTCCCATCACAGAGATGGAGACCCAGGACACGGCTTGAGGTTTGCAGCTGCTTTGTTGGGGAAGGAGATGATGTTCACACAGGGAGACTCGGGTCCCAGGCAAGCAGGGCACTGAAAAGAAAAGGCTGGCATCTGCCATGTTGTAGGAAGTGATGGAAGCGTCGCTGCAGGGAGTCAAGCCTGAGCCCCACCCGTCATGCAGTTGAATATTGAGCGTGGGAGGTGGCAGCAGTGGCTGCGTCTGGAAGGGTCTAACAGGCCATGAGACCCAGGGCATCGGAGCAGAATCTGGCCAGGATTGTCCCAACTGTGGGGAGGATTGAAGCCATGTGGGAGTCAGCAGCCTCATCCAGGAGGAAGAGAGGAAGGCAGGGGTGGGAGCTGCCTGCAGCCCACCCACTCCACCCCGCAGCAGCCTGCATTTCCACCGACCACCGTGAACATCTCCCTAAGTTCTCCAAGGTACCCTCTTCTGGTCTCAGGAGCACCACACCCTGCAGAAAAGGTTGCTAGCCTTAGAAAGGCTGTCAGCAAGGTGAGCCCTTGGCTGGCGTCTGTGCACTTGGATTTTCTGATCATTCCCAGGATAGATACGAGTGGATCCCTGTGTCTTCACTGTCTGTACAGCAGTGAGGTTGATGCTGAACCTCTGCTCTCCTCTGGGAGTCTGGAATTTCGGCATGTGTCTGGCAGAGGCTGCCTTCATGACCAGCCTCCAGTAAAAAGTCTGAGTTCTAGGTCTTAATGAACATCCCTGACAGACGACACTTCACACGTGTTGTCACAGCTCGCTGCTGGGGAACTAAGTGCGTCTTATGTGATGCACCAGGAGAAGATTCTGGAAGCTCCACTCACAACTCCCTGCTGGCGAACTAAGCACAGCCTGTATGATGCACCAGGAGAAGATTCTGGGAGCTCCCACTGGGTTTGCTCCAGACTTCGCCATGTACCTTGTGCTTTTACTGGCTTTGCCCTGTGTCCTTTGTCACAAGCCATAGCTGTGAGAGCCACTGTATGCCGAGTCCTGTGAGTTCTCCTAGCGAATCATCAAACCAGGCAGTGATTGTTTAGACCCCCAATATAACACCCCAGCCCTCGTGGTCCAAAGAGAGTCTGTGCACTCCCTCCCCTACCCCCTTCCTGCCCCCTCCCTGCCCCCTGCCTCCTGGTCAAAGGAGAGTCTGTGCCCCTCCTCCTCCTGGCCCAAGGAGTGTGGGCTCTGAGGCCACCAAAGGCTATTTCCTTTGGAAGCCCATGCTTGGGCTCTGGCCTCTCAGGTCCCCACCTGACCCCTTCAGCAAGTTGCCCCATGAGGGACCCACTCTCCTGAGACCACAGGAGCCCTCCCAGCTGGGACAGATCCTGGAGCTTGCTAGCAGGGTCTGGAGAGGTCAGCTATGAAACTTCAGCCTAAAGGTAAGCACCAACCTCCTCCCCCAGCACTGCTCCCAAAATGTGGCCCAGAAGCCTCTGCACAGAGAGATCCCTGCCCAGCTCCAGCCTTGAGTGAAGGAAGTGACACAGTGAGGGGCCTCAGCCCTTCCCAAGCCACAGCCTCACAATAGACATGCTAGTACAATAACCCAGAATATTCACCCAGAGAATATTTGACATGTAGTAACAGGGGAATCACCTCAGGAGTTTCCGGCAGAGATTCTGGAGAGAGCCTGGGAACCTCTCAATCCCACCAGAGTGTGGATGAGACCCGGTGTCCCACCCACCAGGCGCCCCCGGGAGTGAGGAGTGAGGAGTGGACGCCATTGCAAGTCCCAGACCAGGCATGGCCATGCTGCTGGGTTGATGGTGGGGAGAAAAATAATAGTAAAGTAAAAGGGATCGCATTGCACTTCTCCTACACTTTATGGACACCAGGGCTTCCAGCCCCAGCTGATGGACCAGACACTGGAGGCAGCTACGCTCCCCACAAAAGGAAGACACTTTGGGAATACTATTGTCCCAACAGGGCCAACCTCCTGCTCACCCCAAGCCCTTTCAAATAGCGAAACTCCTTTTTCCTAAAGGATTCACCAAGGCCCAAAATCACCCTTGCCCTTAGTTACAAATCACAGCCATTGCCCATCGCAGAGTGCAGTCTCAGGTCAGCATGGCTGGCCGAGCTGTCAGCAAGACCCAGAGTGTCCTGTCAGAAAGACCTGAGGAATCTGGTCATCCCTGGGGTACCCAGACTGCTGGATAAATATTCCGGAATCCTGGGAACTTCCAAGTGATGTGTATAAATTAAAGGGGAAAGAAATTATCCATTATCTGGAAGCCTCACAAAATCCTCTTCTTGGCCCCTGGAAAGATCTTGAGCCACCCCTGCATCTTCCATGTCAGAGTCAGAGTGGGTGCTGGTCGGGTCCTGCAGTGGAAGCTCTGCAGCTCCCCCTGCTCCCTTTCGGGAACAGCCATGTCCAGGGCATGGCCAGCCACAGCCAACTTCCCCTGCACCGTGTGCAAGTTGGGAAAGGAAATGACCTCACTGAAAGCTGTGGTTTCTACAAGAATGACTGGAAAGAGAGGGAGGTTGGTGGTCAGACACAGGTGGGGTAAACTTTGCGGCTGGCCACCCCCGCTGTGAAATCTGAGCAAAGGACTCCACCTCATCTGCCTCAGTCTCCACATCTCTAAACAGGAAAACCCCCTCCCCGCCCCCGATGATGGAGGAGACGAAATGAAGCTCGGCAGATGACTGCATGTCCAGGTCACGCCCGATGCGTCACGCCCACATTTCCAAGCAACTCCGAAGAACACCGGTTCCACCCAATAAGGGGTCTGAGTTTTAGAGTGGGGAAGGGAGGGAAGAAGGAGAAGAGGATCTTAGTCATATAAATTTGTTAAACTCGAGGCTAAACTGTGCTAAAGAGACTTCTTCAAAGCTGCAGTTCTCTGGGCCTTGAATTCAGGAATGTTAGTTTTGAGTCTACAGGAAGGAGGGGAGAGTAGAGAGCATTCCCTAAATATATTTAACGTGGAACCCTCTCTTATGGGTGGTGCTTATTAAAATCTTACCAAAGCACAAAAATCATCTGGAAAATTAAGCCATTTGTTGAATAATTCAGGACTGGCTTTGCACTGTGATACGTAACGTTATTAATTATTAAATAAGGTTTAATTACCAAGTAGTATAGATTCCTTTCTTTTGTCTAAACATATGGCTGCCATGGGCCCATGCCGGCTCTGTCAGCTATGTCCCTCCCTTTGCTGAGGGGCTTTCAATGACAGCCATATGCACACGAATGGGCAAGTGACCCAGGCTGGGACCCCGGTGACCCACTGCCCCCTGCACAGTGCTTGATCCAGAGGTGGCTCTGCTCCCATGCAAGACCAGTCACCTTCCACAGCATAGCTACGTGGCCGGTGGGGAAAGCCTCTTTCCATCAGGACAGTGGCCTGGAAAAAGACATCAACAGCAGGGTGAAGTAACGACTAGACCCAGAGGGAAGCTGAGGGTAGTGAGGGTACCGGGGACCCTGACATCTTTGCACCCCTAAATGTTGCCACCTCTAGATCCAGCCCTGAGTTCCCAGTTACGAGAGTCAGGACATCCCTTTTTATGCCTGCGTTGGTTTGAGTGGAGTAAGTCATGTAGCATGTAAATGTTGAACTGACATGAGCAATCTGGGTAACCAGGTCATCATGCACTGATATTCTCACTCTGTGACTCCTTGATTCTGTTGCCTGAAACCTTCTGAGAACAGGACAGGAAACACATAGTCTTAATAGTAGTGTCAAAGTCAAATAAAATTGTAGAGATAAATTTTTAAATCTAATGTTTTATTTGAGAAGGAAGAATTGCAATTTGGGGCACACACGCAGACCAGGTGGTATTTGTCATGCACAAAGTACAAAGAGGACGTTGGAGGTTTTATAAAAAGGAGAAATGTCATGTACTGGTCTTTGAGGAAATTTATTGGCACTAGCAAAGCTTTGGGGAGTTGGCAATTTCTGATTGGTGAGTGACAGAGAGTAAAATTAGTCTTAGAGTTGCAGCAGGTCCTTTCAGTAACCATTAGATAAAACTGATTTCAGGTCACCACAGGCAGTTTCAGCAGCCAGGCTTGCAGGGAATTACATTTCAGAGCAATGTTATGTGACCTGAGTGCTTTTTGCCTCTGGCTCCTTGACTCTGTTTTAGTTGGGTGTGACAAGAATGACCCATTTCGAACAATCAACTTTCACAGTAGCAGCTAAGTGATAAGATTCATGTATTGCTTCCTTGCATATTTTATAGTGCCTGACTCATTGCCTTGCATGGACTCAGGGTTCATTAAATATTCATGGATTACCAGAACAAATGCCATTTCTGAGCAGTAAGGAACCCTGAAGGTGAACGTTCTCACCATTATCTGCCCCCCGGGCACTCCAGGCTGGGCTGTGCTACCCTGCAAACCCCCAAATCATCCTTCAGGATGCAGGAAGAACATGCTAGAACTTCTATTTATAGCTATTTTAAGCTGGAAACACATCTATTAGGCTTCACTAAGATTTAATATGTGATTAACAATTACACACATGTATAACTCACGAAATGCATATATCTGGGGTATAGTTAGGAGTTTTTTTGGTTTTGTTTTTGTTTGGTTTTTTAATTGATGAGGCACAGTAAAAATGCAGGGAGTGTACCCTTCTAATAACTAGAGCCTCCAAAGTCCAGAGGCCCAGTTGGCATAGGATGCTCCCTGGATAGCCCCAATTCTCAAAGTAGGGTCCCTGGGCCAGTACATCAGCATCTCCTAGAACCTCCTCAGAAATGCAAATTCTTGAGCTCCACCCCAGACTCACTGAATCAGGAACTCTGGAGGTGGGACTCGGGAGTCTGTGTGGACGAGCCCTCCAGGGGCTGCTAATCAGCTCGAGATTGACAACCTCTAGATAGCCAAGGCCAAATTCAGGTCCATGCACATACTGCCCAACACCATGTCAAAGGCACCCCAGTGACCTATGTGATCAAACGAGGTTGGTTCATATCACTGTTCTTGCAGCCCATGACTAAGCTCGCGGGGAGGAATGCGGTGTGTAGTGCAGCCTCACTACAGCCCTGTGGCAGCTTCAACACAGGGATCCCAGCTTCTTCGACACTCCCTCCCACATGAGACGGGGTCTGCCTCCCTCTGCTTGGATCTAGAGGGCTGTGGCTGTTTCGACTGGCAGAGCATGGCAGAAGTGATGCTTGGTGACTTCTGAGGCTGAGTCAGAAGAGGCCACACCGCTTCCACCCGGATCTCCTGGGACACCTACTTGTGAGACACTCCCTCTTAAAGACCATCACCACCCTGGTTTCAAGGCCCAGCCCGTCAAGCGGCCATGGGAAGTGCTCCACCCGCAAGCTAAGCCCAGGCCAGGAGCCAAGTGTGGGAGGGAAGACGCTTCCTCAGAAAAGTCCTCAGTCCTGGATGACTCCACCCCACTCAGTCTTCTCAACTGAGGACCCAGAATCACCGAGCAGAGACAAAGCCACTCATGGCCCTCATCATCCATGCCCATAATATGATGAGTGCAGGTTGCTTTCCAGCCCTAAGTTTGGGGGATTTTGTGTCACAGCAATAGATAACTGGAACCCGCAATCTCCAACACACAGCCTGAGAGTGAGGGCTTCCCCTAAACACTCCACAAAGTGTGCAGCGAAGGTGGGTGTCGGGGTGGGTGCAGAGCTTCGTCTTCCAGCCCCAGAGTTTGGGACCTTCACAATGTATCTAGTCCATCCCCTCCCTTTACAGAGAGCTGTGAAACACAGAGACCCATGGTGACTCCGTTAAGCTCCCAGGATGAGCCAGCAGCAGAGCTAAATGAGACCCCAACACAAGACAGCTCCAGGAAGGGTCACAGACTGGAGTGGGACCAGCCCGGGTTTGGATTCCAGCTCTGCAGCTATGAGCAATTTTCCAAGCACCATCTCCATTACGGCACCAACAAGGAGATCCAATTAAGTGAGATAAAGATCACTGTGCAAAAGGCAGGCCCTGGCTGGTACCGTGGCTGCTGTCACTGTTCCCGCTGCTGTTCCCCTACCTGGTCAGGGTGGGGGGAGTCATTCCAGGACTTTTTGTGGATGTGGGTTTAACTGAAGAGCCCAATGCCATATGGGTTCTCTGGGCTGCTGTGAAATCTCCCAGCCCACCAGGGAGCTGACCCGATGAGTGCTGGTCCTCAAGTGTGTCCTGACCACTTACGCCCTGACCCAGCACCACTGTTATTTGGGGCATGGACAGGAGTTAACCAACTGCTAAGACAGGATGGAAATCCTGGAAAAGGAAAACAAGGAAACGTAGAGATGGCTTCCCTCCTGCCTCTGCGGCCCTCTCATGCTCCAAGCAGAACTGTGTGCCTCAGCCACCCTCAGCCAGCAGGGGACCTGCGCTGGCCCCAGGCAGGGGAACACGGCAACAGAGAGTAAACTGCACCATGCATGGCACACCACACTGCCACCCAGCCCACTCGAACCACGTGGCCCAGTCCCAGAGGTGGACTTTTCCTTGTGCCTTTGGAGGAGCCTTTGCCTTCTTATGCCTTTGCAGACCAGGGTCTTGCCTCTTTCTGCAGCTCGGTATTTCCCAGAGCAAGAACATTCTCCTGCAGTGCTTGATGCTGCCCCCAGATCCTTGCTGCCCAGCCTTGGATTTCACTGATGGCAGTTATCAGCTTACATTGGCTAGATTTAGGTTCAAGTGGCACAAATAGCAGTGGCTTAAACAAGATTGGCATGCATCCCTTGCATAAAGGAGGAACAAAGATAGGCGTCCCTTGGCTGATGAGTCCAAAGTGTCAGGGGCTTGCCTGTCTTGCTGCCCCACATATTGGGCCAGAATAGCTGCTTAAGCTCCAGCCATCGCATCTACATTCCAGGCATCAATAAGGAGGCAGTTTTCTGGAAGTACCATAAAACACTTCTCCTTACATCTCATTGGCCAGAACTGAGTGTTGTGGCCACACCCAGCTGTAGGGGACACAGAAAATATGAGAAGGTTAAGAGTGGATGGCGGGGGGGCATCACCGTGTCACAGTGGAAACCCAGGCCTCTTATTTGGTGTTGTGCTGTCTCCTGTTCCTAGATCACCCCCATGCCAACCGCCCATGTCAACCTCTCCTGGTGGAGCTACTGGGACCTCCCCTGAGCCCAGGACCAGTCCCTGAGGGTCTTATTGTGCTCAGGTCCAAGCCTTCTCCAAGCCAACTCACGCTGGTAAGGAAGGGGCCAGTTCAGAGCCATGGAGTCAGGTGAGGGAACAAGAAGCCCTTTCTCAGCCTTTGAGGGTGGGGTCTGCACTCCGTCTTGGCTCCCTGAGACCCAGGTGACCCCGGCTTGCCCACCAGGCAGCAGCCACACACCTCCTGTTCCATCCTCCACCCACACCTGCTTGGGCGCAGAAGCAGACCGAAGTCAGCCCCACCCCTGCCCTGCAGACCCATGCCAGTGGACCGATGGTGTCACCTTAGCAACTTGCCATGCAAACATCTGACGAACGCCAGCTCCCCTCCATCCTGCCAGCTACCACTTTCCACATGCATGCCACTTGCCCAGAGTTGGCCACATTTCCCATAGGTGTTAAGGAAGCAAGTCCCTGGGCCCTGAACCCATATCTAGGGTAGGGCCCAGGAATTAGCAGTGTAAGAAGCACCCTCAGACCTCATTGTCATAAAACAAGATACCTGTGCAATTACCTTCACACATGACTCCGAGACTCTCCCAGCCCTTTTTGACAGGTCAGTACTGCCTGGCATCCTGCCTAGAGTCATAAAAATCCCCAGTGTCCATTCTCTAACTGTGAGCTGCTGTCAGCCTCTTCTCAATGAGGAACTGACTTGACCCTCATTAGCCACTGCCAACTTAATAAAGCCCACAAGACTATTTAATGCCCTCCACTACCAATTAGTTGTGAAGTGCCCTGAGATGTTCGCACAATGCCCATGGCTTGCATGGGTGCCCCTGGCATATGTCAATATATGGGTCAAAGAGCCTTGATAATTGCCCAGGATACCCCAAAGTTCACTTCATTAGCAAGCCTCATGCAAAGCAAGTTAGCAGCAGTAGCAGAGTAATTAGCAGCTCTAATTGAAAGACTAGCTCCCTAATAATCCTGCAGAGCCTGGCATCTGGGTCTTGTTGCTCCTAGAAGGTGTAACCCCACACATGGGCTGCCCCGTGCTCCAGCACCACCGCTCAGAGCCAGGCAGGGTCACGTGTGTAAAATCTGTAACTCTCCTGTTTACTGCCTGTTTGTCCAGAGGCCCTTGGGAAGGTCCTGATTATAGAAGAGCTTTGATTTTTTTCCCACCCCATGCTGTTTGACATGTTTAACTTTGCAAGTATAACATACATAGAAAACACAAGGCAGAAAATAGCTGATGTGGACTGCCCCGCTATCTCCGTCAGTGAAACTTTTAAGGAAAACTTCCCCCAGATCAGCCCTGAAGGGGCAGCACAAATCCTCTGGATTCTCCCCACCAACCTTTCTACATTTAGACGCAGCGACAAGAGAACTCGCTCCAGGAACCCGGCTGAGCAGCTGCACCTGCCCTTGGTGCTGTCAGCGTCATCTGAGGCTGAAAGTCCTCCTGGCTCCTTTCTATTTTAACTCCCAGAATGTGCCCAAGATGAATCACTCCTGTGTCTCCACCCTGCTTTGGGGGTCTCTGGTCCCATTTCTTGTTGGGTCAAGGTTTTTCTTGCTTGGCAGGGTTGGGTTTTAGACACAGGAAGAAAAGTGAGCAGGTAGGTCAGCCTCTGAAGCCTCTCCAGCCTGGCTCTCCTTATTACTTTGGCCCCAGACATTTGAAATCACAGTGTCATAAAAATGGACTGTTGCTGTCTACTCGGGGAGCAAGCTGTGGCCCTGCCACCCTGCACTCCTAGTGCCTGCTGCCACCTCAGAACTTAATGAAGTTTCTAGCAGTGAGTTCTCTCCTGCCCTCCAGCTATGCCTGCCACATGTCAGGGTCCCTGCAGGACACGGTGGCCACAGAGGACTGGGAAGGCCAGTGGGCCTTGGAGAGGGTGCTCAGGGGACCAGTTAGCCACCTGGCACTCAGCAGCACTGTCTCCCTGTCCCTGGAGCCTTCCCTGACCACCGAGGCCTCCTTGACAACCCTGGAACCTCCCTCCAAAGCCTTGGAACCCCCGCCTGCACATCACGTCACCCTTCTCAGCTCTTCGAGTCCCTACCCTGTCCCTTGCTGCACCCCTACACCCCACACAGTGCTGCTGCAGGGCAGAGGAATGGGGAGCACCTGCCCTTGTGAAGTACTCCCTGAGTCCTTTAGCCACCATCAAGATCTGTTTAAGGGAAGCAGAAAAACCCGAGAATAAATACTACAGATGAAGAAGTTATTTGTATTAAAATAAACATATTCAACTCTGCATATCCAACACACCCTCTTCCCTACTTATCCCAACACTAAGTCTGTGCATATGAACCAGCTGATGTCGACCCTCCCGATTCGCAAGCAATCTCACGGGCTGGGTCTTAGGCGTCCACACCTCAGCCATCTGACCTGCAGTTGATGGGCTATCACCAGACACCTCCCTCCCAAGGCTGAGACTATGCCATTGTTATCTGCGGTCAAAGCAGGTGGAGCCCAGTGTGGGGAGGGTAGGGCTGAGGGATAGGCTGGGAGAATGGGACCCTGAACCTTGAGGAACCAGAAACCTGGGGCCCTGGGCCATACTCCTGGCCCTCATCCCCTTAAAATGCCACACACCGAGTGGACAAGTCTGCCAAATGACCCCAGGACACATCCCAGGGGCATCAGTAACAGACTCTACTGCCCCTATCAGCTCCAGCTGCTCACTCCCACCTGACCCCACCCAGCCCTGGTCCTCCAAGAGCAAGAAGGATGCTGGGGGCTGGGCCCACACCATTCCCTGGTCCCCAGGCTGAAGAGGTGAGAAGGGGAGAAGGAAGGCGCAGCAGTCCCTCCAGGTAACCAAAACGATGCTTCTGTTCTCACTCCAGCTGTCCTGTGGGGGAATGGGGAGGGGTTAGAGGGCTCAAGGGAACAGCCCAGCCCCAGGATGCTTACGCTCCTTTCCACCTTCCTGTGTGTTTGATAATTTTACAATAAAGTGTTGGGATAGAGGGGAAGTATGAGGAATAAAGGCTGGCCCTGAAGAATGAATATCTGTCCTTTCTGTCTTAGCCTTCAACTGAGCGACAAACCGTCCCACGGCCATGGCGAGGAGGCCTGGCCCTTCAGTGAGTGCACCTGGCTTGCCAGCCAGAAGGGAATCCTGAGGCAGTAAGATCTGCCAGCCAAACACTGCACGACAGAGGTGTTTTGTCTCATCCGCGCTCAGGCAAGGTTGTTGGATAGGAAGCGTGACCACGGGGATGGTGGGATGTCCAAGTGTTTTCTTAGTGTGGCGAGTGGCTTTCCAATAGAACTTTTTCTTCTCGTGAACTCCCACATAGGCGTCTGCTACAGAAACTGGGGAAAGGCATCCCAGGTTGCTACAAGGAAGAGCCTAGAATTCTCCGCCTGCCCTCCCAGCAGGAGGCTTCCAGCAACACCAGTGAGAGCCACTGGCCTGCAGAGGCCTCTGCCCTGCAACACAGGGGTGTGCGGCTCGGCTGCCTCTCAGGCTCACCTGGCACCGGGGCTGGAGGTATAGCTGCCTGGGCCCAGGGCCAACCCCACCTGTATTTCATAGCCGTTGGGTGGCAGGCATTGTGTGGTGTCCACATGGACTCCAGGGATCCTGCCAGGAAAGATCCAGTCCCTTGAACCTGCCAAAGGACACAGTCAAGCAGAGGTTCTGCTGAGCAGAGGCCCTGTCCATCCTTCTCAGGGCTTCCTGTGAGCCCTGAATCCCCAGGGCCCTGGACATCCACACAGGTGCCTCTCAGCCCCACTCCGCCATCCCACAGGTGTTTGCAACAGGAAATTTTTTTTTTAGACAGAGTTTAGCTCTTGTCACCCAGGCTGGAGTGCAGTGACATAATCTCAGCTCACTGCAACCTCTGTCTCCCAGGCTCCAGTGATTCTCCTGCTTCAGCCTCCTGAGTAGCTGGGATTACAGGTGCTCGCCACCACACTCAACTAATTTTTTTGTGCTTTTAGTAGGGACGGGATTTCACCATGTTGGCCAGGCTGGTCTCGAACTCCTGACCTCAGCTGATCCACCCACCTCAGCCTCCCAAAGTGCTGGGATTACAGGCATGAGCCACCTCACCTGGCCCGGAAATTGCTTTTTATGTGATACCAGGACCGAAATGCATCTTCCTTCAATGCTTCAGTACACTAGTCAAAATAAACACAGTTAACTGACATTTCCATTGTTCATGAGAAAGCCTACCTCTGGAATGCAGGCTCTTGGTTTAGGGTTTTGGTTTTGAGCCAGCTATCAGGGAATTCAATCAACCCTAAGTCTACGGGCTCAGAGCCCTGGAGACTCAGTGGACCAGGGATGTAGGGAGGGTTTTTCTCTTCCCAAGATGGAAAACTGCTGGTCTGTGCATGTTTTCTGAAAGATGCAGTTCCACTGACACCTTCTCCAGCTTGTGAACACACACCCAGCGAAGAAAGACCCGCTTTCCGAGCTGCATTCAGGTGATTCATGCACTCAGCGTGGGGAAGCCAGAGTCTGTGTCTGTGATGAGTGCAGACCTGTAACCACAGCAGCATCAAGACCAGGAGGCTCAGTGCCTCTGGGCCCACCCTGGCCCATGGCAGCACTGCTGGCAGGAGACCCGAGGGAGGCCATGGCCTGGCACACCTGCCAGACCTGTACGGAGGACCCAACACAGGCAGAGCAGCCCCAGCTCTGTCACCGACCTGTCTGAAGCCCCAGCGAGGGGGAGGAGCTGGTGAACAGAACACTGAGGCCTGGATCAGGATTCTTCTCCTCATTGTGTTCATCTGCAAGATGGGGCTAAGAGAGGCGGCCGCGCATTCTTTGTTTGTGGAGCACCTGCCATGTGCGCTGCTCCTGCAGCTGAGGAATCTTCTGTAAAGACCACAGGTTCACTTCCACCTCCCAATACCCGTCCCCCAGAGACTCTCAGCTTGCCCCGCCCTTTTGAAAGTTCTTCTGTCGTGACCCACGGGTAGAGAACAGTGGACGCTCCATCATTACGGTTCAGACCAGAACACTTTCAGGAGCGGAAACATTGTCATTAGTCCCAGCGCTGGGGCAGCAGGCACGAGTAAGGACTATCCTGAGAGGCTGGCGTCGTCCGAGCCTGGGGCTTTGGAAAAGCCCTCCACAGCCCCGAAAGTGCTCCCCTCCTTTTCTGTAGGACCTTTGTCATGGTGCAGATGTGTTAATCCCATAATCAGAAACGAGGCTCACAACACAAATATACCTGGGAGAGGTCAGGAGCTGATCTGAGTTCCTGCCCACACTCAGGCTTTGATTGGCAGGGTCGGGGGCACATAGTGGGAAAGGGGCAGGGTCGACCCAAAGGGAGAAATGCTGCAGAAACACAAACCTGAGTCTGAAGACAGACCCCAGCCCCCTCCAGCCCCAAGTGCATTTACCTCTCAAAGCGTTTAGAGCCTCCTGGCCCATCAACAGGAGCATTTGAGATCAGTGAGAAGGTTCTGTCTGTCCGTCCACACATGCTGGCATCGGAGCCCAGAAGGCAGGCCCTCACCCCTTCACTCCATGCGGCCTGAGGCTCCTGGCAGGCTCTCAGTTCTCAGGGGGACCTCTGGCCTCAAGGCCCAGCAGGAGAAGCAGAGAGGCCACTTGCAACAGGTTGCTGCTGCCCCACCCATATGTCTTCACCTCTGTAGGCTTTGAAAAGGACACACACGTGTGAAGACATAAGTTTCATTTAGTTGTGAGCAGGTAACTGTGCCCTGTCTGTATTGGTGGAGGACGAGCAGGGCTTAGCAACAACCCTTTTTTTGGGCTAACACTTGCCAGGCCACCCCCACTCTTTGTTGGCTAAACTGTGGACGTCCTAAAGAAAACGGAAGACAAGGCATTGCAATAAAATAAATGAGGAGCAGTCAGAGTGCCCTACGGAACCACCAGCCCAGAAGAGGAACTCTTGTCATTCCTAGGCCTCCTCCATGTGCCGCACCTGAGGTCACAGCCTGCCTGGGACGTCACACACCCAGTGGTTCATTCAGGTGGAATACAAACGCCTGGCCATGTAGACCCAACTCAAGGCAACTCCCAGGAGTCATTCTGGCTCCAGAGCTCCATCACTAGGCCCCTGTGGCAGCTCTGCACATGGCTCCCCGCAATCCTGAGAGCCCTGCTTAGGAAACGCCTGCATGCAACCTCCATCTCAGAGTCCGCTTCCGGGGAACTTAACCTGCCGCAGTAGGCACTCAAAGATGTGCTGATGGATGATGCACTCAAGATGTTGTGTGTGGGCCAGGTGCGGTGGCTCACGCCTGTAATCCCAGCACTTTGGGAGGCCGAGGCAGGCGGATCATGAGGTCAGGAGATCGAGACCATCCTGGCTAACATGGTAAAACCCCGTCTCTACTAAAAAATACAAAAAAATTAGCCAGGTGTGGTGGCGGGTGCCTGTAGTCCCAGCTACTTGGGAGGCTGAGGCAGGAGAATGGTGTGAACCCGGGAGATGGAGCTTGCAGTGAGCCAAGATCGCACCACTGTACTCCAGCCTGGGTGACAGGGCAAGACTCCGTCTCAAAAGATGTTCTGTGTGTGCATGTGCATATGAATGCACGTGTCTGTGAGTGCAAGTGTGCATATTGCTACATTCACGTACAGGCACGTGTGTGTGCATCTGTGTGTATGTGTGTGTGCATGCTACCTAATGGCCCAGTCTGGCAAAGTCTGGATCCCCAAACAAAAGGAACTGGTAAACATCCCACAGCAGCAGCACTTCCCTATGTCATTTTTCCTGGCAATCCTGTGGCTTTAAAGATTTCAAATATGAAGAAAGTCCCAACCTCCTAAGAAACACCAGTCATGGTAAACCTTCAACGTCTTGCATCTTGTTTAAACACGGCTAATTCCGGCTGCAGCTGGCCTCACCTGTGCAGGGGCAATCTCGCAGCACCAGCTTGAAATTGATGTGAAGATTAATCAAGGGATATCATTTCTCCAACTAAGTTTTGTGGAAATGAAAGGGGCCTGTCAGAGCCCAACTTACTACAAATTCTCCATACAGACAAGAGGTGGCAGATTCATCTTGGTGCTCAGGCAGACACTCGGCAAAAAAGTTTTCATCAGTCACTTCTTCCTAGGGCACACGAATCCACGCGTCCTCCATGGGAAGCAGGAAGGAGCCACAGGAGAGGCGATGACCTCAGAAAGAGATGGCAGTGTTGCTGTCACACGAACTCAGGACAGCACAGTGCAGGGAGTAGCTCCCTCCCTTCCCAGATGCAGCAGCTCCTGCTGATTGTCTCTGGAGTCCCAGCTTGGGCAGCCCTGGGCCCCCCTACGCAGGCAGAGCCATCCTGAAGGCCACACCCATTGCCCCAATCGACCAACACCATCAGTGTGGCCAATGAACGATGCCCAGGCTCCATGGCCCTGCCCCAAGCGTTAGTCTGCTTGTGTCCTCAGGAAGCTCTGAGTCCAGCAGGGGATCCCAGTGAGTCGGGAAGGGGACACTGGGGGCTTCTTAAGCTCAGAAAAAAAAGGCAGCCAAGTGGCTTGGGAGCTTCAGGGTTTCCTGGGAGAGGGGACATCTCACGGTACATGGCTCCCATATGGGGTAGAAGCAATAGTGCAAAGACAGAGAGGATGGGACACGTTTGGGCACTCCCTGGACAGGCATCCCGGAAGCTGGTATGCTTGGAGCGTAGAAGTCCAGGAGGCACAGCTGAGGAATCAGCTGGCAGAGGTGCCAGGCAGCTGAGGGTGGGCACCTGGGGCAGGCTGGGGGATCTGCTACTCCATCCCACACCAGCTCACCCTTGCACAACTTAATACAGAGAGCAGCGCACACTCCCCATCCTGCCGCTGCTGAGCGCTGGCCTGCTGGCCTCAGCACGCTCTCAACTGCAGGCTGACCTTACTCCATGTGGCCTCTTCCTGCCATTAACATTCTGTCATTCTGTTTCCAGAGGAAACACTTTTTTTTTTAGACAGAGTCTCATTCTGTCGTCCAGGCTGGAGTGCAGTGGGGCCATCTCAGCTCACTATAACCTCCGCCTCCCGAGTTCAAGCAATTCTTGTGCCTCAACCTCCAGAGTAACTGGGATTACAGGCACGTGCCACCACATCCAGCTAATTTTTGTACTTTTTGTAGAGACAGGGTTTCACCATGTTGGCCAGGCTGGTCTCGAACTTTTGACCTCAGGTGATTTGTTCACCCTGGCCTCCCAAAATGCAGGGATTACAGGTGTGAGCCACTGGCCCTGGCCTCCAGGGAAAGGACTTTATTGCAGCAAATTGCACAATAGCTTTCCAAAAAATACATAAACATAGGATACTTTAATGTGTAAGTACACTCTGGTTTTAAAATGCACGTTTCATCATGAGTTGAAGGTAGATTAGCCCTTGTGGTTTCTTCTGCTGTGTAACAAACCTCGTAAATCTTAGGGGCTTGAAACAAAAACACTTATTATCCTTCTCACAAACTTCCAGTTTGGACAGGGCGTGGCCACTCTGTGTTCCTTAAAATACCAGTCCAGTGAGTTTGGAGACCGTGAACAATTAATTCTGAGGCTGGCTGGTCTCAGTGGGTAGTGTGCTGGTTGTGGGGGCTGCAGGCTGTGAGATCGCCTGGGAGCCGTGGGCTATGTGATCCTATGAGGGCCGCGGGCTGTGAGATCGCGTGGGGGCCGCGGGCTGTGTGATTGTATGAGGGCTGTGGGCTGTGAGATCACCTGAGGGCTGCGGGCTGTGAGATCACGTGGGGGCTGCGGGCTGTGAGATCGTGTGGGGGCTGCGGGCTGTGAGATCGCGTGGGGGCTGCGGGCTGTGAGATCCTGTGGGGGCTGCGGGCTGTGAGATCGTGTGGGGGCTGCGGGCTGTGAGATCACATGGGGGCTGTGGGCTGTGAGATCGTGTGGGGGCTGTGGGCTGTGAGATCCTGTGGGGGCTGCTGGCTGTGAGATCGAGTGGGGGCTGAGGGCTGTGAGATCACGTGGGTGCTGTGGGCTGTGAGATCACCTGGGCGCTGTGGGCTGTGTGATCGCCTGGGGGCTGCTGGCTGTGTGATGGCGTGGGGCTTCAGGCTGTGTGATCTCGTGGGGGCTGCAGGGCACAGTGCAAGGCAAGCTCCTCAGGAGGTCCAGGGCAGGGCTCTGGGGACAGGGTGGGGTGAGGGTCACTAAGGCTGAGGGAATACACTGATACACCTGGGTTGACATGGCTGTGACAGCCTTGCTGATGAGAGCTGAGAGGAGAATGGGAGGGGGAGAGTTCAGGTGCAGAGCTTTGCCATATTAGACAAGCCAGGCCTGCACACACTGTGTGGGGCCAGGAGGACGTGGCCCTACCTCTGATCTGCAGGGCTGCAGGGGAATGGGCCTCTGGGGGCAAAGCCAAGATTTGGGCACCACATAGAAGAGGCAGGAGCATCCTAGGAAACGTTGAGTGTGTCGGGGATCATGTTCACGGTGCCACAGGAACTACCCAGGACTCAGGACCCGTTGGGCTGGGCTACAGAAGGGCTTTCACCTGGGGCGGGCACCGAGGTCAGCAGAAACATGAGACGTCAGGGTGAACTAGCGCTGTGCTTCCGGCTGAGCCTCCTGTGCTGGGCCCTCTGATACCCAAACCCTCCCTGGAACAGCGGCCTGCAGCCTGGGGAGATGGGCAGTGCTGTTCCCATCTCACAGCAGAGAAATGGAGACCAGCCCAGGGGAGAACGCGTCCAGGGCTCCACAGCAGCAGATGCCGGAGTCCTAAGAGGACGTGCTGAGCAGTATCATGACTGTCTGGCCTCTCAGAGGTGATTCTCATCCCCGCCTCATTCCCAGAATTAGACTCCCTGGGGGCATGTCTCACTGGTGATGCTAAAATCCTAATTCCTCCCCGTCCCTGCACCCACGACCTTCAGCGTCAATGGGGCGAGATCAGCCACTTGCAAGGACACTGAGTGAACATGGTCTCACTCCTGTGATCTCGACCCAGGCTGCCTCGGTGGGCCCTGGTGCGAAGAGACATCACACAGAAGGTGACTGATCTGTGGGATCCCGAAGCAACAAGCTCACGAAGGTCGGGAAAGGCCAGAGAGTGGCTGCAGGTGGAAGGAGGCGTGAATGCAGTGTGGGACTCCAAACCTGGACCCTGGCTATGAGGGCACGACTGAGATGACTGGCCACACTCAAGGGGGCTGAGGATGGGCTGATTAAAGTGCTAAAAAGACTGGGCGTGGTGGCTCACGTCTATAATCCCAGCACTATGGGAGGCCAAGGTGGGCAGATCACGAGATCAGGAGATCAAGACCATCCTGGCCAACGTGGTGGAACCCCGTCTCTACTGAAAATACAAAAATTAGCTGGGTGTGGTGGCGGGCGCCTGTAGTCCCAGCTACTCGGGAGGCTGAGGCACGAGAATTGCTTGAACCCAGAGGTGGAGGTTACAGAGAGCCAAGATCATGCCACTGCACTCCAGCCTGGGTGACAGAGTGAGACTCTGTCTCAAAAAAAAGAAAAAAAAAAGTGCTGAAAAACCGACCATTGGGTACTGTACCCAATGACTGGGTGACAAGATCATTCGCGGCCCTAACCCCAGCCCCATACAACATATCCATGGAACAAACCTGCACAGGTACCCCTGAGTCTAAAGTACAAGTTGAAATTTTTTAAAAAAGGAAAACAGTTTGTTAAGGGAAAAATAAATAAATAAATAAGTAAAGTCTGTGTGTTAATTCCTCAATTTCGATAGCTGCGTTTTGCTCCCAGAAGAGAGTGTTTTTCTGTAGGGATTGCATGAATCACACACTAAGGCATTGGGAGTGATGGAGCATTATGTCAGCTATTTAATTTTAAATGGTTCTGGGGAAAGTTCTCCATACTGTTCTAGTTCTCCATACTGTTCTTTTTAAGTGTGAGATTGTTTCAAAATTAAAAGTAAAAAAAAAAAAAAAAAAAAAAAAATGTATTGCCCATGGAGAGAAAGCCAGCTTTCCCTAAAGTGTGAACATAGAGATGCCCCACCCTCTCCTAGGACAACCAGGGCCGCTGCCAGTAACCAAGCCTCAACCAACCAGGCTGAGTTCCAGGTGCAGTGCAGGCACCTGCTCCAGGCACGCCTTGGTCATCCTGTGGGAGCTGGGGCAGGCGCCAGCTGCACCTGCCTGAACACAGGAAATGGACTGGGAAGTGCAGGCTGAGGGGTCTGCAAGCCCAGCATCAGGAACCTGTCTCATTCCCACTGCTCTGGGCTGAGGCTTTCTGGAGACTGAATTTAGGCACACCCCATAGGTGGGCAAATGTGATGCCAAGGCCCCACTGTGGCTTGTGACCAGAGGAGCCTCTCTCCCAATATTACAGCAAGATTCTCAGGGACTCTGGATTGGGCTACGGCAGAACCAATCATGTGGCTGGTAGAGCGGAGAGGCACTCTGCTTGGGCAGGCAGGGTCACATGCTTTGGGGAACATTCCTACCCAGCCCACATGGCTTGAACTCTGAACCTGGTGGGTTGGTTAAGCCAACAAGGGGAAGAAGTCAGTGGAAGTGGGGTTGGGGAAGGGGGCCTCCATGTGTCTGCACCTGCCTGACACCGCCTGCCCCACACCCCACCCTCCTGACACTGCCTGCCCCATATCCCACCCTCCTGACACTGCCTTTGCCATATCCCACCCTCCTGACACGGCCTATCCGATACTCCACCCTCCTGATATCACCTGCCCCACACCCCACCCTCCTGACACCGCCTGTGCCATACCCCACCCTCCTGACACCGCCTGTGCCATATCCCACCCTCCTGACACGGCCTCTCCAATACCCCACCCTCCTGACACTGCCTGCCCCATATCCCACCCTCCTGACACCGCCTGTGCCATATCCCACCCTCCTGACACGGCCTATCCAATACCCCACCCTCCTGACACTGCCTGTCCCATATCCCACCCTCCTGACACTGTCTACCCCGCACCCCACCCTCCTGACACTGTCTACCCCATACCCCACCCTCCTGACACCGCCTGCCCCATACCCCACCCTCCTGACACCGCCTGCCCCATACCCCACCCTCCTGACACTGTCTACCCCATACCCCACCCTCCTGACATTGTCTGTCCCATGCCCACATCCACCTGACACTGTCTGCCTCATACCCCACCCTCCTGATGCTGCCTGCCCCATACCCCAGGCTGGGGTGCTCAAACCATCTCCTTCCTAGAACCCCCAGCGCACAAGGTTCGGAGGTGGGTGGAGCGCTCTGCCTTTTGCCCTCAGGCTGATTTCTCAAGAAGGCTCATTAGAGAGTGGTCAGGAGGAATACTTAAGCCAGAGCTATTTGGGAGGGGTCCATGCCCTCTTAGGTGCCCACCTCCCCACCCAGCAGCTCCCATGCCACCCCACTCTCTTGCCTGGGTCACAGTGACCTTTGTCTGGGGCAGAGATCAGGCCTCCACCCTCCGCCACCGGGCAGAGCATCAGGGATGAGTGCCGCCCCAGCTAGCCCGGATCTCAGCTTTCCCAGGGAAGGACAGCTCTCAGCGAAGCTTCGTCCACTCCCCTCCCTGCTGCGATGAGTTTTGCTTTACAAAGTTTATGAACAAGTAACTCCTGTATTTGTTTGGTAGACTTAGGTTTTTGTGTTTGAATTTTGCTTAAAGCGAGACATGCCTATCATTCAGCATACCCAAACCACATAGTTGTAAGACAAGATTTACATTTGTTCCTTAAGTAGTCAGCTCCTGTCAGTGGATGTGGCACGAAAATGTGACAAGTCACGGACTTCAACAGTCAGAAACATCTCTAAACTGTGTGTCCAGATATCATTGTAATATGTGGCCTGTCTACATCAGAACTACTGGCTTACGTACTAAAAATGCAAATTCTAGGCTTGCCGGTGGACTCAAAAGGTGTGTAACAGAATTCAAGAATCTCCTTTTAGAGGGGCAAGGGACTAGGGGGACAGGGACGTCTGACCAAGAATGAGAAATCATGATGAAGGCAGTAATGTTCACAGGAGGTGTGTGTGTGCGTGTGCGTGTGTGTGGTGTGTGCGTGTGTGTGTGTGTGTGTGAGAGAGAGACAGAGATAGAGACTGAGGTGAGGTGGGTCCCTGAATATCTGATTTCAAAGAGGTCAGTGGGTGCTGGTGTTCTGGTGCCACACACTACACTTTTATCTCTTTGATCCATAACAACAAAGCAGAAATGAAAACTTCCTTCTCTTCTTTATTAAAATAAGCTTTCTTCTTAGCCCAACAGAAGAGACCCCAGCCATAGCGGGGCTAGCCAGCCTTCCAGAGGAGCCTGTCCCCTGCTGTCCTGGGGACCCCAGCACCAGCTGAAGCCTCCAGAGTGGCTCATGGCTCTCTGTCCATCACTGCAGCTGTGGAGCAGTAAACTCGGCACCCACGCCCTTCTATGGGACACCCGCAAATACTTTTCAATAAGCTTGAGTCCATTTCCTCACCCACACAAACACAAACAGAAAGACCCTCCACTAGGTCTGTCACCAGCTTGACATAAATTTGTTTTTCATATTCCTCATGGAAAATAGAGCTACGCTCGATCAGAAAGGTGAAAATGGAATGGGTGAGGGTATTTTAATTCTCTCTTCTCTCTCTTCCCTCCTTGCTATGTGTACTTGGAATATGTGCACACACTCAGCTGTAAGAGCTGTTTGGGACTTGGGAACCAGCTTGCCTGGACATCAGAGGCCACAGGGTCCGTCCCTGTCTCTTTGCAGTCTGTGCAGTTGCCCCGGTTGGTGGAGCCACGGTGGCTGTGCCCTGTGGGCTGGGAATGATTGCAGGGGGACTGCAGGTCAACACATGCTGCATAAACCAAAGAGCAATGTCTCCCACTCATAAATAGGGCCGTTTTCCAAAAAGACGTGGATGGTGTGGTGGTCAGTAATCACAATCAGACTGAAAGGCACCTGCGTCCCTGGGAGCTTCAGGTTACAGTTCCCCAGAAACTCAAGACACTCATGTTGTATCTGTGACACTTTCTTAACATTTAAAATCAGTCCTCCAGAGGTAATATGATAACGACTGAGAACAAACCAGGGGTTGCCAGTGAAAACCAGGGAAGGGCTGACAGCAAGAGGCACAGAGTTTAGACGTTCAGCCCTGGGAGGGAGGAAGAAGAGGCGTGGGGGGCTCGAGCCTAGGGCCTGCCTCCTCCTGTCTTCGTAGTGGAGTCCAGGCTGGCTGCTGAGCACCTCACACACAGGAAGATTATTGCCTCTTTGTGTCCAGATTAACTGTCCCCAAAAGTGATCGGGTTCTCTGATTCACCCCTGCCACCTTCACCCTGGCAGAGGGGATCCTGGGCCCCTTGGCCGTGTGCACTGAGACCAGCTGACACCCTGCTTGACTCGAGCTCCTCAGCCCCAGTTCAGCCCACCCAAGACCCAGAGTCCGCCTGTCTCTGCCCAGTGATGGTTTAACTCCTATCTAGACCATACCATGTTCCCAAAACGCTTCTCAGTGGGAAGGATACAAGTTGCCTTCTTTGGGCCTCCACGTGCTCCCAGCTGATGCCTCGTGATGCTCTCTCCTGGGTCCTCCTCTCCTTCTCCTTCCTCCACTCAGGCAGGTGGTTCTCCTGGTGCCTCCAGGAGGGAGCACACGGCAGGGCAGAGAGCCAGCGTCACCGTGAACACCTCTTGGCTCTTGTTTCCCAAAATCCCAAACCAAGAGAAGAGGGAAGAGGCAGAAAGTTCAGCAGGTGCAGAACGTGGGGGCTTCCTGCGGACTAGACAGACGACCTGGTGGGCCTGAAGGAGCTGGGAGGCTGCAGACCTCAAAGCTGAGAGACCTCAGGCTCTCCTGGGTCACTTGTCCTGGGAAGTGATTCCATGAGATTCTTGGTATCCTCAAAGCACAGCACAAAGGGACACCAGGTGGCCCAACCCAGTGGGGACCACCTGCGGCCAGAGGGCTTTTCTGTGCCTCAGCCTTGCCTGAGTCTTTGAAATAACCCTGGTGAGGTGGGGAGGAAGCGGCTGGGAATCAGAACTCTCCTTACAAACCGGAAGTGGGATTTTCCACAGAGGGGAGGCCAGGTGTAAAAGCGAATGAGGGTGATTTATGAAAAGCAAGGAAATGCAAAGTCCCTGCAGACTGAGGTTCACAGCTTGCCCACGCTCCGCCTGCACCTCCGGCCATCCCGTGTTTCACACTGACAGCCTCGCCCCCTGGGCCTGCTCAGCGGAGGCTCCTGTCTGAGGGAAGCCTACGTTCGGCCACCAGAGGAACCCGGCAAAGTGGGCAGGCACCTTCCCTTCTCCACCTGCCTCTGTTGTCAGGATGAATGGCCCAGACTCCCTGAGAAGCTCTCGTGCTCACCAGACACCTTTCCAGTTTCAAGACCTTTCCTCAGCCCCTGAAGTCCCACAGACCCCCACAGAGCCCCTCCCGGCTCTTGCCTTGTTTCCTAGGAAGGTCACATGTTCTTTAGCGCAGTCATTACCCACACTCTCCCCAGGGTGGGAAGTTACCCAGTGCCTCCAAGGGAAAACAAGTTCCCTCCAACTTAAAGTGGCTAAAAGTGGCAGTGATTTCAATGCTTTCGTTCCCTCTGCCCAGGGAGGGGGCTGAGGAGAAATGGATTGAGACTGACTGAAGGTCGTCGGAACCTGCGTGGCCCCGTGCTGAGCGCCGTGTGGTCACTAACCTGTTCCACCCACATGTACGGCCTAGCGGCTTGGCAGGGACATGGAGACATGCAGCAGCAGGGAGGCTGCGTTTTCAGTACCCCAGCCATGCCTCCTGAAAAGCAGGAGCATGGACACGTCACCCCCCTGGGCCTCATCCCCTCGGTCCCCTCCTCCAGCAGGTGAATATGACACTGTGGGCAGATGCAGGGGCATTGCAGGGGGGCACTGGAGAATCCACGGGAACTGAGCTGCATCCACAATGGAGGCCTGGAAGCAGAGGCAGAATGTGGGTGGCCTGGAGCTTCTCCTAAGGGTGGCCAGAAGTAGGAAAATAATAATGGACATTTGGGCTCATTCCTCATCACACACAAAAAAAGTGCCAAGATGGAGCAGAGCACAGGACACTGCAAGGACAGTGATCTCAGCCCAGGACCAGGGCGGGGTCATGTCAGACCATCCCTGACAGCCAAGGTGCCCAATGCCACACTGACCTGGTGGTTTTCAGAGCTCTTCCTTGCATCACCTACAACTGCTCATGGTGGCCCCGCATTAAAGGAAACTGCCAGTCCTTGGATCTGCGATGCCCCTGCCTGGCCCCACACCATCCCACCGTGTGCCCACACATCCTCTGAGTCATGCAGTGGGTTCACTGCACATGGAAGCCAATATTATAGCTCCTACTTTTGAGAAAAGAAAAGGCTTTATTGCAAGGCCAACCAGCAAGGAGACAGGAGGCAGGGCTCAGATCTGAATCCCCAGTATTAGGTTGGGTGAGACTCTAATGGGCTGGGGAGGGCAGGTTGGTATGCAGACGCACTGGTGGGGCGGATTTTGATGGGACAGCTTTAAACGTGGTTATTTACGGTAAGGCGTGGAATGGTGGACTTCAGCACTGGCTCTTCCTGGATAACAGACCGCTTGTTTCTGAAAGGGTTCCCGTGTTCAGCTTCCAGTGATGCCCAGGCTTTTTGATTCCTCAGGGAGGAAACGTTGGTTCTAAGTGTTACTGAGGTGACGGTTTCCTGCTCTCCACATGCCCAGGTCATATGACTGCAGCTTCGGCTCTGCTACTTCTGCAGAACAACTTGACATCCTGTGATCCACATGATAGGGACAGTTAGGACTGGTCCTGCAGTGACAGTCCCTCCCGAGTCTCCCAGGTGCTGACAGATAAAACAGTTTTAACTTGACCTAAAGTCTCAAACTAGGCTTGAGGACATTTAATACAAATGATTGGTAAAGTGGCGCCATCACATGCCATAATTAAACACATCCAAACAGCGTAATCTATGCACAGTTACATCTAAACAAAGTCACCCACTCACACCATGCTGGCATCTATTTTAGATAAATCATCCAATTTCTCGCCCACATACTCTTCCAAAAGGTCATGCCACCCTGAGCAGCCAGGTCTGTGACAAGCGTTTGAACTCTGCACTGCTGCTCACTCCCCTCTCCAGAGCCCAGCATTGGCTTCCGCTGGACCACCCAGAGAACCCCACAGGTGCCCTGCTGGCTCCCCTCAGCCTCCGGCAGCTCCTGAGCCCCAGAGCCCAGGTTGCTCCCCAGGTCCGTTCAGCCCCACCTCTGGGAGGGAGGGCCTGGCCTTGGAGTTTCCTGAAGCTCCCGGGTGACTCCAACCAGCAGCTAAGCCCAAGAACCCCTAATTCAGGCAGTTAGCATGCGTGCATGAGTCATATTTTGTCATGTAAATCCCACATTCTCCAAGTAAAAATTGAGGCCGGCACTGGGTACTCAATAAGATCATTAAAGTCCTATGATCATGACTAACGTTCAACCGCAGAGGGCACGGAGGCACACTGACCACTGTCGGCACAGTCAGAGAGGGCGGGGCCACAGAGACAGAATGATGGGGAATCACGTGAACCCACCAGTGACCACCACGCCCTCACCCAGCAGACTGCCAAAAGCTCCCCAAGTGCAGAGGGGCCGATCTGCTGGCCCTGAGCTGCCTGCTCCCCCCGGTTCTCAAACCGAAGCACCTCCGCTCCCCGCTGAGTGCGGAGACCTGTGACTTCACACTCTGCGGCATCATTGTGCTCTGCTGGGGAACGCACAGTGCCCCCATGCAGTGCGGTGTGCATCGTGCAGAACCTACACCTGCCGTCACCCTGCACCCGGCCCCTCACTCGCTGTCCCCACCCACGTTCCCACGTTGCTGTTCCCCCTTTAGAGGCCCTTGGGTTCAGAGGATGCCCTGAGCCATGGGATTCCTATGAGCATTTGAGTGCTTGCCCAGAGCCAGACTCCAAAGTGGACACAAAACAAGAGAGCTAGGCATGACCACACTAAGTGGAGCATGCCGTTACCAGACTAAACATAAAATGTTTCTGCTTAAAATAAAATAAATCCAATAATTTCCAGGTCCCTGGAATTTATTCAGAACCCCTGTAAACTGCTAGATGGTTGCCCTCAAGTCATGGAAGCACAGAGGAACACCAATGCACGTCCAACGCTGTGCTTTCGCAAAACACACAATCCTGTCCTCTCCCCATTTCGGTCCCAAGAAAATCACACCAGTGGAGCAGCAAGAATGGGGGCTTGCTGTGGACCATCACAGCCCCATAACTGAGGGACGGAGGTGGAGGCGACCCAGGAACAAACCGCAAAGTGCCTGGGCTCCAGGTGGCTCCATTGAGAGCCATGAGTCCCACTGGGGAGAGGTGACGCGCTTCTCTGCTTCTTTGTATTTAGAGCCCCCTGCCCTCCAGAAAATATTTTTACTCAAAATTAAGTTGTTGAAATATCATTTTATTTTTATTACGAATAGATTTCACCTAAACTGAAAGCTGAATGGATGTCTTTGAGATTTTTTAAGTGTATAAAAAGGAAGTAAATCCCACCCTGGTACATGACCCTACTATTCTCAGCACCGTGTTTCTGAAATCTTTCTGAAGTCGATCTTTTTACCCCTCCCTTCCTCCTCTCCATTCATTTTTGACCCAGACCCTCTTGTAGGCACTGAATAGCAGGGAAGGAGACAGGCCCGGATCAGGCTCTGGTGGGGTTCCTATCCTGGTCTAACAGAAACAAACAAGGGATGAAACATTTTCATTAGAGCTAGTGTCATGAACAAAAGGAAACAAGATGAGTGGGGGTCACCACAGCTCCTAGCAGGGGACAGGCAGAGACGGCTGCTCTGAGAGGGTGAATTTGTGAGACTTACAGAACAGGAGACAGACCCAGCGCAGACCGCCCAAGCAGAGGGAACGCAGTACTTGCCAAGTCCTGCAGGAAATGCCAGGCAGAGATGACCAAGACAGAGCTTCCCTGAAGGAACCTGCACTTTAGTCTGGGAAAGAAAAGTCAAGGCCCTTTATGGAGGACTTGCCTCTGAAGTGCTTGCCATGAACATAGGGCAGCAGCCGAGGTTCCTACCGCACACATCAGTGTATTTCAGTCTGCACCCGAGACCACACTCCTAACCACAACACTCCAGGACAGGTACACAGGAGGTTGTAACCAGGGGCAAAAACAGTAAGGGACCTTGAGGACCAGAGAAGGGTCTGGCAGAAAGGAAGTCAGGACCTCGCCAGGTATAGATGATTCAGTGTGGCAGAGACTGGGCCAGAAAAGGCGCTGTGGAATCTACCCTGTTGGCTGGAACACTTGTGCTGGGAGCCCTGAGCAAGCCCCCGTGGAAGGCGGCTCAGGATGCCAAGCTGCAAGGAAGCCCAGCCACACAGAGGCCACGTGCGCCACAGACACGGGAGTGAGCAAACCTACTATCAACTCGAATCTTCCCAACTGACGCACCACACCCTGGGCTCCTTCCAAATTCCTTACCCACAGAATCCGTGAACATAGCAAAATGGCTATTGTTGTACTAAGTTTGGGGTGGCTCGCTGTGTACCCATAATAACTGAAAACCAAGGATGTGCAAAAGAAAGCAAGAGTGCTGATGCCTCTGAAGCGCTACAGTGACCTCAACGAGAGGACCTGTGCTCTAGCCCCAGTCCCTGAGTCTGAGAGGTCAAAATGGGAACATTAGAAACTGATCCACCATCCTTTGAAAGGAAAGGCTCAGGGATGTGGCTATCTCAAAGGCAGGTGTCCAGCGGGTCTGAACTGCAATGTGGACCTCCCCATCCCCTTCTCACCCTGGGGATGCTTTCTGCCGTGCCATCGCCCCCACGTAAAAGCCCTATGAACAGAAAGCCAGTGCACTGTAAACACGGATGCCACATGGAGAAATCCTCTCAAAAAGGGGTGCACAGACCTAAGAGCTTCTGCACCACTGAGTAATACATTTAGCCTGTCTCATTAATATGTTAACGACGGTAAGCAGAAAACATTTAATTAGCCAGAGCTTTGCTTGTTGTCTTTGAATTTTAAAGGATTTCCAGGACATGCACTGGGATCTCTAAAATCTTGAGGGAAGGGTGAGCCAGCACCTTCTTGACCTGAGGTGGATCCCGTCAGCAGGCAGAGGTGCACGGAGCCCAAGCTGCAGCCTGGCCTCTGCGAGGCGATCTTCTCTGCTTTCCTCTTTCTTCTCCTCCTTTCCAATATCTTCAGACGGGGCTGAAAGTAAATGAGCAAACACACTTACATAGACAGATTGATCACTTCTAATCTGAAAATCTGAAATCTGGAATGCTCCATTCCAAAATTTCGTTAATGTCAACATGACACTGAAAATTCCACACCTGACCTCATGTGATAGATTGCAGTCAAAATGTTGTTTCATGCATGAAATTATTTAAAACATTATATAAAATTACCTTCAGGCTGTGTTTTAAGGTATATCTGAAACATAAGTGAGTTTTGTGTTTAGGCGGGAGTGGGTTTCATCCCCTAAGACAGCTCATTACCTGTATGTGCATATTCCAAAATCCAAAAACACTGGAAATCCCGAACACTCCTGGTCCCAAGCACTTCAGATAAGGGACACTCAATCTGTGTGTACATACACATGCACATATGAATGTATTTGCGTGTGTGTGTGTATTTAGAGAGAGATTTGCAAAGGTTATTTGGTTGCTCCCTGATCATGGCACCATCTTGATTCTAGGATCTCTTGAAGCTCTGTTAAAGGAACCAACAGATGAGCAGGGAAGTGTGTTGAGAAATAAAAGTGACCGTGCATGAGACTCTGCTGGATAAGACAAGCAAAAAATTGGGGTCAAAGGCCTTGAACTGCTAAAATAAGCAAGAGTGCAAGCTCCATGACTCTCTGGAACTGCAGACACCCCACAGGGAAGTGGGGCTGCCACTGGAGGATCAGAGACTCTATGCTGCCTCTTGAAAAGCTGACAAATTCCATTATATATACATTTTATGCACCTAAACTCAACAATTTAACAATTCATGTTGGTCAACATTTTAAAGAGAAATGCCCAGAAAAAATGGCCATGAAAAAGGGCAGCCAGTGGTACCCAAAAACCCACCTAGTGGGCTCATGTGCCCAGAGAGCTTGAGACACACACTCTGCGGTTCTCTGGGTCGCGCTCAGCAGCCCCGCGCTTTCCATGGACGTCGAGAGAAGGTTTTGCTGAGCCATGTCACTCATGTTTGCAGATTGGTAACCCATGGGCACCACGGCACTGGCATTATGCAGGGCGTGGCACGGGGAACAAAGCAGGGAGCCCTGAACAGCAAGCCGTCGTGAGTGACTGGGGGCATCTGCGTGGGCTTCAGCCTCCACCCTGTAAGCCAACGGGAGGTCCCAGCTGTAATCCGGACCAACTCTGCTCTGCACATGCGCTTCCTCAGCATCGTTCACACAGCTCCTTGCTAAGATTCCAGTGCCACACTTGCTGTCTCTTCGTAGCCCTGGTTGCCCTTCTCAGGGAGAGAGCTTACACTGACCTGGGGGCAGTGGTCAAGAGATGATGTATCCACAGCTTGGGTGGAGGGCAGGGGACCGCCATCTTCCTCCAATCGCCACTCTTCCAGCAATGCAGCTCACAATCACTTCAGCCCTAAACCAATCTTACTGAAAGCAAATGCCATCCATGCAAAAGATCAGATGTATACAGTATAAGGTGGCACAAAGCCGTGATTACTAAAACAGAGCATTATCAGGAAACGGGCCTGGCATCTTAATTCCTAGGGCACTAATAGAGTTGATCTCATACCTCAAATACCTCTGGTCTCAAAGCTTTGATAAATCTGAGAACAGAGTTGGGTCTTTGGGAAATAGAGACAGTAGCAGGAAATTCCAGAAATAGCATCAGAGGATCCTTCGAAAAACATAGTAGAGAGAGAGACAGACTCCACCTGTACATGGAAGGCAGCTCAACCAAGACAAGACTCAGGAAGATTCCAGGCCGTGGAAGGTGCATATTGCAGTATCATGCCCCTTCAAGACCCTTTAAGCAATCCATTGTATTCAGCAGAAAACACCAGTCTCATCTGAGGAAAACAAATCCCAGGATAGCCAATCAGTGAATTACAGTCTTAGCAGGCACTCACCAGAGGAGGCCGGGTCCAGTGAAACCCGAGAATCAGCCCACACCAAAATTCTGCAGGGAGTCAAAGAAAAACGTACACAAATGCTCACATCAGTGTTAGTCATAATGCCCAGAAAGCAGCCACTGGTGGGCGTATGGAGAAGCCAAATGTGGTCCATCCATAAGGTAATGTGGTCCATCCATACAGTAGAACACTGTGGAACCCTGAAAGGGAAGGAAGCTGTGATCCCTCCTGCTGCCACACAACAGACCTGAAAACACTGTGCTCGGTGAAAGAAGCCAGACACAAAAGACACACACTATTTGATATAGTTCTGTGAAATGCCCAGAATAGGCTGATCTGCAGAGACAGAAAGCAGATTCCTGATTGCCTGGTGGCAGGGGAGGCGGGACTGGGATGTCACCGCTAGTGGGGTGGGGATTCTTTCTGAAGTTAGACAGTGATGGTCACATAGCATTGTGGATGTACTAAAAGTCACTGTTTCCTACACTTCAAAATTGTTAAAATAGTGTTACGTTATGTGAATTCTACCTCAACTTTATAAACTCTATTTGGTTAATCCATTTTTTAAAATTCTGCAGTGGCAGCATCTGGCCAGGGCTCCTTTGTCAGCATGCCTTGGGTGAGGTGAGGAAAGTGGCTGGGAGAGGAAAAATGGCCCATGAGGTATCAGGAAGCCAGTGGGATCCAGCCAGAATTTACGGATAAACCATAACCTGGTTTTTTAAGTATTTCACACAAAGGATCTTAAATCCCAAGAAATAGAAACGTGCTGCCAGTTTCTTTCATGGATCCCACCAGAAAGAGGGTATGGAGAGGGCCTGAGATGGGCGAGGGCCTCTCTTGCTCTGTTTTCAGCCAACCTCAACCACGGTTGATGAGTCCTGTGGGGCTCCACGCCAGGGAACGGCCATTCCGATGGCTTTTGTTCTTGAGGCTCCTGTAGGAGAAAAAAAAAGAAAAAGAAAAATCCCATTCAATCACCATAACCTGTCCCTGCAAGAGCATAAAAATAAGTGATTGCTTATTTGAAACACCTGAACTATCACTGCTGCAGCAACTCAGGAAATCTGATAAGGTGATAATGAAAACTGTGTCATGCATGAATATCCATTTTAAAAACACACTTATGTCAGTCTTTACGTAAAGGTCGAAATTAATGTCATGTTGAAAACATTTTTCAAACCACAATTATCTTGACTCATGAAGCGAACCGAATTCCTATTAGGTTTACAGTCTTGGGTTTAAGCCTCACACATTTCACCAGAAGGGCTTCACCAATCAGAGTAAAAGCTGAATTGAAGACAGATCACAAGGACTTTCTATCCCTGGAGCTGGCTGCCTTTGTTCAGCCTTCTGGGTCACATCTTGCCCTCCAGGGAGAAGTGGCTGATGAGTCAGAAGGCGCTTGTGAAGCTGTCCTTCTCCCAGTGCATCCCACGGACCCCCAGATGCTCTTTTGCACAGGTATGTCTCTTCCCACCGGGTGGCAACTGCGACCTGGAGCCCCTGGCCCAAGAGCCGCCAGTCAGTGCATCACTGGAGCGGCAAGGGACACCCCATGTGCCCTGCCCACAGGTGGGGAGCAGCCACCAACAGGGCTCCAGATGCCCTTTCACCCAGGCATGTCTCTTCCCACTGGGTGGCATCTGCGACCTGGAGTCCCTGGCCCAAGAGCCGCCAGTCAGTGCATCACTGGAGCAGCAAGGGACACCCATTGTATCCCCTGCCCACAGGCAAGGAGCAGCCACCAATAGGCTCCAGAGGCTGATGGGGAGCCACTGTGTGGTGCATCCCCCCTGCCCAGCAGGCGTTTTGGTGTTTTGGTGGTGCCCGGAAGGTGTACGGTACCATGTGGAAGTGGCTCGATGTATTAGCCATCTGTAGCTGCATAACGCCATACACTTAACAGCTTTAAACAACACCCATTTGCCACCGTGCAGCACAGCAGCTCGGAAGTCCTGACAGGCTTGGCTGGGCTCTCTGCCTTTGCTCTCACAAGCTGGAACCGGCGTCAGCTCTGCTGTACTGTAGGTGGAGGCTCCAGGGAAGATCAGCTTATGGTCTCATCCAGGTTGTGGCAAAATTCAGTTCCTTGTGGTTCCAGGACTGAAGTCCCTGTTTTCTCATGTCTATCAGCCAAGGACTAGTCTCAGCCCCTGAAGGCTGCTCTCAGATCCTGACCCATGAGCCCCTCCACATCACCATCAGGAAAGGAGCAGCTCCCTGGACAGAGCAGCTCTGTCACCCATGGGTCCCTCTGACTTCCCCTTCCATCACCAGTTCAAGAATATCCTCTGCTGTAAAGGGTGTGTGGTGAAGCTCAGCCCAGCTGGGTAATCTGCTATTTTAAAGTCAAAGGATTAGGAACTTTCTCCATCCACCTGTGCTGCTGCAACACAATACCTGAGACTGGGGATTCATAAAGAAGAGAAATTCCTTTCTCACAGTTCTGGAGGCTGGGAAGTCCAAGTCAAGGCACTAGCAGGTTTGGCATCTGAGGAGGGCCTAGTGTCTGTTTCTGAGATGACACTTGTTGCTGTGTCGTCCAGGGGGAATGAATGCTGTGTCCTCACATGGCAGAAGACAGGGGTACGAGCCTACGGTGCTCCCCTCAGCCTCTTTTATAAGGACGGGAATCCTATTCATGGGGGTTCTATACTTGTGACTTCATTTCCCCACCTCTTAATACTCTCACTTAGGTAATTAAGTTTCAACATATGAATTTTGGTGGACACACTCAGACCATAGCAGTAACCCTAATTACACCTGCATCAGTGAATCCAATCTTCAAAGTCTTGGGGATTAGAGTAGGAAATCTTGAAGGCCATATTAGAATTTTGCCTCCCACACCTGGTGTGTAAGGAATACTTACCATAAGCTCAAAAGTCAAGCTCTGTTCAAGTATTCTCCACCCTGCATTTGCACACAATTTCCAGGCCTTCTGATTTTACTACTACTAATAATAATAGTGGTGGCTAGCCCTTGATGCCAGCCTCTCTGTTCCACACCTAAAAACTGGTCTCATTTAAAACACACAATCCTCTATGAAGCTAACTCTATTACTAGTTCCATTTTGCAGAGAAGACGACTGAAGCTCAAAGAGGTGAGGCGATGTGCCCAGGTGACTCAACCAGTGTGTGTGTGGAGCTGTGAAAAGGCAGGACCCAAAGTGACAGCAGGGTCTCCTACCCTAGACCCGAGCAGTCACCGCTGGTTTCAGCCTCTGTGTGCACTGAGTGCCTGGGTGCGGGTACCCAGCTCTTGAGTCCACACTATGACCCACCATCTCTCCAGCTGTGGGCCCCCAGCCTCACCTCTGTGTCTTCTTCCCTGCCCTCCACTGGCCTATAAGCAAGAATCGTAAAGTTTTTAAATGTTCATCATTTGCTGTTGACTTGTTCCCCTGAGGGCTTGATAGAGCTGACTAGCACACATATGAAAAAGTGTTAATAAAAGATTAAAATGCAAGATCATGGAAGATCCAGATCAGCATAGAAAATCCAGTCTAAGGGTAAGGCTGAAGGCCACACTTTCATGTCTCACCCAGTTCCTAAAGCTGAAACATAAATTTTACTCTGAGCTCCCTAGCAGAAAAAGCAAAAACAAAAACACAGAAAATTAATTGTGCAGAGGTGGAGCTTGCAGTGAGCTGAGATTGCAACACTGCACTCCAGCCTGGGCAACAGAGTAAGACTCTGTCTCAAAAAAATTTTAAATAAATAAAAAAGAAAAGAAAATTAACTGTGCAAAAGTAGAATAATCCACCTCCTTTAAAAAAGCAAATTTTTTCCTAACTCACAGAGCAAGAAAGCAGTTTGCCTTGTGAACCTCACATAAGGGGCACTGATTATCACGGTAGAAAACCCTTGGCAGCATTTCTAAAGCAAATGCAGGCCTGGGCGGTCTCACAGAATTTCCCTTACAGACCTTACGAGCAATCTGGGCCCGTCATGAGCACCAAGCACAATTCAGAGAGCATAGATTCACAGGTGTCTGGGAAGTGAGACAGATTCCAAATTCCAGAGACTCAGCCCAACACATCCCAAAGAAAGGAGGTTCTGCATGCCCTCCAAAGACCCTGCACAAATGCCCTTCCTCTCAACGAGGGCAAACAACTGATTATTCAGGGTTCTCATCTCAGATCAGAACCTGGTGGGCAGATATTCCCTCTCTATTGTCAAAAGTTAAATAATCTAATCAAATGAGCAAGGTTGAGTGGACAGATTTTTCATGAAAATTTATAAGACTAACCAAGGCCCTTAATAAGACGATCCAACACTGAAGAGAAGTTGGATGGAAGAACTTACATATGAGACAAAGTTTATGCTCACACACATACACACAGACGCAAACATATAATGCATGCATATATATGCACATATATACATATCTATGCGAATGTACACACATATACACAAGTCCATATATACACACACATACATATCAACATATACCTACACATATGCACACATGCAATCATATACATGAACACACAAATATATACATGCATACACATATACACAGGCATATACACATAGGCACAAATATACACTCATATATGCACACATATACACACCTAATAAACACACTCACCCACACATGACAATTCTGATTTCAGCAAACACTCATGTTTATAATTCCTCCAGTTTCTAACATAGCCAAAAAACTTTTAGTCCAGAAACTTTTCAAAGCAAATCGAACCACCACTAATCATGGTTATAGAAAACTCTCGGCCTTTGCCCGCCTTGGCGGCCGGCTCTACCTTCCAAGTTCTAGCCTCCTGCTCCGCCATGGCTCCCAAAGGCAGCTCCAAACAGCAGTCCGAGGAGGACCTGCTCCTGCAGGATTTCAGCCGCAATCTCTCGGCCAAGTCCTCCGCGCTCTTCTTCGGGAACGCGTTCATCGTGTCAGCCATCCCCATCTGGTTATACTGGAGAATATGGCATATGGATCTTATTCAGTCTGCTGTTTTGTATAGTGTGATGACCCTAGTAAGCACATATTTGGTAGCCTTTGCATACAAGAATGTGAAATTTGTTCTCAAGCACAAAGTAGCACAGAAGAGGGAGGATGCTGTTTCCAAAGAAGTGACTCGAAAACTTTCTGAAGCTGATAATAGAAAGATGTCTCGGAAGGAGAAAGATGAAAGAATCTTGTGGAAGAAGAATGAAGTTGCTGATTATGAAGCTACAACATTTTCCATCTTCTATAACAACACTCTGTTCCTGGTCGTGGTCATTGTTGCTTCCTTCTTCATATTGAAGAACTTCAACCCTACAGTGAACTACATCTTGTCCATAAGTGCTTCATCAGGACTCATCGCCCTCCTGTCTACTGGCTCCAAATAGACCATGTCAGCTTCACCCCCTGGCTTTGTGTCTATGGGTGGCCTGTGGTATATGGAAAAGTCGCAGGGTGGTCAGGGTGGGAGACACACAAGATGTTTTCATAGTCTAGAGCCTTTAAAAAACCCAGCAGAATGTAACTCAGTATTTGTTTATTGGCTGTTTTTGACAGATTGTTGAAATTAAATGAATTGAAAGGGAAACTCAGAGTACCAGGACGTTTATTAAAAGGAAAAAAATGTCTTGCAATGTGCTATAATCACAAGAGGAGAAAATAACTTGTTTCCTTGATCTGTCAGAGGTCACAGTAACCTGGGCCGAGCTGTTATTATTTATTATATAACAGTAGTAGGAAGTTAATAACTGGTTCTCTGTGTTCCAAGCACAATATTGCAGCTTCTTTTGAACCATAAATATCCGAATGAATCCTCTTCCCAGGGGATTGAACAGAAGCTTAATGTTTAAAAGTGTTTGAATTTGTGATCTGAAATAACGCAAAATTAAAAACATGATTTCTCCAGTTTTCCAACTTGAGGAAGAGAAACTTGTGGAAAAGTTCTGCTGTTTTTTTTTTTTTTTTTTTTTTTTTTTTTTTTTTTTTTTTTTTTT